>NC_143258.1:80671611-81296611 GCF_984573655.1 Nuphar pumila
TCGTTTTAATAATTTTTGGGTGTAAACCATATCGGGCTAAGGAATGATACACCATATCGTATCATAGGATATGATATGATAATTTTAACATTAGCTCAGGTAGTTTCAAATGGCGTAAACACTTATCCTGACCTTTGGCTTTCCTTGAGTCTTGGGATTTGCAGGTGTGTGCACTTTTTAAGTATGCTATGAAGAATAAACAGCAACTTTTTACTGGCTTGCAGAATTGATCAAATTTTAAAAAGTTCAGTTCATGTTTAGAAATCTCGGGTAATCTAATCCACACCTTTTGTGATAACAATATGACTTAGGTTATTAATTTTATACTTACCTGTTTTGATCTAACTACACTATTCTTACTGGTGAATACGATGGCTGGATATTAAACTAGCAGCATCTTATCCTGGGGATTTGGGCTCAGATCCTTAGGGTGGCCATTCCCCATCTTGACAATGCAAAATATATTAGAGATAGGTGCTGCTACCTTGCATGTTTCCTTGCTACCAGTTTGATCAAGTGGCTATTTTTAGTGATCCTTGTTATTTGAACCTCTAAACTTCATAGTGGTTTTAAGAGATGGTTTAAGGATTCATCATGATAAGAACCTTAACAATTGGTTGTTTGTATCACCTAAATCAACATGAAAGAGTTACTGCTTGTCTTTGTTGGATGATTTGGAGTATTATCTGTATATTGATGCACACTTTGAGGGTTTGTTTTAATAGGCTGTGGAGCGAGGAAACCTTACATAGTATATGCTAATTAAACAGGTCAGCTCTACATCATCCAAAAGTTCTTATTCTGTGCACAAGTTTGTGTACTTGGCTTGTGCTGCTTTGACCAAGTTATAGGAATATTATTTATTTCTAACATGCTACGACAATAATATTGCTCTGTTCTAGGTTGTGTGGTTACTGCTGAAATCTTTGATTGGTGCATGTGTGCACTTCATTTCTCAGCTGCACTTGCAACCCTTTTGGGAATTCAGGAATGTCTTGCTTGTCTTATATTACCTCTAAGACTTTTGTGTTTGGTCTTTCAGTGGATTCCTGGATCTTTTTGGACATCCATATGTGCAAAATTATCCATGAAGAGATATTTTGTTGAATATCCATATGCATGGCCAACTGAATTGGAAGCTGTATTCTAAAATATCATAGGCAGGAGCCTCGTGGCAAGCAACACAGTCATGAGGCTCTTGTATTTGTCTTGCATCCAATTTATGAGGTTGGGATCAATTTAAAAAAATTTCTAGTATACAAATTTTAGGCATTATCTGTGGTAATTGTATGTATTCCAAGGCCTGTCAGTTTCAATGTACACCATTACAAACTTTTGGGCATTGAGAATTCCTATAAATGCAGATGTTCCAAATTCTAAATTTCCATGTTATGATAGAACACTTTTCATGCTTTTGGAGTTCCAGTGCCTAATCTCGCTAGACCAATAAGTTATCAAATGACAGAATAAGGGTGTAAAATTCTTTGATATAGTGCATATAGCATCATCCTCTGCTTACATGCATAAGTTATAATCATGAGGAGATATGATCTTAAAGCTAAACAGATAAAGAGGTGAACTACATCTGGAGTGCTTGTTAGTTTAGAAGTATTAAACCCTTCACAGAGACTTCACTAGTCTTAGAGCACTCGAAAAACCAAGACCAATCACAAAGGGCCTAAATGAGTATTTCATAACCATAAGAATTATTGAAGTTTGTAAAGGGAGCTACCAAAAGCTCTGTAGTTAGCGTGAAACTTCTACCAACAATGTAGGGCAACTGGAAATGGCCATTTCATTGCTTGCCCAGCATGTGCTGCATAGTGAAAACTGCACAGCTTTTCCAAGAGCTCAACTAAGATTTTAGAACCAAGTTGATTCTGATATATTTATAAATGATGTTTGCAGGTCCATAAGACACATTTGTTCCAGGGAATAGGATCCCCTTGAATGCCATTGTTTCATTGTTCAGGATGCAGTGTTCCGATATTTTGGTGACATTTGCAATAAATCTGCACAGACCGCCTTAATCTTTTGTTCACTTGAACAATGTCCATTCCAACTTGGCTGTGGTTAGTGCAAAACAGCATTGCTTGCTTGTTGACAGTGGTGTCTTAAACTGTGCAGTTATTAGCCACCAAGTTGTGTTTTGTGGAGGGGCTCTGCAATAATGGACTACTACATAAGGGCATTTATAGATTATATTTGGTTGTTCTGAAAACCCTAGTGATCCAGTTCCTGTCTACGTATGCTGACATTTGCACTCTGGATGTATATCAATAGGTTAACCTTCATCCCTGGTGAACTTTGTAGTTCCAGATGTTCCCTGTTGCTTTTATGTGTGTCTTTCTTATCAACTTAATGTATATCTTTGTTAAATTATGTATATATAAATATATATATATATATATATATACATATACTTATATATATATACATTAGTATATATATATAAGTATATATACATATATATGTATATATACATAATTATATAGCTTTTTCCTGTTTTGTATAAACCAAAAACCCGATAGGGGTGTTTTGGTAATTCCATATGTATTTTTTGTTTTTTACTTTTCTTTCTTTTTTCCCCTTTTTCTTTTTCCTTTTTTATTTTCTGTTTTTTGCTTTTTGGAACCATAAAGGGGCCCCACCCATCTAGTCGTTGGGGCCCCAACAGTCATATTTATGACCGTTGGGACTCCCAACGACTAGAAGGGAGCCCCCTTTATGGTCCCTCTAAAGTGCTCTCCTCCTCTATAAAAGGAGGAGGTTCCCCCTTGTAAATGTATGGGTTTTTACACCCCTCTCTTCCTTTCTTCAATAAATCCAACTTATGACTTTAAGTCATTTTCTATATTCTTGAGTTTTTGTGTGTGCACATTTGGTGTTTGTGTTCGTGGCTCTTGTAGTCACTCTTAAAGAGTGACTTTTGCCCTATTGGTGCTTCCGCCTCTTTTCATTACATGGTATCAAAGCTCGGTTGGTGATTGGGCTTCTCTTTTGTCATCTTGGAAAGCGTGCCTCTCAAAGTTTTGAAGAAAGGAAGTATATTTGGTGCCGATGGAACGTGACTCTAAAGTGGAGCTCTCTTTCAAGCTAAATGGGTCCAACTATCTCATGTGAGCCTCCGCTATGGAAAATCATCTAAGAGGTAAGAAACTTTGGGGCTTTGTTATGGGAACTACTCCCGAACCCTCTCTTGTTCTTACCAAAATTGAAAATGAAGTTGAAAAGGCTTTAGATGGCGATGAGCGCATCAAAGCCATTAATGAACATCAATCCAAAATCGAGGATTGAGAAAGTAACCATGCCAAAATTTTGGCATGGTTTATGAACAATGTAGATCTTAAAAATTGTGCTAATATTGCCAAGTTTAGAAGGGCCAATGAGGCTTGGTTTTTCCTTAAGGGTATGTATACCCAAAAGGATCTTGCTCGGCAATTCTTTTGTCAAGAAAAAATTCGTTCCACCAAACAAATGGATATGAGTGTTCGGGACTATTTTAGCTCTCTAACCCCTCTTTGGGATGAGCTTGCCCTTCTTGAGCCCAAATGGGTTGCTCCACAAGATATTGAACTTAGAAGGGAACAAATTGAAAAGGAGCATTTTTTTCAATTCCTTCATGGACTTCGCCCGGAATTTGAACAAGTGAGGGCATCTCTTCTCCATAGAAGCAAAGCCCTACCTATTGAAGATGCTCTTGCCGAGGTATGTCAAGAAGAAACTCGACTTGGCTTGAGCATTAGGAATGATGAGGTTTTGGCCGTTAATAGGCCCGGATCAAATGTTAAAGCATATAGACCTCCCCACTTTAACAAAAATATCAATGGGTCTAGAAAGGGAATCATATGCCACTATTGTAATGAACAGGGGCACATTAGATCGGTTTGTCCAAAGCTTAAAGGAAAGGTTGCCGCGGTTGGAGAAAATTCTCCAAAGAAGGAAGAAAGTACCAAAGAAGGAGATATCAAAGAAACTCTTAATCATATCTCCGAAGTTCTCCAACACCTTCTCAAGTCTTCTTCTTCAACATCCGGAGCCGCCATCGCCTACTCTTCATCACCTCCAGGTATGTGGATACTAGATTCTGGTGCTTCTTTTCATATGACATCTCATAAAAACTCCCTTTCAAATATTTTTTCCGAACCCTCCTATGTTTCAACGGCCGATGGAACGTCATTAAAAATTGAAAGTATTGGAACACTTGACTTCAAAAATTCTCAAAACTTTTTTGTTCCTAAAGTAAGAGTTGTTCCAAAAATTAATTTAAATCTCTTTTCCGTTTCTCAAATCACCGACCATGGATGCCAAGTCTCTTTCTCACCTAAAGATTGCATCGTGCAGGATCTTCAGTCAGGGAAGCTGATTGGGCAAGGCCATAGAAGGGGTGATCTCTATTTTATGGACTTTTTGACGCTTCCATCTAAGTCATCTTGCAATCTTGTTAAAGACAAAAGTATTGGAATTTGGCATGAGAGACTTGGTCATCCAAATTTTGTAAAAATGTCTTTCTCTTTTTTGAACAATACTTGTAAAGACAATCACATGACTTTTAAAGATTGCATTTTTGGGAAATCTAAAGCTACTTTGTTTCCTCAAAGAAGTTATTTTACCACTCGACCATTTGAACTTGTTCATTCCGATGTGTGGGGACCTTCCCCAATTTTATCTAAAGGAGGTTTTTCGTATTATGTGGTCTTTATTGATGACTTCACTAGATTTACGTGGATATACTTCTTAAGTCGCAAATCTGAAGTTTTCTCTTTCTTTAAAGAATTTCATGCAATGGTTAAAAATCAATTTTTGGGAAATCTATCTATTCTTAGGTCCGATTCGGGAGGTGAATATATGTCTAATGATTTTCAAAATTACTTAAAAGAAAATGGAATTTGTCATCAACGTTCTTGTCCCAACACTCCGCAACAAAATGGTCTTGCGGAAAGAAAGCATAGGCACATAATAGAAACTACAAGAACATTATTGATTTCAAAAAATATCCCAAAATCCTTTTGGGTCGAAGCGGTTCTAACTTCAACATATCGCATCAATGGAATCCCTTCATCCTCTTTGAAAAATCTTTCTCCATTTGAAAAACTTTACAATATGTCTCCCGATTATAAAAGATTAAGAATTTTTGGATGTAAATGCTTTGTTTTAACTCGCAAAAATGATAAACTTTCTCCTAGGGCTATTGAATGTATTTTTTTGGGATATGGCGAAAAACAAAAAGGATATTGATGTTTTGACATAATTAAGAATAAACTTTATATCTCAAAAGATGTCACATTCCTCGAAGAAGAAAATGGTTTTTCGCATCAACCAAATGAAAATATTGACTATTCCTTTTTATTTGACTTGTTACCTCAAGAAAACATCATAGATGATCATATTGATCTTAATGAACCTCTTAATGAAGATCTTGTTGAACATCCAAATAATGACCAAAACTTAGAAGAAAATGCTTCAAGACAAATACAAGTCTACTCTAGAAGGAATGAAAGAAATCCTCCTTGTGCCCTTGAAAGATTTTCTCAAAGTGAGTCGATAGAAGAAATCTCTCAAAGAAGATCAAATCGCATTCCTAAGATTCCCAATAGATTTGTTTCTTATGACTCTTTTTCCCCTAATTATCGAGCATGTCTTCTTGCTCTTCACTCCTTTCATGAACCATCTCATTACAATGATGCTAAACAATATGCTCATTGGAATGAAGCTATGGAGCTTGAACTTAATGCCCTTAAAAAGGCACAAACTTGGGAAATCATTGATCCTCCCAATGGCAAGAAACCTATTGGATGTAGATGGGTGTTTAAAGTAAAAACTAAGAGTGATGGTTCATTAGAAAGATATAAGGCTAGGTTGGTAGCCAAAGGTTATGCCCAAGAGTATGGGGTAGACTATGATGAAACTTTTGCCCCAGTTGCTCGAATGACTAGTGTTCAAGCCCTTATTGCTATAGCTTCTGTTAAAAAATGGCCCATCTTTCAACTTGATGTTAAAAATGCCTTCTTGAATGGTAATTTAAATGAAGAAGTTTATATGGAACCACCTCCAGGTATGAATTTAAATGAAAAAGTTTTAAAATTAAAAAAGGCTTTATATGGACTTAAGCAAGCTCCTAAAGCTTGGTATGACAGGTTTAGTAATGTATTAATCAATTTAGGTTTTTCTTCTTGTTATACTGACACTGCTCTTTTTGTCAAAAGGACAGGTGACTCCATTATTATGCTTCTGCTGTATGTTGATGATATGATCATTACTGAGAATGACAAAAAGGGAGTAAATGATGTTAAGTCTATGTTAAAAGATACTTTTGATATGTCTGACCTTGGTTATTTGAGATATTTTTTAGGAATTGAAGTGGCTTATTCAGCGCGTGGGTACATCTTATCTCAAATGAAATTAGCTGCAGATATTTGTACTAAATCAGGAATATCTGATGAAAAGAAAGTGGAGACTCCTGAAGTTATCAATGCGAAACTAAGACTTGAAGATGGTGTTCTTCTTGAAGATCCAACCCCCTACCGTTAATTAATTGGATCTCTCACCTATCTATCCATCACACGTCCAGACATAGCTCATGCGGTTCATGCAACGAGCCAATTTCAGCACGCTCCTACTACGGTTCATATGACGGCCGTAATGAGAATTGTGCGATATATCAAAAATACCATCTCCAAGGGACTCTTCTTATCCTCTTCCTCATCTCTTGAATTGACTGCTTTTACTGATGCTGACTGGGGAGAAAATCCCAATGATCGGATCTCAATTACGGGTCTTTGCATTTTTTTAGGTGAATCTCTCATCTCGTGGAGATGCAAGAAGCAGTAGAAGGTCTCCTTATCATCTACTGAAGCTGAATATCGGGCCATGACGATGACAACTATGGAGATTGTGTGGCTCAGAAGTCTTCTTGGTGACATGGGCGTTCCCATTTCCACTCCCACCAAGCTCTGTTGTGATAACAAGAGTGCGATATACATTGCCAACAATCACACCTTTCATGAGCGGACCAAGCATATCGAAATAGATTGCCATTATGTTCGAGACGAATATCTCAAAGGGACCATCACATTGCTATATGTCACTTCAGAGTATCAACTAGCTGACTTCTTCACCAAGGCGCTCCCAACTCCACGATTCATGTTTCTTCTTGGCAAACTTTCGGTCTTTTCCCCGTAAAGTTTGAGGGGGCATGTTAAATTATGTTATATAAATATATATATACATATACTTATATATATATACATTAGTATATATATATAAGTATATATACGTATATATGTATATATACATAATTATATAGCTTTTTCCTGTTTTGTATAAACCAAAAACCCGATAGGGGTGTTTTGGTAATTCCATATGTATTTTTTGTTTTTTACTTTTCTTTCTTTTTTCCCCTTTTTCTTTTTCCTTTTTTATTTTCTGTTTTTTGCTTTTTGGAACCATAAAGGGGCCCCACCCATCTAGTCGTTGGGGCCCCAACAGTCATATTTATGACCGTTGGGGCTCCCAACGACTAGAAGGGAGCCCCCTTTATGGTCCCTCTAAAGTGCTCTCCTCCTCTATAAAAGGAGGAGGTTTCCCCTTGTAAATGTATGGGTTTTTACACCCCTCTCTTCCTTTCTTCAATAAATCCAACTTATGACTTTAAGTCATTTTCTATATTCTTGAGTTTTTGTGTGTGCACATTTGGTGTTTGTGTTCGTGGCTCTTGTAGTCACTCTTAAAGAGTGACTTTTGCCCTATTGGTGCTTCCGCCTCTTTTCATTACATATCTTGTTCTGTTTTTTTTTGTCTAGTCAAAGGGAAACAACCACACCCAGGCCTCTAGCTAGTAAAACCCTTGAGGTATCCTCTGCTTGCTGGGAATTACACCAGTTTTGACCTTACAGCAAGGGATGCCCCTTTATGGGTTTTGAACCATGATCATCTATCTCTTGAGACAAACCATAGTCTCCCCTAGCTGGCTTATGCATGTCTTTTTCTTGTTGTAATTGTGTACTTGCTGTTGAGGGATATAAGTGAAGTATTAGTTGAGTTATAAAAAAAGACTGCTTGTAAGCTATACATATTGTCATCGAGATATAATTAGGGATGGCAGTGGACTTGGTCGGAGGTGGGGGACAAGGTCTCCACCCCCACTCTGTCTCAAAATTCTGCCCTCCATCCCCGCCTTCATCCCTGCACAGGTTTTGATTTTAACCTCCATCCGCATTTCATGTCCTCTATCCCCGATCCAAACGGGCGAGGCGGGGCAGGGCTTCGTTTCTCCCCGGTCCATTGTCATCCCTAAAGATACTTTAGTTATTTTACTAACGGACATCTCAGACGGGGCGGGAGAAAGCGTAAGTCCATCCTCGCACGGGTTTTGATTTTAACTTCCATCCCCGCCTCCATCCCCGGTCCAAACGGGGCAGTGCAGTGCAGAGGTGATAATCATTCAAGTAATCTAGTTTCTCAGGTGACTATTCTGTGTGGTGGACTTAAGAAAGGTCATGAATCTTGAATAGTAGCATTTCCTTAGGATGTTCTCCAAAACACCCTAATCATGCCATGCTTTTAGCACAAATTTGTTCCTAAAACTGCTCAACTCCATGTGACCAAATTTTTTTGGTTTTTTTTTTGTCTAAGAACTGATCTCAAGGTTCTCAACCACTGTTTAGAATTTTCTTTCCCCCCTTTTAAATTGTTTCCGCCTGGTTGGTAGGAGCTGTCAGTACATGTCTCCTTGTGGTGGGAAGACACAATATTTACGTCTAAGATTTATGATGGCACGAGGTCCATTACAAGCAGCTTCAGTGAATATCTCATGTAAACCTTCAATCATTCTTTAGATATGTCACCAACATGTTTGATGGCTTTTGTTGGACCATCCCTCTTTTTACTGGTAGGTCCACCAACTAATTGTGATACACACTTCTCTGAATCGATCGGCTATTTGCATGGACTTGTATTCTGTTTTCATAACACCTTTGAAAAATGAATCTGTATGACTTAGCTTTTCATATTCACTGTATTAGGTGAAGAAAATGCATGCCTTTAATTTATCCTTTTTAAGATCTTCCTTGGCTGCGAAGGTATTGTTTTCTTAATTAAGCTGCAAAAAACAAAGAAATGGTAGATGTGTACAACCATTAATTTTTAATGCTATTTTCTCAACCGAGTTCACAAAAATACGCAAAGAAGATGAGCTTGCCTTGTTTTCCTCGATACATGCTCGTACCCAAGCCTGAGTTTACCATGTCACAAGCTCAAGCCGAACCTGAACCAACTCTTTACAAGCAGGACCTGAGCTTGAGTTGGTTCATTTTGGGAAAGGAAAAAAAAAGAGAGAGAGAGAGAGCAACAAGGCAAACGTGCCCCCCCCCCCTCCCCTTTTTACGGTGATGAAGCAAATAAATGAACTCCAAGCCCTCAAAGGGTTTGGTGTAGTCCCAGCCTTGCCCACTAAACGGCTGGTCGGGTTCAGTTCCCATAGGCATAAGCCTTTTGCATATAAGAAGGGAAAAGGGCATTATGTCCTTTGCTCATGCCGAAGCAAGGCGACTATGGGGAAAGGGATTCACCACGGCTTTACACTGATAGAAAGATGACCATAAATACGGCAGGCATAGCCAACACAACCAGGTCTCTGATCTCGGGGGTGGTTTCTCAGTTCCTCATGGAAAAATTAAAGAAACTCCAAATTCCTTGTATCCAAATCATCCTTAGCAACTAATTTGTTCATATATGATATATCTATACATATACCACCCAGGTGGTATCCCATGTGGTAAGTGGGGTCCTGTGTCAAGCTGAAGGCCCAGGATCGATCCCTCTGCCACATAGGGTGGCTGTTGTTCTGGTAGGGTCTGCCTAACCCTAGCTTGCTTTTCAAAAAAACAAAGATATGTCTATACATATTTTATCTCTACGTGTTTCTAGGCTTGTGTGAGCTAAACTGAGATGGACAGCCCTTGCTCAGGCTCAACTCATTTTAACATAATGAGCTCATAACAAGCAGACTGAGCTTTTTAACAGGTCCAAACAAGCTAATCACCAAGGTGAACTGAGACGATTAACAAAGCACCTTGATTCTTTTGCAAACCCTGTTCACCACCTAACTGTCTTTATGAATGTGGTATTCGATTATCAGATTTCCAAATAGCTTATTTTGGATTAGAGATGACACCTGTGAAAGTCTCACAAGTTGATAGGAGTCTTGATAATCTTGAGGAGAGGTTGCTGGAAACTGATTTCTTGACCCAGCTGTAGGATGTGAAAAATAAATCTTGACAGTTGACTGTTGCCACCTCCTATTCAATGAAAGTTTTTGTGCTCAAACGCCTCAACAGCTCAAAGCAAGCTGATTGGGAGTTTTCTTTTTTGCAAGACCAAATGAGCTGGTTAGTTAGGTTCATTCTCATTGGGTGATCCACCTTTTGAGCCCTTTTATAGAGAGTCAAACATATAGTTTGACTTATGAAAGGTTAATTCTGTTTATGTTTTTAATATAGCGGGCATTAAAGTTTATTGTCTTCTATTCTTTGTATGAGAATAGTGACAGTGAGAGGTTCTTCTACACACTTTTGTTGTGTGAGAGAAAGAGATTTAGAACTTCTACCACCTTGAGAGTGCTCTTCTATTTTTTTTGAAAGGCAAGCTGGGGTTAGGCACACGTACCATTGAGTTTTGAACCTGCAACGTCCCACCACAAGGAGACGTACACACTTTGTTCTTAGCCAACACATTGATAAAATTCCAACTTGTGTGTGTGCTGCATGCATGTGTTTCTTCTTAGCCAACAACTTGTGTGTGCATGTGTTCGTGCGTGCTCGTATATGTTTCTTGCCATATACATTTGCACGTTTATTCAGCGTAGAAAATTCAACTGTTGAAAGGAAAAGAGAAGCTGTTTGCAAATTTGCAATTCAACTGGGTGAACCTTTTTAATTATTCACTTTCCAACTCGTGACTTACTTTTTCCAACCTTGGAAGTTGAAAATGGAATCCTTCTTTTCGTTTGTCTGCCTCTTTTCGGATCTTGTTTGATTTCAACTACACCCATCCCATTCAGAATCAAGAAAACACAATTTCAGGAAATGATAAGAATGAGTTAAGTTGGACCATTTGTGATTGGAATATACATGCTAAGATAAAGCTTTAACGTCCTTATCCAACTTGTCTACAGGTATCTTCTGTATGGTCCTCCTGGCACAGGGAAATCTAGCTTAATTGCAGCTATGGCGAACTTCCTCAAATTTGACATATATGACCTTGAACTCACAGCACTTCACTCTAACAATGACCTCAGACGCCTCCTGCTTGCCACCAGCAACCGATCTATACTTGTCATTGAAGACATTGACTGCTCTGCTCCGCTTCAGGACCGCTCTGGCTCGAAAGAGAACGATTAACAAGAAAAAGTCACACTTTCTGGTCTCCTCAACATGGTGGATGGCCTTTGGTCTAGTGTGGGAGATGAACGGATAATCATTTTCACAACCAACCATAAGGACCAATTAGGCCCTGCTCTCCTAAGGCAGGGTCAAATGGATATGCATGTGCACATGGGCTACTGTACTTTTTCTGCATTCAAGGTCTTGATTTCCAACTACCTCCAGATTGATTATCATCCTTTGTTTGAAAAAGTAACGGCACTGATAAATGAAGTGGAGATAACCCCAGCAGAAGTTGCAGAAGCCTTGATGAGAAATGAAGTCACCGATGCAATTGAATATGTAATTCAAGCTATGGAAAGGAAGGAAGAAGAACAATTGAAAGATGAAGAGAAGCCACAAAATGGAAATAGGCAAAGTGTGCAAACTCAGGAAAGCCGGTCTCAGACAGTCTCCCAGAGCGTGGTTTGAGAGATTTCGCAGGGCTACGGTAGAGATTGGGTTCAGGCAGTGCCATGCAGACTAAAGACAGGAAAGAAGAGGGTGAAAATGGCAACAAAGACAGCAAATCTAAACTCGTATATTTTTTGACATAACATAGAATCTCAGTTGTATTTGTAACACCTTCTTCTTTTAACTTTTTCTATTAAAAAACTGCAAGAAATATGCACATTAGTGATACCAATTTTGTTTTTGAAAATCCATGTACATGAAAAATAATGATAGCAACCGATATATCCCTTTCAAAGTCCTATCTATATAAGACTGCAAAATACATCTCTGATTTATCCTTTTTATTGTTGCTGCATTTGGATGATCTTACAAAAGCAATCTTGGGCTACCATGCTCTTTCACTGTCTAAACCAAACCAGCAATCACTGTCACTCAATAAGGCTTGATTTTTGCAGAATATCATTCATATATGTAGAGAACCATCCACCAAAAGACATCAAGCCGCGCTAGAAAATTCATACATCCACAGAATGAAGAACAGTTCTCCAAGTTCAAGAAAGTATTCCTTTACATGTAGACAAGCAAATGAAGCTTAAATATCCTATGATGACTATAAGCAACATCGGCAGAAAGATACATCATCTCCTTTTAGGCAGCAATGACCATCCAGTGCCTCCCATAACCTACAAAAAAGAAAGCCTAGAGGGATTGGTTTATAGAATGTTTATTTTTCCCCTTATCCTAATGGCTGTCTTCTGCAATTAAATAATAAAGATAAAATTTGAGCATTCATGCTGCAATTATAACCAAAGTGAATCTGAATGGGGATGAAAAGCCAAAATCATTGATCTAAGAAAGGTCTCGATATCGAGAATATAATGTAGGCAAACAATCATGAGGAATCTGGTCAGTTAATCTTTCAGATGATGAAATATACAAGTCATTTGTAAATGAATTACCAAAATCTACTTGAAGACGAACATGAATGGCAACAACTGTCTCAATTATACTTTGATTTATCTCAACTGGTTAAGAAATGCAGTCTCTTAAAGAAAGAGATATTCAGTATGGATCTGATGCCTGTCCAGCATGAGAAAGGAACAAGGGAAAAACATCCTAACTGGGTCTGGAAGCTTCTTATTTCTTCTTCTTGCCACCCTTACTAGGCTTCAAAGTTCCTGCAGTTGCAGTTGCAGTTGCACTTGCTCCTGGTTCCTGCTTCTTGGCTCTTCCATGATGTCTAGGGACTAGTTCAGCCACTTGCAGCATTAATTGTTTCCCTGAAATGCATCAACACCCATCCATGACTCCATGAGCATCAAAGACATCCAATAGAAAAAAGCATTTACACTGAAAACAAACATAACCTGTTATTGTTCAAACTAGTTCACTGAGCCTTCACTCTTTAAACCATATAGCCTATCTTGTTGTAAAGAGTACACTGCAACCATATTCCTAATGGTGAAACAGAATATCAACTATGATGCTATCAGCAAAATTATCTTATATGCGTAGCCAAAATGTTACACCCTTTCCTCCCCAGTGCCATCAATGGGACGTGAGGCCCATAGATTTCCAACACTTGTACTGCCACCTTTGAGCAGACTTTGTGTGCTTCTAACATACTGTTGGTACCTAATCTCATACGTGAAATCAACAATCATTCAGGTCTACTTTGTCAACCTGGTCCATAGGGGTCATACACCAAAAGGATGAAGGATGTGTCCTTGTGAAAATGTTCAAGTTACCAGTCTTGTTCAACATATATGAAGGGATTAAAGGTCTCCCAGTGAACCTTGCACACTAGGAAGAGCCAGTTTTTTGTAAATCATTAGCAACACAGTGATGAATCTTCATGCTCAGATCTTAAATGTATACACACTATGACAATGAATGTCAAAAGAAAGAACAGGCAAAACAAACGAATTAATTAGAGAGAATTCAGGGAGCTTGAGAAAGAAGCACATAATGCATCAGCGTTGCTAATTTGAAAATACAAAAAAAGGTCTAGTTGTTATATCAATGTCTTGATTGGAGGGCCACAATAATCCTCTGATTACCTTTATCTATATCATTTAACAAACCACTCATATAATCCCTAGAGGAGATGAGAAAACATTGTTCGACCCGGTTCACACTTCACACTCCAAACCAGCCTATAATATAAGGGGTAACACACCAAGAAGATAATAACAGATTTAAATGTCATAATGTTGAAGAATGACTAGGAACTGTAAATATTGAAAACTGATGGATCTCGTGATATTAAAAACAGAAAGCAAATACCCTTATAACAAGGACTGCATATGCTTGAAAAATGTTATGGAGCAGAATTGCATGGATAGCACAATAAATTAAGTAGAACTCAAAGTTTAAAATCTGAAATTACTAGGAGAAAAGAATGAGCCAGACATTGTTCAGATGCAGGAAACAAGAACTCTCCAAAGGAGCAGATGTATGCCTGCCTAGCATAGACAATTATTAGAGATGTGTGAGAGCTGTAATTGTTTATATATTTATATTTGAGCTGAAAAAGGGAAACACGCATATATCATGACAGAAATCATACAAAATCATGTGGATAATACATGAAAAATGCAGCAAAACACCTAGGGAGCCCAAGAAAGCATCCTGGAAATGTATGCCAATCATTATGAAAACAAGCAGTTACATTTCAAAGACAGACTTCCACATGATTTAAACAAGGATTAGCAGGTCCTGAGGCAGACACTAATAGGTGTTTCTGCTAGCAAGCAACAGATAGACCCATGAAACTTGGCAAATTATTTTCTACTAAAGTCATAGGAAGCAGGCAGTTCACTGCTGTAACGGGTTCATGCTGCCATGAATATGCATGAACTTGAAGCAAACTTTTGAAGTTAACCATCAAGTAGATATGCTTCTTAACAACAAAGCGCACACATTATTCATGTTGCAGAAATCACTAATATTTTTTATGATGAAGCTCCCCACCGAAGCGGGTAAGAAACTTAGTTGTCAAAGGCGGCCTAGGCGCAGCCCCACTGCCTGGGCGATATGGTTTGGGCAATGGCAGTGTTATTAAAAGCGCGCCGCACCTCAAGGCGAGGAGCTTTATGCCTTGAGGCGCATGGGTAAAGCGCAAAAGCCCCGAGGCGTGCGCCTCATAGGCCTTGAGGTGCACGCCTCGAAGTGAGGCGCACCTTAGGAAGAGGCGTATACGCCTCAATGCATTTGGTCAAATGAGGGTCAAAACCCTCATTTGACAAAAAGTTAGGGCTTAAATAAACCGCCCCCGACCCTAATGAGGGTGAAAACCCTCATTTTTCTTACGCCTCTCTTTGTCTGGTTTTTTTTTCTCACAAGAGTTACTCTCTCTCGGCTCTCACAACATTGTCTCTCTTGTGGTGGAGCCCCGAAACAGGTACGCTCTCTCTCATCTCTAGTTTTTTTTCTTTCTCTCATTTTTTCTCACGCAGCCTCTCTCGTTTTTTCTCACACAGACTTTCTCTCATTTTTTTCTCACACGCAGTCTTCTCTCTCATTTTTTCTCAGGCAGCAAACATTCCCTATCGTATTTCTTGATCGATTCTAATTCTAATTTTTGAGAATCATGATTCTTATTTGGCTGCCAATAGAAGCTGATGATGTGCAGCCATTTTTTTCCTTTTTTTCACTGTTCAAGTATAAAAACATATGAGAAAAAATGCTATTTTTTTCAGTTTTTTGGCTGGACCCTATAGTCATTGCATTTCTGTGGTTGCCTGTATTTTCGTTTGGCTGGAACATGCAAACTCTGTGGATGCATGTATTTTCGTTAATCTGCATATTATTTTTTCACCATCTCTTATAAAAAATGCCTGTATTTTTTTTTGTGGCTGGACCCTACAAACTCTGTGGATGTTTGTATTTTTGTTAATCTGCAAGTATAAAAACATAGAGTTTGGCTAGACCCTGCATGTATACAAACACAGAGTTTGGCGAGCCCTGCAAACTCTGTGGATGCCTGTATTTTAGTTAATCTGCATATTGTTTTTTGTTAATACCTGTATTTGTTTTGTTTGTAAAGCCTTTGTTTCTGGGTTCCCCACCTGCATGTTAATCACCCTTGGATCATGTCTATTATGTGCATTCTGTGCTTCTTTTTCATGTGGTAAAGTTGACTATGACATGATGAGTAGGGTAAAGTTTATCTTCTTAGTCTTACAACCTATCTATGATGATTAAGCCTGTTAAAAGAGTAAATAAACTATGTTAAGCACATCAAAACCAATCTATAACTTTAGTGTCCAAATCCATGCTAATAAAATAGTATATACCATTATTGATCATATGGGGCATCATTGATTCTTGTCATCAATGTATATGCTCAGTCAATTTCCGGCATATGACAACTAATTAAACACCAAGGTTGGTATGAAAGTGCATTTTTTCCCCTATGGGTGGCTCAGTATAGTCAACAGATAATTGTAGTGATTCTGAATTAATATATGAATGCATGTGCCTACGCATGAACACTAAAAAATGTGGATAAAAAATAAATGTGACAGAAATGGCTAATTTCTTCTTTGCCATGATAAAATATATTTAGTTAGTTTTCAAGTTGTATATGTTGATTCTTATTGAATATGACTCTTATTTTTTGTGTTAATATATATTTTCTTATATGCATTTTTGCAGTTGAACAATGGGAAAAGATGTAGGATGAGATCATGGAGCTAAAGTTCCAAATCCCACTAAAGATCCCAAACTCGTAGGACATGTAATTTGCAATTACTGTCATAAACAGATTGCAAGAGGCATATATAGGTTAAAGCATCACTTAACTGGCATAAAACATGGTGTAAGCATGTGACTTTGTATTTTATTTTTGAAATATATTTTTATAAGTGTAATTATCTTATAATTGATTATCAATGATTTGAAATTATAGGTGCATACAAAACGGAGGAATAGACTTGAACAAGAAAAGATGAATGCATTGGTTTTTGTAATGTATAATATGAAATTAAGAGAGAAATATGAGGAGGGCTACCAAAGACCCTATATGTCTAGATCATATAGACTCAGACGATGAGTGGATTGTGGAGAAGGAATATCCAGTGTTGCCTAATGATCCTAATTGGTCGGAGGATTCATGGTTGGATCTGAACTTCGACATAAATGCCATTGAACATGTGCGTATTGAAAAAATCATTTCACCTCATGATTCACAAACTGTTTTAGGCAAGACAGGTCTTTAAGAGATCGAGGTAAAGCTAAATTCCTTTTACCTTGCTATGAATATAAATATATATTTTTAATTACATAAAATAAGTATTTAATACATGATTTTTTATTACAGGAAAAAGAAAAGCAAAAGAAGTGACCAAGGATGTGGAGGAAGAAAGTGCAGATGATGAAGAGTCAAAGAATGAAGATAAAGGAAAACCTATTTATATGGATTCCTCATATGATGACATTGAAGACTTAGATATTGATGATGACGAGACAAAAGAAGAGCCTAGACCCTAATTCATATCATAGAGCTATAGCCATTTATATGTTTTTTTAGGTCTTTCAATTGCAATTGTGAATGCTAACACTCTCATTTTGAAGAGTTTTGGACAAATATATTAACATTTGGTTGTTAATGCTAACATGCATTTTCTAATTATGACATTGTATTGTTAATGCTAAGATGCATTTCGTTGTTAATGTTAATTTTTTATTTAATGAATACTCATGTTTTATTTTTTAGATACTTACATAGATCAAGTTGTTGCATTAATGTTACTTTTACATGTTAATCTCATATTTTTTCAGTATTTATTTGAGATTTTTTATTTCTTGTTGGTTGTTGCTTCATCAATAAAGATTTTTTTTTTATTTTTTTTATAATTTTAGATATTTTTTATAGTTTTTTTAAGTTAATTTTTTTTTAGGCTTACGCTTTACGCCTCGCCTCAGATTTTGGTGGAGCGCCTCGCTACACCTCAACGCTTTTCACTACACTGGGCGGTGGGGCACTATATTTCCGCCTAGGCACAAGCCTAGGTTGGTATTTTTTTTTTGGGTTGACTAATGTCAACGCCTATAAAAGGGGGGAAAAGGGGTCCCTTTTTCTTTTTTACTCGTATCTGTTTCTGTCTCCTCTCCTCTCTCGCAGGCTAGGGCAAGAAGAAGAAGAAGGCCTGTACATGTAGGGGCACCTCTCTCTCTGAAAAAACCCCAAAAGATTTCAAGGAATTCCATGGGGATTCCTCAGGTTGGTTCTCTGTCTCTGACCGTACCTTATCTATCTGTATATAATACTTTTGATTAGTCTTTTTAGTCTTTGATGTTGTGCTTTTCCATAGCTCTATCTGGGTTTTAAGTGATCAGTGTTCTTTGTTCCTTTCTTCATCTTACCTCCATGAGGTACCATGAAATATAGAACATAATATTTATTAATTTCTTCACTTCGTTTTCGTTTCTGTATTTAGTGATAGTTTTCATATTAATTCAGTTTGATCTTTTTATGCATATTATATTGCTGTTCCTGTCGTGACTCGTGAGTTAGATATTAATTTTATATTGCTGCATACCATGGTTATTACATAAGAATTGGTAGTCTTTTTGGATGACACGAATGCTTACTATCACCGGCTTGCAATGATAGTGCTACTGTTCACTTCAAATTTAGCTGTGTGTATCGTAGAAGCTGTGTAATTATGCTCTTATCATCGGCGTCTACGAGAAAGTGCTATGTAGGCCATTGCTTGGGCATATTTTGGCCACTCAGCAAAATCTGCAAGTGATATCTCTTGTACAATGCAGTAGGCACCTTTATAAAGTAGATTTTCTGCTTTACTGCAAAACTGTTGCATAGAGCAGTTGATTCACTCTTGGATCTGCCAACTTGCTGATTGTTGTGACCATTGTAAGCCTTTTTATGCAGTTTCTTGCAGGTATCAGCACGGTATATATTCATATCTATAGTTTTAGATATAGCAATTGTTAAGGTGCAACATGTTATTATTTGTGTTCGATGACATGTTCGACAACATGTTATTATTTGTCTATTGCTTATTGTTGATTGATTTTATGTTGTATACATGTTTCTTATTAATTTTAGTAGTTTGTATACATATTTTGTATGTTTTTTAAAAAAAAATATTTATTTGGGGTACTGCCTAGTCCTCCTAGGCCCCACTTAGGCCTTTTTAGAGGCTCACCGCCTAAGCTCCACCTAGCATCTATGACAACTAAGGTAAGAAATCACCAATATCACCAGCAGGAAACTAGTTAAACTTCATTCACTATCTTATCCACCTATAATTTCCCCTTCCTATAACCTGTTGATCATTCCATCCTAAACCATCAAGTCCAAAAAAAAACAAAAATAAAAAAAGATCCAAGTTGGAGCATTCGATCAAAATAAAAGTTAACATGTGATATGTAATACTTGAAAGTCAGGTTGCAATAACTCATCTTAGAAAATGTTTTCATATGCAAAATTTTAACAGTTTAAATGATTGAGAATGCTGAGCTAATTGGTCGAAAACATCATCACTTGACTTACAGTCTAGTATTCAAAGAACCAATTTGACACAGAATCCAAGCTCAGGAAGATGCTTACTTGAACGTATTTCAGGATTATAGAAAGACCCATCTTCCTTTTTCAATGATACCCTCACTCTACCCACCTGCATGAAGTCACGCGGATATGCCTTCTCCACCTGCAACAATATCATTGAGTGTATCAACAGAATTTTCACATGTATGAGTATGGCATGTCATGAACATGTAAACAAAACATGCTTGAAAACAATGTCAGTGAAATTATTTGACTTAGCAGTATGAGATGAACGTATCAGAAGAGATCAAGTAATGACCTCAATTACACAAGGAAGCTTGAGGTGGGTACAAGAATCTCCGATCTCGACGCAAGTCGGGTTCTCGCACGCTTTGCTTGAGCTAATCCGACGTCCCTCTGCTAACGTTTTCTTTGAATTTATGTAAATGGGATAAAGAACAACCCATCGCTTTATATTAGGCGGAGCTCCTTCCATGATCGCTCTAGAACTTCCTGCAATGGGAAAATGGTACAAGAGAGAGAGAGAGAGTGATAACAATACTGGGAGACCATGGAATGGGATCAATACAACGTGGGGAAGAGAAAAAAGTGAAGAAACAGGATAGATTCATTCAAGACCAACAAGAAATTAGCATGACTACATCATAGATTAAGCACAAAGCCGTAAACCCTTCGTTTTATCAAACATTATGCTAAATGAATTGATGGGTGTCGATTAATTTCTCAATCAAACACAAAAAGATACGATTTTTGGTCTACCCAGATGAATCCGGTGATCGGAATGGAGATTTTTTGGGTATCTACTGAACCAGAGAAATCTTGCTCTTGACTTCATGCAAAACCAAGAAACCTAGATTCTCCAAGTCGCAGGCAGGTTGAGAGAGAGAGAGAGAGAGAGAGAGGTGCCCACCTTCAGCCTCAGCCTGATCAGAAATCCGTCGCCTGGAGATTCCCTCTTATTTTGGTCCCTATATATACATATGATTGCTTTAATACGGGTGTTTAAAGATTACAGGATCGTGTTTACTACCTTGTGGGTAAGGAACTGTGAAAAAATGTAATATTTTTATGTTTTCTTAATTTTTTTTACACGTTTAACTAGGGGTGGCAAAACCTGACACGAACCGCCAACCCGCCTCTTAGGCGGGTTCGGGTTTGGAAAAAATGAACCCGTTTAATAAACGGGTCGACCCGCCTAACCCGTTTATTAAACGGGTCGGGTTCATGTTAGGGGTATGACAACCTGCCTGACCCGTTTAATAAATGGGTTAGGCGGGTGGGTCAACCCGCCAACTTGTCTGCCAACCTGCCAACCCGACCCACCAACCTGACCCGCGAACCTAAGAACCCGTTTACCCGACCCAACCCATTTATTAAATGGGTTGGCGGGTCGTGTCGGGTTACCCGTTTATTAAACGGACCGGGTTCGTGTTTGCCACAGCCGACCCGTTTAATAAACGGGTCGGGTTTGGGTTGAGGTATGCTGACACGCCAACCCGCCAACCGATTGCCACCCCTACGTTTAACCCTGGGAATGATGGAGGCTAATCTTTAGATCGCGTTTTTCTGGCATAAGATTTACATGAGTTGAAAAATCAACGACTGACAATGTGCCAAACTTTCAAATTAAAAAAACATATTTTTATGCAAAAAAAAACATTTTTTTAGAAGAAAGATCAATATATTATTAAAAACCAACGGCTAAGACGAAGAGAATTCATCATACAGAAAAAGAAAGACGATAAAAGAAGAATTTACAGGAGAGACAGATTCTAGAGGAACATCAGCCACCAAAAGGACCTAGAAGACGAGCACCCAGCCATGAAAAATCTTAGCATGGCCAAGCGGCAAGGGCAGAATAAAACATATCAAATTGAGTGGCCAGGATAATATCATGCTGTGAAGATCGATACTTAGAGAGAATCAGTAAATTGTTATCTAATTTATTTATGATATGTTAAACTAACACAGAACACTGTTACATATATACACCGTTTACAAAATAATCGACAGTTACAACAACAAACAGTAAGATACAATAATTGTTATCGTTATCACATTTTATGCTATCTATTAATCATGTTTGGCATGATCTTTATCTGAAGCTGCTTTCATTTGCCGCCATCTCACCAACTAGCCTTCCACATTTTCAGCTATATGATTGTTATGTTGATAGCTTATGATTATTGTGAGACCAAATATCGTGGGATTATTCTGGTCTCATGATAATCGAATATAGTGAACACTAAGACTCCCCCTCAAGTTGGAGCGTGCATATCCATAATGCCCAACTTGCTAGCAAGAAAAAGAAATTTTTCCTTAACAAGTGGTTTCATGAAGATATCGACTAAGTGCAGGGTGGTGGGAACATGACCAGTATAAATGACACCGGCTTAGATCTTATCGAGAATAAAGTGACAATCAAACTCAATATGTTTAGCGCGTTCGTGAAAAATTGGGTAAGACGCAATATGAAGTGCGACTTGATTATCAGAGTATAATTGCATTGGCTAAGGATGAGAAAACCCAAGATCACGTAGAAGAGTTTGTACCCACACAAGTTCACAAGTAGTGGCGGTCATAACCCGATATTCTGCTTCGGCGGACGATCTGGATACAGTGGGTTGCTTTTTATACTTCCATCAAAGGGAGATGCTGCCCAATATGGTAAAATAGTCGATGGTGGACCAGCAACTCATAGGACAGCTGGCCCAGTCAGAGTCACAATACACCATCAACTGAGGAGTACTATGAGAGGATAAGAGAATGTTGTGGCCGAGGGTGGATTTCAAGTAGCGTAGGAGCCAAGTGAAGCAAAATCAATGGGTCGAGCTCCAAGAAGGCCCACATCATTCAAAATATATAGAATATATTTTCGCTGTCTTAAAAAAATGCCCTCGGGTGCTCATGCAACTTCAATGCCCAAAAAATATTTCAAGATGTCGAGGTCTTTGAGATGAAATTGAGAATGAAGAAATTTCTTCAAGTGAGAAATAAAGGGTGCATCATTGTTTATGATAATAAGATCATCAACATACACCAGAACTACGGAAAACCTAGTGCCCGTATTGTGAGTAAAGAAAGAATAGTCTGCATTCGATTGTGAAAAATTTGCAGTTTTTAAATCAAGAGACAACTTGTTGAACCAATTACGGGAGGATTGTTTCAGACCGTAAATGGATTTGTGAAGCTGACACACTTGATGCTCCCCATTACTATGGAATCTGGGTGGTAGGTGCATGTAGACTTCCTCATCAAGGTCGCCATGTAAAAATGCATTGCTTACGTCGAGTTGATGTAAGGACCAGCCTCTAATGGCAGCACAAGATAATAAACAACGCATAGTGACGAGTTTAGTCACTAGGGCAAATGTCTCGTGATAGTTAAATCCCTTGATTTGGTTGTAACCTTTGGCTACCAAACAGGCTTTGTACCGCTCAACAGATCCATCCGCCCGATGTTTCACCTTGTAGACCCATTTGCACCCAATGGAGCACTTACCTGATAGTAGGGACATAAGAGTCCAAGCGCCATTGTCCTCAAGCACTTTAATTTTTGTAGACATTGTGTGTTGTCAATGTGGACTCTGTACCGCCTCACTAAACGTGCGAGGTTCCCTCTCAGAAAGAACAACAGAGATGAATGCAAAATGAGAATGACTAAATTTATGGGTAGGTAAAAACTAGGCAATGGGCATGGTGTACCTGAAGAGAGTTGACCATTGGAGCCAAGTAAAGTGCACGTAGGGAGCTGGGTATAGGCAGAAGAGCAGACAAAGTCGGAGAGGTAGTTGAGACGTTGATGTGAGTGGGTAGATTAATGCAAGGAAGGAGGCTGCGGTGGGGAACTTGGATCGGGAGTTGGGGAAGGTGAGGAGACTGTGTCATAAGAAGACTCATTAACGAGACAAATGGGAGGGTCATGTGGTGAAGGAAAGTCAGAGATGGGAGTCATGACTGGCACGGGTATGATGGGTGTCATGGAAGGTGGATGTGGAATGACTGTTTGAAATGGAAATATATCTTCATGAAAAGTAACGCCACGACTGGTGAAGATGTCATGAGTATCCAGATCATAAAGGTGATATCCACGTTGCTCAAATGGATAACCAACGAAAATACAATGTATGGCTCTGGATGAAAATTTATCCTTGGATGCATGGAGGTTATGAGCATAGCATAGACACTCAAAAACACGCAAGTGATTGTATTTTGGTTTGGTTTGAAAAAGAGTTTCATGGGGCATTTTTTTATGCAAAACATGAGTAGGCATGCGGTTAATGAGGTAAGTGGCAGTGAGAATGCATTCCCCCCAAAAGGAAACAGGTAAGTTAGCATGGAATCGCAATGCCTGAGCAACTTCAAGAAGATGTCAGTGTTTGTGTTCGGCTCTAGCATTTTGTTGGGGGGTTCCAACACAGGTTCGTTGATGGTCTATACCATTTTGGTGAAAATAATTTTGAGTTATATGGGAAAGAAATTTGGCGCCGATGTTGGTGCAAATTTTCTTTATGTGTGTGTTAAATTGGGTTTTGACCATGGCAATGAACTTTCTTAGAAAATAATATATTTCTGATTTGTACCTCATTAAATAAGTTCAAGTGCAACGTGAAAAATCGTAGACTATGGTAAAAAATTAATATGCGCCTGTGTGGGATGGTGTAGCATAAGCACCCCATATGTCACAATAAATCAAATCAAAAGGAGAATCACTTTTATTCATGCTAACCGAAAATGGTAAATGAGTTTTATTTGCTCTATAACATGCATCACAAAATGGTTCAAAATAGGGAGTAATATCAGGATTATCACATGATAAAAAAGAAATATGGTCTTTGGCTGGGTGTTCAAGTTGCATATGTCAAATACAAGAATCAGAAGGAGATCCAACATATAAGGCTCAGCTATCTGGGACATTTGAAAGATGGTATAGCACGTCCTGCATTTTACCCGCTCCAATCAGCTTCTTCGACGAAAGGTCTTGAAAAACACAGAAGGTTGAAAAAAAATCGCAGTATATTGCAACGATTGAGTTAGTTTACTTATGAAAAGAAGGTTAAAATGAAAATTTGGAATGCAAAGGACATGTGAGAGTTTTAGATTGGGTGATACCAACATGTCACCTATGTGAGAAACCATCAAACTTTGACCATTTGGAAGGTTAACTGGTTTTGATTTTGTTAAGGTCATCACATTGCTTAAATAATGAAGTTGTGAGGTCATATGATTAGAGGCACAGGTGTCTATGATCCAAGAGGTCACATTATTTACAGGATTAAGAGAGGCATTACTTGCAAGATTAATAGAAGCTAGTGTAGAGTCTCTATTGATAAAAGCAAGAAATTGCTTGAACTGCTCCTCGGATATTTGTAGCATATTGTGATTAATATTAGCGCCTGGTGTCGACCCATGGGAAGCAGCAGGAGAGGATCCAAGGTTTTGATCGGCTATATTTGATCCTTGTTTGGGTCCTTAAATAAGTGCCGCATTGGATGAACTTCCTCCTTTAGGGTGATTTGGAGGATAACCATGAAGGACATAACATTTGGATTTGTAATGTACAAGCATGTCACAATAACCACATTTAGGCTAGTTTCGGTTTTTTCTTTCGGGGTAGCAGTCATTAGGGACAAAATTGGTTGGAGCATGAGTATTACTTCTGATATAGAACGCTACAGGTTTAGATGGATTACTCATAGGATGAAGTAATCATTGTTTTTCTTCTTGAATAACCATAGAGTACACCTTATTGATGTTTGGTAAGGGTTGAATGGTGAGAATTTGGCTTCGAATGTTGGTGAAACTCTCGTTCAGACCCATGAAGAATTGAAATACTTTGTCTTGTTGTTGGGTAGTACTTTGTTCCTTAGATGCACTACATGTGCATGTGGTGACTTCGGAGTAGGATGAGAATTCATCTCATAAGTCTTTTAGCTCGATGAAATATGTAGATAAGGATGATTGTTCTTGTCGATGTTCTATAATTAATTTCTTTAGATAGAATATGTAGGTGGCATTACCTTGAGAGAATCTTTCCTCGAGGTTGACCCATACATCACTAGTCATTTCGGCATATATGACACTGCAAGTAATGTCTTTTGTTAACGCATTGAGGATCCATGACAAAATCATGTCATTGTAGTGACTCCATTGTGGCCATTCAGGAGAGTCGTTGGGTGGTTGGGAGATACTTTCATCCACAAATCCATACTTGTTTTTCGCACTTAATGCCATTTTCATGGATCATTTCCACGTTGAATAGTTGTCCCCATCTAACTGGGCTGACACTAAGACTGCACCGGGATTGTCGAAGTGGTGGATGTAGTATGGAGATGAATCTGTATCTCTCCTTCGATTCTGAATATTGGTTGGAACATTTTCACAAGCCATGGCAAGTTGTGGTCAGAGGAACACGAATGTAATATCACGGTTGCTGTGTAGGGACGGTCTGCAGATGATTTACTGCTGATTGGGAGTGAGGCAGATGATTTGCTAGATCAGCGAGTAGTGCAGAAGATAGGAGTGCTGACGATGCGAGCACACAACAACGAACAACAAACAGGTCTCGACAGATGATTGGATCGTCAAACAGGATGACACCGGACTTGCACACGTGCAGGGACTATCGAACAGATCTGTAACGTTTGACGAATGCACTCACACGGATTGTGAGGAAGACAATAATAGAGTTAGAAAATCTGCTTTGATACCATGTGAAGATCAATACTTAGAGAGAATCAGTAAATCATTATCTGATTTATTTCTGATATGTTAAACTAACGCGGAACACTATTACATGTATACACTCTTTACAAAATAACTGACAGTTACAACAACAAACAGTAAGATACGATAATTGTTTTTGTTATCACATTTTCTGCTATCTGTTGATCACGTTTGGTGTGATCATTATCTGAAGCTGCCTTCATTTGATGCCATCTCACCAACTGACCTTCCATATTTTCAGCTATACGATTGTTGTGTTGATAGCTTACGATTATCGTAAGACCAAATATCGTGGGATTATTATGCTCTCACAATAATCAAATATCATGAACACTAAGACATGCTTTTTTCGTTGAACAACCTGCAGTTTCTCTCTTTCCAAATCTGCCACCAAATTGAGAAAATCCAGCACCTCCAAACCCATTGTTACTTATTAGAGAACTTAGTAAAAGGAGGCCCCAATACCAAATTCCTCAAACTTGTACATAAAGATTCCAACAAGCTTGAATCGTTTCAAGCTGATTTAAAAATCAGATGAAATAATGGACAAGAGCAAAATAAGTGAAAGGTCATCTCAGCCTTTTGTTCACACAAAGAACACTGATTCGGAAATTGCACCCCACACTTTTGAATCTGATCAAGAGTGTTGACATGGCCAACTAACAAAATCCATGTGAAAATTATGCCTGAGGCGAGGGACCCACCCCCCAAACTAAACCCTTAGGAAACCAATCCATGCTAGACTCAACAAGAGGCAACTGAGAACTCGCTACTAGAAGGGACCAAATGAGACCCGATTCATCAATGGAAGAAGCTAGGAAAGAGGGAAAAAACCTGAAAAGCTTTAGAAATTGCCTTCCATATGGGTGAACCTAGCTCTTTTCCAAGAGTTGAGCTCAAACCAATCGAGAGGGGACTCACCCAACTTATACTTGTGCTTCAAGAAATCTGAAAAAGGGATTACCCTCAAAGCCAAACGCCACCATCACCGACATAAAAGAGCTATATTGAAAGATGATAATCTTTTTATGACTAGACCACCTTGATCATGAGAGGAAGTAACCATTTGCCAATTGACAAGGACTTTAGCTAGATCGAAACCATTCCAATGGAAGATGGAGAAAATCTTATTAATCTTTTTTCCTATTTTTTAGCATATGAAAAATGACAATATGATGAAGCATCAAACCATTCAACACATGGAAAATAAGGGTAGCTTTGGACGACTTTGAGATATTGATATCATCCCAAGATTCAATTCTAGATTGAATCCTCTCCTCAAGAGCTAACTATGCATTCAGTGGAGGGCTCTTCTTCAAGATTTTGAGCCCCAAAAAATCCATTGGAAGCAGTGAGTGACTACAACCAAATAGTATTTAAGCAAGACGAACATTGCTTGGGATTTTATCAAAAATGGAGAGTTTGCACTTGGTCTCACTAATCTTTAGGCCAAAGACTGCTTCAAAACCCCTTAACAACATCCAAATGCAAGACATTTGTGAAGTATATGCCAAGCCAAAAAGCAAGACATTGTTTGCATATTGCAATAGTGGAAAATCCCCGAGTCCATCAAGGGGAAGTGTCTGAATAAACCAGATGACATCGCCTTCTTGAACATGACATGCAAGGCCTCCCCCACAATATTAAAAAGAAGGGGAGAGAGGAGGTAGCCTTGATGATGACCATGTTTCATCTCAAAATAAGAGCCCCGCTCCCATTAACAAAGATCACAATTTGGGCCAAATATACCAATTCCATGATCCAAGAAATGAATATAGTAGGAAAGCCCATGTCATGCATGTTGGATTTTAAATCCACTGGAAAACTTTATTTAATGGTTAAACTTGTTCGTGCTAAATTATTAAAAAGATCAGAAATGAAACTTGATGCAAAAGCGTACCTGAATCCATTGGTGCTCCGGTAGATCTTTTATGGGTATGATCTTTCAGAACCTCTATATGTGGACTTGCCTTCTTCTCCAAACCTAATGAGAGAGGGATAATTTTCTTTTTTGATGATGGGGAGGCAAAAGAGAACAACCACTATATATGGTTTGTAGACCATAACCTAATTGTAATTACCTTATAGTCTATTTTCAATTCAGCCCATCATAAAACTGGAAATTGATACATGAGGGCACATGAGGTCTCTACACATAATAAAACCATACTATATGAGATATCATATGGCCCAACCGTATGTGATCACTTTATATGGGCCTTAACCTTAGACAACATATAATGTGTAATTAAACATATGTAGGCTCACATGATTTATCAAATAATCTCTCACTTGGGCCACATATGTCACCTTACAATCACGCATTATAACCTTATGAGCTCAAAAAATATTGTCTTACCAAATGACATCACTAACAATATGGTCCATTGATCATGTCAACATAGAACCACAGTGGTCTTTATTACAAATATCGTAATTGGACTCATCAATGATCATGTATATTGACATAACCAAACGACATAAATCAAGTATGAATGTGAAGCATGGAAATTACATGTAATGTGATCCAAACATGCCTATTTTCAACCGGTCATGCCTTAATCTTTAGAGAGATCACAAGAAATGAGTACATAATGAAATCGAAACCTGAACTTTATACTGAAGTGGTAAAATGAAACTTTATTATAGCATAGAACACCCAAATACAAACTCCCACTAAACTAGCATATTATTAAATGATATAACACCCATTCGAGCAGTAAGCTTGTGAAAGACCTTGGGTGGCAAACCTTTGGTAAGCAAATCCGCAATCATGGAGTATGTGCCAATATGTTCTATAAATATCTGACCATTTTGCACTCTTTTTTTAACAACAAGAAACTTGATGTCAATATGCTTTGACTTCGATGAACTCCTGTTGTTGTTGAAATATAGCACTGTTGAATTATTGTCACAAAAAAACTTTGGCAGTTTTTCAATATTATCCAAAATCCGCAGCCCAGTGACAAAATTGCGTAACCATATTCCATGATTGGATGCCTCATAACGGGCTACAAACTCTGCTGCCATAGTGAAAGATGCAATGAGTGTCGGCTTGGCACTCCTCTAAGAAATAGCTCCCCTGACCAACAGAAAAGCATAACCTGACGTGGATCTGCGATTGTCTTGGCATTCGGCAAAGTCAAAATCAGAGTACCCAATGGTATGTAACTGATCTAGCTTCCTATATGTGAGCATGTAACCTATTGTTCTTTGCAAGTACCGCTTAACCCATTTGGCTACTTTCCAATGATTCATTCATGGGTTACTAAGATATATGCCTAACATCCCAATAATGTATGTTGTATTCGAACGTGTACACACTTGAGCATATATAAGACTCCCCACAACAGATGCATAGGAAATCTTTTTCATATCTTTAACTTCAAACTGGTATTTGGGGCACTGAGCGAGATTGAACTTGTCTCCCTTAACAACAAGGGTATCACTTGGTTTATTATCCATCATGCCAAATCTATCCAGAATCCTTTCGATATATCTCTTTTGTGATAATCCAAGAATACCATAAGAATGATCTCAATGTATCTAGATCGATAATACAAAACAGGCATCACCAAGATCTTTCATTTATTTTTTTTTTTTAGAAATCTCTTGGTTTCGTAAAGTATGCCTATATCATTATTGGAAGCCTGCTTATCAGAAATCGTCGATATATAAAACCAGGAAAATATATTTATCTCCATTGAACTTATGGTATATGCATTCATCAACCACATTCATCTAAAAACCAAATGAGAGAACAACTTGATGAAATTTATGATACCATTGATGGGAAGCCTGCTTAAGTTCATAGATGGATTTCTTTAATTTGCAAACCATTTTCTTTACATCGTCTGAGACAAAATATTCTGGTTGCATCATATATATTGTTTCATCAGTGTCACCATTAAGGAATGTAGTATGTACATCCATCTGATGTAACTCCAAATCATAATGAGCCAGAAGTGTCATCATAATTTTGAAAGAGTCTTTCGTAGAAACTGGAGAAAAAGTCTCTTTATAGTCAATGCCTACCCTTTGAGTAAATCCTTTTGCAACAAGGCCGACCTTATATATTTTCATATTACCCATTGAATCCCTCTTAGTAACCAATCTCCACACTTGTGGAGGGGTGACAACCAATTTTTCTGTAATGGTTGGGTTACATCAAGGATCTGCTTTAAGCCCTTTCCTATTTGCTATAGTGATGGATGAGCTTACGAGATCAATTCAAGAAAATGTGTCATGGTGTATGTTGTTTACTGATGATATTGTTTTGATTGATGAGTCTAGAGTTGGGGTTAATGTTAAGTTAGAATTATGGAGACAGACATTGGAAGCAAGAGGTTTTAAGTTGAGTAAGAGTAAGACAGAATATATGGAATGACGGTTTAGTAAGCAACGAAGTAGTGATGGGAGTATAGTGAAACTTGGTGAGCAAGAAATACCGGTCTATTATTGTTTCAAATATTTGGGATCTATCATTAAAAAGTATGGAGAAATTGATGGAGATGTAAATCATAGGATAAAGGTTGGGTGGATGAAATGGAAAAGTGCAACTGGAGTGTTGTGCGATCGTAGAATGCCATTGCGGTTGAAGGAAAAGTTTTATAGAAGGGAAAGTTTTATAGGATGACTATTAGGCCCGCTTTACTATATGGTACGGAATGTTGGGCTGCCAAGAGATATCATATTCAAAAAATGAGTGTAGCTAAGATGCGTATGCTTAGATGGATGTGTGGAAATACAATAAAAGATAAGATTCGGAATGAGGAAATACGTAAGAAGGTAGGTGTTGCACCCATTGAAAATAAGATAAGAGAGAATCATTTACAGTGGTTTGGACATATTCGGCGAAGACCTAATGATGCTCCACTTAGAAGGATGGAGAAATAGGAAAATATATTAGTTAAAAGAGGTCGGGGTAGGCCTAGGAAGACATGGATAGAGATGATAGGAAAGGATATGGATGCTTTGAACCTCACCGAGGACATGGCATTGGATAGAAATGATTGGAGGAAAAGGATTCATGTGGAAGACCCAAAATGATTTTTTTTTGGTTCATATCACCGACCCCAATTGTTTTGGGATGAAGGGGTAGTTGTTGTTGTTGTATCATAGTTCAAATATGTCAATACATGCATATAAACAAAAAGAAAACATGATAATAATCCATATAGGTTCGAAAAGTAACCGAAGTTGACCCTCTAAGGGGACCCATAATGCATACTTAATGGCTCTGAATTCAATAATAAAAGTCTTTAATTTATTTTTATTATTATTATAAATTTCAAGGCACATGCAAGGGTCCGACCCATGGGATCGGACCGAACCCATCGGCGAGTTAAAATAGGCCTGACCCATCACAAGTCAGACCCTAACACTACAGCCAAGTACAGGGCATGGGCTAACGGGTCGGGTCTTACCAGCCCCGACACACAAAGGCACCACTCAACTCGGTTCAATCCCCATAACTTAATGGGGACCGAGCCAAGTCAACTGCTCCCCAAAGGAAACCAAAGCCAGCCTGGCCCCAACTAGAGGCCAAAACTGTCTTGGGTTGCAAGTGGAGGTTGAACCCAGCATGGTTGAGGATCGAACCGGTCTCAGGCTGGGTCGGCTGTAGGCCAAACTAGAACTAGGCCTAATGGTTGAATCGACTGAATGCCAAACCGGCTCAGGTCGCTGGATCGACTGAAGCCTGATTCAGCCTTGTATAGTGATACACCCACTGAAAGCTGAGTTGCCCGGGTCACTGAATTGGCTGAATCGGCTCTGACTCACACAGCGTTGGTTGAAGGCCGAGCATGAACAACATCTCGACTGTCGCTAGCCCCAAAATGTCTGACAACGATCGATCCATGCTCTAAGTGTCTTCGAAACTAATCCCTGCTATCGCCGACCCTAAACTTCCTAGTGACGATGCCAGACTTTGCCCTAAATGCCACCGACTCATCCGGTATGAATGGGCATCTGCCCTCCCGCCGTTCGGCGACCTGAGTAGGCGAAAGCCTGTCCGGTGTTCTGATCGGGTAACACCCCATCCGTCAAAACGAGAAAGGGAAAACCCTCGGTCGTCCGGTGATATGAAAATAGGGAGAACCCTCGATCGTCTGAAGATCTCAGGAGGGCTTACCCCTAGCCAATGACAATCCGACACAGATGAGAAGGGGGACCGGATCCCCCCCGTCCGATGGTTTGAAAATGAGCCCCCCCCCCCCCCCCCCCCCCGTTCGATCTGGCAAACTGAGAAGAAAAAAAAAGGGGGGGGGGGGGAATCGGTCGGCCGATTGGCCCTTTACCTTTCAGTCAGTCAGGTGGAAGAGTCGCGGCCCTCCCGCTTGTCGGTTTCGGCAATACAAGCCCGCCCTTTCGTTTTGTCTGGTGACGCAAAAGGGAGGGTTGAATGACCCTCTCTCCCGTCCAGGCGCTGTTGAATGGCACAAGGAGGGTCGATTGGCCCTCCTCCACCCACACCCTACCACCGATCAGAAAATGAAAACCTTGGGAAAAGGGGATCCGGTCATTCTCCTTTTCTCAAGAATCGTGCAGACACCCAACGGTGTTTACATTGAAAATCAATTGCAATGAATCGTTGATTCTCAAATATCAAAAATTGAATATTTCAACAATTCTACAAGAATAAGTTGCTCTGATACTAATTGTTGGATTTTAAATCCACCAAAAAACTTTATTAAACCATTAAATGTGTTCATGCTAAATCATTGAAAAGATCAGAAAATAAACTTGATGCGGAAGTGTACCTGAATCCATTGGTGCTCCGATAGATCTTTTATGGGTATGATCTTTCAGAACCTCTATATGTGGCCTTGCCTTCTTTTTCAAACCTAGTGAGAGAGACAATTTTATTTTTTTATGACAGGGAGGCAAAAGATAACATTCACTATATATAGTTTGGCGACCATAACCTAATTATAATCACCTTATGGTCTTTGCACATAATAAAATCATACCATATGAGATATCATATGATCATCCATATGTGATCACTTTACATGGGCCTTAACCTTAGACAACATATAATGTATGATTAAACATATGTAGGCCCATACAATTTATCTATCAATGCATACATTGTTCCAGAAAATTCCACCTTAGTGTCGAAGGCTTTGAAGATATCAAGTTTGAGAATAAAGAAAGACTTACCTCATTTCGTGAAAGAATGCACCAATTCGTTTGCTCGGAAGACCCCCATCGTGAAGAAGTCGGCCCTTTAAGAAAGCAGTCTGACATGGGGAGATAATCGATGGGAGCACACTTTTAAGCCTTTCCGCCAACACTTTCGCCAAGATTTTATAAGAACTATTAAGGAGGGAAATGGGTTTGAATCTCGAAATGTCTTCGGCATGCAAGTTCTTGAGAATCAAAATAAATTTTGAATGATGATCTCTCTAAGCAAGGATCCATTAATAAAAAAATCGGTAATGAACCGGGAAGGATTATCCTTGCAATTGTCCCAAAAGTGCTTGAAAAAATGGGTGGAGAAGCCATGATCATGACCAGGGGCCTTTAAGGGACCAAACCGCCAATTTGATTTCCTCCAAGGTGATGGGTCTCACCGATACATTAGCAAAATCCGAAGAAACTGTGGAAAAGGACAGGTTGGCCAACTGACCAAGCCAGCACCCCGGATCAGCAAATAAGTCTCTAAAGTAATTGGTTATGCCGGAAATCAAATCAGGACCCTCCAAAACTCGAGTATCCAAATGGATGAAAGGAATCCGATTAAGACGTCTTGTATGCGATGCTCTAAGATGAAAAAATTTATTATTCGGCTCCCCACTTTGCAGCCAACAAATTCGTGACCTTTGCTTTCATTTAATCTCATCCCGAGATCGCCAAATGTGAATGCCTTTCTCAAGATCCGTAGAAATGATGGCTGCGGGTCCAAGTCTTCTAATTTCCCTTTTGAGCTTCGAGAGCCGAAGACTCTTTGGAGAACCTGCTGATTCTGATTTCCAAGATCGAATTTTGGAATGCAGATCTCTTGGATCTTACTGACACTCTTGAGAGATAGCTATATCTATTGAATCAAAGGCCTGCGCTACCGTGAAGCCAAGCAACAGAGAAATATCTTGGTCAAGAGGGTGCGGGTTGTGGGTGGGCAGGGCGATCTAGAGGAGCATCATCGTGTTAGTCCACTTAGCACCTTGGTTAATTTAGGTTTTCTTTCAAATAGTGGGGGTTCAAGTCATGCAGACACTCTCACTAATGCATAGGTTTCTATGCAAGCCAAATATATTTTAAAACTAGTGGGGGATTGTTAGGAAAGTTTTAAATTATTAATGGTTACTATCAAAAGTGTTTTGAAAAGTTTAGTCCCATATCTAAGAGAGAAAAGCTTTTCAAGAGGTTTAAATAGAGAGTTTGTAATCTATTCTTTACTTTGGTAAGCCTTGAGTATTTAGGTGGATTGCGGACGTTGCTGCGCATCGTGCAGCAACGAACGCGCCGTTCGCGCACACGCGCGCGCGCGCGTGCGTGCGCAAGGGCGCTTGAGGCGCAATGTGGCGTTTTGATGGCGCACTTTGCACTTCGCACGCTCGCAGCGGTGCGAGGTGCATATGAGACGCAAATATCCATTTTGATTTTTCGGTTTTGAGACATCTGGCCGTTTGAAAGGTTTTAATAGCATTTATATTGAGTTTAAGGCGCTTTGTGACTGTTGGACGGTTTTGGAGGCCTTTGATTGACAGTCAAAGGTGGGTGACCGTTCAGGTACCTTTCATCCTATTTTCAAACTGTCAGATTTATGGCCTTTAATCTCATTTATCGCAAAACGTTTTGGCCTCTCTAAAAGGTTATAAATATCTTCTATCTTCGTCTTTTGGATATCAGAATTTCTGACTCTCCAGTTTTCTCCTTTCTTTCTTCTCGGTTTGGCTTGCAGAGTTCATGTGTGGGAGAGGTCATCTGTTCTTGCGAAGCAGTGACTCTCTTGAGGTTCAAGCCTAGTTGTATCCTGGGAACTCAGTCGTAACAAAACCCTTTTTCGCATCTTCGGAATTTCCGGAGTGGGGCGATTGAAGTTCTAAAGATAGCGATCTTAAGAACGTGCCTCTAGGCTTGAATTCTCTTTTCTGAAATCCTGTTTTCAGTAGGTTGGAATAACAATTTTAGAACTTCATTCATGGCCTCTGGTTCGACATCCAACTCCATCAATCTGCTTAGCCGTGACCTTGAAAAACTTGATCGATTTGATGGGTCAAACTTCAAGCGGTGGCAATCAAAGGTATCTTTCTTGCTGTCCGAACTGCATATCGACTATGTCCTAAAAAAGTCTTGTCCCACTGTCGTTGCTGGAGAAGTTGAGACAGAAGAACAGAAGAAAGAGCGAGAGAAGTGGCATACTGACAACTACAGATGCAAAGGGCATATCCTGAATACTTTAGCCGATTCACTCTTTGACCTGTATTCACCATTGGAGTCGGCTGGAGAGTTGTGGAATGCTCTCGAGATCAAGTACAATGCAGAAGATGCTGGTAACAAAAGGTTTATAGTAGATCAGTATGTTAATTTTTCTATTGTTGATGATAAGCCTATACTTGCTCAAATTCATGAGATGCAAATACTGGCCTATAAGATCAAAGGAGAAGGTATGTATCTTGATGATGACTTTCAAGTTGCTGTCATCATTGGGAAGCTGCCGGATTCCTGGAAAGAATATAGGAATCACCTAAAACATAAAAATGAGAAAATCACTTTAGATGGCCTTCTTAAGGACATCAGAATTGAGGAAGAGACTCGTCTTCGTGACAAAAAGAATTCGAGTCCTAAAGAAGGTTATCCTAAAGTGAATTTTGTTAGTAACAAGGGTGGCAAAATCATGAAAACCCAGAAAATCAAAAAGAATTTTGTGAAAGGGAAAAAGCCAACTGATAAAAAGAAAATTAGTTGCTATGTTTGTGGCAAGTTTGGCCATTTTGCTAGAGAATGCAGAGAACGGAAGAGGACTGGTCCTAAGCCAAATGAGTCAGAGGAGAGGCTGGTTGCTGTAATCTCTGAAACCTTTATGGTGGCTGCAAATAAGGACTGGTACCTGGATACTGGAAGCACTGTTCATGTGGCAAACGACAGGAACTTGTTCAAGTCGTATGAAGTAGTGGGGGAGGGATGCAATCTCTTTATGGGAAACTCTTCCTCAACTAAAGTGCTGGGAAAAGGGAGTGTGGAAATTAAGTTCACCTCCGGGAAAGTCCTAACACTTGAGAATGTCCACTATGCTCCAGAAGTTCGGAAAAATTTAATCTCTGCCGATCTCCTGTCACGAAATGGTTTTAAGATTGTTATTGAGTCTGGGATTGTAACTGTGACCAAAGGGAAAATCTTTGTAGGAAAAGGGTTTGCCACTGGTGGTATGTTCAAGATGAGCATAAATGAAGCTACTACTTCTGTTTATATGGTTGACTCTTATTTTCTTTGGCATTCAAGATTAGGACATATAAATTCTCGTTGCATTCATAATATGAATAACTTTGGTCTTCTTCCGTGTCATGTGAAAATAGAACATAAACATAAGTGTGAGACATGCATTCAAACTAAGCTAACTAGACTCCCGTTTCCTAGTGTAGAAAAGAATTATAAATTGCTTGAATTAGTGCATTCTGATGTGTGTACGATGGATAATGTTTTGAGTCGTGGTGGCAATAGGTACTTTATTACCTTTATAGATGATTACTCAAAATTTTGTTATGTTTATTTGTTGAAACATAAATCTGAAGCATTTTCCAAATTTCTTCTTTATCTAGCTGAAGTACAAAATAGGTTTAAAACAAAGATTGTACATTTAAGAACAGATAGAGGAGGTGAATACTTAGGTGGAGAATTTGATAAATTCTGTGAAGATAATGGTATTATCCATCAAACGTCAGCTCCTAGAACTCCTGAACAGAATGGAGTAGCAGAAAGGAAAAACAGAACACTTGTAGAAATGATGAATGCTATGCTTCTTAATACGGGTTTGCATTCCAACTTATGGGGAGAAGCTATACTTTCTGCCTGTTATATTCTTAATCGAGTTCCTTATTCCAAATCTGATAAATCACCTTATGAATTGTGTTTTGGTAAGAAACCTAATCTTAGTTATTTTCGTGTTTGGGGTTGTTTAGCATATGTTAAAATTCCAGAAAATAAAAGGAAGAAGGTTGGACCTAAAGCATTTAAATGTGCATTTGTTGGGTATGCTGAATATAGTAAAGCATATAGATTTTTGGACATTGTTAATGATGTTATTGTAGAATCTAGAGATGCATCTTTCATAGAACATAAAAATGCATTTGATTCTCTTCTTGATGGCAGCCGGATTATAGTAGATGAACTTCCTGTAAATGACATGATTGAATATTCTAATGAATGTGTTGATGAACCAGAAACTGAAGTTAGACTCAGTAAACGTATTAGAAAACCAACTAATTTTGGTTCTGACTTTTATACATTTCTAATTGAGAATGATCCTGTGTCTTTTCAAGAGGCTATGTCTTCTCAAGATGCTGCCTTTTGGAGAGAAGCTATTAATGATGAAATAGAATCAATTATGTCTAATAATGTTTGGAAATTAGTGGATTTACCTGTTGGTTGCAAAACTATTGGCTGCAAATGGATTTTCAAAAAGAAATTAAAAGCTGATGGTACAATCGATAAATTTAAAGCACGTTTGGTTGCAAAAGGCTTTAAACAAAAAGAAGGTATTGATTATTTTGATACTTTTGCTCCTGTAACCAGAATATCTACTATTAGAATTCTGATTGCCATGGCTGTCATATATAAGCTTCAAATCCATCAAATGGACGTGAAAACGGTCTTTTTGAATGGAGAATTAGATGAAGAGATATATATGGAGCAACCTGAAGGTTTTGTAGTGCTAGGGCAAGAGCGCAAAGTTTGCAAACTTGAGAAATCCTTATATGGATTAAAGCAAGCCCCTAAGCAATGGCATGAAAAATTTGATAGTTCTCTGGTGCATAATGGTTTTAAAATTCATGATGCGGACAAATGTGTCTACAGTAAAGTAGATAGTGGCTCAATTATTATTATTTGTTTATATGTTGATGATATGCTTATTTTGGGTAACAATAGTGAATGCATAAATCAAACAAAAAGATTTTTATCTTCCTTGTTTTGTATGAAAGACTTGGGTGTTGCAGATGTTATTTTAGGAATCAAAATAATAAGAAATAAAAATGGCATCATATTATGTCAATCACACTATATTGAGAAAATTCTTACAAAGTATGGATATCTTAATAGTTCACCAGCATGCACCCCATATGATCCAAATATGAAATTGACTCCTAATGATGGTGCTAGTGTTCAACAATTAAAATATGCCAGTGTTGTAGGTAGCCTTATGTATGCAATGAACTGCACAAGGCCTGACATTGCCTATGCAATGAGTAAAGTGTGTAGATACACTAATAATCCTGGTCATCAACACTGGAATGCAGTGAACAGGATTCTTAGATATCTAAAGCATACTTTAGACTATGGAATTCACTATACCGAGTTTCCTGCTGTTATTGAAGGGTATAGTGATGCAAGTTGGAATACTGACTTTGAAGATTCCAAGTCTACGAGTGGTTGGGTTTTTACCCTTGGAGGAGGAGCAGTTGCATGGGGGTCTAAGAAACAGACCTGTATAACTCATTCTACAATGGAATCTGAGTTTATTGCTTTGGCATCTGCTTGTAGAGAAGCTGAATGGCTTAAGAATATGCTAGTGGATATTCCACTAGGTGAGAAGCCTATACCTGCTATTTCAATGTTTTGTGATAGCCAATCAGCTATATGTAAAGCAGGTAATATGAAATACAATGGGAAGTCTAGACATATTAGTCTAAGACACAGTTTTATAAGACAAATGATTGATGACAATATTATTTCATTGAAATATGTGAAGTCATGTCAAAATTTGGCAGACCCATTTACGAAAGGCCTTTCGAGAGATGTCATCAATAAAACATCGAGGGGAATGGGAATTAAGCCAATTAAGTCATCACCTAAGGATACCCAACCTAGAGCGTTGGAGATCCCACATGCATAGGTTCAATGGGAAACGAATTGGTGAATGACAGATATTGAACATATTTATGTAAGCCCATTACTGATGTGTGCTCATGAGCTGTAACTAATATGAGGGTTGAGCTAATAGCTCTTAATGAGTTTGTAGGCCTTAAGGCTAAGGTGTGTGTTACAGTACACCTAGACAAACTCACCTATATGAGTGTTGAAATGTGAGCCGTTTCTTATGAGAATTGGCAATTCTCTAGAGCACTCATGAATCCAGGAAAGCACAAGGCTCTAAATGTGCCAACATGAAATCCACACAATCGAACTTTTGGAAACCGATGTATGATTGAAAACTCCATTAACAATATAAGGAGCTAAGTTCAAGGTAAGTCCACTTAGCACCTTGGTTAATTTAGGTTTTCTTTCAAATAGTGGGGGTTCAAGTCATGCAGACACTCTCACTAATGCATAGGTTTCTATGCAAGCCAAATATATTTTAAAACTAGTGGGGGATTGTTAGGAAAGTTTTAAATTATTAATGGTTACTATCAAAAGTGTTTTGAAAAGTTTAGTCCCATATCTAAGAGAGAAAAGCTTTTCAAGAGGTTTAAATAGAGAGTTTGTAATCTATTCTTTACTTTGGTAAGCCTTGAGTATTTAGGTGGATTGCGGACGTTGCTGCGCATCGTGCAGCAACGGACGCGCCGTTCGCGCACACGCGCGCGCGCGCGTGCGTGCGCAAGGGCGCTTGAGGCGCAATGTGGCGTTTTGATGGCGCACTTTGCACTTCGCACGCTCGCAGCGGTGCGAGGTGCATATGAGACGCAAATATCCATTTTGATTTTTCGGTTTTGAGACATCTGGCCGTTTGAAAGGTTTTAATAGCATTTATATTGAGTTTAAGGCGCTTTGTGACTGTTGGACGGTTTTGGAGGCCTTTGATTGACAGTCAAAGGTGGGTGACCGTTCAGGTACCTTTCATCCTATTTTCAAACTGTCAGATTTATGGCCTTTAATCTCATTTATCGCAAAACGTTTTGGCCTCTCTAAAAGGTTATAAATATCTTCTATCTTCGTCTTTTGGATATCAGAATTTCTGACTCTCCAGTTTTCTCCTTTCTTTCTTCTCGGTTTGGCTTGCAGAGTTCATGTGTGGGAGAGGTCATCTGTTCTTGCGAAGCAGTGACTCTCTTGAGGTTCAAGCCTAGTTGTATCCTGGGAACTCAGTCGTAACAAAACCCTTTTTCGCATCTTCGGAATTTCCGGAGTGGGGCGATTGAAGTTCTAAAGATAGCGATCTTAAGAACGTGCCTCTAGGCTTGAATTCTCTTTTCTGAAATCCTGTTTTCACTAGGTTGGAATAACAATTTTAGAACTTCATTCATGGCCTCTGGTTCGACATCCAACTCCATCAATCTGCTTAGCCGTGACCTTGAAAAACTTGATCGATTTGATGGGTCAAACTTCAAGCGGTGGCAATCAAAGGTATCTTTCTTGCTGTCCGAACTGCATATCGACTATGTCCTAAAAAAGTCTTGTCCCACTGTCGTTGCTGGAGAAGTTGAGACAGAAGAACAGAAGAAAGAGCGAGAGAAGTGGCATACTGACAACTACAGATGCAAAGGGCATATCCTGAATACTTTAGCCGATTCACTCTTTGACCTGTATTCACCATTGGAGTCGGCTGGAGAGTTGTGGAATGCTCTCGAGATCAAGTACAATGCAGAAGATGCTGGTAACAAAAGGTTTATAGTAGATCAGTATGTTAATTTTTCTATTGTTGATGATAAGCCTATACTTGCTCAAATTCATGAGATGCAAATACTGGCCTATAAGATCAAAGGAGAAGGTATGTATCTTGATGATGACTTTCAAGTTGCTGTCATCATTGGGAAGCTGCCGGATTCCTGGAAAGAATATAGGAATCACCTAAAACATAAAAATGAGAAAATCACTTTAGATGGCCTTCTTAAGGACATCAGAATTGAGGAAGAGACTCGTCTTCGTGACAAAAAGAATTCGAGTCCTAAAGAAGGTTATCCTAAAGTGAATTTTGTTAGTAACAAGGGTGGCAAAATCATGAAAACCCAGAAAATCAAAAAGAATTTTGTGAAAGGGAAAAAGCCAACTGATAAAAAGAAAATTAGTTGCTATGTTTGTGGCAAGTTTGGCCATTTTGCTAGAGAATGCAGAGAACGGAAGTGGACTGGTCCTAAGCCAAATGAGTCAGAGGAGAGGCTGGTTGCTGTAATCTCTGAAACCTTTATGGTGGCTGCAAATAAGGACTGGTACCTGGATACTGGAAGCACTGTTCATGTGGCAAACGACAGGAACTTGTTCAAGTCGTATGAAGTAGTGGGGGAGGGATGCAATCTCTTTATGGGAAACTCTTCCTCAACTAAAGTGCTGGGAAAAGGGAGTGTGGAAATTAAGTTCACCTCCGGGAAAGTCCTAACACTTGAGAATGTCCACTATGCTCCAGAAGTTCGGAAAAATTTAATCTCTGCCGATCTCCTGTCACGAAATGGTTTTAAGATTGTTATTGAGTCTGGGATTGTAACTGTGACCAAAGGGAAAATCTTTGTAGGAAAAGGGTTTGCCACTGGTGGTATGTTCAAGATGAGCATAAATGAAGCTACTACTTCTGTTTATATGGTTGACTCTTATTTTCTTTGGCATTCAAGATTAGGACATATAAATTCTCGTTGCATTCATAATATGAATAACTTTGGTCTTCTTCCGTGTCATGTGAAAATAGAACATAAACATAAGTGTGAGACATGCATTCAAACTAAGCTAACTAGACTCCCGTTTCCTAGTGTAGAAAAGAATTATAAATTGCTTGAATTAGTGCATTCTGATGTGTGTACGATGGATAATGTTTTGAGTCGTGGTGGCAATAGGTACTTTATTACCTTTATAGATGATTACTCAAAATTTTGTTATGTTTATTTGTTGAAACATAAATCTGAAGCATTTTCCAAATTTCTTCTTTATCTAGCTGAAGTACAAAATAGGTTTAAAACAAAGATTGTACATTTAAGAACAGATAGAGGAGGTGAATACTTAGGTGGAGAATTTGATAAATTCTGTGAAGATAATGGTATTATCCATCAAACGTCAGCTCCTAGAACTCCTGAACAGAATGGAGTAGCAGAAAGGAAAAACAGAACACTTGTAGAAATGATGAATGCTATGCTTCTTAATACGGGTTTGCATTCCAACTTATGGGGAGAAGCTATACTTTCTGCCTGTTATATTCTTAATCGAGTTCCTTATTCCAAATCTGATAAATCACCTTATGAATTGTGTTTTGGTAAGAAACCTAATCTTAGTTATTTTCGTGTTTGGGGTTGTTTAGCATATGTTAAAATTCCAGAAAATAAAAGGAAGAAGGTTGGACCTAAAGCATTTAAATGTGCATTTGTTGGGTATGCTGAATATAGTAAAGCATATAGATTTTTGGACATTGTTAATGATGTTATTGTAGAATCTAGAGATGCATCTTTCATAGAACATAAAAATGCATTTGATTCTCTTCTTGATGGCAGCCGGATTATAGTAGATGAACTTCCTGTAAATGACATGATTGAATATTCTAATGAATGTGTTGATGAACCAGAAACTGAAGTTAGACTCAGTAAACGTATTAGAAAACCAACTAATTTTGGTTCTGACTTTTATACATTTCTAATTGAGAATGATCCTGTGTCTTTTCAAGAGGCTATGTCTTCTCAAGATGCTGCCTTTTGGAGAGAAGCTATTAATGATGAAATAGAATCAATTATGTCTAATAATGTTTGGAAATTAGTGGATTTACCTGTTGGTTGCAAAACTATTGGCTGCAAATGGATTTTCAAAAAGAAATTAAAAGCTGATGGTACAATCGATAAATTTAAAGCACGTTTGGTTGCAAAAGGCTTTAAACAAAAAGAAGGTATTGATTATTTTGATACTTTTGCTCCTGTAACCAGAATATCTACTATTAGAATTCTGATTGCCATGGCTGCCATATATAAGCTTCAAATCCATCAAATGGACGTGAAAACGGTCTTTTTGAATGGAGAATTAGATGAAGAGATATATATGGAGCAACCTGAAGGTTTTGTAGTGCTAGGGCAAGAGCGCAAAGTTTGCAAACTTGAGAAATCCTTATATGGATTAAAGCAAGCCCCTAAGCAATGGCATGAAAAATTTGATAGTTCTCTGGTGCATAATGGTTTTAAAATTCATGATGCGGACAAATGTGTCTACAGTAAAGTAGATAGTGGCTCAATTATTATTATTTGTTTATATGTTGATGATATGCTTATTTTGGGTAACAATAGTGAATGCATAAATCAAACAAAAAGATTTTTATCTTCCTTGTTTTGTATGAAAGACTTGGGTGTTGCAGATGTTATTTTAGGAATCAAAATAATAAGAAATAAAAATGGCATCATATTATGTCAATCACACTATATTGAGAAAATTCTTACAAAGTATGGATATCTTAATAGTTCACCAGCATGCACCCCATATGATCCAAATATGAAATTGACTCCTAATGATGGTGCTAGTGTTCAACAATTAAAATATGCCAGTGTTGTAGGTAGCCTTATGTATGCAATGAACTGCACAAGGCCTGACATTGCCTATGCAATGAGTAAAGTGTGTAGATACACTAATAATCCTGGTCATCAACACTGGAATGCAGTGAACAGGATTCTTAGATATCTAAAGCATACTTTAGACTATGGAATTCACTATACCGAGTTTCCTGCTGTTATTGAAGGGTATAGTGATGCAAGTTGGAATACTGACTTTGAAGATTCCAAGTCTACGAGTGGTTGGGTTTTTACCCTTGGAGGAGGAGCAGTTGCATGGGGGTCTAAGAAACAGACCTGTATAACTCATTCTACAATGGAATCTGAGTTTATTGCTTTGGCATCTGCTTGTAGAGAAGCTGAATGGCTTAAGAATATGCTAGTGGATATTCCACTAGGTGAGAAGCCTATACCTGCTATTTCAATGTTTTGTGATAGCCAATCAGCTATATGTAAAGCAGGTAATATGAAATACAATGGGAAGTCTAGACATATTAGTCTAAGACACAGTTTTATAAGACAAATGATTGATGACAATATTATTTCATTGAAATATGTGAAGTCATGTCAAAATTTGGCAGACCCATTTACGAAAGGCCTTTCGAGAGATGTCATCAATAAAACATCGAGGGGAATGGGAATTAAGCCAATTAAGTCATCACCTAAGGATACCCAACCTAGAGCGTTGGAGATCCCACATGCATAGGTTCAATGGGAAACGAATTGGTGAATGACAGATATTGAGCATATTTATGTAAGCCCATTACTGATGTGTGCTCATGAGCTGTAACTAATATGAGGGTTGAGCTAATAGCTCTTAATGAGTTTGTAGGCCTTAAGGCTAAGGTGTGTGTTACAGTACACCTAGACAAACTCACCTATATGAGTGTTGAAATGTGAGCCGTTTCTTATGAGAATTGGCAATTCTCTAGAGCACTCATGAATCCAGGAAAGCACAAGGCTCTAAATGTGCCAACATGAAATCCACACAATCGAACTTTTGGAAACCGATGTATGATTGAAAACTCCGTTAACAATATAAGGAGCTAAGTTCAAGGTAAGTCCACTTAGCACCTTGGTTAATTTAGGTTTTCTTTCAAATAGTGGGGGTTCAAGTCATGCAGACACTCTCACTAATGCATAGGTTTCTATGCAAGCCAAATATATTTTAAAACTAGTGGGGGATTGTTAGGAAAGTTTTAAATTATTAATGGTTACTATCAAAAGTGTTTTGAAAAGTTTAGTCCCATATCTAAGAGAGAAAAGCTTTTCAAGAGGTTTAAATAGAGAGTTTGTAATCTATTCTTTACTTTGGTAAGCCTTGAGTATTTAGGTGGATTGCGGACGTTGCTGCGCATCGTGCAGCAACGGACGCGCCGTTCGCGCACACGCGCGCGCGCGCGTGCGTGCGCAAGGGCGCTTGAGGCGCAATGTGGCGTTTTGATGGCGCACTTTGCACTTCGCACGCTCGCAGCGGTGCGAGGTGCATATGAGACGCAAATATCCATTTTGATTTTTCGGTTTTGAGACATCTGGCCGTTTGAAAGGTTTTAATAGCATTTATATTGAGTCTAAGGCGCTTTGTGACTGTTGGACGGTTTTGGAGGCCTTTGATTGACAGTCAAAGGTGGGTGACCGTTCAGGTACCTTTCATCCTATTTTCAAACTGTCAGATTTATGGCCTTTAATCTCATTTATCGCAAAACGTTTTGGCCTCTCTAAAAAGTTATAAATATCTTCTATCTTCGTCTTTTGGATATCAGAATTTCTGACTCTCCAGTTTTCTCCTTTCTTTCTTCTCGGTTTGGCTTGCAGAGTTCATGTGTGGGAGAGGTCATCTGTTCTTGCGAAGCAGTGACTCTCTTGAGGTTCAAGCCTAGTTGTATCCTGGGAACTCAGTCGTAACAAAACCCTTTTTCGCATCTTCGGAATTTCCGGAGTGGGGCGATTGAAGTTCTAAAGATAGCGATCTTAAGAACGTGCCTCTAGGCTTGAATTCTCTTTTCTGAAATCCTGTTTTCACTAGGTTGGAATAACAATTTTAGAACTTCATTCATGGCCTCTGGTTCGACATCCAACTCCATCAATCTGCTTAGCCGTGACCTTGAAAAACTTGATCGATTTGATGGGTCAAACTTCAAGCGGTGGCAATCAAAGGTATCTTTCTTGCTGTCCGAACTGCATATCGACTATGTCCTAAAAAAGTCTTGTCCCACTGTCGTTGCTGGAGAAGTTGAGACAGAAGAACAGAAGAAAGAGCGAGAGAAGTGACATACTGACAACTACAGATGCAAAGGGCATATCCTGAATACTTTAGCCGATTCACTCTTTGACCTGTATTCACCATTGGAGTCGGCTGGAGAGTTGTGGAATGCTCTCGAGATCAAGTACAATGCAGAAGATGCTGGTAACAAAAGGTTTATAGTAGATCAGTATGTTAATTTTTCTATTGTTGATGATAAGCCTATACTTGCTCAAATTCATGAGATGCAAATACTGGCCTATAAGATCAAAGGAGAAGGTATGTATCTTGATGATGACTTTCAAGTTGCTGTCATCATTGGGAAGCTGCCGGATTCCTGGAAAGAATATAGGAATCACCTAAAACATAAAAATGAGAAAATCACTTTAGATGGCCTTCTTAAGGACATCAGAATTGAGGAAGAGACTCGTCTTCGTGACAAAAAGAATTCGAGTCCTAAAGAAGGTTATCCTAAAGTGAATTTTGTTAGTAACAAGGGTGGCAAAATCATGAAAACCCAGAAAATCAAAAAGAATTTTGTGAAAGGGAAAAAGCCAACTGATAAAAAGAAAATTAGTTGCTATGTTTGTGGCAAGTTTGGCCATTTTGCTAGAGAATGCAGAGAACGGAAGAGGACTGGTCCTAAGCCAAATGAGTCAGAGGAGAGGCTGGTTGCTGTAATCTCTGAAACCTTTATGGTGGCTGCAAATAAGGACTGGTACCTGGATACTGGAAGCACTGTTCATGTGGCAAACGACAGGAACTTGTTCAAGTCGTATGAAGTAGTGGGGGAGGGATGCAATCTCTTTATGGGAAACTCTTCCTCAACTAAAGTGCTGGGAAAAGGGAGTGTGGAAATTAAGTTCACCTCCGGGAAAGTCCTAACACTTGAGAATGTCCACTATGCTCCAGAAGTTCGGAAAAATTTAATCTCTGCCGATCTCCTGTCACGAAATGGTTTTAAGATTGTTATTGAGTCTGGGATTGTAACTGTGACCAAAGGGAAAATCTTTGTAGGAAAAGGGTTTGCCACTGGTGGTATGTTCAAGATGAGCATAAATGAAGCTACTACTTCTGTTTATATGGTTGACTCTTATTTTCTTTGGCATTCAAGATTAGGACATATAAATTCTGGTTGCATTCATAATATGAATAACTTTGGTCTTCTTCCGTGTCATGTGAAAATAGAACATAAACATAAGTGTGAGACATGCATTCAAACTAAGCTAACTAGACTCCCGTTTCCTAGTGTAGAAAAGAATTATAAATTGCTTGAATTAGTGCATTCTGATGTGTGTACGATGGATAATGTTTTGAGTCATGGTGGCAATAGGTACTTTATTACCTTTATAGATGATTACTCAAAATTTTGTTATGTTTATTTGTTGAAACATAAATCTGAAGCATTTTCCAAATTTCTTCTTTATCTAGCTGAAGTACAAAATAGGTTTAAAACAAAGATTGTACATTTAAGAACAGATAGAGGAGGTGAATACTTAGGTGGAGAATTTGATAAATTCTGTGAAGATAATGGTATTATCCATCAAACGTCAGCTCCTAGAACTCCTGAACAGAATGGAGTAGCAGAAAGGAAAAACAGAACACTTGTAGAAATGATGAATGCTATGCTTCTTAATACGGGTTTGCATTCCAACTTATGGGGAGAAGCTATACTTTCTGCCTGTTATATTCTTAATCGAGTTCCTTATTCCAAATCTGATAAATCACCTTATGAATTGTGTTTTGGTAAGAAACCTAATCTTAGTTATTTTCGTGTTTGGGGTTGTTTAGCATATGTTAAAATTCCAGAAAATAAAAGGAAGAAGGTTGGACCTAAAGCATTTAAATGTGCATTTGTTGGGTATGCTGAATATAGTAAAGCATATAGATTTTTGGACATTGTTAATGATGTTATTGTAGAATCTAGAGATGCATCTTTCATAGAACATAAAAATGCATTTGATTCTCTTCTTGATGGCAGCCGGATTATAGTAGATGAACTTCCTGTAAATGACATGATTGAATATTCTAATGAATGTGTTGATGAACCAGAAACTGAAGTTAGACTCAGTAAACGTATTAGAAAACCAACTAATTTTGGTTCTGACTTTTATACATTTCTAATTGAGAATGATCCTGTGTCTTTTCAAGAGGCTATGTCTTCTCAAGATGCTGCCTTTTGGAGAGAAGCTATTAATGATGAAATAGAATCAATTATGTCTAATAATGTTTGGAAATTAGTGGATTTACCTGTTGGTTGCAAAACTATTGGCTGCAAATGGATTTTCAAAAAGAAATTAAAAGCTGATGGTACAATCGATAAATTTAAAGCACGTTTGGTTGCAAAAGGCTTTAAACAAAAAGAAGGTATTGATTATTTTGATACTTTTGCTCCTGTAACCAGAATATCTACTATTAGAATTCTGATTGCCATGGCTGCCATATATAAGCTTCAAATCCATCAAATGGACGTGAAAACGGCCTTTTTGAATGGAGAATTAGATGAAGAGATATATATGGAGCAACCTGAAGGTTTTGTAGTGCTAGGGCAAGAGCGCAAAGTTTGCAAACTTGAGAAATCCTTATATGGATTAAAGCAAGCCCCTAAGCAATGGCATGAAAAATTTGATAGTTCTCTGGTGCATAATGGTTTTAAAATTCATGATGCGGACAAATGTGTCTACAGTAAAGTAGATAGTGGCTCAATTATTATTATTTGTTTATATGTTGATGATATGCTTATTTTGGGTAACAATAGTGAATGCATAAATCAAACAAAAAGATTTTTATCTTCCTTGTTTTGTATGAAAGACTTGGGTGTTGCAGATGTTATTTTAGGAATCAAAATAATAAGAAATAAAAATGGCATCATATTATGTCAATCACACTATATTGAGAAAATTCTTACAAAGTATGGATATCTTAATAGTTCACCAGCATGCACCCCATATGATCCAAATATGAAATTGACTCCTAATGATGGTGCTAGTGTTCAACAATTAAAATATGCCAGTGTTGTAGGTAGCCTTATGTATGCAATGAACTGCACAAGGCCTGACATTGCCTATGCAATGAGTAAAGTGTGTAGATACACTAATAATCCTGGTCATCAACACTGGAATGCAGTGAACAGGATTCTTAGATATCTAAAGCATACTTTAGACTATGGAATTCACTATACCGAGTTTCCTGCTGTTATTGAAGGGTATAGTGATGCAAGTTGGAATACTGACTTTGAAGATTCCAAGTCTACGAGTGGTTGGGTTTTTACCCTTGGAGGAGGAGCAGTTGCATGGGGGTCTAAGAAACAGACCTGTATAACTCATTCTACAATGGAATCTGAGTTTATTGCTTTGGCATCTGCTTGTAGAGAAGCTGAATGGCTTAAGAATATGCTAGTGGATATTCCACTAGGTGAGAAGCCTATACCTGCTATTTCAATGTTTTGTGATAGCCAATCAGCTATATGTAAAGCAGGTAATATGAAATACAATGGGAAGTCTAGACATATTAGTCTAAGACACAGTTTTATAAGACAAATGATTGATGACAATATTATTTCATTGAAATATGTGAAGTCATGTCAAAATTTGGCAGACCCATTTACGAAAGGCCTTTCGAGAGATGTCATCAATAAAACATCGAGGGGAATGGGAATTAAGCCAATTAAGTCATCACCTAAGGATACCCAACCTAGAGCGTTGGAGATCCCACATGCATAGGTTCAATGGGAAACGAATTGGTGAATGACAGATATTGAGCATATTTATGTAAGCCCATTACTGATGTGTGCTCATGAGCTGTAACTAATATGAGGGTTGAGCTAATAGCTCTTAATGAGTTTGTAGGCCTTAAGGCTAAGGTGTGTGTTACAGTACACCTAGACAAACTCACCTATATGAGTGTTGAAATGTGAGCCGTTTCTTATGAGAATTGGCAATTCTCTAGAGCACTCATGAATCCAGGAAAGCACAAGGCTCTAAATGTGCCAACATGAAATCCACACAATCGAACTTTTGGAAACCGATGTATGATTGAAAACTCCGTTAACAATATAAGGAGCTAAGTTCAAGGTAAGTCCACTTAGCACCTTGGTTAATTTAGGTTTTCTTTCAAATAGTGGGGGTTCAAGTCATGCAGACACTCTCACTAATGCATAGGTTTCTATGCAAGCCAAATATATTTTAAAACTAGTGGGGGATTGTTAGGAAAGTTTTAAATTATTAATGGTTACTATCAAAAGTGTTTTGAAAAGTTTAGTCCCATATCTAAGAGAGAAAAGCTTTTCAAGAGGTTTAAATAGAGAGTTTGTAATCTATTCTTTACTTTGGTAAGCCTTGAGTATTTAGGTGGATTGCGGACGTTGCTGCGCATCGTGCAGCAACGGACGCGCCGTTCGCGCACACGCGCGCGCGCGCGTGCGTGCGCAAGGGCGCTTGAGGCGCAATGTGGCGTTTTGATGGCGCACTTTGCACTTCGCACGCTCGCAGCGGTGCGAGGTGCATATGAGACGCAAATATCCATTTTGATTTTTCGGTTTTGAGACATCTGGCCGTTTGAAAGGTTTTAATAGCATTTATATTGAGTTTAAGGCGCTTTGTGACTGTTGGACGGTTTTGGAGGCCTTTGATTGACAGTCAAAGGTGGGTGACCGTTCAGGTACCTTTCATCCTATTTTCAAACTGTCAGATTTATGGCCTTTAATCTCATTTATCGCAAAACGTTTTGGCCTCTCTAAAAGGTTATAAATATCTTCTATCTTCGTCTTTTGGATATCAGAATTTCTGACTCTCCAGTTTTCTCCTTTCTTTCTTCTCGGTTTGGCTTGCAGAGTTCATGTGTGGGAGAGGTCATCTGTTCTTGCGAAGCAGTGACTCTCTTGAGGTTCAAGCCTAGTTGTATCCTGGGAACTCAGTCGTAACAAAACCCTTTTTCGCATCTTCGGAATTTCCGGAGTGGGGCGATTGAAGTTCTAAAGATAGCGATCTTAAGAACGTGCCTCTAGGCTTGAATTCTCTTTTCTGAAATCCTGTTTTCAGTAGGTTGGAATAACAATTTTAGAACTTCATTCATGGCCTCTGGTTCGACATCCAACTCCATCAATCTGCTTAGCCGTGACCTTGAAAAACTTGATCGATTTGATGGGTCAAACTTCAAGCGGTGGCAATCAAAGGTATCTTTCTTGCTGTCCGAACTGCATATCGACTATGTCCTAAAAAAGTCTTGTCCCACTGTCGTTGCTGGAGAAGTTGAGACAGAAGAACAGAAGAAAGAGCGAGAGAAGTGGCATACTGACAACTACAGATGCAAAGGGCATATCCTGAATACTTTAGCCGATTCACTCTTTGACCTGTATTCACCATTGGAGTCGGCTGGAGAGTTGTGGAATGCTCTCGAGATCAAGTACAATGCAGAAGATGCTGGTAACAAAAGGTTTATAGTAGATCAGTATGTTAATTTTTCTATTGTTGATGATAAGCCTATACTTGCTCAAATTCATGAGATGCAAATACTGGCCTATAAGATCAAAGGAGAAGGTATGTATCTTGATGATGACTTTCAAGTTGCTGTCATCATTGGGAAGCTGCCGGATTCCTGGAAAGAATATAGGAATCACCTAAAACATAAAAATGAGAAAATCACTTTAGATGGCCTTCTTAAGGACATCAGAATTGAGGAAGAGACTCGTCTTCGTGACAAAAAGAATTCGAGTCCTAAAGAAGGTTATCCTAAAGTGAATTTTGTTAGTAACAAGGGTGGCAAAATCATGAAAACCCAGAAAATCAAAAAGAATTTTGTGAAAGGGAAAAAGCCAACTGATAAAAAGAAAATTAGTTGCTATGTTTGTGGCAAGTTTGGCCATTTTGCTAGAGAATGCAGAGAACGGAAGAGGACTGGTCCTAAGCCAAATGAGTCAGAGGAGAGGCTGGTTGCTGTAATCTCTGAAACCTTTATGGTGGCTGCAAATAAGGACTGGTACCTGGATACTGGAAGCACTGTTCATGTGGCAAACGACAGGAACTTGTTCAAGTCGTATGAAGTAGTGGGGGAGGGATGCAATCTCTTTATGGGAAACTCTTCCTCAACTAAAGTGCTGGGAAAAGGGAGTGTGGAAATTAAGTTCACCTCCGGGAAAGTCCTAACACTTGAGAATGTCCACTATGCTCCAGAAGTTCGGAAAAATTTAATCTCTGCCGATCTCCTGTCACGAAATGGTTTTAAGATTGTTATTGAGTCTGGGATTGTAACTGTGACCAAAGGGAAAATCTTTGTAGGAAAAGGGTTTGCCACTGGTGGTATGTTCAAGATGAGCATAAATGAAGCTACTACTTCTGTTTATATGGTTGACTCTTATTTTCTTTGGCATTCAAGATTAGGACATATAAATTCTGGTTGCATTCATAATATGAATAACTTTGGTCTTCTTCCGTGTCATGTGAAAATAGAACATAAACATAAGTGTGAGACATGCATTCAAACTAAGCTAACTAGACTCCCGTTTCCTAGTGTAGAAAAGAATTATAAATTGCTTGAATTAGTGCATTCTGATGTGTGTACGATGGATAATGTTTTGAGTCGTGGTGGCAATAGGTACTTTATTACCTTTATAGATGATTACTCAAAATTTTGTTATGTTTATTTGTTGAAACATAAATCTGAAGCATTTTCCAAATTTCTTCTTTATCTAGCTGAAGTACAAAATAGGTTTAAAACAAAGATTGTACATTTAAGAACAGATAGAGGAGGTGAATACTTAGGTGGAGAATTTGATAAATTCTGTGAAGATAATGGTATTATCCATCAAACGTCAGCTCCTAGAACTCCTGAACAGAATGGAGTAGCAGAAAGGAAAAACAGAACACTTGTAGAAATGATGAATGCTATGCTTCTTAATACGGGTTTGCATTCCAACTTATGGGGAGAAGCTATACTTTCTGCCTGTTATATTCTTAATCGAGTTCCTTATTCCAAATCTGATAAATCACCTTATGAATTGTGTTTTGGTAAGAAACCTAATCTTAGTTATTTTCGTGTTTGGGGTTGTTTAGCATATGTTAAAATTCCAGAAAATAAAAGGAAGAAGGTTGGACCTAAAGCATTTAAATGTGCATTTGTTGGGTATGCTGAATATAGTAAAGCATATAGATTTTTGGACATTGTTAATGATGTTATTGTAGAATCTAGAGATGCATCTTTCATAGAACATAAAAATGCATTTGATTCTCTTCTTGATGGCAGCCGGATTATAGTAGATGAACTTCCTGTAAATGACATGATTGAATATTCTAATGAATGTGTTGATGAACCAGAAACTGAAGTTAGACTCAGTAAACGTATTAGAAAACCAACTAATTTTGGTTCTGACTTTTATACATTTCTAATTGAGAATGATCCTGTGTCTTTTCAAGAGGCTATGTCTTCTCAAGATGCTGCCTTTTGGAGAGAAGCTATTAATGATGAAATAGAATCAATTATGTCTAATAATGTTTGGAAATTAGTGGATTTACCTGTTGGTTGCAAAACTATTGGCTGCAAATGGATTTTCAAAAAGAAATTAAAAGCTGATGGTACAATCGATAAATTTAAAGCACGTTTGGTTGCAAAAGGCTTTAAACAAAAAGAAGGTATTGATTATTTTGATACTTTTGCTCCTGTAACCAGAATATCTACTATTAGAATTCTGATTGCCATGGCTGCCATATATAAGCTTCAAATCCATCAAATGGACGTGAAAACGGCCTTTTTGAATGGAGAATTAGATGAAGAGATATATATGGAGCAACCTGAAGGTTTTGTAGTGCTAGGGCAAGAGCGCAAAGTTTGCAAACTTGAGAAATCCTTATATGGATTAAAGCAAGCCCCTAAGCAATGGCATGAAAAATTTGATAGTTCTCTGGTGCATAATGGTTTTAAAATTCATGATGCGGACAAATGTGTCTACAGTAAAGTAGATAGTGGCTCAATTATTATTATTTGTTTATATGTTGATGATATGCTTATTTTGGGTAACAATAGTGAATGCATAAATCAAACAAAAAGATTTTTATCTTCCTTGTTTTGTATGAAAGACTTGGGTGTTGCAGATGTTATTTTAGGAATCAAAATAATAAGAAATAAAAATGGCATCATATTATGTCAATCACACTATATTGAGAAAATTCTTACAAAGTATGGATATCTTAATAGTTCACCAGCATGCACCCCATATGATCCAAATATGAAATTGACTCCTAATGATGGTGCTAGTGTTCAACAATTAAAATATGCCAGTGTTGTAGGTAGCCTTATGTATGCAATGAACTGCACAAGGCCTGACATTGCCTATGCAATGAGTAAAGTGTGTAGATACACTAATAATCCTGGTCATCAACACTGGAATGCAGTGAACAGGATTCTTAGATATCTAAAGCATACTTTAGACTATGGAATTCACTATACCGAGTTTCCTGCTGTTATTGAAGGGTATAGTGATGCAAGTTGGAATACTGACTTTGAAGATTCCAAGTCTACGAGTGGTTGGGTTTTTACCCTTGGAGGAGGAGCAGTTGCATGGGGGTCTAAGAAACAGACCTGTATAACTCATTCTACAATGGAATCTGAGTTTATTGCTTTGGCATCTGCTTGTAGAGAAGCTGAATGGCTTAAGAATATGCTAGTGGATATTCCACTAGGTGAGAAGCCTATACCTGCTATTTCAATGTTTTGTGATAGCCAATCAGCTATATGTAAAGCAGGTAATATGAAATACAATGGGAAGTCTAGACATATTAGTCTAAGACACAGTTTTATAAGACAAATGATTGATGACAATATTATTTCATTGAAATATGTGAAGTCATGTCAAAATTTGGCAGACCCATTTACGAAAGGCCTTTCGAGAGATGTCATCAATAAAACATCGAGGGGAATGGGAATTAAGCCAATTAAGTCATCACCTAAGGATACCCAACCTAGAGCGTTGGAGATCCCACATGCATAGGTTCAATGGGAAACGAATTGGTGAATGACAGATATTGAGCATATTTATGTAAGCCCATTACTGATGTGTGCTCATGAGCTGTAACTAATATGAGGGTTGAGCTAATAGCTCTTAATGAGTTTGTAGGCCTTAAGGCTAAGGTGTGTGTTACAGTACACCTAGACAAACTCACCTATATGAGTGTTGAAATGTGAGCCGTTTCTTATGAGAATTGGCAATTCTCTAGAGCACTCATGAATCCAGGAAAGCACAAGGCTCTAAATGTGCCAACATGAAATCCACACAATCGAACTTTTGGAAACCGATGTATGATTGAAAACTCCGTTAACAATATAAGGAGCTAAGTTCAAGGTAAGTCCACTTAGCACCTTGGTTAATTTAGGTTTTCTTTCAAATAGTGGGGGTTCAAGTCATGCAGACACTCTCACTAATGCATAGGTTTCTATGCAAGCCAAATATATTTTAAAACTAGTGGGGGATTGTTAGGAAAGTTTTAAATTATTAATGGTTACTATCAAAAGTGTTTTGAAAAGTTTAGTCCCATATCTAAGAGAGAAAAGCTTTTCAAGAGGTTTAAATAGAGAGTTTGTAATCTATTCTTTACTTTGGTAAGCCTTGAGTATTTAGGTGGATTGCGGACGTTGCTGCGCATCGTGCAGCAACGGACGCGCCGTTCGCGCACACGCGCGCGCGCGCGTGCGTGCGCAAGGGCGCTTGAGGCGCAATGTGGCGTTTTGATGGCGCACTTTGCACTTCGCACGCTCGCAGCGGTGCGAGGTGCATATGAGACGCAAATATCCATTTTGATTTTTCGGTTTTGAGACATCTGGCCGTTTGAAAGGTTTTAATAGCATTTATATTGAGTTTAAGGCGCTTTGTGACTGTTGGACGGTTTTGGAGGCCTTTGATTGACAGTCAAAGGTGGGTGACCGTTCAGGTACCTTTCATCCTATTTTCAAACTGTCAGATTTATGGCCTTTAATCTCATTTATCGCAAAACGTTTTGGCCTCTCTAAAAGGTTATAAATATCTTCTATCTTCGTCTTTTGGATATCAGAATTTCTGACTCTCCAGTTTTCTCCTTTCTTTCTTCTCGGTTTGGCTTGCAGAGTTCATGTGTGGGAGAGGTCATCTGTTCTTGCGAAGCAGTGACTCTCTTGAGGTTCAAGCCTAGTTGTATCCTGGGAACTCAGTCGTAACAAAACCCTTTTTCGCATCTTCGGAATTTCCGGAGTGGGGCGATTGAAGTTCTAAAGATAGCGATCTTAAGAACGTGCCTCTAGGCTTGAATTCTCTTTTCTGAAATCCTGTTTTCAGTAGGTTGGAATAACAATTTTAGAACTTCATTCATGGCCTCTGGTTCGACATCCAACTCCATCAATCTGCTTAGCCGTGACCTTGAAAAACTTGATCGATTTGATGGGTCAAACTTCAAGCGGTGGCAATCAAAGGTATCTTTCTTGCTGTCCGAACTGCATATCGACTATGTCCTAAAAAAGTCTTGTCCCACTGTCGTTGCTGGAGAAGTTGAGACAGAAGAACAGAAGAAAGAGCGAGAGAAGTGGCATACTGACAACTACAGATGCAAAGGGCATATCCTGAATACTTTAGCCGATTCACTCTTTGACCTGTATTCACCATTGGAGTCGGCTGGAGAGTTGTGGAATGCTCTCGAGATCAAGTACAATGCAGAAGATGCTGGTAACAAAAGGTTTATAGTAGATCAGTATGTTAATTTTTCTATTGTTGATGATAAGCCTATACTTGCTCAAATTCATGAGATGCAAATACTGGCCTATAAGATCAAAGGAGAAGGTATGTATCTTGATGATGACTTTCAAGTTGCTGTCATCATTGGGAAGCTGCCGGATTCCTGGAAAGAATATAGGAATCACCTAAAACATAAAAATGAGAAAATCACTTTAGATGGCCTTCTTAAGGACATCAGAATTGAGGAAGAGACTCGTCTTCGTGACAAAAAGAATTCGAGTCCTAAAGAAGGTTATCCTAAAGTGAATTTTGTTAGTAACAAGGGTGGCAAAATCATGAAAACCCAGAAAATCAAAAAGAATTTTGTGAAAGGGAAAAAGCCAACTGATAAAAAGAAAATTAGTTGCTATGTTTGTGGCAAGTTTGGCCATTTTGCTAGAGAATGCAGAGAACGGAAGAGGACTGGTCCTAAGCCAAATGAGTCAGAGGAGAGGCTGGTTGCTGTAATCTCTGAAACCTTTATGGTGGCTGCAAATAAGGACTGGTACCTGGATACTGGAAGCACTGTTCATGTGGCAAACGACAGGAACTTGTTCAAGTCGTATGAAGTAGTGGGGGAGGGATGCAATCTCTTTATGGGAAACTCTTCCTCAACTAAAGTGCTGGGAAAAGGGAGTGTGGAAATTAAGTTCACCTCCGGGAAAGTCCTAACACTTGAGAATGTCCACTATGCTCCAGAAGTTCGGAAAAATTTAATCTCTGCCGATCTCCTGTCACGAAATGGTTTTAAGATTGTTATTGAGTCTGGGATTGTAACTGTGACCAAAGGGAAAATCTTTGTAGGAAAAGGGTTTGCCACTGGTGGTATGTTCAAGATGAGCATAAATGAAGCTACTACTTCTGTTTATATGGTTGACTCTTATTTTCTTTGGCATTCAAGATTAGGACATATAAATTCTCGTTGCATTCATAATATGAATAACTTTGGTCTTCTTCCGTGTCATGTGAAAATAGAACATAAACATAAGTGTGAGACATGCATTCAAACTAAGCTAACTAGACTCCCGTTTCCTAGTGTAGAAAAGAATTATAAATTGCTTGAATTAGTGCATTCTGATGTGTGTACGATGGATAATGTTTTGAGTCGTGGTGGCAATAGGTACTTTATTACCTTTATAGATGATTACTCAAAATTTTGTTATGTTTATTTGTTGAAACATAAATCTGAAGCATTTTCCAAATTTCTTCTTTATCTAGCTGAAGTACAAAATAGGTTTAAAACAAAGATTGTACATTTAAGAACAGATAGAGGAGGTGAATACTTAGGTGGAGAATTTGATAAATTCTGTGAAGATAATGGTATTATCCATCAAACGTCAGCTCCTAGAACTCCTGAACAGAATGGAGTAGCAGAAAGGAAAAACAGAACACTTGTAGAAATGATGAATGCTATGCTTCTTAATACGGGTTTGCATTCCAACTTATGGGGAGAAGCTATACTTTCTGCCTGTTATATTCTTAATCGAGTTCCTTATTCCAAATCTGATAAATCACCTTATGAATTGTGTTTTGGTAAGAAACCTAATCTTAGTTATTTTCGTGTTTGGGGTTGTTTAGCATATGTTAAAATTCCAGAAAATAAAAGGAAGAAGGTTGGACCTAAAGCATTTAAATGTGCATTTGTTGGGTATGCTGAATATAGTAAAGCATATAGATTTTTGGACATTGTTAATGATGTTATTGTAGAATCTAGAGATGCATCTTTCATAGAACATAAAAATGCATTTGATTCTCTTCTTGATGGCAGCCGGATTATAGTAGATGAACTTCCTGTAAATGACATGATTGAATATTCTAATGAATGTGTTGATGAACCAGAAACTGAAGTTAGACTCAGTAAACGTATTAGAAAACCAACTAATTTTGGTTCTGACTTTTATACATTTCTAATTGAGAATGATCCTGTGTCTTTTCAAGAGGCTATGTCTTCTCAAGATGCTGCCTTTTGGAGAGAAGCTATTAATGATGAAATAGAATCAATTATGTCTAATAATGTTTGGAAATTAGTGGATTTACCTGTTGGTTGCAAAACTATTGGCTGCAAATGGATTTTCAAAAAGAAATTAAAAGCTGATGGTACAATCGATAAATTTAAAGCACGTTTGGTTGCAAAAGGCTTTAAACAAAAAGAAGGTATTGATTATTTTGATACTTTTGCTCCTGTAACCAGAATATCTACTATTAGAATTCTGATTGCCATGGCTGCCATATATAAGCTTCAAATCCATCAAATGGACGTGAAAACGGCCTTTTTGAATGGAGAATTAGATGAAGAGATATATATGGAGCAACCTGAAGGTTTTGTAGTGCTAGGGCAAGAGCGCAAAGTTTGCAAACTTGAGAAATCCTTATATGGATTAAAGCAAGCCCCTAAGCAATGGCATGAAAAATTTGATAGTTCTCTGGTGCATAATGGTTTTAAAATTCATGATGCGGACAAATGTGTCTACAGTAAAGTAGATAGTGGCTCAATTATTATTATTTGTTTATATGTTGATGATATGCTTATTTTGGGTAACAATAGTGAATGCATAAATCAAACAAAAAGATTTTTATCTTCCTTGTTTTGTATGAAAGACTTGGGTGTTGCAGATGTTATTTTAGGAATCAAAATAATAAGAAATAAAAATGGCATCATATTATGTCAATCACACTATATTGAGAAAATTCTTACAAAGTATGGATATCTTAATAGTTCACCAGCATGCACCCCATATGATCCAAATATGAAATTGACTCCTAATGATGGTGCTAGTGTTCAACAATTAAAATATGCCAGTGTTGTAGGTAGCCTTATGTATGCAATGAACTGCACAAGGCCTGACATTGCCTATGCAATGAGTAAAGTGTGTAGATACACTAATAATCCTGGTCATCAACACTGGAATGCAGTGAACAGGATTCTTAGATATCTAAAGCATACTTTAGACTATGGAATTCACTATACCGAGTTTCCTGCTGTTATTGAAGGGTATAGTGATGCAAGTTGGAATACTGACTTTGAAGATTCCAAGTCTACGAGTGGTTGGGTTTTTACCCTTGGAGGAGGAGCAGTTGCATGGGGGTCTAAGAAACAGACCTGTATAACTCATTCTACAATGGAATCTGAGTTTATTGCTTTGGCATCTGCTTGTAGAGAAGCTGAATGGCTTAAGAATATGCTAGTGGATATTCCACTAGGTGAGAAGCCTATACCTGCTATTTCAATGTTTTGTGATAGCCAATCAGCTATATGTAAAGCAGGTAATATGAAATACAATGGGAAGTCTAGACATATTAGTCTAAGACACAGTTTTATAAGACAAATGATTGATGACAATATTATTTCATTGAAATATGTGAAGTCATGTCAAAATTTGGCAGACCCATTTACGAAAGGCCTTTCGAGAGATGTCATCAATAAAACATCGAGGGGAATGGGAATTAAGCCAATTAAGTCATCACCTAAGGATACCCAACCTAGAGCGTTGGAGATCCCACATGCATAGGTTCAATGGGAAACGAATTGGTGAATGACAGATATTGAGCATATTTATGTAAGCCCATTACTGATGTGTGCTCATGAGCTGTAACTAATATGAGGGTTGAGCTAATAGCTCTTAATGAGTTTGTAGGCCTTAAGGCTAAGGTGTGTGTTACAGTACACCTAGACAAACTCACCTATATGAGTGTTGAAATGTGAGCCGTTTCTTATGAGAATTGGCAATTCTCTAGAGCACTCATGAATCCAGGAAAGCACAAGGCTCTAAATGTGCCAACATGAAATCCACACAATCGAACTTTTGGAAACCGATGTATGATTGAAAACTCCGTTAACAATATAAGGAGCTAAGTTCAAGGTAAGTCCACTTAGCACCTTGGTTAATTTAGGTTTTCTTTCAAATAGTGGGGGTTCAAGTCATGCAGACACTCTCACTAATGCATAGGTTTCTATGCAAGCCAAATATATTTTAAAACTAGTGGGGGATTGTTAGGAAAGTTTTAAATTATTAATGGTTACTATCAAAAGTGTTTTGAAAAGTTTAGTCCCATATCTAAGAGAGAAAAGCTTTTCAAGAGGTTTAAATAGAGAGTTTGTAATCTATTCTTTACTTTGGTAAGCCTTGAGTATTTAGGTGGATTGCGGACGTTGCTGCGCATCGTGCAGCAACGGACGCGCCGTTCGCGCACACGCGCGCGCGCGCGTGCGTGCGCAAGGGCGCTTGAGGCGCAATGTGGCGTTTTGATGGCGCACTTTGCACTTCGCACGCTCGCAGCGGTGCGAGGTGCATATGAGACGCAAATATCCATTTTGATTTTTCGGTTTTGAGACATCTGGCCGTTTGAAAGGTTTTAATAGCATTTATATTGAGTCTAAGGCGCTTTGTGACTGTTGGACGGTTTTGGAGGCCTTTGATTGACAGTCAAAGGTGGGTGACCGTTCAGGTACCTTTCATCCTATTTTCAAACTGTCAGATTTATGGCCTTTAATCTCATTTATCGCAAAACGTTTTGGCCTCTCTAAAAAGTTATAAATATCTTCTATCTTCGTCTTTTGGATATCAGAATTTCTGACTCTCCAGTTTTCTCCTTTCTTTCTTCTCGGTTTGGCTTGCAGAGTTCATGTGTGGGAGAGGTCATCTGTTCTTGCGAAGCAGTGACTCTCTTGAGGTTCAAGCCTAGTTGTATCCTGGGAACTCAGTCGTAACAAAACCCTTTTTCGCATCTTCGGAATTTCCGGAGTGGGGCGATTGAAGTTCTAAAGATAGCGATCTTAAGAACGTGCCTCTAGGCTTGAATTCTCTTTTCTGAAATCCTGTTTTCACTAGGTTGGAATAACAATTTTAGAACTTCATTCATGGCCTCTGGTTCGACATCCAACTCCATCAATCTGCTTAGCCGTGACCTTGAAAAACTTGATCGATTTGATGGGTCAAACTTCAAGCGGTGGCAATCAAAGGTATCTTTCTTGCTGTCCGAACTGCATATCGACTATGTCCTAAAAAAGTCTTGTCCCACTGTCGTTGCTGGAGAAGTTGAGACAGAAGAACAGAAGAAAGAGCGAGAGAAGTGGCATACTGACAACTACAGATGCAAAGGGCATATCCTGAATACTTTAGCCGATTCACTCTTTGACCTGTATTCACCATTGGAGTCGGCTGGAGAGTTGTGGAATGCTCTCGAGATCAAGTACAATGCAGAAGATGCTGGTAACAAAAGGTTTATAGTAGATCAGTATGTTAATTTTTCTATTGTTGATGATAAGCCTATACTTGCTCAAATTCATGAGATGCAAATACTGGCCTATAAGATCAAAGGAGAAGGTATGTATCTTGATGATGACTTTCAAGTTGCTGTCATCATTGGGAAGCTGCCGGATTCCTGGAAAGAATATAGGAATCACCTAAAACATAAAAATGAGAAAATCACTTTAGATGGCCTTCTTAAGGACATCAGAATTGAGGAAGAGACTCGTCTTCGTGACAAAAAGAATTCGAGTCCTAAAGAAGGTTATCCTAAAGTGAATTTTGTTAATAACAAGGGTGGCAAAATCATGAAAACCCAGAAAATCAAAAAGAATTTTGTGAAAGGGAAAAAGCCAACTGATAAAAAGAAAATTAGTTGCTATGTTTGTGGCAAGTTTGGCCATTTTGCTAGAGAATGCAGAGAACGGAAGTGGACTGGTCCTAAGCCAAATGAGTCAGAGGAGAGGCTGGTTGCTGTAATCTCTGAAACCTTTATGGTGGCTGCAAATAAGGACTGGTACCTGGATACTGGAAGCACTGTTCATGTGGCAAACGACAGGAACTTGTTCAAGTCGTATGAAGTAGTGGGGGAGGGATGCAATCTCTTTATGGGAAACTCTTCCTCAACTAAAGTGCTGGGAAAAGGGAGTGTGGAAATTAAGTTCACCTCCGGGAAAGTCCTAACACTTGAGAATGTCCACTATGCTCCAGAAGTTCGGAAAAATTTAATCTCTGCCGATCTCCTGTCACGAAATGGTTTTAAGATTGTTATTGAGTCTGGGATTGTAACTGTGACCAAAGGGAAAATCTTTGTAGGAAAAGGGTTTGCCACTGGTGGTATGTTCAAGATGAGCATAAATGAAGCTACTACTTCTGTTTATATGGTTGACTCTTATTTTCTTTGGCATTCAAGATTAGGACATATAAATTCTGGTTGCATTCATAATATGAATAACTTTGGTCTTCTTCCGTGTCATGTGAAAATAGAACATAAACATAAGTGTGAGACATGCATTCAAACTAAGCTAACTAGACTCCCGTTTCCTAGTGTAGAAAAGAATTATAAATTGCTTGAATTAGTGCATTCTGATGTGTGTACGATGGATAATGTTTTGAGTCGTGGTGGCAATAGGTACTTTATTACCTTTATAGATGATTACTCAAAATTTTGTTATGTTTATTTGTTGAAACATAAATCTGAAGCATTTTCCAAATTTCTTCTTTATCTAGCTGAAGTACAAAATAGGTTTAAAACAAAGATTGTACATTTAAGAACAGATAGAGGAGGTGAATACTTAGGTGGAGAATTTGATAAATTCTGTGAAGATAATGGTATTATCCATCAAACGTCAGCTCCTAGAACTCCTGAACAGAATGGAGTAGCAGAAAGGAAAAACAGAACACTTGTAGAAATGATGAATGCTATGCTTCTTAATACGGGTTTGCATTCCAACTTATGGGGAGAAGCTATACTTTCTGCCTGTTATATTCTTAATCGAGTTCCTTATTCCAAATCTGATAAATCACCTTATGAATTGTGTTTTGGTAAGAAACCTAATCTTAGTTATTTTCGTGTTTGGGGTTGTTTAGCATATGTTAAAATTCCAGAAAATAAAAGGAAGAAGGTTGGACCTAAAGCATTTAAATGTGCATTTGTTGGGTATGCTGAATATAGTAAAGCATATAGATTTTTGGACATTGTTAATGATGTTATTGTAGAATCTAGAGATGCATCTTTCATAGAACATAAAAATGCATTTGATTCTCTTCTTGATGGCAGCCGGATTATAGTAGATGAACTTCCTGTAAATGACATGATTGAATATTCTAATGAATGTGTTGATGAACCAGAAACTGAAGTTAGACTCAGTAAACGTATTAGAAAACCAACTAATTTTGGTTCTGACTTTTATACATTTCTAATTGAGAATGATCCTGTGTCTTTTCAAGAGGCTATGTCTTCTCAAGATGCTGCCTTTTGGAGAGAAGCTATTAATGATGAAATAGAATCAATTATGTCTAATAATGTTTGGAAATTAGTGGATTTACCTGTTGGTTGCAAAACTATTGGCTGCAAATGGATTTTCAAAAAGAAATTAAAAGCTGATGGTACAATCGATAAATTTAAAGCACGTTTGGTTGCAAAAGGCTTTAAACAAAAAGAAGGTATTGATTATTTTGATACTTTTGCTCCTGTAACCAGAATATCTACTATTAGAATTCTGATTGCCATGGCTGCCATATATAAGCTTCAAATCCATCAAATGGACGTGAAAACGGCCTTTTTGAATGGAGAATTAGATGAAGAGATATATATGGAGCAACCTGAAGGTTTTGTAGTGCTAGGGCAAGAGCGCAAAGTTTGCAAACTTGAGAAATCCTTATATGGATTAAAGCAAGCCCCTAAGCAATGGCATGAAAAATTTGATAGTTCTCTGGTGCATAATGGTTTTAAAATTCATGATGCGAACAAATGAGTCTACAGTAAAGTAGATAGTGGCTCAATTATTATTATTTGTTTATATGTTGATGATATGCTTATTTTGGGTAACAATAGTGAATGCATAAATCAAACAAAAAGATTTTTATCTTCCTTGTTTTGTATGAAAGACTTGGGTGTTGCAGATGTTATTTTAGGAATCAAAATAATAAGAAATAAAAATGGCATCATATTATGTCAATCACACTATATTGAGAAAATTCTTACAAAGTATGGATATCTTAATAGTTCACCAGCATGCACCCCATATGATCCAAATATGAAATTGACTCCTAATGATGGTGCTAGTGTTCAACAATTAAAATATGCCAGTGTTGTAGGTAGCCTTATGTATGCAATGAACTGCACAAGGCCTGACATTGCCTATGCAATGAGTAAAGTGTGTAGATACACTAATAATCCTGGTCATCAACACTGGAATGCAGTGAACATGATTCTTAGATATCTAAAGCATACTTTAGACTATGGAATTCACTATACCGAGTTTCCTGCTGTTATTGAAGGGTATAGTGATGCAAGTTGGAATACTGACTTTGAAGATTCCAAGTCTACGAGTGGTTGGGTTTTTACCCTTGGAGGAGGAGCAGTTGCATGGGGGTCTAAGAAACAGACCTGTATAACTCATTCTACAATGGAATCTGAGTTTATTGCTTTGGCATCTGCTTGTAGAGAAGCTGAATGGCTTAAGAATATGCTAGTGGATATTCCACTAGGTGAGAAGCCTATACCTGCTATTTCAATGTTTTGTGATAGCCAATCAGCTATATGTAAAGCAGGTAATATGAAATACAATGGGAAGTCTAGACATATTAGTCTAAGACACAGTTTTATAAGACAAATGATTGATGACAATATTATTTCATTGAAATATGTGAAGTCATGTCAAAATTTGGCAGACCCATTTACGAAAGGCCTTTCGAGAGATGTCATCAATAAAACATCGAGGGGAATGGGAATTAAGCCAATTAAGTCATCACCTAAGGATACCCAACCTAGAGCGTTGGAGATCCCACATGCATAGGTTCAATGGGAAACGAATTGGTGAATGACAGATATTGAGCATATTTATGTAAGCCCATTACTGATGTGTGCTCATGAGCTGTAACTAATATGAGGGTTGAGCTAATAGCTCTTAATGAGTTTGTAGGCCTTAAGGCTAAGGTGTGTGTTACAGTACACCTAGACAAACTCACCTATATGAGTGTTGAAATGTGAGCCGTTTCTTATGAGAATTGGCAATTCTCTAGAGCACTCATGAATCCAGGAAAGCACAAGGCTCTAAATGTGCCAACATGAAATCCACACAATCGAACTTTTGGAAACCGATGTATGATTGAAAACTCCGTTAACAATATAAGGAGCTAAGTTCAAGGTAAGTCCACTTAGCACCTTGGTTAATTTAGGTTTTCTTTCAAATAGTGGGGGTTCAAGTCATGCAGACACTCTCACTAATGCATAGGTTTCTATGCAAGCCAAATATATTTTAAAACTAGTGGGGGATTGTTAGGAAAGTTTTAAATTATTAATGGTTACTATCAAAAGTGTTTTGAAAAGTTTAGTCCCATATCTAAGAGAGAAAAGCTTTTCAAGAGGTTTAAATAGAGAGTTTGTAATCTATTCTTTACTTTGGTAAGCCTTGAGTATTTAGGTGGATTGCGGACGTTGCTGCACATCGTGCAGCAACGGACGCGCCGTTCGCGCACACGCGCGCGCGCGCGTGCGTGCGCAAGGGCGCTTGAGGCGCAATGTGGCGTTTTGATGGCGCACTTTGCACTTCGCACGCTCGCAGCGGTGCGAGGTGCTTATGAGACGCAAATATCCATTTTGATTTTTCGGTTTTGAGACATCTGGCCGTTTGAAAGGTTTTAATAGCATTTATATTGAGTTTAAGGCGCTTTGTGACTGTTGGACGGTTTTGGAGGCCTTTGATTGACAGTCAAAGGTGGGTGACCGTTCAGGTACCTTTCATCCTATTTTCAAACTGTCAGATTTATGGCCTTTAATCTCATTTATCGCAAAACGTTTTGGCCTCTCTAAAAGGTTATAAATATCTTCTATCTTCGTCTTTTGGATATCAGAATTTCTGACTCTCCAGTTTTCTCCTTTCTTTCTTCTCGGTTTGGCTTGCAGAGTTCATGTGTGGGAGAGGTCATCTGTTCTTGCGAAGCAGTGACTCTCTTGAGGTTCAAGCCTAGTTGTATCCTGGGAACTCAGTCGTAACAAAACCCTTTTTCGCATCTTCGGAATTTCCGGAGTGGGGCGATTGAAGTTCTAAAGATAGCGATCTTAAGAACGTGCCTCTAGGCTTGAATTCTCTTTTCTGAAATCCTGTTTTCACTAGGTTGGAATAACAATTTTAGAACTTCATTCATGGCCTCTGGTTCGACATCCAACTCCATCAATCTGCTTAGCCGTGACCTTGAAAAACTTGATCGATTTGATGGGTCAAACTTCAAGCGGTGGCAATCAAAGGTATCTTTCTTGCTGTCCGAACTGCATATCGACTATGTCCTAAAAAAGTCTTGTCCCACTGTCGTTGCTGGAGAAGTTGAGACAGAAGAACAGAAGAAAGAGCGAGAGAAGTGGCATACTGACAACTACAGATGCAAAGGGCATATCCTGAATACTTTAGCCGATTCACTCTTTGACCTGTATTCACCATTGGAGTCGGCTGGAGAGTTGTGGAATGCTCTCGAGATCAAGTACAATGCAGAAGATGCTGGTAACAAAAGGTTTATAGTAGATCAGTATGTTAATTTTTCTATTGTTGATGATAAGCCTATACTTGCTCAAATTCATGAGATGCAAATACTGGCCTATAAGATCAAAGGAGAAGGTATGTATCTTGATGATGACTTTCAAGTTGCTGTCATCATTGGGAAGCTGCCGGATTCCTGGAAAGAATATAGGAATCACCTAAAACATAAAAATGAGAAAATCACTTTAGATGGCCTTCTTAAGGACATCAGAATTGAGGAAGAGACTCGTCTTCGTGACAAAAAGAATTCGAGTCCTAAAGAAGGTTATCCTAAAGTGAATTTTGTTAGTAACAAGGGTGGCAAAATCATGAAAACCCAGAAAATCAAAAAGAATTTTGTGAAAGGGAAAAAGCCAACTGATAAAAAGAAAATTAGTTGCTATGTTTGTGGCAAGTTTGGCCATTTTGCTAGAGAATGCAGAGAACGGAAGAGGACTGGTCCTAAGCCAAATGAGTCAGAGGAGAGGCTGGTTGCTGTAATCTCTGAAACCTTTATGGTGGCTGCAAATAAGGACTGGTACCTGGATACTGGAAGCACTGTTCATGTGGCAAACGACAGGAACTTGTTCAAGTCGTATGAAGTAGTGGGGGAGGGATGCAATCTCTTTATGGGAAACTCTTCCTCAACTAAAGTGCTGGGAAAAGGGAGTGTGGAAATTAAGTTCACCTCCGGGAAAGTCCTAACACTTGAGAATGTCCACTATGCTCCAGAAGTTCGGAAAAATTTAATCTCTGCCGATCTCCTGTCACGAAATGGTTTTAAGATTGTTATTGAGTCTGGGATTGTAACTGTGACCAAAGGGAAAATCTTTGTAGGAAAAGGGTTTGCCACTGGTGGTATGTTCAAGATGAGCATAAATGAAGCTACTACTTCTGTTTATATGGTTGACTCTTATTTTCTTTGGCATTCAAGATTAGGACATATAAATTCTCGTTGCATTCATAATATGAATAACTTTGGTCTTCTTCCGTGTCATGTGAAAATAGAACATAAACATAAGTGTGAGACATGCATTCAAACTAAGCTAACTAGACTCCCGTTTCCTAGTGTAGAAAAGAATTATAAATTGCTTGAATTAGTGCATTCTGATGTGTGTACGATGGATAATGTTTTGAGTCGTGGTGGCAATAGGTACTTTATTACCTTTATAGATGATTACTCAAAATTTTGTTATGTTTATTTGTTGAAACATAAATCTGAAGCATTTTCCAAATTTCTTCTTTATCTAGCTGAAGTACAAAATAGGTTTAAAACAAAGATTGTACATTTAAGAACAGATAGAGGAGGTGAATACTTAGGTGGAGAATTTGATAAATTCTGTGAAGATAATGGTATTATCCATCAAACGTCAGCTCCTAGAACTCCTGAACAGAATGGAGTAGCAGAAAGGAAAAACAGAACACTTGTAGAAATGATGAATGCTATGCTTCTTAATACGGGTTTGCATTCCAACTTATGGGGAGAAGCTATACTTTCTGCCTGTTATATTCTTAATCGAGTTCCTTATTCCAAATCTGATAAATCACCTTATGAATTGTGTTTTGGTAAGAAACCTAATCTTAGTTATTTTCGTGTTTGGGGTTGTTTAGCATATGTTAAAATTCCAGAAAATAAAAGGAAGAAGGTTGGACCTAAAGCATTTAAATGTGCATTTGTTGGGTATGCTGAATATAGTAAAGCATATAGATTTTTGGACATTGTTAATGATGTTATTGTAGAATCTAGAGATGCATCTTTCATAGAACATAAAAATGCATTTGATTCTCTTCTTGATGGCAGCCGGATTATAGTAGATGAACTTCCTGTAAATGACATGATTGAATATTCTAATGAATGTGTTGATGAACCAGAAACTGAAGTTAGACTCAGTAAACGTATTAGAAAACCAACTAATTTTGGTTCTGACTTTTATACATTTCTAATTGAGAATGATCCTGTGTCTTTTCAAGAGGCTATGTCTTCTCAAGATGCTGCCTTTTGGAGAGAAGCTATTAATGATGAAATAGAATCAATTATGTCTAATAATGTTTGGAAATTAGTGGATTTACCTGTTGGTTGCAAAACTATTGGCTGCAAATGGATTTTCAAAAAGAAATTAAAAGCTGATGGTACAATCGATAAATTTAAAGCACGTTTGGTTGCAAAAGGCTTTAAACAAAAAGAAGGTATTGATTATTTTGATACTTTTGCTCCTGTAACCAGAATATCTACTATTAGAATTCTGATTGCCATGGCTGCCATATATAAGCTTCAAATCCATCAAATGGACGTGAAAACGGTCTTTTTGAATGGAGAATTAGATGAAGAGATATATATGGAGCAACCTGAAGGTTTTGTAGTGCTAGGGCAAGAGCGCAAAGTTTGCAAACTTGAGAAATCCTTATATGGATTAAAGCAAGCCCCTAAGCAATGGCATGAAAAATTTGATAGTTCTCTGGTGCATAATGGTTTTAAAATTCATGATGCGGACAAATGTGTCTACAGTAAAGTAGATAGTGGCTCAATTATTATTATTTGTTTATATGTTGATGATATGCTTATTTTGGGTAACAATAGTGAATGCATAAATCAAACAAAAAGATTTTTATCTTCCTTGTTTTGTATGAAAGACTTGGGTGTTGCAGATGTTATTTTAGGAATCAAAATAATAAGAAATAAAAATGGCATCATATTATGTCAATCACACTATATTGAGAAAATTCTTACAAAGTATGGATATCTTAATAGTTCACCAGCATGCACCCCATATGATCCAAATATGAAATTGACTCCTAATGATGGTGCTAGTGTTCAACAATTAAAATATGCCAGTGTTGTAGGTAGCCTTATGTATGCAATGAACTGCACAAGGCCTGACATTGCCTATGCAATGAGTAAAGTGTGTAGATACACTAATAATCCTGGTCATCAACACTGGAATGCAGTGAACATGATTCTTAGATATCTAAAGCATACTTTAGACTATGGAATTCACTATACCGAGTTTCCTGCTGTTATTGAAGGGTATAGTGATGCAAGTTGGAATACTGACTTTGAAGATTCCAAGTCTACGAGTGGTTGGGTTTTTACCCTTGGAGGAGGAGCAGTTGCATGGGGGTCTAAGAAACAGACCTGTATAACTCATTCTACAATGGAATCTGAGTTTATTGCTTTGGCATCTGCTTGTAGAGAAGCTGAATGGCTTAAGAATATGCTAGTGGATATTCCACTAGGTGAGAAGCCTATACCTGCTATTTCAATGTTTTGTGATAGCCAATCAGCTATATGTAAAGCAGGTAATATGAAATACAATGGGAAGTCTAGACATATTAGTCTAAGACACAGTTTTATAAGACAAATGATTGATGACAATATTATTTCATTGAAATATGTGAAGTCATGTCAAAATTTGGCAGACCCATTTACGAAAGGCCTTTCGAGAGATGTCATCAATAAAACATCGAGGGGAATGGGAATTAAGCCAATTAAGTCATCACCTAAGGATACCCAACCTAGAGCGTTGGAGATCCCACATGCATAGGTTCAATGGGAAACGAATTGGTGAATGACAGATATTGAGCATATTTATGTAAGCCCATTACTGATGTGTGCTCATGAGCTGTAACTAATATGAGGGTTGAGCTAATAGCTCTTAATGAGTTTGTAGGCCTTAAGGCTAAGGTGTGTGTTACAGTACACCTAGACAAACTCACCTATATGAGTGTTGAAATGTGAGCCGTTTCTTATGAGAATTGGCAATTCTCTAGAGCACTCATGAATCCAGGAAAGCACAAGGCTCTAAATGTGCCAACATGAAATCCACACAATCGAACTTTTGGAAACCGATGTATGATTGAAAACTCCGTTAACAATATAAGGAGCTAAGTTCAAGGTAAGTCCACTTAGCACCTTGGTTAATTTAGGTTTTCTTTCAAATAGTGGGGGTTCAAGTCATGCAGACACTCTCACTAATGCATAGGTTTCTATGCAAGCCAAATATATTTTAAAACTAGTGGGGGATTGTTAGGAAAGTTTTAAATTATTAATGGTTACTATCAAAAGTGTTTTGAAAAGTTTAGTCCCATATCTAAGAGAGAAAAGCTTTTCAAGAGGTTTAAATAGAGAGTTTGTAATCTATTCTTTACTTTGGTAAGCCTTGAGTATTTAGGTGGATTGCGGACGTTGCTGCACATCGTGCAGCAACGGACGCGCCGTTCGCGCACACGCGCGCGCGCGCGTGCGTGCGCAAGGGCGCTTGAGGCGCAATGTGGCGTTTTGATGGCGCACTTTGCACTTCGCACGCTCGCAGCGGTGCGAGGTGCTTATGAGACGCAAATATCCATTTTGATTTTTCGGTTTTGAGACATCTGGCCGTTTGAAAGGTTTTAATAGCATTTATATTGAGTTTAAGGCGCTTTGTGACTGTTGGACGGTTTTGGAGGCCTTTGATTGACAGTCAAAGGTGGGTGACCGTTCAGGTACCTTTCATCCTATTTTCAAACTGTCAGATTTATGGCCTTTAATCTCATTTATCGCAAAACGTTTTGGCCTCTCTAAAAGGTTATAAATATCTTCTATCTTCGTCTTTTGGATATCAGAATTTCTGACTCTCCAGTTTTCTCCTTTCTTTCTTCTCGGTTTGGCTTGCAGAGTTCATGTGTGGGAGAGGTCATCTGTTCTTGCGAAGCAGTGACTCTCTTGAGGTTCAAGCCTAGTTGTATCCTGGGAACTCAGTCGTAACAAAACCCTTTTTCGCATCTTCGGAATTTCCGGAGTGGGGCGATTGAAGTTCTAAAGATAGCGATCTTAAGAACGTGCCTCTAGGCTTGAATTCTCTTTTCTGAAATCCTGTTTTCACTAGGTTGGAATAACAATTTTAGAACTTCATTCATGGCCTCTGGTTCGACATCCAACTCCATCAATCTGCTTAGCCGTGACCTTGAAAAACTTGATCGATTTGATGGGTCAAACTTCAAGCGGTGGCAATCAAAGGTATCTTTCTTGCTGTCCGAACTGCATATCGACTATGTCCTAAAAAAGTCTTGTCCCACTGTCGTTGCTGGAGAAGTTGAGACAGAAGAACAGAAGAAAGAGCGAGAGAAGTGGCATACTGACAACTACAGATGCAAAGGGCATATCCTGAATACTTTAGCCGATTCACTCTTTGACCTGTATTCACCATTGGAGTCGGCTGGAGAGTTGTGGAATGCTCTCGAGATCAAGTACAATGCAGAAGATGCTGGTAACAAAAGGTTTATAGTAGATCAGTATGTTAATTTTTCTATTGTTGATGATAAGCCTATACTTGCTCAAATTCATGAGATGCAAATACTGGCCTATAAGATCAAAGGAGAAGGTATGTATCTTGATGATGACTTTCAAGTTGCTGTCATCATTGGGAAGCTGCCGGATTCCTGGAAAGAATATAGGAATCACCTAAAACATAAAAATGAGAAAATCACTTTAGATGGCCTTCTTAAGGACATCAGAATTGAGGAAGAGACTCGTCTTCGTGACAAAAAGAATTCGAGTCCTAAAGAAGGTTATCCTAAAGTGAATTTTGTTAGTAACAAGGGTGGCAAAATCATGAAAACCCAGAAAATCAAAAAGAATTTTGTGAAAGGGAAAAAGCCAACTGATAAAAAGAAAATTAGTTGCTATGTTTGTGGCAAGTTTGGCCATTTTGCTAGAGAATGCAGAGAACGGAAGAGGACTGGTCCTAAGCCAAATGAGTCAGAGGAGAGGCTGGTTGCTGTAATCTCTGAAACCTTTATGGTGGCTGCAAATAAGGACTGGTACCTGGATACTGGAAGCACTGTTCATGTGGCAAACGACAGGAACTTGTTCAAGTCGTATGAAGTAGTGGGGGAGGGATGCAATCTCTTTATGGGAAACTCTTCCTCAACTAAAGTGCTGGGAAAAGGGAGTGTGGAAATTAAGTTCACCTCCGGGAAAGTCCTAACACTTGAGAATGTCCACTATGCTCCAGAAGTTCGGAAAAATTTAATCTCTGCCGATCTCCTGTCACGAAATGGTTTTAAGATTGTTATTGAGTCTGGGATTGTAACTGTGACCAAAGGGAAAATCTTTGTAGGAAAAGGGTTTGCCACTGGTGGTATGTTCAAGATGAGCATAAATGAAGCTACTACTTCTGTTTATATGGTTGACTCTTATTTTCTTTGGCATTCAAGATTAGGACATATAAATTCTCGTTGCATTCATAATATGAATAACTTTGGTCTTCTTCCGTGTCATGTGAAAATAGAACATAAACATAAGTGTGAGACATGCATTCAAACTAAGCTAACTAGACTCCCGTTTCCTAGTGTAGAAAAGAATTATAAATTGCTTGAATTAGTGCATTCTGATGTGTGTACGATGGATAATGTTTTGAGTCGTGGTGGCAATAGGTACTTTATTACCTTTATAGATGATTACTCAAAATTTTGTTATGTTTATTTGTTGAAACATAAATCTGAAGCATTTTCCAAATTTCTTCTTTATCTAGCTGAAGTACAAAATAGGTTTAAAACAAAGATTGTACATTTAAGAACAGATAGAGGAGGTGAATACTTAGGTGGAGAATTTGATAAATTCTGTGAAGATAATGGTATTATCCATCAAACGTCAGCTCCTAGAACTCCTGAACAGAATGGAGTAGCAGAAAGGAAAAACAGAACACTTGTAGAAATGATGAATGCTATGCTTCTTAATACGGGTTTGCATTCCAACTTATGGGGAGAAGCTATACTTTCTGCCTGTTATATTCTTAATCGAGTTCCTTATTCCAAATCTGATAAATCACCTTATGAATTGTGTTTTGGTAAGAAACCTAATCTTAGTTATTTTCGTGTTTGGGGTTGTTTAGCATATGTTAAAATTCCAGAAAATAAAAGGAAGAAGGTTGGACCTAAAGCATTTAAATGTGCATTTGTTGGGTATGCTGAATATAGTAAAGCATATAGATTTTTGGACATTGTTAATGATGTTATTGTAGAATCTAGAGATGCATCTTTCATAGAACATAAAAATGCATTTGATTCTCTTCTTGATGGCAGCCGGATTATAGTAGATGAACTTCCTGTAAATGACATGATTGAATATTCTAATGAATGTGTTGATGAACCAGAAACTGAAGTTAGACTCAGTAAACGTATTAGAAAACCAACTAATTTTGGTTCTGACTTTTATACATTTCTAATTGAGAATGATCCTGTGTCTTTTCAAGAGGCTATGTCTTCTCAAGATGCTGCCTTTTGGAGAGAAGCTATTAATGATGAAATAGAATCAATTATGTCTAATAATGTTTGGAAATTAGTGGATTTACCTGTTGGTTGCAAAACTATTGGCTGCAAATGGATTTTCAAAAAGAAATTAAAAGCTGATGGTACAATCGATAAATTTAAAGCACGTTTGGTTGCAAAAGGCTTTAAACAAAAAGAAGGTATTGATTATTTTGATACTTTTGCTCCTGTAACCAGAATATCTACTATTAGAATTCTGATTGCCATGGCTGCCATATATAAGCTTCAAATCCATCAAATGGACGTGAAAACGGTCTTTTTGAATGGAGAATTAGATGAAGAGATATATATGGAGCAACCTGAAGGTTTTGTAGTGCTAGGGCAAGAGCGCAAAGTTTGCAAACTTGAGAAATCCTTATATGGATTAAAGCAAGCCCCTAAGCAATGGCATGAAAAATTTGATAGTTCTCTGGTGCATAATGGTTTTAAAATTCATGATGCGGACAAATGTGTCTACAGTAAAGTAGATAGTGGCTCAATTATTATTATTTGTTTATATGTTGATGATATGCTTATTTTGGGTAACAATAGTGAATGCATAAATCAAACAAAAAGATTTTTATCTTCCTTGTTTTGTATGAAAGACTTGGGTGTTGCAGATGTTATTTTAGGAATCAAAATAATAAGAAATAAAAATGGCATCATATTATGTCAATCACACTATATTGAGAAAATTCTTACAAAGTATGGATATCTTAATAGTTCACCAGCATGCACCCCATATGATCCAAATATGAAATTGACTCCTAATGATGGTGCTAGTGTTCAACAATTAAAATATGCCAGTGTTGTAGGTAGCCTTATGTATGCAATGAACTGCACAAGGCCTGACATTGCCTATGCAATGAGTAAAGTGTGTAGATACACTAATAATCCTGGTCATCAACACTGGAATGCAGTGAACATGATTCTTAGATATCTAAAGCATACTTTAGACTATGGAATTCACTATACCGAGTTTCCTGCTGTTATTGAAGGGTATAGTGATGCAAGTTGGAATACTGACTTTGAAGATTCCAAGTCTACGAGTGGTTGGGTTTTTACCCTTGGAGGAGGAGCAGTTGCATGGGGGTCTAAGAAACAGACCTGTATAACTCATTCTACAATGGAATCTGAGTTTATTGCTTTGGCATCTGCTTGTAGAGAAGCTGAATGGCTTAAGAATATGCTAGTGGATATTCCACTAGGTGAGAAGCCTATACCTGCTATTTCAATGTTTTGTGATAGCCAATCAGCTATATGTAAAGCAGGTAATATGAAATACAATGGGAAGTCTAGACATATTAGTCTAAGACACAGTTTTATAAGACAAATGATTGATGACAATATTATTTCATTGAAATATGTGAAGTCATGTCAAAATTTGGCAGACCCATTTACGAAAGGCCTTTCGAGAGATGTCATCAATAAAACATCGAGGGGAATGGGAATTAAGCCAATTAAGTCATCACCTAAGGATACCCAACCTAGAGCGTTGGAGATCCCACATGCATAGGTTCAATGGGAAACGAATTGGTGAATGACAGATATTGAGCATATTTATGTAAGCCCATTACTGATGTGTGCTCATGAGCTGTAACTAATATGAGGGTTGAGCTAATAGCTCTTAATGAGTTTGTAGGCCTTAAGGCTAAGGTGTGTGTTACAGTACACCTAGACAAACTCACCTATATGAGTGTTGAAATGTGAGCCGTTTCTTATGAGAATTGGCAATTCTCTAGAGCACTCATGAATCCAGGAAAGCACAAGGCTCTAAATGTGCCAACATGAAATCCACACAATCGAACTTTTGGAAACCGATGTATGATTGAAAACTCCGTTAACAATATAAGGAGCTAAGTTCAAGGTAAGTCCACTTAGCACCTTGGTTAATTTAGGTTTTCTTTCAAATAGTGGGGGTTCAAGTCATGCAGACACTCTCACTAATGCATAGGTTTCTATGCAAGCCAAATATATTTTAAAACTAGTGGGGGATTGTTAGGAAAGTTTTAAATTATTAATGGTTACTATCAAAAGTGTTTTGAAAAGTTTAGTCCCATATCTAAGAGAGAAAAGCTTTTCAAGAGGTTTAAATAGAGAGTTTGTAATCTATTCTTTACTTTGGTAAGCCTTGAGTATTTAGGTGGATTGCGGACGTTGCTGCGCATCGTGCAGCAACGGACGCGCCGTTCGCGCACACGCGCGCGCGCGCGTGCGTGCGCAAGGGCGCTTGAGGCGCAATGTGGCGTTTTGATGGCGCACTTTGCACTTCGCACGCTCGCAGCGGTGCGAGGTGCATATGAGACGCAAATATCCATTTTGATTTTTCGGTTTTGAGACATCTGGCCGTTTGAAAGGTTTTAATAGCATTTATATTGAGTCTAAGGCGCTTTGTGACTGTTGGACGGTTTTGGAGGCCTTTGATTGACAGTCAAAGGTGGGTGACCGTTCAGGTACCTTTCATCCTATTTTCAAACTGTCAGATTTATGGCCTTTAATCTCATTTATCGCAAAACGTTTTGGCCTCTCTAAAAAGTTATAAATATCTTCTATCTTCGTCTTTTGGATATCAGAATTTCTGACTCTCCAGTTTTCTCCTTTCTTTCTTCTCGGTTTGGCTTGCAGAGTTCATGTGTGGGAGAGGTCATCTGTTCTTGCGAAGCAGTGACTCTCTTGAGGTTCAAGCCTAGTTGTATCCTGGGAACTCAGTCGTAACAAAACCCTTTTTCGCATCTTCGGAATTTCCGGAGTGGGGCGATTGAAGTTCTAAAGATAGCGATCTTAAGAACGTGCCTCTAGGCTTGAATTCTCTTTTCTGAAATCCTGTTTTCACTAGGTTGGAATAACACATCGGTGAGGTCAAGTATAGCCACCGAGAAGCAAGTGCAACCATTCAGTAATTGGGATTTCAACCAAAATCTCTTGGGATTTCTTCTTCAGGATTTTAAGCCCAAAAAATCCATAGTGACTATAACCATTTTCAGCAAGACCAACATTGCTTGGGATTTCATTAAGGACGGAGAGTTTGCACTTGGGATTTCAACCAAATCTCTCTCTACAGTGGTGACTACAGAGACACCTGCTAGTATTGTCTCTCTTTCCAAGCAAACCGAAAACTCAGATGGTCCTGTTAGACGCTTGGAAGATTTAGATCCTACGCCACCCTCAGGGTTTAGTTCAACGCGGTTTCTTCTTCTGTGGACGTTGACACCATTTCCAATTATATTAATCTGATTCTTCGGGTCTGACCCGGATTCCTATTGAACCTTCTCATTTATTACCTAACCTTGACCCTATAGGGTCTGGCACGAATCGACTCTGGATCAAACCTGATCTATGGCACCGAACCACACATTGGGAGACCTCCTGTTGAAAAAACCCTTAAGGCCCCCCTGTCCCTGACAAAATCATATTTTGGCAACACATGAAAACACATTTTAATCACAATGAAAAGCTCTCAAACCGAACCGTGAGCAAAGATTTTGGCACTTTTTTAAAGAAAGAATTTCTGCCGATGACAAGGCTTTCCATCTTTAATTTGTAAGCAATTATTTACTTGTCCTCCATTCTAGGCATTTGATTGCAATGGCACCGCCACCCCTTTCAGGCAATGCATACTTTGCTCTCTCTCTCTCTCTCTCCACATAATTCTGAGGTGCTTATTGTGCAGAACTCACTTCCTAATAGTTAATGATGCCACCCAAGTATCTGCACTCTGCAGCTGTGGTTTATGTCACTAGGGCAAAGGCTCACTGTTTCCTAATTATTAAGAATTGTTGTGATAACCACCGAGGTGGTATCCCATGTGGTAAGCGGGGTCCTGTGTCAAGCTGAAGGCCAATGATCAAATCCCTCTGCCACGTGAGGCGGTTGTTCTGCTAAGGGTCCGCCTAACCCCCAACTTGCCTTAAAAAAAAATATGAATTGTTGTGATAATACCGTAACCCAATGGTACTTTGAATAATTGGTGGGGGTCTGCCTGACCCCGGCTTGCCTTTCAAAAAAAAGTTAAGAGAATTGTTGTGATAATCTTCAAAAGAACTAGTCATATTAACTTTGAAAGTCAACATAATGCTGCTGTGTGTTGGGGGTGCAAGTGATCCGGATTTGATCACTTTCAATCTGAATATGATATGTCCTTTCTTTAGATGTGGATCTTAAAAATACAATCTGAGTATGTTTTCGAATCAGGTTAGGAGTTTTATCATGGAACCCTTTATTGAACCCGATTTGGTTACTAATTGACATCTTTCATCATATTTGAGTTCAGATCTGAATCAAAATCAATAGTTCTGCACTTTTTACACATATAAAAGTACATATGTTTTTTTAGAGTAACTTGTTATCACGGGCCTATTTTTTCAACAAAACAGTGCGGTGCAACATTTTTTCCTTACTGCCGCAAGCCTATCCGGTCGCTCGCTTGCCGCTGCGAAAGCTTTGAGTATAGAGAGTGCAAGAGAGCGAAAGAGAAGAGAGGGAAGGAAAGAAATTACAGTCACTTAAAGGTAATCACAACGAAGGTGAACACAGAAAGCTCAATACATTTGCATTCATTCATTATTTTGCCTGAATGCTCATTACAGTTCAAATCTACGGGCTAACCCTTCAAGGTATTGATCAACTTGAACCAAAGTGCAAGGGTTGACCGAAAAAATTTACAAGTGACTCAACAATTACATCATGACTCAACCAAAGCAAAACAGACTCTAAACACAATTGTACAAAGTATGTCACAAGGGAACACTCATAGTGCCATATAAAACTTGCATATAGATTCAACACTATGTTATTGAACATCTTTTGGATTTGGATTTTGTGCTTAACTTTCAGATTTGGATTCAGATCAATCATCTTCCAGCCCACATCCAACCCAATTGCATCCTTATTGTGTACCTCAAAAATAATGCAAAGCCAAGTAAGATTCTTGATAGGTACAGTAACCGGTGGTAAAACCTAGACATCAGGCATGCAAGCTGCTGCTTGTATTAAGAAAAAAGTTCTTTGGGTAACATTAAAATTGTTGTAGGAGATTTTTGTAAATACCAGCATATCCTTACTCTGGTCAACCATTGTTTTTTTACTAGCTCAATAGCCATTAAGTTGTTTTACATTATAGAAAGCTTTACTGTATCCAATTCAATTAAACAGGTCCATGACCCAGGAGAAGGATTTTTTTTTCTTTACGGATTCGTTAAAGCAAGGACCAACAGTTTTGCCTTCATTTCTGGCCATGAACACCAACCCAAGTGCTAGCATGTAGTAAATGCAATCTGGGCATACATTTATTGCAAAATGGTCCCCATCTTAAAAGCTACATTGCAAATTAGTCCTTGACCTACGTTATACTAACCATGGTCAGACATTGACTATGTTAGATGATTACGCAACAAGGCCAACATACACTTTCTAAGTTCCTAACCTTTAAGTCCCCATGGGGTTTTTTGATGGCGCGTCCAGGGCATGATTTTGGATGGTGCAACCACAAATCAAGCCTTTGTGAACAAACAACGAATGCATCTCCCCCTCCCGGCCCCGATCCCCTCTCTCTCTCTCTATCTATCTTGTGCAGCGGCCCGAGAGAGTCCGGCAAAAGGCTTCTCTCTATCTATCTATCTTCTTAATTCATCTATTTCTTATTCTCTATGATTAGGGCTTTGAATCAAATATTTTCTTTGATTAGAGCTTTTTTTTCTTTGAGTAGGGCATGAATCATATTTCTTTAATTAGGGATTCTTGTAGTTAATTTGATTATGGCTTTTCTTGTATTTGATTAGCGCTATCTTTCTTTAAATTTTTTATTAGGGTTTGAATTTATGCTTTATTTTTCTTGTAATTTAGGGGGTTTTTGTTTAATTATGGTTTTTTACAGTTATTTCGATTAAGTTTTTTTGTATTTGATTAGGGCAGTTTTTCTTTTATTAGGGTTTGAATTAGGGATTTTTATATTTTTATTATGATTTATTTGATTTTATGGATTATTTATAGTTTATTTTTCTTTTAGTTTAGAGTTTTTGTTTATTTATGATTTATTTTCTTGAATTTTAAGATTTTATAATTTATTTATGGTTTTGCATTTGTATATAAAAAAATTATGAATTCTTATTTTTTTTTAAATTACCCAAAATTAGACATTTTTTGTGTACTTGGATCCAGTTTGAGATCCATATTTGGGCTAAAATTCATAATTTTTGATAAACTTTCATAATTAGATTTAATATGACACCGATTAAAACATTTACATATCAAAAAAATATCAATTTTTATTTTTCTCAAATTACCAAAATTTTAAACATTTTTTGGTTTTTAGATCCAATTCAAGATTTATATTCGGGGCTAAAATCTATAATAAACATGTCAAAACATGAATAATGGTGGGGCAAATCGGATCTTATGATCCAAAACAAAGTTATCCGACGCATTATCCATGTGTGTCCAAGTTGTCCGCACAACGTAAATCAAACAATGAGCATAAAGAACACAACTTCCATGTTCGATCAAAACAAGCGTCGGAAGGAGTACAATTGTCACAAAACAGACAAAACATGTGTCTCTCTGTTCTGTTTTGTTTGGATCCGTCCAATCTGTCTCAAGCCATCAAACATACCCTGATGTGATCCAAATCCAACGTTTTTGTAATCTAACATGACAAAAATCTAACCAAAACACTTTGGCAAATAGATCAACCGACTTGTAGCCCAATCTAAATAATCTGACAGAAATCAGACCAACCTATTACCATTTTTTGCAAATTCATTCTTCACTGTGCAAGCACAATAGAAATCACATTCACAAGAAAACAATTGTCATTTGCTCCATTTCTCACTGTGCAATAGGGATGGCAATGGACGAGGGAATGGGCCACCCCGCCTCACCCCATTTGGATCTGGGATAGAGGACATGAAACCAGGATGGAGGTTAAAATCAAAACCCATGTGGGGATGGAGGCGGGGACGGACTTACACTTCCTCCCGCCCTACCTCCTATACCCATTAGTAAAATGTTAAAATACTCTTTAGGGATGGCAGTGAACTGAGAAGAAACGAGGCACCGCCCCACCTCGCCCCGTTTAGACCAGGGATGGAGGACATGAAACATGAAAGAAGGCAGGGATGGAGGTTAAAATCAAAACCGGTGGAGGGATGGAGGGCAAAATTTTGAGACAGGGTGGAGGTGGAGACCTTGTCCCCCGCCCCGGTGCACTGCCATCCCTACTGTGCAAGCAAACATAAGATGAAATCTCGTGTGGTCCGAAATCACATTAGGGGAATGCTTGGTAGTGTCTCATGAGGTTCGGACTCTCATGCAAATGAGAGAAACCTCATTGGCATTGGCTACCCAAACACCAGAAAACGAGTAGTGAGAAACCAACCCCTCAGCAAGCAAATGCATACATGCACAAACAGCTGCACAGATTCCAGAGAGAAACTAATTTCCAGTTACAATGCCTCTGTCCCGGGCTGAGTTTGGAATGGGGCATGAGCAGTGCGGAGCTCTACTGAGTGGAAAATGCATCGAGCGTAAGAACGTGCAATATGCGTCAGCTTGATCGGTGACGTGTGGTGGTAGCATGGCATGTGATAGGCAACGATATCGTCGTTAGTGCATCGCTGTATGGCGGCACAGACGTGGAGCGTTGTTTGGCTAAGCAGTGTCAGCGGACCAGAGGGTGTTGCCTTTGGAGAGTGCTAAAGAACCTCTCAACTTGCAGAAGTCCCACGCGAGGCGATTGGACGCACGGGGGTGCGTGTGGGTTAGGAGTAATTCCCCCAGGAGTCACACTAGGTGATTCCAACCGAGTAAAGATACTCGGGACTAGGCAAGAGAGAGCCTATGCGCCAGCGAATGAGTTTGGGTGGTGCTCTTCGCTATGGCATGAAATCATCAACTGGTCTTCGGACTGGGGGTCGAAAGATTTGGATCCTTCAGTGGCAAGGTTTCAACTGGCTTGCGCATGGAGCTGCGATGTGCACCATGGCATGCCAAGCTAAGGCAGGTTGGTGCCCTTCTCGGAAGTGCTTAGTTGGTATGGGACGACTATGCACAAAGTGGCATTGATAACATGGAACGCATTTGAAGATGCGCTTGAAGAGCTTCCGCTAGGCAACTGTGCGCGGGGTAGCGCACAGGGCCAATATTCTGATTCAGTACATTAAAAGTGTTGGTGGGTGGCTTGTGGCCGTTAGTCTGGCCATAATGGCTAGTCTAGCGTGCTACTGGTTGCGAGCTATTCCATGTCCGTGGCAAAAGTGGCTATGAGATAGCGATTAGAAGGCTTGTGACGGCAAGGAGGACCGTTGCGCCGCATGGGCTTATTGAGCGAAAATTAGCCCGTGACAATTGGCATCAGAGCAGATCGATATCTTGAGCAAGATACACTCAAAAAGAAAATGTTCACGAAAACCTTGTTATTCATGTGCGACACTAAAAGGAACAAAGATGGTTTATTCTTGCGATGCAAAATTGCGTAACTGAAGATTGATGAATCGAATCGTTGAAGCAAAGTAGTGGTTGGATGGTATGGGACATCTTTACTACGATATTCTGAAGCGTAAGGTTGTTGTTTAGTTGCTGGCTAAGGGAACGCAAATAAACCAAAAAGATTCTCACCAGTTGTGCGTTAGGCTCACAGGTGGAGCGTAGCGTTTGCCTTGTGCATGCGGAGAATGCATGTTGGATTCGGCTGGAAGGATTTGCACCTTTGGGTCGGGGAGACTTTATAAAACTTGTGCTCTCTCCCAAGTTTGTGGGTTAGCGGAGTGCCCACGTTGAGCAAAGATGCTCGTCGGTTTGATCCCTTAAATTGAAAGTTCTCTGAGAAGTGTGTGTGCGGAAAGAGTTGTTGTTCTTGGATCGTTGATCCCTGCAGAAATTCTCTGCTGACTCTAGAAGAGAGTCGCAGCATGCGGGCTTCGGGAGGGGAGCAGCAGCATTGGGCCGAAGGTGCCTATGTGAGGAGGACGCAGCAGCATTGGGCCGAAGGTGCCTATGTGAGGAGGACGAGTGCCACGAAGACACTTTGAAGGATCACATTGGGTTAATGCTCCAGCAAAGCATTTCCCACTTGAGGACTTAGATGGATCATTGAAAAACCGTAAATGTTGTCCTAAAGGGATAGAGATCTCTGCGGGAAACATTGGTGGTCATCTTTCTCTGAGAGGATCACAAAGGGCTCAAAGTGCCCTTGCTGAGGTTGGAAGGCAACTCAACCATGAGCTTCATGACGACAAGCTTGTCGTGCATGCAAGAATGCCCTGCTTGAGTTGGAACTATACTGGGGTTCCACGAGCATGGAATGCTCGTTGCGAGAAAGAGGAAGATTGTTGTCTAAGCGATCATAGATGCGCTAAGGTATGGGACTTGGCATATTGAAGATTGTGGAGATGGTGGATGGACACCATAACAAGTTGAGTTGGAAGAAAAAGAAGTTAGCCAAAAGTTAACACAAAAGGGAACTGGCAGATCAAGCTAATTGCGTTTTTACCTACACCAACATTATCGAGGACGTATAATGGCTTGGGTGGGGGAGCATGTCCCGAGCTGAGTTTGGAATGGGGCATGAGCAGTGCAGAGCTCTACTGAGTGGAAAATGCATCGAGCGTAAGAACGTGCGGTATGCGTCAGCTTGATCGGTGACGTGCGGTGGTAGCATGGCATGCGATAGACAACGATATCGTCGTTAGTGCATCGCTGTATGGCGGCACAGACGTGGAGCGTTGTTTGGTTAAGCAGTGCCAGCGGACCAGAGGGTGTTGCCTTTGGAGAGTGCTAAAAAACCTCTCAACTTGCGGAAGTCCCACGCGAGGCGATTGGACGCACGGAGGTGCGTGTGGGTTAGGAGTAATTCCCCCAGGAGTCACACTAGGTGATTCCAATCGAGTAAAGATACTCGGGGCTAGGCAAAAGAGAGCCTATGCGCCAGCGAATGAGTTTGGGTGGTGTTCTTCGCTATGGCATGAAATCATCAACTGGTCTTCGGACTGGAGGTCGAAAGACTTGGATCCTTCAGTGGCGAGGTTTCAACTGGCTTGCGCATGGAGCTGCGATGTGCACCATGGCATGCCAAGCTAAGGCAGGTTGGTGCCCTTCTCGAAAGTGCTTAGTTGGTATGAGACGACTATGCACAAAGTGGCATTGATAACATGGAACGCATTTGAAGATGCGCTTGAAGAGCTTCCGCTAGGCAGCTGTGCGCAGGGTAGCGCACAGGGCCAATATTCTGATTCAGTACATTAAAAGTGTTGGTGGGTGGCTTGTGGCCGTTAGTCTGACCATAATGGCTAGTCTAGCGTGCTACTGGTTGCAAGCTATTCCATGTTCGTGGCAAAAGTGGCTATGAGATAGCGATTAGAAGGCTTGTGACGGCAAGGAGGACCGTTGCGCCGCATGGGCTTATTGAGCGAAAATTAGCCCATTCGCACTTATCATGAATAAACTCGCAGAAGTGTACCTAGCTCTAGCTTGTTGACCACAGAAAAACTAATATCTTGCCAACAATTAGACTAAAGTAACCAAGGAGATTGTCTTAGCAAGTAGGCAGTTCCAAATGCATATTTATAAAGACATTCCTTGCTGTAAGTGTTCCAATTTTGGCACAAATGACCAAAAAGAGTTGACATTGAGAAAGTCTTCAAATAAACTTAAATATCCTTACATTGATCAAAATATCAATCTCGAACAACACAACCAACAGGTTTGGTGCATGTAGAATCATAGGCCATCAAAAAGCCTTAGGTGGTCTTCAAGAGTCTCCCCATGTCTGATTTTCACAACGGATCCATCTTCAACCTACAAAGTGTCCAAGAATGAGAAAATTCAGAAAAACTAAAATAGATAAATATTCGTCCAGTTCAACGCCAAAGGAGAAAAAACAAAAGGAAATACTCAGGTATCTGCCAAACAAATGTTTTCATGTCTAAAAATTAACAACCTAAGACCCAGGAAATGCATCATTCTGGTTTAGACCAAATAAGCTGAAACACAGAACCAGAGTATTATTTTTTATACCATACGATCTTACTAAAGATGTCCTTAAAAAACCGCAGATCACAACTAACCCTAGACTGTGATAAATAAAGGTGGAACTGTTCTGACAAACTTCCAAAGAAATTTGGGACTATAACTAAATTAAATAAATCTATTACCCAGTATTCTGGTGGCCGCATTTTGAGATTGTATGTGGATGCCATACTCATGCAGTACGCTCCTGCATCATGAACAACCAAACCAGCTCCCTGCAAAATAAAATGAATGATATTGATATACCAATCACCAATCATACATCAAGCATGCCATCACACACACATGCATATTTTAATTTGAACCCCTTTAGTAAGTTACTGACCTTTTCCGGTGTTGGAAGTTCTCTGTCCTTCCCTAAGAAATCAGCTGACTCGCAGACAGGCCCAACCACATCAAAGGTAGAGATCTCTGCATCAGGTGATGGTGGAACCACTAGCTCTATATGCTGCAGATACAAGATATAGTGAGAAATTCTAAATAATTGGACAACAGCAACCTAACTATCAAACATAAATTGCCCATTTTGCAGACAAAGACCAAACTCTTTTTGTATCTTGATTCCTGGCAGATATAAGATGTTAAATTTCAACGTTCTGAAAAGGGCAATCAATCTAAAATTCATAGAAAACAAGAGCCTATCCAAGAAATCATGGTATGTGCAGAAAGCTGAAATGATCACTGAAGCAAATTATTATTTATCTTAGTGTTTAATTTATAATGCAGAACAAGTTTTCCTTTAGAGTCTTTAGAGAAGGGCAGAATCATAGACAAGATGCATCTGAAATTTGCAGGAATAATTCCAGAAGCATATTACATGCCTAGCTAAAAGCAAATGTACAGGAAAACCAAAATCGGACCTGCCTAGCCATGGAAGCACACACACACACACACACACACACACACACACATATATATGCAACAGAGAAAGGAGACACTTTCAAATTAAAACATTTTAGTGAAGGGCCTCAAGGCCAAATTCATGATTCATCTACAAAGGAATAGCTTTAAAAGCTAGCAGTGACAGTTATATTTTTTTGGGCTGCTTCTAAGCTCTGCCTAGCTAATTTGGTTAAAGCAAATAGAACAGAAAAGGGGAGAAACTGTCACACCAGTTGAGTACATGGTAATAAAAACAGGGAAAGAAGGGTTTGAAGGGGAAAGGGGGGAGGGAAACAACTAATGTTTAACATCAAACATTCGCAGTTAAAAAGTACTTAAATACAAGCAGGTTGCTAAGAGACTGGGCATGTACAAATTCTGCAATGATTCAGAAAGGTGCAAGTTTTTCCTTTACACTAACAATCAACAGTTATGTTCTTCAAACATGTGGCTAAGTGACCAAGCATGTACACAAATCAAGAATGAATGAGAAAGACAGGACATCCTTCTTCACATGTAGAAAGACTGCATACCAGAAACACACCCTTTCAATAAAATTTGCATTGTTGATTATAAATCCATATTATTATAGAATAAAAAATACAAGGCAGAGTTAACCTAATGATGGAACTTGCCTGATAAGCCCCATAAAGACTTGGCCGGATGAGTTCAGCCATGCTCCCATCAATCACAATAAATTTTTTTGTGCCATTAGTTTTAACGCCAGTCACCCGATTGACAAAACAACAAGTGTTGGCAATCAGTGATCTTCCAGGCTCGATAATGAGATTAAGATTCCGAGAAAGGACTAACTCTCGAACCTGCATTAAGCAAATCAAATGTTTCACAACCTTAATATTCCTAATTTTTAGGGCATAAATCTATCAAAATGTAACAAATTCCAGATAGCTAAACTCATCAGAAGATGTTGATGCAGCTACTTTGTTTGAAACCCAGTCTATAAGCACATGCACGTAGGTAGCAAATGCTCTTATGCAAATTTGTAGCTGACTGTTGTTTTCAAAAAAGATGGTTTTCTCAATTTTGCAAGAAGGGAACCAGAATGAAGACCAAGCTGCTGCCCAAAATAATACTGAGCAATTATCAAGAACGCAAAGAAAGGTAGCAAATTACAGTATTGATGAGATCCATTGGTGTTGGAAGAACAGCACCAGAATGATGATAATCTATCCCTAGACCACCTCCAATGTTCAAGTAATCAATTTCAAAGCCTTGCTCCCGAATTTGGTCTATGTAATTCACCATTAAAATAGCAGCATCTCTGAATATGTCCACCTGAAGAACAAAAGAAGTTCACAACTAAGTATCATTTCATGATAGCCAATTTTTTAAATTGATAGTTGGTACATGCATCTATTAGTCCATTGTCAATACTTGATACGATAGTTTATTTGTTAAAAAAGTACAATAAATCTATATTCCATAGTGTGAATTCTTAGGTATCAGAATACTAAATAGATAATTAAGCTATGGTACCTGGACACTCCATTTTGCCCTCCTCACCCGTGTCAACATGCATATTCCCGTGTCGACACCTGGACACACCATTTTACCCTCCGTGCATACAAGTTTGTATTCAATTTATAATTTATAATTATATTTTCAGTTTATAACTTTATATTTTCAGTATATAATATATTTTAGATATAGCATATATATTTAGATTATATTCAGTTTATTTTGAATTCATTTCGTATTTATGTGATATTTAATATATACATATATATAGCCGTGTCCCGTACCCACACTTTTTGGAATTGTCATACCCTCAGTACCTGTATCCGTACCCGCACCCGTACCCAGGTGACAGTAATTAAGTGTTACTTAGCCATTACTTAAACAATATTTGTTGTTATTGTGGATATTTTTACCATTATATTTTTCCATTTTATATGAAATTTTTAATGCTGTTGTGGGAAAAATACTTGTTAACAAGACTCAGCCAAGAGTGCTCATGTGCATGTGCACATATATTCAAATGCAACTCCACATTTTCATCATTTTGAGAACCAATTAGATTGGATTTGCAAAATTACATGTATAAAAACCAACGATGAAATGTAAAAGCCGCAAAAAGCATGATCAATATGAGATTACTACCTTGGTAATGGTAGATCCCAGATGACAATGAGCACCAACTAGCTTTAGTTCATTTGGATGTGACTTCACAGCATCAAGAAACCACTGCAACTTTTCATTTCTGATTCCAAATTTAGAATTTTTGTTTCCAGTAGCAACATAAGGATGAACCTGCAAAGAATAACAGAAGAACAAATGACAATATTAGATGACCGATCATTTAACAGATGAAGAAAAGAAAACATAAATCTAGTACATCAGTGCCATCAGACCTGAGGATCCACATCCGGATTGATACGAAGCAGAACAGAAACCTTTTTTCCTACAACTCTAGCTGCAGTTATAATGTTCTCCAAGTCAAACTCACTATCAACGTTAATGAAAACTCCTGCTTCAGCAGCCAAGACAAGGTCTTCCAAAAGCTTTCCGTTTCCGTTGAATATACACCTGCTTGACAAAATTCAGACATAATACTAAAAAAAAACTTCTAATAATTAGGGATGTAAACAATTCAGATTCGGATCAGATGTGGCCAATACCATATTCAACTAATCGGATGTTGGCTAAACGGATTCGAATTCAGATTTGAATTCAGAAGGCAAAAAGATTATACCAAATCTGCTTTTTTACATTTAAACGGATTTGGACATTTGCCATATTTGAATATGTCAGTTTCGGTAGCAAGAAATCAAAACCATATCCGCATCCAATTATAATCGGATATGGTTTTGGCTTATCAAATGTGATTAAAAGGAATCGAATATGGTGGGGTATCCGATAAAAACCGATTCATTGACATCCCTACTAATAATACCTTTCAATCCCCTCTCAAAAGAATTGGAAAAACGAAAATTTACTTGTCATATCTGACAGGCATCTAATCCTTGTGTTTTAAAATCATGACATATAAATTCATCAAATAGGCAGAGCCAATTCAGGACTCAGAGAGCTCTCAAGCTCAGGTGGCATCACCATACCACCAACTCAGGCCACTCATCCTAGTGCACCTGAAATCTTGCAAACAAATATTCTTAATAGTGTTCAGTCAGATAACTTCAACCGAGGTAAGTCCTTAGGTCTTCAAACACCGCCATACTTTACAAACGTTTACTATTTTAAGTGCTCATGGTATAGAAAGATCCGAAAGAAGTAGCAGAAAAGCAAATCTAAACAAGCCCACAAAAAATGGAAAAACTGCGTATACATAATTCAAAATCCTTCCAGCCGTACCTAGCCTTACATGAACGAACTAAAACAACCATAAATTGAAAATTTGCAAAGATACCCATTAAATTGCTCCAACCATCTAAAAATCCTTCAAACTCGAACTGTCAATATTAATAGTTCATATGATCATGATAAGCCATCAAAGGTGATTTTTTTTTCAAATTTCATGGCTGCTTGAGCTTCGTAAGCACCTACCAAATACCAATTACACAATTTGCGAACATGCAATTCCTAGTTAAAAATTATTTGCCATTCTGAATCTCATAGCGCCATACATAAATAAAAAAATACCAAAATAAAAGATCCCCATAATGAGAACTTTTAACTGTTTACTACATAATTGCCAAAAAAAGTCATTTTTATATTTAAATTGTTTCATAAAACTAAAATACCGTTTGTTCATTTAATCAGAAACTTCTTGTTTTTTACCAAAATTTGTTCCACATTCTACAGAATCAATCACAAACACACAAAAGAAAAAGGCCATAAAACCCATAGAAATCAAAACCAACAAATTGGTTCGATAGAAATCTCTCACTAATTTACCTCGAGGGATCAAACCCAGCATGGAGGGCCAATTTCAACTCGTTCCCGCTGACAAGCACCGCCCCACATCCCAACTCCCTCAAATACTCCAGGATCTTCAGATTGTTGTTCGCTTTAATCGCGTACCCGATTATCGACTTTAGCCCGACGAGAGCGCTACGGTAGGCTTCGACGTTTCGGGCGATCTGGGCCTTGCTGTAGAGGTAGAACGGCCGCTTCTCTACGGCGTCCATGACGTCCTGGACCTTGGTGTCATCGCAATAGAGGAACCCATCTTCGTATTTCTTGAAACAATGAGAGAAATTGGCGGAAACGGCAACTGGGGTTCCACTTGGTTGGGCTTTCACAGAGAGAACTGCACTTAGTCTGAGGGCTCCTTTGTGGGCTTTGCAGAATGGAAGGCGCAGGCCAAGTTTAGGGATTGGAGGGGTTTCAAGAGGGTTTAGGGTTCTGGGGAAGTTTAGGGATTGGAGGAGAAGGTTGGTGGCTGCCATTAGTGAAGTAAAGGAGCCCAGAGAGTGAAACTGTGGAGGGAGTGAAGACCCTGGGCAGAAAGGGTTTAAGTAGGTTTTTTCCCTATGTCACAATGAGTCGTGGGCTCGAGGACGCGGGATTGAGCTTCGACTCGAAAGTTTGAATTAAAAAAACATTAAAAATAGCTTTTATATTAAATTAAAATTAAAATGTAATAAAATATTATTTAAAAATATTTAAACAATGCCGTATGTGTCGTCAGATCGTGTCTGATTGTGTTATCATGGAGTTGGGGGCGCGTGTCCCTGTGACAGATTTTTTCTTTTTTTTTGACATATTTTCATCAATTACTTACAGTTTACCGAAAATTGCAAAAAACAGACCCATGTTCTGAAGTTTCTAATACAGAATCATGCTTTGTCAAAGCTGCCAAATAAAGACCTAGAGTTAGCTTCTTGGTGGGGCTAGGAAACCAGATGACTTGGCTGGTGTTAAGCTGTAAAGAGCAGGTTCAAACTCGTGAAATAGGCTCAGCAAGCCAATGTGAAGAACAAGTGATTGAATCAGCTGGGCTTGTATCGAGTGGTTAGCGAGTCATGCATATAATATATATATATATATATATATATATATATATATATATATATATATATATATAGATGAAATTCGAACCAGAGCTTCCTAACATCATTATACACTTAAGTGTATGCTCTTAACCTATAGATGATGCATTTATGCAGTGAAAATATGTTAATAAAACGTATAATTTATGCATCATCAAATACCCCCATGCTAGAATAATTGCTAGTCCCTATAAATACACTCTAACATGCAATGCAAATATGGACTACCCAATAACATGAAAGTTATTATTAAATAAAAAAAAAAACTAACTCACTTTCGTAGGAATCACGGTTGCATTTTGCACATGCAACAAGCCCTTTAAACCCCTGGGTTACCCCAGTGGACGAGTAAGGTCTCGTGAGGGTTTGCAGAGATGCTACCCACAAACATCATTATCATGCATGAAATTTTTCAAAAATAATAGGCAATCAAGAATTCATTGTAAACAAATATTTCATGTAATCTATATTCTCAAAACAAATTAAAATTTTTTTATGCCACCATAGTAAAAATCATTTTTCTTCACTTCTCTAAGCTTGTAATTATCTATGAATTTTCTCAGAAAGTCAAGTATTATCATGTTTTTACTCATTTATCTTCACCTGTATATTTTCTGCACAGTATTCAATAAATATTCAGAAGCAATGAATTTCTACTCATTCAGCTCATTCTTTTTCTTTTGATATTTTATTTTCTACTCTTTTTCATTCTTCTAACTTGATCACTATTTCAAATATCAAGTCTTGTGACCCGTGTAACGAGCTTTAGGTCAGTGACTCCCAGGTCAGACAACCTTAGGGCACCAGATACAAAGTATCCCTCGGACTTAATTGCTCGAGTCATTAAACCTTCTATTCTAATAGTTTACGTATAGTTTTCTTCTCATCATGTGCAATGTCCCTATCTCTTAGGCTTTCTATGCAGTTCATGTAACAAGTTTTCGAATCGGTGGCTCCCAAACCAGATGGCTTTAGGGCACCAGATGTTATATATATATATATATATATATATATATATATATATATATATATATATATATATATATATACATATATTTATATATTTTATATAAAATATTAAGTTAACATGACTCAGTTGATTCACCGAGTTGACCCGATCAAGTCATGGGTCACTCAAGGATGAGTAACATGTTAACGAGTTTCAAAACAATGGTTTTACCCCTTACAGGTGCGAATTTTCGATTTCGTACGTCATGACACTAAAATAATTGGTATAAGAGGTTGCGATATTTAAAAAAAGATTGTAAAATTCTAAACAATTTGCAAAACTTATGATGAATTTCACTCGATCACCAATGAAAATCATAAAATTTGTTGAAGTCTGATAATTACGAAATTGTGGACGAGTCCCATATGAAGTATTGCGCAATTACAAAAAAATTGTGAATACTCGATATTATGAAATTTCTTATTTGAATCACACTCGTATTGCAAAATTACTTTTTCTTGCGAAATTATGATTCATATAAATGCACGTTTAGGTTTTTTTTCTCATTTGCATCTGGAAAGAGTGGTAACCCCGATTCTCCTACATCTAGAACTCCAACTCTTTCGGCCATTCTCCTAAAATTTGTTCACTTCACCTCGTGCAAGGTTGTGGTATCCTTCTCTACTTCTCCGGTTAGCTATTAAGGTGAGTTTCATACTATATATCTATTGTTTTGTTATTTTTTTTCTTTACAATGTAGTTTCTTCTTCTTTTTCTTTGGTTGTTGTTATAGACTTATTATGTATGTTTCACTATTATTGATGTTAGCCTATGTAAACATATAATATTTATCACTAGATTTACCGTTTAAGGTTTATAATTTTTAGAGATTTTGCATGTAATATCTATTTTTTTGTTATTTTTTCTTTTTTTTTTACAACGTAGTTTCTTCTTCTTTTTGTTTGGTTGTTATTGTAGATTTATTATGCATGTTTCACTATTTAGGGTTTATGAACTTTAGGAATTTTTGCATATTGCTACCTACAAAAGTCATCGAAAATAAAATTACCATACATACTAAAATGCAACATGAATTAGTACCATCACATAAAGATACTATATATTATGCAGTTAATTTTTTTTCTGATTAAAGTATCTTTTGTTTTGTTTTTGTGGCCCTCAGACTCATCCATATAAGGGGGATTTGCCTAATTAGCTCAACTAATAGTCACATGGGATACTGAATTTTCTGCCAAAAGTATATGGCTAATTGGCAAACTTAGTCATTAGTTTGTCTAAACACTCTATTGTTTCTCTATGATAAATCCACAAGCAGCTAAAGCATTCATATAATTGATATAAATAAACTTGATCATCATGTTTAAACCAAGAAAAGAATTTTGTAAGGTACATGCAAATTTTTGTTTATTTTATTTAAAATCATAATGAAAACTTGCAAGATTATGCAAATTTTTTGTTTTTTTTTAATTAGAAAAGAAATTCGCATAGTAAGTGCAAATTTTCGTTTGTTCATTCCTTTTAATTTAAACATGTATGAACAAAAATTCATATGTACCTTGTGAATTTACTTTCTGATTAAAAAAAACAGAAATTCACATGTACCTTATAAAATTCTTTTCTAGTGCAAAAATTCACCCGTTACAAACACATGTCCATTATGTATTTTTACTAACTACTTTAGGGCGATGGGGTGTTTGCTGAACAAAGCCAAACTGTTGGACCACTCGATTGACTAGTTGTCGCTCAACTTCATTCACATTGTGCAACCAAATGTCACTCATTGTGAGGTCTCTCACGTGTACAACCACATCCTTATGGTCCTTATCTACATGTCTACGTAAGAGCACCATGTTACCTAAAGCGTAATAAACATAAAAAATGACTCCTATAAAAGAATAAACACCTCTAGCAGATTATTTGAAGGTTCTTTATTGATATTAGGACTCAACCCTCCAATAGATTATGTGTTTCAGTAATATTTTGTAATTATGTTATGTAAGACACCTTATTGATATTAGGACTCAACCCTCTTTGATCATTTCTATCATCATTGTCACATGTCTATCTCCATATTGCAGCACATAAAAATTCAAGGAAAGTGTTATGTCTCAAAGGTCTTCCAATGGATATATACTCCCATATCCAAACCTGTAAGGATCAATACAAGAATTAATACTATATCAATAATTTATAAATAATGAATGTAAAGAAATATCAAATAGAAAACATAAAAGAATGAATACCTCTAACAAAATCAAAATGCTTGCAATATTTTTTCTGCTAGTCTTGCACTCAGACAAACATGCATATATGTGTGTAAGAATGACTGCTCCCCATGCATATTCATTGATGAAAGTCAATGGCTGCAATAATTTCAAGTACAATCCATGGATTGTCTTTCTACCTGAGTCTATGAATAAACCAAAAAAGTAGAGCAAGAATGCTTTGATATCGTTCTACTGATTCTTTCTATCATTCTCTCCAAAAGTCAGCACCAGCTTCCCACCATAACTTTTTGTTAATGTAGGGTCATAATGGTTCCTTAACCATGATAACTTGACCCCAGCACCTCCCATACCTCATCCTCTGTATTTATAAGGACACAACCCAAATTCTTGAATGACCCTAGTGGTGTCCAATCACTGGCTTCCCATAACACTTTAATCCGGTAATTTATGCCACATCATCCAATATAATTGTCATCTTAATGTCTTCAAAGATGAATGTGTTTGAAGACGGACTCCAAAACTGCACAATAGAATCTACGATATTGTGGCCTATGTTCCATGAGGTGATCTCTAAGAATTTTTGGAAATGCATTCAATCCAGCAAACACTTATAATACTTTGTTAGTGCTATAAACTATGAGTGTGTTTTGTGCCAGAAGAATCAGTGCACGAGGGTTGATGGACTATTTTTATTTTTTGAAAGATGACTCAAAGATATTTTAAACCTTATGTTCATGAATTAAGCTTATACACACACACAAAACATCAAGTGGTTCCTTAATGCTTACAAACATCAAGTGGCAGTTATATACAAAATAAATGTAGAAAAGCATATGTCCCTCAACACCAGACTTTGTATGCTGTTGTGACCTCCTACTCGAAGCACGCACTCTCGCCAAAGGGGAAGGAGGAACCTTCTGTGCACTATGTAATATCACATTGTTTTCCTCTACCTCTGCGCCCTCACTCTGTTCTACCTCCGAGCCCATAATCACATCTTCTGCATGAGGATCCTCCATAATTATCCCAATCCCAACCTCACTCTTCTCTACATCTGGGCGACTACTCTTCTTTAATTCAGAGACATCTTGAAGAACTGCCTCCATCTTCATCTCGTCACTACCACTAAAAGTGGTCATATCTCCATCTTGTTCAAGCCAGGTATCAAGGTTGACAACAACCTTACCGCGCGCCAATGACTTAAACTGCTTCATCAATGAGTCTCCCGTCCCCCTCCTTCAATGCTTCTAGGATGGAAAATAAATATTTGGCTGCAATACCATCAACTTTTTTTATAGATTCAGCAACATAAGTGGACTAGTTTGAAAATTTTAGCAGTTTATTAGTTGAAACTGCATACATATGCTTTGAAAAGTGCATATTGTTATGATGCAGATCGTTGAGGCTGTATTTTTGGTGGACAAGATCTGACAACTAAATTTTTGGTGTTGGAGTAGGATCTCTCTCTACCGGAGTGGTAAGCCTATTATATGTTTCAAGATATGTCTTATGAAACATCACTTAACCGTCAAATGCTACAGGTCCTTCAGAGTATTATTTTTCTTCTTTGTGATGGCATATGTAAATTTTGTGTTTTCTCTTCTTTGGTGTCATCTCATAATAAAAAAACTTAATTCCTACGATAACAATAATAAATTAGATAATATTCATGCAAAAATTGATCATACCTATACATGCAAAAACTAAAAAAAACTTTGTTAGTCTTACCAATAACAATTAGATAATATACATGCAACAAACTTTGGTGTCATCTTGTAATAAAAAATGATAATAACATTAAAAAATATGTTTTTACCAAAAAAACAATAGTGGAAAACTATTCACCAAAAAACCTAGTCGTCAGTAATCTTATAGAAAAAAAACTCAGTTAAGGGACACTGATGAAGTTGTTGCCGATGGTTTTGACAAAATATTCGCAGAAGATTCACCAAAAGAGGGCCAAAATTTGAGGTTTTCCACCATCGATGAATCACTATCAATAAGGGATTTTTGTAAAGTTGTCTCCTGCCAAAATATTCATTTGAATGTCATCAGAATATCATGGAAGATTGCCAGAAGGATTGGGGACCACTGGTTTAGGACCATAAGAATGCTAGGTTTTGTGAAAATATGGCATCCAGATGAAAAGAAGGGTTGAGAAGCAAAGCGTCATTTATATGGGATAAAATTTCGCAAAAAGGTAATTTTGCAATACGGGTGTGATTCGAATAAGAAATTTTGCAATATCGGAATTTCACATTTTTTCATAATTTCACAATATTTCATGCGATACTCGTCCATAATTTTGTAATTATTGAACTTTCACAAATTTTATAATTTTTGCTAGTGATCATGAGAAACTCGTCATGAATTTTCCAATTTTTTTAGAATTTTGCAATCTATTTTGGAATATCACAACCTCCAATGTGATTTTGATGAGTTCTGCCAGTGTATTATTTTAGCGTCATGATGTGCAAAAACCAAAAATTTGCATATGCGAGGGGTAAAATCAGTAGAAAAAAAATTAAGAACTTGCGATATTGTCCATTCGACAGATTTTGTAAATTATGGGGCATTTTTGAAAATGCATTTTTTTGCCGTACAGTATGGTCATTTTTTATTTATTTATTCACAATATATATATATATATAATTATATCCTTATATAACTATGTGAATCGAGCTTAATCAGGCTTATCTAGCTTATCTAAGCTTGAATACATGTTCAAGCTCTGTTCATTTATGTGTACCGAGCTTGTGCTCTTGCTTAAGCTTGACTCATTTATTTTCTCAGACGAGTTTGAGCCGAGATTAAATGGGTTGAGCCCGAGCTCAGCTTGAGCTAGCTTGGCAAGTTGTATAGCCCTATTATTGACACTTGAAGTTACTATGATCCATCAATCAAAGCATTTGGTTTTTTGAGAGAAAAACATTGTGTTTTGATAATATTAAAGTATTTTTTATAATATAAAAGTAGCATTTAGTAAAATGATTAAGAGGATTGTTCCATCCTATGCTGCCATCACCGATGGATAGACTAAACTTGAGAAATATAAGAGTCAATTCTTTGGATGTTAGGGATCTTTTTGGAACATTGGAAGAATGAGAAGTTGTGTGCCATCCGTGTGTTCAAGTACTTGAAAGAGATAACAATTGCCATCTTAGATTTTATTCTTCATTCATTCTGACTATCTATTTTATTATTTATTTTTTCTTTTCTTTGTTTCTAAATTCTGAGTTAGTTGGTTATGCCAATTCAAACAGAAAGTTTCAACATGTTACGTAGCACATGGCTTTTATTTAATTTGCTAAAGTCTTGCAATATTATTAATTGTGGTTTTAGGTGCCTTTTGTGTAACAACCTTATTCTTAAGATAGTAATTTAGCAGTTAACTTTTGTAAATTTGGTGCTTGAATGGCTAGTCATGTCATGTAATTTGTTGGCATTGACACACACAAATCAAGCATGCCAAATAACCAACAACACATGCAAAAATTATAACCTAGATAAATTCAAATCTTGAAGCACATCCAAACACTGCTTTTTTAGAATTAAAAAGATTGAAGTCTTGAAGACAAACCATAATTCACATTAAAGTTTAGGATTTGTAACCAAGAGGCCCTTAAGGAGTTTAGATTAAGTCCATTTCAGGCCTTGATAAAGTTGCACGGTTGATTTATAAGAAAATATCGTTTTCTCCTAAACCCACTTAGTTATGATAAGACATGATTGATGATAATGATGCATGTTCCATGTGGTGGTAATCAACCGAGGGTCTGTTTCTTGAGTTCACAAACTCATCAAAGAAAGTAGTTTTCATTTTTTTAGAATAAATCAAAGTAGTTATTATAGGAAGTAAGTTACTGTAAATTTCTTCATAATTTACAGTTTTGAAAAAGTTATCCCAGATGGATTTGATAGTTTGTTTTTCTGTTTCAGTGTTTAGGCTCCTTTTTAATATTTCTTGCATAAATACTTATACATGTGTGATTTTATTGCATATCTCATATCATAGAGAGTTGAAATCTCGAATATGGGTTTCTTTGACACTGAGCTTCAAGCTATGAAGATCAAAATCTACTTCTGCTTTATCGTCCATGGAGAAGGGCGGACGAGGCTTAAAACAAGTGTCCCACATCTTTTAAACAAATTTGAAAAAGGTTTCATGAAATTAAGGTGAATGCATATTTCTTTTACCACAAAAATTTTGTTAACAATTTTTGGCGATCAAGGTGGGGCACCATATTTTTTCAAATTTTTGTAGTTAGAAGTGCATTGCTGAGAGATTTTGGGTACTAATGAGCCCAACACCTCTGGGATTCGAGTATTTTCCAAGGTTTCTAGGTTCAAAAAAAGGATAAATTATTCTCACCTCAAATGTCACCCTCAATATCAACAAATTTTAAAGTATACTAATGGGTGGAGACTTTCCTTGTACATGAGATATATGCCTTTTAAGAGACTGAGAAAAAGACAACAAAGTATAAGAATACCTCTCACAACAACACACAAGGCGAGAACTCGAGGTCTTGGTTATAAGAGGCCTAGAGGGAAAAAAGACCAGGAAGAGCTCACATGGGTACTGAGGAACCACTTTAAAAAGAGAGCCACCATCATCGGCTCAGTAGAGGGCCCAAGTATATCAAATGTCACATGCATGAATCTCCATTTGCGTGAACTCTTAAATCTCAAAAGTTGAGCAGTAACCTGAACTCTTTTGTCTCTCCTCCTACAGAAAATTATCACGCTTAGAGCAAGGCATCAACAAGCCATGGAAAAACCACAACAATATGGAAGAAAAGAGACAACCTGCATGGGTCATCATCCCACAACCCCAAAGTGAGCCGTCAAAACCTAGATTATGTGAATAGTCTTTTAAAAAATAAAAAAATAAAAAATCCCCAAAAATAAAAAAAGATTTTAAAATTCATGCTGTCCACCAACCAGGACGAACCACGTTTGTCATCCATCACTGGGATGACAAACATCTTTGTCATCCACTGTAGGGATGGCAAACATCTTTGTCCTCCACCATAGAGATGGTAAAAAGCTTTGCTAACCATCACGAGAATCACAAAGTGTCTTGTTTCCTCTGTAAACACTACCATTTGTCGTACTTGTCCCATTTTTTATTTTTCAAACTAGCTTGACCTCGTTCGACGAGACTCAACCAATCTTGACAACCCGACTGTTTTCAAATCTGGCTCAATCTCGTTCGGCGAGAGCCAAATGATCTCAACAACCCAGTTGTCCCAAAACTGACCTGACTTTATTCGACGAGACTCAAACGGTCTAGGCAACTCAATTGTTTTCAAAATTAGCCCAACCTCGTTCGGCGAGACCCAATCAGTATCAGAAACCCAATTGTTTTTAAATCTGGTCTGACCACATTCGACAAGACCCAAATGGTGTCGGCAACCTACTTGTTTCAAAACTGGTCTAATCTCGTTCAGTGAGACCCAAATATACGGTGGTATGATTTTTCTATCAATTTTGCAATTTTTCATAAAATGCTTATCAATCATTTAAAAAAGTATTAAGACCTTCTAATTTGGCACTTGTAGTGGGTTTATTAATTTTGGGTTTCAAGAATACTTGAAGTAATATATATAGGATCGACCCTAAGATATTCTGCCCTCGGATTCCTAAGCAAAACAACAAAGTGAAGAGAAAACATTGTTGCATTGTTGAATTTGGGTTAGCTATGATGTTTCATGCTTGTATCCCAAGATTTTTTTTGGTTGAGGATTTTATTATGGTGGTTTGGTTGCTTAATCGTCTTCCTACAACCACCTGAAGATGTTTTCCCCCTTTGAAAAAAATATTTTCTAAAAAACCCGAATACAAATATTTGGGGGTTTTCAAATCTCGTGGTTATCCTCATCTTAGAGAATATGCCTGAAACAAATTTGATAACAGGTCTATACCTTGCATTTTTATGGGGTATAGTGACATTTATAAGGGATATCAATGCCTTTATATGGAAACCAAAAAGATATATATTAGAAAGTATGCTACTTTTGGTGAGTATATTTTCATGTTTCATGACAATGGTAATGTCAATTCCAACAACTATGGTGAGCTCATATCTTTTTCTAATTGCTTTTAGCTGAGGATAATGTGGTACTACAAGTGCAATCACCATTATCAGATGTGAGAATGAATGTTGAATTCTTATGCTTTGTTCTTCATAAAGTAGACCCAAACTTTCCTTGAGTAGTAATCTATGAAGGTAATGAAATATTCAGCCCTGTCATTGGATTTAATTGATGCAAACCCTCATATATTTGTATGCACATTGTTTAAGATATCACGACTCATATTTTTTTGAATTTATAACCCAAAGAAACCGCACCTAACATGAAGACCTGGTCACGATGGCTAAACCTACCATACTTACGTCTGACGTGCCGGTAGCATAAAACTCTGAGGCTATGACCCCTGGCCCCAGGGTGTCACGGCTCATATGCTTTGCAATTTTGAAAGTCACCATGCATTGCTTTTTCAATACATAATATTTGCAGAAATCTAATTTGCATGACTTAACATCATTCAATAAGTTTTTTTATGAAGTTTCATCATATCGCTTTCACTCGTATGCCCTAGTCGCATATGCCAAAGAGTGGTTTGACCTGCACTATCCTCTTTATTAATGATCACAATTGCTCCACATAAAATTGTGTTCCCTATCAACCTGTATAAGTTTTTTGTCAACTGACCTTTCATGACTATCAAAGCTCCTTTAATCACCTTAAGAACTCCACATGTTACTGCAAACTTGCAACCACTTACATCTAAATCACCTAATAAGATTAAACGTTTTTTAAGTTTAGACACATATCGCGCATATGTCAAGATTCTTATCACCCTATCAAATATTTTGATTTTTACTATTTTTATTCCTATGATCTTGCACACAACATTATTACTCATAAGAACATAACCACCATCATAATCTTGATAGTTGTCAAACCAATCTCTATGGGGGCACATATGATATGAGCATCCAGAAATTCAAGTAGTGGAAAGTAAAAGTAGAGATACAGTCATAAAAAAGGATAAAATACTTGAGGTCAAATAAGAAATTGGAGTACATGTCTAATGAGTTTACATAGTTTTGTAGAAACATGGGAATCACTTATCACTTTACCACATCAGAGACACTTCAAAAAAATGGTTTGACAGAAAGGATGAACAAGACTCATATAGAAAGGGTTCAGAGTATGAAATTGAATGCAAGATTGGAGAAAAGCTTTTGGGCAAAGGCAGTTAACATGACTTGCTTTATTGTCAACGGGTCACAATCTAAAGGAATTGATTAAAAGACTTTAAAGGAAATATGGACAAGCAAGTCAGTTGATCATTCTATTTTGCAAGTCTTTGGATATTTTGTTTATGTTTATATGTATAGTGGTTAATGTTGTAAGTTAGATGCTAAGTCTAAACCATGCATCTTTCTCCGATATGAGAAGGGAGTGAAAGAGTACAAGTTATGTGATCCTAATTCTCATAAGGTTATCCTAAGTAGGGATATGTTTAATGAGAAGCATATGGTGATAGCAAATAAGAATGATAATATGCAACCAAAAGATGGTGAGAAGAAATTTATTATCAAGGTGAAGGTGATTGAGACTGATCCACTAATAAGGGAAGATGTGATGTCTTTTCAAAAAGCTCCTAGCATAGTTCAAGATCAAGAACAACCCTATAACTTGATAAGAGATAAGGAAAGAAAGACCTATAAGGCTGCAATAAAGTATGGTTTTCTTTGCTCTAACTATTGCTATTGGTGTAAGTGATACATCATGCTATAAAGATCATATCAACTCAAATGATAGTAATAAGTGGATGTTGATCATGACATAAGAGATGAAGTCACTTCATAAGAATAAAACTTGATATTTAGTAGAGTTACTCAAGGACAATATAGTTATAGAGTGCAAATGGATGTTCAAGAAGAAAGAGATTGTATCAAAAAATATGATGAAAAGTTCAAGGTTCGATTGATGGTAAAGGGATTCTCGCAGAAAGAATGAATTGACTATAATGAAGTATTCTCACCGGTTGTAAAACACACATCAATTCAAGTGTTGTTGGCGATGGTTGTCATGCATGATTTTGAGTTAGAGTTGGTTGATGTGAAGACAACATTCCTTCATGGAGACCTAGAGAAGGAAATCTACATATAACAACGCATGGGTTTCAAGGAAGTAGGCAATGAGAGTCTTGTTTGCAAGTTAAAAAAATCACTTTATGAATTAAAGTAATCTCCTCAACAGTGGTATAAGCGTTTTGACTCTTACATAATTAAGGTTGGGTATACCCAGAGTGAATATAACAATTATATTTATTTTTGAATTCTTGATGATGATTCATACATTATTTTGATGTTATATATGGATGATATGATAATTGCTACCAAAAACATGATTGAAGTTGACTGGTTAAAATCGACCCTGAGTCAATAGTTTAATATGAAGTATCTTGATGTTGCGAAGAAGATCCTTGACATGAAAATCCATATAGACAAAAAGGTCGGCAAATTATGGGTTTACAAAAGAAGTATGTTAAAAAGGTACTTAAAAGATTCAATGTGAAAAAAATAAAACTTGTAAGCACTCATTTGGTTACACATTTCAAGTTATCTAAGCACTTGTGTTGTAGCACAAAGGAAGAAAAACATACATATCTAAGGTGTCATATGTGAATGCAATGAGTTGTCTTATATATGTCATAATATGTAGATTGCACATGTTGTGGGTGTAGTTAGTAAGTATATGGAGAATCTAGAAAATGAGCATTGGAATATAATTAAATAAATTTTTTAATATTTATGAGGTACTATAGATGCTGGAATCATGTTTATAAATGGTAAGTCTTCAAGTGATGTTATGGGTTATGTTGATGTTGACTATGTAGGAGACTTAGATAAAAGATCCACTGGTGGTTATATATTTACTCTAACAAGTAGCCAGTGAGTTGGAAGTCTATGCTTTAATCGGTGATTGTTATGTCCATGAATAAGGCTGAATATGTTGCAGCTTTAAAAGCAACAAAAAAGGTATATGGCAAAGGGTATGATTAATGAACTTGCCATTGAGTAAAGGAACATGTTGTATTGTGATAGAGTGTGATTCATTTGGTAGAGAATCTTGTATGTCACACTAGGTCAAAGCATATTGATATGTAGTATTATAAGATTTGAAATATAATAGAAGATCAGGAGTTGGATTTGGTAAAGGTTCATCACATGAAGGGTAATGTAACTGATATGATGACTAAACCGCTTACAGGTAATAAGTTCAAGCATTGCTTAGACTTGGTTAATGTTGGGCCTCAATAAAAGGGGCATTGAAGGAGAGAATTTTTAGATAATGTGGCTTTGACTTGCCACATAAGACATGTAACCCACTTAGAGTCTCTTTCCTATGTCTCCAAGGAAACCCAATATGCTAGAGGTTTTTTTTCTTTGTTTTAGAAACTACCCATATAAAGGATTGTTCCAATGTGGGATCTTTAATAAGAAAACCTTGAGGGTTCTTGTGCATAAGTGTGAAAGACAACTTGTTCAAATTGCAACAAGAGAAGAAAAAAAAGATGGTGTAGACTTTGGTTTCGACTTGTCACATTGAGGTAATCTGCATTGACTGCATATTATTGTATTTTTTTATTCTTGAGGGCCATGTAACATCCAGTACTTGCCAATTTCAATAAAGATCTCTCTCTTACTCTCCTTGTGGAGGTAGGCAGTTTTGCTGAGCTAAATAAATTTGTTATCTTGTGTGTTTGATTTCTTTAGTGTTCTTTCGTTACATCGTGTGTTTGCATACTTGTTTCGTCCACAAATATTTGATTGAAAAGGGCAAAATCTATCAGCTTCACAAATTTTAATCACTTTTTGCAAAAAGAATAGCAATAATTATATATCAAATCAACAAACAACACCATACAAAAGCCAAATGGAACTTGAGAAGCATTTGAATGATGTAATCAAGAATTAAGAATGCAAAAGATTCTATAATATCATGTAATCTTGACAAGAACGAAATTTAACTCGGCAATCATGAACTGTAATTAAATAATGTTTTCGATAGTAAATAATGTTTGATTAAAAGAAGGAAATATGGCAGAGTAAGTGGTCCAAAACTTGGGAAGGTCGTGGTAGGCATACTTGCAATGTTTTGCACCACTTTGGCTCATGCCATAAGTCCCACTGCTCTTAGTGCATGATCTATTAAAAATTTATTATTACAAGGGATGTAGCATGGTAAGTGGACCATATTCCCGGAGGTCGTGGTAGACATAAATTCCAGGCTTCGCATTTTCTTGGCATATATATGCTGAGTTAGAAATTAAACAAAAAAAAAGTTTAATACATTTGCTCAAAATCATCCTCTTCACCAACAAGCTTTGGAAGGACAAATCTTCCTTTGATTGTCCTCAGTTTTCCAAGCCGGTAACCTACAAACCAAACCCAATAGACAAGCAGGGAATATGATACATGCAATCTAGAGAGAGAAAAAGAAAAGAAACCAAAGCATGATCCAAGACCATCAATTTTTTTATTTTGCTTAATAGTATAAAATTGAAACTAACAGAATTTGGCTATTGGGGTATGCATATAAATGGCAGTTGAAGAAACGGGCACTGTGGTCAACGAAGAGAGAGAGAGAGAGAGAGAGAGAGAGAGAGAGAGAGAGAGAGAGAGAGAGAGAGAGAATGCTTATTTTAGTTGGTGGCCATCTCCCACCCAACCGATATGCGCGCCAACCCGTAGGAGTTTTGGACGGCAGAGGAAGGAGAGTTTCTCTCTCTCGCTTCCTCTTTCTTCATTGACCAAACTGCCCCTTGTTTCTCCAACGGACATCTTATCTTTCTCTCTCATTGACCAAAGTGCCCCTTGTTTCTCCAACGGCCATTTTACTCTCTCTCTCTCTAGAATGGACGACTGTGTCAAATTTGGTGGGGCAGGAGTAAACGTCGTGCATTCCTCACTACCCCTCGACGAATTAGAGGGTCGTTCATCAAACTCCTCCTCACGATCCACTCTTCATCCGTCCTCTCTCTCTTGTTCTTTCTGCCTATCCAAATTGCTCAAAAGAAGGTACGGCTCTCTCCTATATTCTGTTGCTCTAGACATACTAATGTTATCTGTATTTGTGAATTTAATGTTCGTCTTTATCTGCATTGCTATAACGTAGTGGATTTCTGGAGATTTCTTCTTCTTCCTCTCTCTCCCTCTCTTTCTTTCCCTCTCTCTATGACATTAAAGTTTGATACATTTCGTAGCAATTAGCTCCTTTTCATTCTCTCTCTCTGACATTAAAGTTTGATACATTTCGTAGCGATTAGCTCCTTTTCATTTTTATATGTTTTTGGGAATTCATGTTTCTATCTATTGTTTGCTTTTTAGAGATTTGGCGTTTAAAAGTTCAGCGTTTCATATTCAAATCCTGATGATGGGTGTTTTAAGAGAAATCTCAATCGTATTTAAATTAGAGATATATTAAGGATTTTCTTTCATTTTTATCAAGAGGAATTGCAATTTAATTTTCTTTCTTATAATCTACCATGTTCTAGCTTTATGAGATACCTGAGCAATTATCAAATTAGCTTTTCAAATTTTTTTCCTTGAAATTTATTGATATATGCATGCGAATCTAAAAATACAGGTCTCTTTTTTATTCTGGATTCTAGATCTCTTATTATCGAATGTTTACCAAATTTATATGTTATATCTTATCTCTTTGGATGTTTGATCTTCAATTTTATGATAAACAAGAGTTTAGCTGATTAAGTTTTAGATAGTTTGTTGGTAGGTATAGTTCTTTAAATATGTAAACTAATTGTTATATGTTCTTCGCAGGCTCTCTTTGGTCGTTTGATGCATTTTTCAAATCTCTTGCCATTTGTTTTTCCATGAGATGAGCTCACGTGGAGTCATCATGGGCGAAATGTCGATGTCTGGACCACTTAATAAACTTGTTAGACCTGGTAACTTGCTAAATGTATGTAATTTGTTGCAAGTGTTTTGATGTTGCTATGTGCTCAGAGGCATGTTTATTACAGGGCTAGTACTGTGAGCATGCCTTGGTGTCTCTGTCACCTCATGACATTCTGACACTAGTAAGGTAGAACTAGTACCTATAACTAGAAGAGATGCTCCACTGATTTTGGTTGGAGAGAGAGAGTAGAATTTGGATTTAAGGACCACAGCCTTGCACCTCCATCCTTCATGTTTTATGTGTTAAGGGAATGGAATCCATCATGAGAGTATGTGATCAACCAGGTTTCACATTGATAACAGTTGGATATCAATCAAATCTGCCAATGATGTGTATATATTGCTGTTGAGGGCATTAGAAAAAAAGGCCATATTTCACTAGGTTGCCAATCTCGATTTGAACCAAACTTTGGTCTAGAGTCTAGTAGAGTAGCATGCACATTAGTCTCTGTGTGTGTGTGCATGCATATGTATGTCTGTTCATATGCATGCAGTTGTGTTATTGATCTTGTGATGGTATCAGTAAGGGTTTTTCTTTGGGATAATTTATAAATAATTTGTTTTACATGCGAACATATCTGGAAATTTTTTAAAAATCAAATATAAAAAATTTAGAAAAGAATTTCTTTAAAATTAAAAATATTGTGCTTTGACCAATATCGGACATCATCATAATAAATTTATTTTGCTGATTTAACCTTATTGTGATATTTTCACATTTTTATTTTTGAATTTTTTTAAAAAGGCTACATAGAAAATATCATTATATTTGGTGACTATGGCATGCATATATGCGCAGGTGTGTGTGTGTGTGTGTGTGTGGCTGTCGATTTGTTAAAAAGAGGACCTTATGCAATTATGTTTTCTAATAACTTGACAACCAAATGGCACACCAGAGTTCCTCAGTTTGGGAAGTAGTCAGGATTCCTTTAATCTAGATAAATTCAGCTGCATTGATGGTTCATGGGGTTAAAATTTGCATTCCTTCTTACCCTTGAAGCTATATAAATATTGTCAACCAACTAATTCCTTATGTAATGATTCCTATTTTTGTTGTGTTTTTCGGGATTACATGTGTTGCTGATGGAATAGAATCTTTGTAAACCAGAAATCCCAATATTTTGAGCTACCATAATGCATTCCTGCAGATTTTCTATTTTCTTTTTGGTGCATCCCAAAATCATTGAAACTATAAATTTGAGTCACAGATTTGAAGTTGAGAAATGGGTCTACATTCAGGAAAGTAGCTTTTTGTGTAAATCTATGCATGTCTGATAACCAGGAACTGCATTTTTTGGCTAGATTTAGAGGTGGCAACTTCTACTTGTGTTCCTTGATGAGAACAGCCAATATATTACATATGGCATATGCATATTCTGGAATTGGGAGTTTAAAATCACATGTAAATATTCCTGTTGAGAATACATTCGAAACTATCATATGTTTTCTAATTTTTTGGGGATGGAAATTTTGGGCTTGATACATGGAACAAAATTATTAGTGGCATGAAGGGGAAAAAGAGAGGAAGAAAAACAGTGTCGTGAAGTTCCTCTTATAATATGCAGATGCATCCACAGCTCTTGACTTGGTACTAATTTAATTAATCTGTCACATATCTGAATAATATTATTGTTACAAAAAATATTATATCTAGCCATAAAATGTACATTTGTTCTTTTACTGCTTCCAGAAATATTACTAATACACACCTTGTGCAGTGGTCTGTGCACATTGTTGTTCACTTCTTAAGTTAAACATTGTAATTTGGTACAATGTGCATAGATGCCAAAAACATGGATTATATGTTTTCTGGAAGAGTTCATTGTTTAATTGCTTTTATCACATAGTTGCAAAAGCAAACATGCCAGATATTTTAGACAGATGATGAAGTCTCCTTATTGCAGAAAAGAAAATCCTTATCACAAGTACATATGTAACTCCACATACTTTCCTGACACATGGGTAGAGAATTTAATATCACCAGTGCAAAAACCGTGTACATAACAGAATCAAGGATATGCCATGCTCTTCTTTTATCTAGTAAATACATCACAAACAGAAGTCTGAATTTGTTTCGCCAATTTCACTGGTCATCTGAGCTCTAATGGTTGCATTTTTAAATTTCTTTTTGAGAATAACAAATCTATCATGTATGTTATGCATGTAGCAGTTGTTTAAGTCTACTTGTGCAGCTCCAGTGAGTCGTAATAGATAAAAGTTTCACACTTATATTTTTTTATATCATGGATAAGGAGCAAGAACTGGCTCTGATATAGTTAACATTCAAGTCACTGTTGGTGCCTTTGTTCTGTATAATCCATATTTTTCCAAGAATATTTAATGAGTTTGTGATGCGCAGAAATTTTTAATGTCTGCCAGTTTGATATGTACACAATTTTTAAGTTCTCTATGCTTTCTTGGTTCATAGTTCTTGAAGAGTCCTTCAATGATGAAAGGCGAGAGAGAAGATCAGATGTTGAAAACTTGGAGGATGAGAGGAAGACTAGGATTGGATCTTTTACGAAGAGAGCAATTAATGCATCTGCAAAGTTCAGACAGTCTTTGACAAAAAGGAGTAGGAGAAGCAGTAGAGTCCATTCTATTTCCATTGAAGATGTGCATGATGCAGAGGAGGCTCAGGCTGTTGATGCCTTCCGCCAGGCACTTATCCTAGAGGAACTATTACCCTCAAAGCATGATGATTATCATATGATGTTGAGGTAAAAATCCCCACATGTTCTATTTTCCTGGTAGAGAAAGGAAATCTCTTTCACTTGAACTTTCAGGTCAGGACTATTCCAATGGACCTTGATGATTATTACAGCAATAAAAGCAGTTTTTCTATATCAGATATTGATAGTCCACATCTATAATCTTATCATGGTTCATTCTTTCCCTATACAAGTCACATTGTGTGTGTGTGTAGTATGTTCATATGTATGTATGTAATATAATACATAGACACATAAAGATCACATGCATATTTTTCCTAGATTACTTTCAAGATGGATACTTGATACAGGTTGTTATTTCTGTTCTCTGTTAATTGTATGCAAATACAATGCTCTCATGATGCAGATTCCTAAAAGCAAGGAAATTTGACATTGAAAAAACAAAACAAATGTGGGCTGATATGCTCCAATGGAGGAAGGAATTTGGTACCGACACAATTATGGAGGTAATATTGGTTCCTTGAAAATCAAGTTTGTTCTCTCCTTTTCTTTCTCTTGTGTGTCGCTTATAATTGGTATTATTAGTGGAGGACTTAACCAATGGATGTTTTATCCCTTTCTTGTTGTTTAACTAGTCACATGATAGCTTTGACCTCTTGAACTCAATAATATGGCTTCAATTAAATGTGTGGACATCTATTTAGATAGTGTATTTTAATATTCCTGTGTTGTGGACTGTTTTTGCTTCCAAGTGCTCTTTTGTTTCTTGAGGCCATTTCGTATCTATATCTTCTTGGCCTTTCACGTTTTAGATTTTTTTTGGGTCTAAGACTCTAAATACATTCATTTCTTAAGGCCATTTGGTATCTATATCTTCTTGATAGTCACATGATAGTTTTGTCCTCTTGAACTCAATAATATGGCTTCCATTAAACGTGTGGACATTTATTTACATAGTGTATTTTAATATTCCTGTGTTGTGGATTTTTTTTGCTTCCAAGTGCTCTTTTGTTTCTTGAAATCATTTGGTATATGTATCTTCTTGGCCTTTCATGTTTTAGATTTCTTTTGGGGTCTAAATGCATTTTTATTTCTTGAGGCCATTTGGTATCTATATCTTCTTGGTCTTTCAGGTCTTTTTTGTATTTGTACATAGTGCTGGAATATTCATTTGGATGCATTAATACAAGATGTAATTTGATATTCTATTGCGATGTTGTACTGAACATATCTCCATAACATACTGGTATGGTCTAAGATATGGGAAAATCATTCTTGTATTGTAAGATTAAATAAAGTATAATATACATATAAAATAATGGAAGAAATTTAAGCAAAAAATGACATACAAAAAAAGTGATATAAAGCAAAAAGAAATATGCATAAAAAACTATGGAGGTGACAATACAGCATAATAAATCTATAATATATGACAAATAACATGTGAATTGTGATATTAAGAATAAAACTAATAATTGTAATCCATTAACAATGATTTAGGAAAATTGGTAAAAGAACAACAATTTTGTTAGATATCAGGAATGTAAGCAAAATTACAATCTAGCAATAAGATGGAAATAAAGCATCAACCATCATGACATCAAATATCAGATTTAATAGTATAATAAATGAAGGAGGAAATTCATCTTTTCCTTTTTTTTGGCGAATAGGGTCTTTAGGGCCCTGATGGCAGCGAGTTGGTGAAATTGACACATTTCACTCATTTTTCTCATGAAGGTTATTCTAATTTATAAACATCCCCTACCTCAATTTACACAGCTACATGTGTCCGGTGCAGTGATATAGTTAACAATCTCCTCTTTTAGCAGCAATACTATTCATCTTGTTCTCTCTTGCTCCTTTTTCATTGTTGAAAGCAAGATTCCTTGGAATAGGCACCATGATGTCATTTAATAGTTACAGTTTCAAATGAATAAACTGCTTAAGCAAGTTTATGGAAACTTGGCTTACTAAGGAAGATTGCTTCTGATTTATGCAGAAAGGTAAACCTCCCAACTGAAGAACATCATGTGATATGTACTCTACAAACTGAATTTCTAATGTTTAGGGGCCTCGGCAATCCCGGCTCCTAGAGAACAAAAAAGGGAAAAAACAAAGAAAAACATAGTAACCTTAAGTAATTTATTTTTTAAATCATGACTCATTCAATGATACCTTTGAACAAATGTTAGATTCTAGTGTATATTGGTGCAATACGTCTCATGTCATTTTCATTGTTTACAGCCTTGTATTCAAATTAAAAAAAAATTAGGGTTATAGTTTGTTGCACTTATTGCATAGGCATATTTTCTTTGATGCTTGACCAGAATTCTAGAGGCATTTTCTTCTGCTATCATATTTCCTTTTGACTTTCTGATTCCTACTCTTTTTATAGGATTTTGACTTCAAGGAAATTGATGAAGTTCGCAAGTACTATCCCCAAGGTCATCATGGGGTTGATAAGGAAGGGAGGCCTGTTTACATAGAGCAACTGGGAAAAGTTGATCCTAGTAAATTGATGCAAGTAACAGACATGGAGCGGTATGTGAAGTATCATGTTCAGGAGTTTGAGAAGACCTTTGCCATCAAGTTCCCAGCATGCACCATTGCAGCGAAAAGGCACATTGATTCGAGCACAACAATCCTGGATGTTCAGGGTGTGGTACGTGGCTGTCACTTTTTATCAATCCTTAGAAATGTTTACCTACTTGCTGTGATCTTTCGAGTTCTTATTTCTATTGGGAAACTGTGACTCTTATTTCTCAGGGTCTTAAAAATTTCAACAAGGCAGCAAGGGATCTAATTGCGAGGCTCCAGAAAACTGATGGTGATAACTACCCTGAGGTATTTCTTTTTAATTATTTTCTGAATTGTAGTACAGAAATTAATTTTTTGGCTTGAACTGAGACTTCTTGGATTTGATTTTGCACTTCTTTTCATGTTGTTGCAGACCTTGTGTCGCATGTTCATCATTAATGCAGGTCCTGGATTCAGAATGCTCTGGAACACCATAAAGTCTTTTCTTGATCCCAAAACCACATCTAAGATCCATGTATGTAGAAATGTATTTTTGTATAACTGAGACATAATTATGTTATAGTGTCTAATAGATCTGTCCCTGATTATGAATTGTTTCATGTCAGGTTCTTGGAAACAAGTATCAGAGCAAGTTGCTTGAAATAATTGATGCCAGGTATGGTTTTAACAAATTTCCTATGAGAATTCCAGATTCTTTTCTGGGTTGGGGGCTTGGGGATCGAGATGGAAATATATTCAAAATCCAGTTATTTCAGTATTTATGTTTTCATACTGAGGGATTAATTTTTAATAATCTAAATAAATTTTGAGAACAAAGACCTTTATTTCTGAATACTATTTCATTTTTCCATTGCCTACTTAAATACATAAATTCTATTTCTTCAAAAGAGGGATTTTCTTCATGCTGTTGCTATTCTGTGCATGTGTCTTTCTGTGAATATGTCTGTCTGCATGGGTTTTGTTCTTCCTTTGTTCAATGACATGCAGGCCTGCTGATGTCAACATTTAAATCATTTAATTGACTGACCTTCAATCCTTTCACTTACACTGTTATGGAACTGGGATCATACTAGTGAATTGCCCGAGTTTCTGGGAGGGACCTGTACCTGTGCAGAATATGGTGGTTGCCTAAGTTCAGACAAAGGCCCATGGAAAGATCCTGAACTTTTGAAGGTTATGATTGCCTTACATGTATATAAATTTGAGAGTATTCTGATGACTGCATCAGTAAGAAAGTGATATAACTGATAAACAACTCATGGGATTCTTCTTGACTGTTCTTCTTTTTTGGCAGATGATTCAAAATGGAGAGGCTAAGTGTTCAAGGAAGATTACTGTTTCAGGCAGTGAAGAAAAGACCATTTCTGAAGCTGACATAGTGTGCCCTAAGGTTGTTACAGCTTGAGATTATCTTCTTTCTAATATGAATTTTCCTGAATTGTCATTTTCCTTTTTTAAGAGTGAATGAGTATTTGCATTTCCTAAGATTTTCACTGAAAACCATTTATTTCAATCCTTATCATCATAAGGGTCTTTATACCTGTGGTGGGGAGTCTGGGTTTAAAGCTGAAGACATGCAGGCTCCAGGAGCTCCAAGGGATTTTGTAGAGCATCCTCATCTGTCTCCCGTCCATGAAGCAGTAAGCAAGCATACTTCCTACCTATTCAGTTTTTTTTTTCACGGTAGCAACTTTTAACATATCTGATTTCTGGTTGCGTAACCGCAAAGACTAGCATACTACCATATTTCATCAACCGTCTGCCGCAAGTCTTTAAAAGTTGATATAAGATTTTATGCCGGTCAGAAAATAATATCTCCCCAGTGGAGGTCTGACCTTAGCGAAAATGATCAGAGAAAATGTGGACATAAATTTCAATAAGAACCATGGATGCTCTCTTTTATAGCAAGTAACATGGACATACCTGATTTGGTAGTTTCAAACCCTTGATCAACCTACATGCTCAGTGATGCTGCAGGTTAAACCTGGATCTGAAGCAAAAACCATGGGCCATGGCCACCAATATCGCAGATATTTTGGAAATGTCGTGATATTAACATTTTTTTGCAGCAGCTGGAAAAAACATGAAAATATTGCAATATTGTAAATAAAAAGCAAGCTATCCATGATTATCAAACATATGCAACTTGACTTAAACCTGACATTTGAATATGAGAACTAGAGTGTGAATAGAGTTTTTCATGGGTTTTTTGTTCCTTTGTTTTTCCTAAATCTGACGCTATTGATGTGATCTGCTTGGTTTTGAAGGGACCGGCTCTTGAATCATCTGATTGCGATGCATAAACAGAATTTTTTATGTCTTGAAAATTGATGACTCAGAATCTTTGTAAATACTCAAGCATCCATTTTTTATCAAAAAAACATGATTCAACAGTCGATTCTTAACATATGGACCATGCGGAACACATCTACAGGTTCAGATTTGCAAAAAAGATGTTGGAAATGCCTAGTTTACACTTTAGTTCTCATATTCTAGTGGCCCTATATATATATATTGCTACAGTCGTTTGTACATACAATCTAGTAGAAAACCCCATTTTCTTCAACCCTTTTGCATTTTTTCTGTGGATCTAACCTTATAGATGTGGTCTACATAGTTTGCTTAGTAGAAAATAGGTTTTAGATCACGTATTTGCAAAAGTAAGCAGGTTTTCCAAGGGCTTCAGAAGTAGCAGAAGTTGTAGGCTCCATAGAAGAAGAGGAAACACAATGGCTCACAATGTTCCTGATTTTCAAGGATCAAAAGATCATATTTTTACATTGAAAAGATATGATCCATGATGCTAGGAAACACATCTGTGAGGTCAGATTGAGTGGATGTAACTTGCATCTATGTTTTCTCAACTAGATTGTACATATTGTACACCCCATGTAGTTGGGATAAGGCTTGATGATAATGATTGTACATATTGTAGACATTAGCAAACATTTATCCATATGTGTGTGTGTGTGTGTCTTGAAAGAGATGGGAGAAGCATACGGCATGGCTATTGCCTATCACTGGAAGAAATTGAAAGTGCATGACACTTGATTTGCTTATTACATGGCATAACTAGTACTCCATTTGAACCCAGCCAGAAAAAAATGCACATATCTATATAATAATTCAGTTTTTAATCCTAAGACCTGATTTATTTTCTGAAAATATCTGAGTTGTTTTCTCTGGGCACTTATTTTGTTTTTTTGATACTTGAACTTCATGCTTCTTAAGTTATTCAAGGTGTTTTTTTTTCATCATTTTGCTGTAAAAAGTCTATAAATGCTGACGAACAAAAAGTGCATATGACTAAGATGATGTTTGATTTCTGAGAGAATTTCAGCATATGAAAACATTGTTTCTTTCTCATTATATGGAAATATACAGTATTTTTTGTTTTGTTTTTCAAAAGGTCTCTTCAGCCATTTTTCTGGCATTCTTCTTCCAGCCAAGAAATCGATATTCTCTGAATTTATTTTTCCCCTTTTAGATCTAGAATTCCTTAATCTTTGTTCTAATCATGTGAAACTTCATAGGTTGAGAAAGAGACTTCTCCAAAGTCTTATGAATGTCATGACATCCCAATGGTTGACAAGCCTGTAGTCAGCAATTGGATGAAAGACACACAAGATGGCAACCTTACACTCTCTAAGGGTAAGGAAGCATATATTTCTTGATTCTTAGATTGTATATAAGCAGGGACTTATGAAGTGATTTGGTTTTCACTCTAGCTGCATAGTTCAGGCACATTCTTAGATTGTATATAAGCAGGGACTTATGAAATGATTTGATTTTACATTGATCCATAGTTCAGGCACATTCCACTCTAGCTGCATTGCCTTCTGGACTTTATGAACTTTTTCCTTCGTTTGCACATAAATAGATAGATGACATAATTCAATAGATAGTATAAGATACTTCTAACATTGACAGTAACGAGTTTTAGTTCTTTATGGTAATATATTTTACATCAGGTTGAGCATAGGTCATTCATTCAATTTAACATGCTGGAAACTTTTGACGGTTAAAAAAAGAATGTGAGATTGGTTTTTCATGCCTTCAGGTTTGAAGTTACAGAAGTATAATTCTGTCTTGCATTTTACATTTGATTTTTGGTTGTTTTCTGACTATGACCCAGATTCTGCCAGCTGCTTTAAATTCATCTCTAACTTATGCTGGTGTGGACATATTTTAGTGTACTGGACTTGCATGCTGATATAAGTTAAACTGCTGAAAAGAAAATCAGAGCTTGCCCATAAGGCCACACTGATAAGAGTCTTGAAGATTATGTTGAATACTGGATAGTGTTTTTCTAGTTTGGCATTTTGGCTGAAAATCTCTCTTTGAGCGTTTTTGCTTCATTGAAGCCTGGAAAGTCTTTTATCTATGTGGGTTGTATATGGTTTGCTAGTACTGTCAACTTGACATCAATCCTTCTTTCATTACTGGATGAATTTTTGAAGAATCCCTTTATTTAAAGCTTTAGCTTTTTTTTTTTGAAGCATGTATGTCATTTTTCTGTAACAGTGTACCATATCATGAAAATTTTTCTTGATCGTCATTTACAGCTTTCTCCAAATTGTTTGGTAACAGGTGATTTTTCTCCAATGGACTGCAATGTGGCTCCCAATGGGATCAGCAGACACATTTTTTCTGGAGTCATGGCCTTTGTTATGGGCATTGCCACTGTTGTTCGTTTTACACGTACAATGCCAAAGAAGATCACAGAAGCTGCACTTGATTATGCTGATCCTACCTTTGGCATTGACTCGATGAAGAAGGGACGGGGAATGCCTTGTGCTCTACCAATGCCTGCTATTTCTGGCGCTGAGTATGCATCTGTTGTAAAACGCTTGGGTGAATTGGAAGAAAAGGTTATCACTCTCAGCAAACCTGCAGGGTTGTCATCTGAGAAAGAGGAACTCCTAAATGCTGCATTGAAACGTGTTGATGCCCTGGAAACTGAACTTGCGGAAACTAAGAAGGTGAGTGTGCTAGTTCTTGCACAAGAGTGATGATAAGACCCTAGATAAAGCAGGAGTGTTCTGCAGGTGTCAGATATTTTGTTCTTGCATGTGCTTGTCGTGTATCACCTTGCATAATTTTTACTTGCACTTCTTTTTTTTGGGTTCTTTAACTTCCATTTCATTGGCGTGTTTCATTCCTTCCAAATTTGATGTTTGGTTTCAGGTTCTTCAAGAAGCTCTTGTCCGACAGGAGGAGCTACTTGCATATGTGGAGAAGAAGAAGAAGAAAAAGAAGTTGAGGGTATGTTTGTTTACATGTTCTAGACCTGATAGTACATTGGTAGAACTTTAAGAAGACATATGCTCATAACGTTTTCAACTTTCCGAATAATGCATAATTCTCAGATGTTCCATTTAGTGGCTTCCTGCAGTCTTCCATTTAACTGTGATTTCCAAGTGATTGGACTATTATTGTTTATCAGATTATGTTCTTTATTTTTTAAAATTTTCTTGCTATCAAATATAAAGAAATGATGCAAGTTTTCTTTTCCTTTTGTGAAATATAATTAGCAGAGTAGCTTCACTTAATCATTCCACCTAATAAGTAAAAATTTAAAAGAAAATATTTTGGTGAAACATGATACATATAATTTTTTTTTCATTCTTTTTGTTGGATAATGTAATGAAGCTTACTTGTCTTCAAATGGTAATAAGTGAAACACAGAACTGCCTCAAAATCTTTGTTCAAATTGGTTAAAGCTTAAAAAACAAAGGTTGATATAATGTTATGTTTTTCCTTGTTCCCGTTTTTTTTCCTGGCTTTTTCATTGAAAATGAGCTCCCCATCTGGTTGTCTTGGTCAATTCTGTGTATCATGTGTCACGTCATGCTACTAACATTAATTTTTAATTCTTTTAAGAATTTATATGTTATATTTTTGGTCTTTATGGGTCGCACTAATCTTGAATGTTTTTATACATTCGTATTTGCAGAATCTGTACCTGTGGTAAGCTGTACATATTGCTTGTGAGATGAATAAGGCAGAATCGGGTGGCTTCTTGTTGTAACCCACTTTGTTGTTTTGACCTCTGCCATGACGTGTCATGTTGTAATTTTACAACTTTGAAAACAATTCGGTTTGTGATTCTCTCATCACCTTTAAACAGCTGACTTTGTGATTGTCTCGTGGCTTCTGACAAACATGAACGGAAATAAAACTTTCAAAATATATGTTGGATGTGTGATTCATATCTAATTTAAATGACATTGCATTGCTATTGTATCCTGTGTTCCTTCGCCATTGGCATCGTGTTCACAGTGAGATAATGCATGGAAGTGGTGTGGACTTTTTTTTTTCATGGAACCCTTTAAAAGTTATCTAATTTGGCACTTCGTAATTCACTTCATTTCTGGTCAGCTTTCTGCATGAATGCACACGACTCAAGCTATATATTGCTGATTGGCATAAAAATTTTATTGGTGAATTGGCCAGCATTGGCTGAATTCATATGGGCTGAAACCGAGTGAGTTGGATGATGGACCTGCTGACTTGGCAAGTTCAAAGACCATCCTAAATCTAGGCACTCACCACTGTACTCTAAATTCTGTTAGTCAGCTTGGATTGGATCACTGTTAACTGAAACTGACTGACTTGGTTAATCAACTTGTCAGCTTGATCAAGGTCTCACGAAACTCCTAAGTCACGACCAATGTCTGATATCCGAATTCACTTCTAGCTTAGTCCAGCTTGACCTTGGTTTCTCTGGACCTAAGTGAAGGTTGGGGTATGGAACCTAAGCTTGATATGAAGGTAGGCTAGGAGGCATTCGTTAGACTCACTTTCTTTAAAGTAATAATTGCCTTACTTGGATCAAGTCCTTGCAATGGGCTACATGTAGCCTCACTCACAGGATACAATCAAGCCTTGCCTTCTGACGATGGTTGGTCTGGTCAGTCTATACCCTGCACTAGGTGAGATCGATCTTACTTGATACAGACCACCTTTGAGTAACCTCTTAACTCGAACCAGTCTAAGCTTAAACTAAGTCAGAGAGAGAGAGAGGGGAAAAATGAGAGGGTGGACTTGGGTTTATATAAGCCCAGAGAAGCATGGAGAGGGAAAGAGGAAAAAGGAGACCAGAGTTTAAGAATTCGAGAGAAGAAAGAGGGGATAAACTTTGGGTTTATATAAGACCAAGCTCAACGACCGTTACTAAATGGTTAACGGCTAGCTATAAAAGCCAAACAACTAGGTATGGTGGCAAAAAACAGCAAGTTAAAGATGACTAGCTGGGCTGATACAATCAACAAACTAAAAGGGTAGTCATAATCCAAAATGACCCTATTGATGACAAGATTGTGCAAAATTTAGGGTGCTAGTTAATGGTTACTGTTGGTCAAATGGTATGGTATAAATAGGGATGGCTGAAAAACGTTTGACCATAAATAGGTGCATGCAAGGATGTTAGACTGCTATGGTCTAAGTCAAAGGCAGCTATGAATGGTCAAGTTGGATCGGGTCAAAGTAAAAAATGGTCGGCTAATGCTTACTATATGATTGATCAAGGTCCTAAGAATAAAATTGTTTCAAGTATTAAAAGGATAGATCAAAGGTTCATTATGACCATGAAGAAACCCAAACCAAACTAATACCTAAGCCCAAATTGAAAATCCAAGATTCAAAAAAAAAAAAAAAGAGGAATTGCAAAAGAGAGAGGGCCAGCCCCCTCTGCTGCGGAATGAAAGGGGGAGGGTCAACTCAGAGGTCGTCCCTCTCTACAATGAAGAAGATGGAAGGGGCTCTGCCCCTTCAGCGTTCTTCTTTCTTTTAAAGGGGATCGGCTCGGTCCGGGTGTGACCCGAACTGAACCGGGTCGGTCTGGGCGTGACCCAGACCGAGCCTGCCGGACTGAGTCGTGCTCAGACTGAGCCAGCTTTAAAAAAAAATATTTGTGAAACCGGGTCGGTCTAGGTGCGACCTAGACTGGACTAAGTCAGTCTGGGTCGTGCCCACATCAAACCAAGGTCAAGTCAGACCGAGTTAGAAAAAAAAAGTGTTGGTTGAACCGATTCATGTGGAGTCGGTTTAGACCGAACCGATTCAGAATAAATCGGTTTAGGTGGAGTCGGTTCAGACTGAACCAGTTTGAATCAACCCGAGTCAGACCGAACCGGTTTGGTCTGACTGAGTCCCGATTCTTAGTTTGGATCTAGTTTGATCTAGACCAGACCAAATCTGGATCTGTACTGACTATTCTGAATCTGATTGGATTAGTCCTGGATCCATATCAGAATTGGATTTTGGATCCAGGACTAATCCAATTAGACTGGTCTAGATCAAGTCAGGTTGTTTTGGATCCAGATCAATAATGGATATGGATTCAGTTAAATAGTATTAGATCCAAATCATAAATGGATTTGAATCAGGCTATGAGTTAGTTTCGAATTGTAAAAAAATCTAAAATGACCAAAATACCCTTAGGTATACTCAGAATCCATTTTGGTAAAATGGACATAACTTTGTACCTCAAACTTAGAATTGAGTGAGGTTTGATGCATTGGACTCGTATCGTAGAGAGGAATATACTTGTTCATTGGTTTTGGTTAAATTAGTAACACAAAAATCAGGGTTTCATGAGTCAATTCAATAGGGGTATTTTGATAATTTTGTAAGAGGTTTTATGCATTAATACAAGCATGTTTGTGTAATGACCATATCATACTATTAGAGTATCTTAAGACTTGATTGTGACCAGAGCATAATGTTCACACTCGAGGTAAGGGATATTATAAGTAATTTTAGATGTAAATAAATATTTTTACGTTGCATGCTATTGTAATGTTATGAATTAATATGATTAACATGATAGCTTTCGAGTAGAACATGACATGCATACAAATTACCATGCTTGACATTTTGAGATGATTTCATATACATGTTTATTGTAACGTACATATTGTTATGGTATGTCTTGCATATTAGAAAGAGATTATGTTGTGATAGCATGTCTGTGTGATTATTGATAACATGCATGATGCTGAGATTATGTTTAGATTGGAGACTCATTTATTCTATTCATGTTGTATGAATGAATATTTTGATATCAGCATGCATGACCCCTTAAATCCCTAAAGTGGCGACTTGTGGCAAGGACTACTTGGTTTATGGCTAGAGTGCAACCTCTATATAGAGTGAGACACCTGTGATTTAACGATGTGAAGACACTACATTGTTGCATGCTTAGTATGAAATAGTGTGAGTCCTAATGTCATCATGAGATTAAAGATTGAGATCCGTCGTGACTAGTTTATAATATCACTCATGAGAGGACGAGTGAATTACGAGTTTGAGAATATTGTTTAATGTGTTGAAATTAGTTTATGACTTAGGGTTACACTCACACAATGTATGAGATTTTAGAAGACTATGGATGATTGATAACCATCATGGTTAGGATGTAGCATGAACCATACCGAGATTGAGAGCCTGACCTCCTGGCTAGCTACTGGTGGGGTTCTCATGGTGGTTTCACTGTAGTGCCTCGTAGTTCGGGGACCATTGAGAGTGTATAGTGTCTAACCAACATGTAGAATTGAGGTGTTCTATACAGGTTGTTACGCTCATAGACGACTATGACCGGTATAGTTGACTTAGAATTAATTTGGTATGACAAAGTGTTTAAGAGAGTGAATGAGGGGTAATTAAAACATACAAACTTGTGTAGTGTGTTGAAAACTAAACACGGACTAGGGGCTTAGAACTCACTATAGTTGTAAGTTTAAATGTTTATTTATTTATAATTATTTCTTACTGGATTGTAGACTCACTCTCCTGTTTAATTACAACAGTAGGTTCCAGGCACACTAGCACACATAGGGCTTGATCAACTACTTATTCGGTAGAGTATTTGGTAGTTTTTATTTTTATGTCATCGAACAATAATGTATTTGTTAATTCTCTTTTGTTATGAATGATGAGCATTATGAAATAAAGTGAGTTATTGTGAATAAGAATGAAAAAAGTTTTAGCCATGTTTCTCTGTGTAAACTTTGTACTTTTTTCCTTTGGAAAGTAATATCAACCGAACTCGGACTCCCGAGGTCCCAGATCAGGGTGTTACAAAATGGTATCAGTGTCAGATTCACACAAAGAAGTTCATCATTTTTAATAAGTTTAATGGCATAGGATATGATATAAGTCTCTGCTCGATAAGAACATGTTAGTAATTAGATTGTTTTATGATTAGAAATGACTAGTGAGCATGAAAATTATAAAGTCCTTAGGGTACAAGACCTTTCTGAGCCACCTATCATAGAAAAAGAAGAGTTCATCACTACAACGATATTGGTTACTAGAGTCATGGCGGGCATGACTCAAATAGTTAGAGATATAACACCACGACCTCCGTTGATTTATATCATAGTCTGAGAGAGAGACGCTTACCAGTAGGACTACCCCAAAACTACTCGGGGGTGGCAGACACAATTTTACGGTTGAGGGACTCACTAGTCCCACTGTCATAGAGCTCGGTCAGTACGTGGCTGGATGACGAGAGATTGAATGGTAGTTCGAGAGGGAGTTGCAAGAAGAGCATCTCCTAGCGTAAACTTTGTGTCTCGAGAAGGGTCTCATATACGGGGATGATATATGTCCCGAGCTAGCTATGTGACTGCCATAAGCAGCAAATTGAAGAGTTCCGCATCCAATCGAAGAGTTTTTGTCTGAAGAATCTAGGAGGGCAGCAATTGAGGTAGCACAAATAACATGGCAAGTTGAAGAAGCAAGCAGAATCTGCCCAGGATTATAGCACAGACAGGAAGCTTCAGGGAGTTTGGAGGAAGGAGGTGAGGATAAAGACTCTATTAATGATCCTGCCTCACCTACCTACACTTTTCCTCCCCTACCCATAGTCCTTCCTCACCTACTTATACTCTTGCTTCGCCCCAGTATGACCTGAATGCTCTTCCTGCTAGTCACCCTCATCAGACATGAAGGAGTTAAAGGAAATAACCAAGCTTTGAGTGGATTGAAGAGTGATATGGCGAAACATTAGGAATAGTTACCTTATTTAGTCTATTTCTACTTTCTTGTCTTGCATTTATTTTCTTCTTACTTGTTAGTAATATTTCCATTATATGTATAAGATTGATTCATGAAATAAAATAATTTTTACTAAACGAGTATCATGATTACATAAAAATAATAGAATTACGTGCAAATATAACCTAACTGACTCAAATAATGATAAGTCAATTACATGATAATATCAATATAGCACATGTGTTATTTGACTCAGGAGCTACACATTGTTTCATTATATCAATTTTTGGGAAACAGTTTCCTATTGTACCTTCATGATTGAGTATTTCCTACTTGATTGAAATACCTATAGGCAAGTCCACCGTAGTAGACACTGTGTATAACAATTGTATAGTAAAAATAGAAAATTGTGAGTTGCCTGTGAACTTATTGCAACTCGATTTTAAAGATATAAACGTTCTTGGCATGGATTGGTTGTCGAATCATCATGCCACCATTGATTGCAGAAAGAAGTGTGTCAGTTTTTAAACCCCCCATACTCCAATTTTCATATATTAGGGTGTTAGAAAACTACCGAAACCAACAATCATATCTTGTCTAAAGGCCAATAAATGTATTCAAGAATGATGCATGACATTTTTGGCCTACATAAAAATCGAAGAGAGAGAAGTCCTCAACTTATCTGATGTGGACACAGTTCATGAATATGCTGATGTTTTTTTAGAGAAACTTCTAGGCTTCCCTCCCAATCGAGAAATTGATATCCAGATTGATCTTATTCCGGGAACAATGCCTATTTTGAAGACTGCCTATCGGATGGGACCTGCGAAACTTAAAGAACTCAAGAAGCAACTACAAGAATTGTTAGAGAAAGGTTTTATTCGACTATCAGTATCTCCTTGGGGTGCTCCAATTCTGTTCGTTAAGAAAAAAGATGGATCACTACGAATGTGTATAGATTATCGACAACTAAATGCAGTGACTATCAAGAATAAATATCCATTGTCACAGATTGATGATTTGTTCGATCAACTTTAAGAAGATGTATGTTTCTCAAAGTTGGATCTGAGATCAGGTTATCATCAGCTGAAGATTAAGAAAGAAGATGTTGCTAAGACGACATTCAGATCATGATATGACCATTATGAATTCTTAGTCATGCCTTTTGGTTTAACTAATGCACCTGCAACCACTATAAGAAAAATGCGGATTAGCGACGGACGCTATCCATCGCTAATTCGTCGCTGAACTATTTAACGACAGATTGGCGATAGATAGCATTCATTGCAATTTCTTGGTCGCTAATTAGTGATAGAACTGATTTGTCGCTAATTTATGATGGATTAGCGACGACCATGATACATCGCTAAATAAGCATGGATTTGGTTTTGCGACAGATACATATCTGTCGCTAATCTATCGCTATGTTAGCGATGGATTACATTTCGTTGCAAAACCAAATATTAGCAATGGATAATATCTGTCTCTAATCCATTGTAAAATTAAAAAAAAAATGTAAAACAATTTTGTCGCAATCTGAATGACTGTGATCGATGGACCCACTTTGAGGCACTGCTTGCAGCAAAATTGGCACCCTGGGCAACAAGTGGCTCTCGGGGTGCACCTCATGGAGGAGTGCCTATTGACACGAACCTGATGGTGGAGATGGTCAGACGGTGGTAGGTAGTCTGATCGAAGTCAGCCTTCTGATCACTAACACAAACTATCAGTGAAGATCACAGTTCGAGCTGAGGCATGTGCGCAAGAGGGGCCGATGGGTCATTGCTACATGTGGCACCCTGCATGAGATGGGCTGACAGGCCAGCTATGCACGCAACAGGAGTGTGCTCCCAGAAAACCATCGACCACATTGGGCATTTGTTGAGAATTTTGGTCGAGTCACTAGTGCAATAGGGGCAAAAAAATAGAATACGAACCTCACCAGAATAGGGCTCGATTTAGCACCTGAATACCGACAATCAATAATCAGCGGCATCACAGGGCGTCCTGAAATCACAACGGCAATGGAAACTCTTCGAGCTGCAGAGGTGCGCCGGGAAATGGGAAATTTTGGATATCACCACGAATATGTAGCACGTCGAGAGGAAGGTTGAGAGGCTGCAGAGAAAGCACCAGAGGCGCTCCACCGTTGATCTCACCGCGAATGAGGATCACGACTCGTGGGTTGGCAATATGCCTAACTGGGTCAAGGGGGAGCAGGTTGTGGCGGAATGGCCTTCTTAGCTCACGACAGTGGTAGGAGAAGCTATCAAAGATTCGGTTCCCTGTCGGGTTGATTCGTTCAAGAAATTAGACAAGGTTAACCAATTTCTTCACTTTGTGTAAGGTTTGAAGTGCACGACGTTGTGTGCTCTGATTGGTAGAACACTACCACACACGGATTGCCAACATAGTAACCAATATGAATTTTTGACTACAAATTAGTGATGTCGTAGCGACAAAAAAATTTGTCGCTAATTAGCAATGGATTTTGAGATAAAATTTTTCCGTCGCTAATTAGCGACAGATTTTGAGATAGAATTTTTCTGTCATGAATCTGTCGCTAATTAGCAGTGAATTTTGAGACATAGTTTTTTCGTCGCTAAATTCGCAACTAATACCAATTTTAGGGACAACTAGTTTTCTCTAACTAATCCATCATAAATTTACAATGAAAATAATTTGTCATAAATTTTTGTCGCTAATTAATATTTTTCTTGTAGTGAACTTTCATGGATATGATGAATAGGGTTTTCAGACCATATTTAGATAAGTTCATGGTGGTATTTGTTGATGACATCCTCATTTATTTCACTACGATGGAGAAACATGAAGAACACCTGAGGATGATTCTGCAAACACTAAGAGAACATCAACTCTATGCCAAATTCTCTAAGTATGCCTTTTGGTTAGAACAAGTGTTCTTCTTTGGATATATTGTTTCTAAAGACGGAATCATGGTAGACCTTGCGAAGATTGAAGCAGTCACCAATTGGTCTAGACTTAAGAATCCTACCGAGATTTGTAGTTTCTTGGGATTGGCTTAATGATTCGTGGAAGAGTTTTCCCTATTAACAGCTCCAATGACAAAGCTCACTAAGAAAGACGTAAAGTTCGAGTGGAATGACAAGTGTGAGTGGAGTTTTTAAGAGATAAAGAAGAGTTTGACCACTGCTCTAGTGTTGCTCTTACCTTCTAGAGTCGGAGGTTTCACTATTTATAATGATGTCTCTCATAAAGGATTGGGTTGCGTTCTGATGCAGCATGGTAAGGTGATATCTTATGCATCTCGTCAACTCAAAATGCATGAAGTCAATTATCTAACGCATAACTTAGAGCTTACAACGGTCGTTTTCACCCTTAAGATATAGAAACACTACTTATATGACAAGCAATTTAAAGTTTTTACCGACCATCAAAACCTTAAATATTTATTTTCACAAAGAGACTTGAACTTGAGGCAAAGACGATGGCGTTACTGAAATTTTTAAAAGATTATGATTTTGAGCTGAAGTACCATCCAAGAAAAGTGAATGTTATCATTGATGCTCTTAGCAAAAAGTCAGGAGCATTAGCTAGACTCGCAGATAGGAATTTATTTATTTTAGTTGCATATCAGAAAGCAGAAGCCCAATGCTTACCAGGTCGATTATTATTTGTGCAAACTACATTGAGGTCAAAATTGTGGGAGAAAATTAAGAAAAAGCAACCTTTAGATCCTGACTTGGCCCAAGTGAGGTAAAAGATTTTGAAAAGTGAGGAGTTAGACTTCCAAGTTGATGATTAAGGACTTCTCAAATTTTGTAATAGAGTATGCATTCCTAAAGATAACCAGCTCAGGCAACAATTATTGGAAGAGGCACACCACTCTAGATATGCCATCCACCCTGGCTGCACCAAAATGTATCGAGACTTGAAAGATGTGTTTTGATGAATAAATATGAAAAGAGATATTGTTGAGTTTGTAAGCAAGTGTTTGGTGTGCCAGCAAGTAAAGATTGAGCACCAACGACCCAGTGCATTATTGTAACCACTCCCTATACCTGAATGGAAATGGGTAGATATCACTATGGATTTCATCTCAGAACTTCCAAGAACCAAGAATGGGATGAACTCAGTATGGGTGACTGTTGACAGGCTAACTAAGTCAGCTCACTTTTTGGCCTGTAAGACAACTCACACTTTGTGACTAGTTGACCTAATTGTACATCAAAGAGATTGTCAGACTTCATAGAGTACCTGAGTTGATTGTTTTGGATAGAAACTCGAAGTACACATCACAATTTTGGCAAAGTTTTCAAGAAGCTATGGGGATGCAATTAAAAATGAGTACGACATTTCATCCCTAGTCAAATGAATAGTCGGAGCGGACCATTCAGACCCTGAAGGACATATTGCGAGTGTGTACTTTAGAGTATAGTAACTCATGAAATGACATCCTACCTCTGACGAAGTTTGCCTACAACAGTAGTTTTTAACCAAGTATATGCATGACTTTGTTTGAGGCACTGTATGGTCGACGGTGCCGAACACCCTTGTGTTGGAATAAAGTCAGAGAAAAAAGTTTATTAGGGCTTAATTTGGTACAACGGATGACAAACTAGGCGAGATTTATTCGAGAATGTCTTTTGGTAGTGCAAAGTTGACAAAAAAGTTATGCAGACCAAAGACGTCACGAGTTAGAATTTGAGCAAGGTGATCATGTATTTTTGAAGATATCTCCTTTTAAGGGAGTAATGTGTTTTGGTCAAAGAGGAAAATTGAATCCAAGATATATTGGACCCTTTGAGATACTCACGAGAGTTGGTCAAACAACATACAGACTCACTTTGCCACATTTCTTGTCTCGAATTCACAACGTATTTCACATATCTATGTTGTGGAAGTATGTGCTTGATCCCTCCCACATACTGGATGTTGTTAAGTCAGTACTGAAAAAATTTAAGATGACATAAGCATAAGTGAGAAGCCTATCAAAATCTTGGATGCGAAAGTACAATAGCTGAGAAACAAAGAAATACCTCTGGCATTAGTGAGATAGAGTCATCACAACGAAAAGAAGGCTACATGGGAGCGTGAATCAGACATCCGTGAACAATTTTCATAATTATTTTAAGGTAAGATTCAGGATGAATCTTCTTTTAAGGGAGTAGAATTGTAAAACCCTCCTTTGACTGAAACGTCAGAGGAGATAAGCATAAAAAAAGGGGTGGTTCCCCATTTGGGGGAACCACCTTCGATAAATAGAAAAGGGGTGAGGATAAACCTCACCCCCAAAATCTGCAGGAGGGGGTGTGGTTTATCCTCAACCCCCTCACTCTGCGTGAGGGCTATAAAAACCCTCACGCAGACCCTCTTCCCCCACCTTGCATCGAGTCTGAGAGAGAGGAAGAGGCAGAGAACGAGCAAGAAAAAAATAGAGGGCTTACCGACGATAGCAACGACGACGACGATGACAAGGTAATCGTTCTCCTCCTTCTTCTTTTCATCTTTTTCGTCTTCGACGAGTTGAGGGTTGGCAGCCATGGCTGCCAACGAGTGTTGCAGAAAAAAAAAGAGGAATTGCAGGAGAGAGAGAGAGAGGGTCGGTCGACCGACATCGGCGACCAGCCCCCTCTGTTGCAGAATGGAACGGGAAGTGTCGGCTCAGAGGCTGCCCCCCCTCTGCAATGAAGAAGACGGAAGGGGCTCTGCCCCTTCCACGTTCTTTTTTCTTTTAAGGGGGACTGACTTGGTTCGAGTGTGACCCGAACCGAACCGGGTCAGTATGGGCATGACCTAGACCAAGCTTGCTGGTCTGGGTCGTGCCTAGACCGAGCCAACTTTTAAAACAAAAAAATTTGTGAGACCAGGTCGGTCTGGGTGTGACCCAGACCAGACTTAGTCGGTCTGGGTGCTACCTAAACTGTACTGAGTCAGTCTCGGTCGCACCCAGACCGAACCAGGGTCGAGTCAGACCGAGTTAGACAAAAAAATTGTTGGTTGAACTGGTTGTGATTGAACCAATTCAAGTTGAACCGGTTCATGTGGATTCAGTTCAGACTAAACCGGTTCAGGTGGAGCCAAACCGGTTTAGTTTGACTGGGTCTCGATTCTTAGTTCAGATCCAGTTTGATCTGGACCAGACCAAACTTGGATCTGCAAAGACTGTTTTAAATCTGATTGGATCAATCCTGGATCCATATCAAAATTGGATTTAGATCCAGTCAGACTATTTTAGATTTTGTCAGACTGTTCTGGATCCAATCAGACTGTTCTAGATCCAGTGAGGTTGTTCTGGATTCATATCAGTAATGGATCTAGATTCAGTTAAACAATGTTAGATCTAGATCATAAATGGATCTAGATCGGGTTGTGAGTTAATCTCGAATTGTAAATAAATATGAAATGACCAAAATACCTTTAGGTATACTTGAGATCCATTTTGGTAAAATGAACATAACTTTGCACTCCGAACTCATAATTGAGTGAGGTTTGGTGCATTGGACTCATACCGTAGAGAAAAATCTACTTGTTCATTGGTTTTGGTTAAATTTATGATACACAAATCATGGTTTTATGAGTCAATTTAGGAGAGGTATTTTGGTAATTTTATAAGAAGTTTTATGCATTAATGCGAGCATATTTGTGTAATGACCAGATCATACTATTAGAGTATATTGAGACTTGATTGCGACCAGAGCACAATATTTGCACTCGAAGTACGAGATATTATAAGTAATTTTAGATGTAAATAAATAATTTTACGTTGCATGCTATTGTAATATTATGAATTAATATGATTAGCATGATAGCTTTCGAGTGAGAACATGACATGCATACAAATTACCATGCTTGACATTTTGAGATGATTTCATATACATGTTTATTGTGACATATATGTTGTTTTGGTATATCATGCATATTAGAAAGAGATTATATTGTGATAGCATATTTGTGTAATTACTGATAACATGCATGGTGATGAGATTATATTTAGATTAAAGTCCCATTTATTTTATTCATGTTGCATGAATGAATATTTTGAGATTAGCACGCATGACCCCTTAAATCTCGAAAGTGATGACTTGTGGAAAGGGCTACATGGTTCGCGACCAGAGTGCAACCTCCATGGAGAGTGGGCCACCGGTGATTTAACGATATGGAGATACTACATCATTGCATGCTTAATATGAGATAGTGTGAGTCCTAATGTTATCATGAGATTAAAGAGTGAGATCTGTCGCGATCAGTTTACAACATCAATCATGAGAGGATGAGTGAATTACAAGTTTAAAAATATGGTTCAACATATTAAACTTAGTTTATGACTTAGGGTTACACTCATACAGTGTTTGAGACTCTAAAGGACCATGTATGATTACTAACTATTATGGTTAGGATGTAGCATGAACCATACATAGATTGAGAGTCTGACCTCTCGGTTAGCTACCGTTGGGTCCTCGTGGTTGTTTCACTGCAGTGCCTGGTAGTCTGGAAACCACTGAGAGTGTATGATTCATTGTCTGGCCAACATGTAGAATTGAAGTGTTCTACGGGGGCTTCTACTCACATAGATGGCTATGACTGGTATAGCCGACCTAGGATTAGTTTGGTATGACAGAGTATTTAAGGGAGTAAATGGGGAGTAATTAAAACATATAAACTTGTGTGGTGTGTCGAAAACTAAACTCAGACTAGGAGCTTAAAGCTCACTACAATTGTAAGTTTAAATATTTATTTATTTATAATTTTTTCTTATTGGTTTGTAGACTCACCCCCTTGTTTAATTACAATTGTCGATTTTAGGCACACTAGCACAGACAGAGCTTGATCGACTACTTATTCGGCAGAGTATTTGGTAGTTTTTATTTTTATGTCTTTGAACAATAATGTATTTGTTGTTTCTCTTTTGTTATGAATGATGAACATTATGAAATAAAATGAGTTATTGTCAATAAGAATGAAAAAAAAAATTAACCATGGTTCTCTGTGTGAACTCTGTACTCTTTCCCTCTGGAAAGTAATACCAACCAAACTCGAACTCCCTTCCAATACCCATTTGGTTGTTCTGCATGAATGATTCGTTTAGGTGACTCTGTTTTTCGTATCTCTGATTGGCTTTATTGTTTTAATGATTTTTGGATCTGTTATTGTATTAGTTATGTTAATGTTGATTATGGGTTTCTCTTTGTACCCATCTTTTTTTTTTTGCTGAAATTTGTGGTTCAGGTTCTTAGATTGGCCTTTATCTTTGATTTGGATAGTTTGACATTAGTTGTTGTTTGCTTGAATCTTTAAACATGTGTTCTCCAATTGAATTTTGTTAGGATTCATGATGTTGGTTGATTTTGTTTATGGATGAATGGCTTGTTATGTTTCTCTTTTGTTATGATTTGAGGATGGTTATGGGGTTTCTGAATCATTTTCTGCTACTAAATCGTTGGTTTATAGTTAGGTGTAAATTCATTATCACTATTTATAGATGGAAGATAATTTTTTCTTCTGTTATCTCGATGTAAATCCATGCTTTTTATGGATGAAAGATTTATTTTTTACTCTTTGAACGTTTTGCAAATTGCAATGATTCAATTATTTTCTTTCATAATTGGGCCGAACATCTATAACAAGAGAGGGCCACTTAGTGGCTGCCCCCCTCCATCTTATAGATCACACATCCACTTCTCTTTTTTGAGTTCTCAGGTTAAGAGAATTTATGTTCAACATCAAAAGTCCAAACACAACCTGAAAGAAAAACTGAGGTTCATGAACTTTAAATTGTTTACTAGTGGTAATCCTAGATTTTATGAACTCGGTTGTGACTGGTTAATGTGATGCAACACCACAAAATCACGGGGTTTATTTTTGCTTCTAAGCATTAAGGTCTCATGCATAAATATCGTATAATTAAAGGTTGCCCAGCACACAGTTTACAGGGCCCATCCATTACAATGTCCTATGCTGCAATTCTTGTCACTTTGGTGGTTCTTAACATTTGCCTTGTTGGGAAAGAGTCCTGAACACATTTTTTGATGAGGCTCATGAACTGGCTGTCACTAATATTTTGCCTCATTGGATTTGTCTAGTTCGGAAGTATCCCTTTACGAGGAGGGTGGTGTATGTTCACCCTCGATGATTCACTGAATCCCACATATATGTTCGGGGGTCCCAAAAAGCACCACGTATATAAGCACATGGGGCTCGTATTCCCGTGTATGTTGACATCACTCAGCATTGGAGTCTGGTTCAGTTGCAAAGACTTAAGTACCCTTTCTTGCTATTCTTGCAATAAAACGACAGTTTGAGAAAATGACAAAAATGTCCTTCATTCAAAAAAGGAAAACAAACGGTTCAAAAAAAGGACAAACATGTCCTTCATCCAGAAAGTCGAGGATGATGTTGACTCTTTAAAGTCTACACAGCGAAACGAACCTTAGCCGACGATCTGATGGTGATTCGGCGAAACGATGGTGAGCCGACGATCCGATGGTGAGCCGGCAATCCGATGATCATCCGGCGAAACGAACCTGAGCCATCAAAAATGCTTGTTTGAACTTTTCATCATCTTCTTCATTCTCCATAAAACACTGTAAAACTCTTTCTCTTTCTCTCTCTAGACAAGAAATCAAGGGAGGCAAAGAGTTCCCCCTAGAGAAAGCCATGAACATCAACCCTCTCACTCACTCTCCTTTCTTTTTCTACTTCTGTGTACATCCAGCAGACGATCCTACATTGTTCCATCAAACACCGACTGACCTGCACACTGACTGTAGCATCGTTCAACTTGATTCGTTGTGGAGCCTGATTTAGAGTTTTTTCCCTTACAGGAGGGGGGTTTGGGAGATCCTCCCAGCGTGGGTAGCATCGTTCAACTTGATTCGTTGTGAAGCCTGATTTAGAGTTTTTTCCCTTACAGGAGGGAGTCCGGGGGCTCCCCCCGGCACGGGTCCCAAGGATCTCTGCTTCAAAGACTTCGGATCTCTAATCTGAGGTAATCAAATGCACCCTTAAGTGTGAAGTCCTCCGCTGGTATCCATATGATATGAGCCTCTCCTCTTTCGAGGGGTTCCATGAGGCGAGTTTAGGCTACTTTTGATAATGAAGTTTGTGGGTCCTGATCCAGATCCAACCCATCACAAAATGATGAAGTTTGTCACTGAAGGATACATCTGATACACTCGATGTGTTTCAAATGTTTTTTTTGGATTTATAACCCGAAGAAACCGCACCTAGTACAAAGACCTGATCATGCTGGCTCAGCCTGCCATACCTACAGTCATTGTACCAACAGCATAAAACTCCAAGGCTAAGACCCCTGCCCCCAGGGCCTATGCTATGCATTGGCTTGCGCAGAAGGGCAATGCCCATCTGAATCGAACATTAACTACCCGGTCTAGTAGCCAAGGCCCCACCACGCCAACCACCACTTTGGGCATTTCAAATACTTATAAACAGAAAAAGTTATAGGAAAAAAACAGGAAGTAGGAAAATTTCTTTTCTGCCAAAACGTTATCCAGAGAAGAGTGAAGCAAACGGCCACCAAAAGAACAGCAAAACGAGTAAAGGTCAGAACAGAGAAGAGTTAATCCAGTTAAGTTGGATTCACATTAGTCTAATGTCAGACTGGATCCCAGCAATCAACAATCTTGTTGTTGAGGTTGTGAATAAGGTTGCCAAGGGCCAGGGTTAGTCAACGGTCTACGCTAACCCATGCTTTTGTATGGTAGTTAAATTCGGTTTCGGGTTCAGGAATCATTGGATCAGAAATGTTCCCAGCATTGATCACATGATATAATTTTTTTCTTTTGCACCAAAACCTGTCTTCTTTTGGGAAAGATATGTTTGGGGTCGAACCATCACCGTAATCTATCCAAAAGTATCAATCTAGGGTATCTTATTTCATGACGATGCTAATAGAAACGAGTTTCAATAATAGTTTTGAGTTAGGGTTGGGTCTGGTTTGGCACTAGATCCAACACCCATTGACAGTCTTTGTATATCACAAAGACAGGCACGAACTGTGACTCGATACAAGTAGGAGATACGAGTTCACACAGTTTTTTTTTCAAAAACTACGACACAAACATAATTTAAGCTATAAATTAATTAAAAAATATATTTGATATTTAAATATATAGAATCACTAGAATATGAGAACAGAAAATATGGGAACTACCGTGTGAACCATTATTTTTATGAATTTTTTGTTCTTTTCTCTTGAATCTAACCATATGGATGTGATCTACATGCTTCGTCTTATAAGAACCTGCTCTTGAATCATCCTATTTTGATGCATAAATGTGATTTTTTAAGGTTTTAAAACCAATGGCTCATAATCTTCATAAATATTTAAGCATTCAAAAATCATATTTTTTCATCCAAAATACATGATCCAATGGTTGATTCCTAGCAAATTCACCATGCCAAGCACATCCACATGGTTGGATTTGAAAAAAAGTGTCGGAAATGCCAATATTTCTAGTTATTCTCATATTCTAGTTACTCTATTAAATGGACTATTAATAACCACAAAACATTTTTTATACATGCCATAATGTATCACATGGAAAGTCCATGTGTCGTAACGTGTGTCCTAGGCATAGGTCTCTAAATGGCGTGTCCCTGTGATGTAGGATGTAAATTGTCACACTTAGGTTGAATCGGGTAGAACATGATCGGATCTAGCCTACTTGGATTCAGAATAGGATGATGAACTCATATTTGGTTAGTCATTTATCCTAATTGGAAACATATTTATATATAAACAGAGTCCAATCTAAGTTGGGCCTAAAGCCAAATTTGGATTAGATGTAAAGTCCGTAAAGCTGAATCTAACTTGATTAACTAATCCTGAACTCCTCAGATATCCCCAAACCCTTATTAACATTTACATCTCTACATAGTCTGGCTCAATGTTATCCCAATATATTATGAACTTTTGTGTTGCTTGGGTATTTTTTTTATAAACCAATTTGAGTTTTTTTTTTTAAATTGATTCGATTCAAAAACCGATTCTGACAACATTTGTGTTGTCAAAACCTTGAGAAGAAACTAGAAAAGTTGGAGACAGTTTCCTTGGAGGTAGGGAGAAGGTACAGCCAGGATCGCGCAAAGAGGTTACCCCAAACACCAAGAAAACGACTTGTCTTCTTCTAACTATTTATGCCTCATGCTCTCCCCCTCCTCCTGTTTCCTTCTTTTCTTTTTATGTGGTGTTAGTTTGTTTTCCCTTTCTCTCTTTCTTGGAGTTTGTTTTTTGTGGGTATAATGGGGAATGCCTTGCGAGAACAGAACTTAGGTGGAAGAGTGCTGTAACTCTCTCTCTCTCTCTCTCTCTCTTAATCGTTAATAGTTTGAAGTACTTCACTAACTTTGTCCAAACGCAGTGTATTATGCTGTCTTCCCTACCGTGCACGGGTGAAAGCTATGGCGCCTCTCAGCCACAAAACATGGCCATGTACTTGTAGTTTTAACATGCAAGTGTGCAACATCTTTTATTTTTTATTTTTTGAAAGACAAGCTGGGGTTAGGGAGACCCTTACCAGTTGTACAACGATGCCATTGGGATTCGAAACTTGCAACGTCCCAATACAAGGTGACGTGCACTAGCTGCTCCTCCTACCAGACCAGCGGAGCCCCCGTTTATTCATTAATATATTTGTTCATATGCTTTTAGGGGCTTTAATGAATTTCTTGCACTATCGATATTTACTTGGCGTACGGAGGTGTTCTCTAACCTGGGACATCTAACCTGCAAACATTACTTCTTTTCATATTTGCAGGTTAGTTAATTTGTCAATTTGAACAATTGTGATACTTAAGACCCTGAACGACCATGTCATACAAATACCTGTTCAAGTACATAATCATTGGAGATGCGGGTAAGTACTTTTATCCCCCATTTTTTCTGGTAATTATATTTCAATATCCAATATGGCTGGATATGCAATCTTTTTTTGTTATGTTTTTTATTCCACTGTCAATGTACTCTCTCTCTCTCTCTCTCTCTCTCTCTCTCTATATATATATATATATATATGTGTGTGTGTGTGTGTGTGTTGTGTGTGTGTAAAGTTTCTGTCTAGTTTCAATCATCAGGAAGTTGCCCTTGTGTCAATGCTAATCTAAAAATTTTGGGGTGGATGGTTTCATTTTTTTCTTCTTTTTTTGTTCATAACATTTTCAGTTTTTCACTTTTAGCTAGAATCCAATGCCCTTTCTGTTGCTGTTTTTCCATTTCATTTGAATTGGTACTCTTAGTGGGAGTTTGTTTGGTATCCATTGTGTTCAAAGAAAGATAAAAAGTGAGATAAATAGCTTTGGGGTCAGTATGAAGTCTTGTATTAAGTTATTGTTATGAGCACTATCTCGATTTTGCTTGGTCTCACCAGATTGACACAGGATGGGGACTGTCCATCTGGGTCAAATGTTAGGAAAGTTTTAAAATATTGATGATTTTGTATACTACCAAAAGTGTTTTGAAAAAGTTTAGTCCCATATCTAAGAGAGAAAAGTTTTTCAAGAGGTTTAAATAGAGAGTTTGTTATCTATTCTTTACTTTTGTAAGCCTTGAGTCTTTAGGTGGATTGCGAACAGATGCGCCGTTCGCACGCGCAAGGGCGCTTGAGGCGCAATGTGGCGCTTTGATGGCGCACTTTGCAGCGGTGCGAGGTGCATATGAGGTGCAAATGTCCATTTTGATTTTTCGGTTTTGAGATATCTGCTGTTTGAAAGGTTTTAATAACATTTATATTGAGTTTAAGGTGCTTTGTGACTGTTGGACGGTTTTGAAGGCCTTTGATTGACAATCAAAGGTGGGTGACCGTTCATGTACCTTTTCGTCCTATTTTTAAACTGTCAGATTTATGACCATTAATCTCATTTATCGCAAAACGTTTTGGCCTCTCTAAAAGTCTATAAATATCTTCTATTTTCGTCTTTTGGAAGACATCGGAATTTCTGACTCTCCAGTTTTCTCCTTTCTTTCTTCTCGGTTTGGCTTGCAGAGTTCATGTGTGGGAGAGGTCATCTGTTCTTGCGAAGCCTAGTTGTATCCTGGGAACTCAGTCGTAACAAAACCCTTTTTCGCATCTTCGGAATTCTTGAAGTGGGGCGATTGAAGTTCTAAAGATAGTGATCGTAAGAACGTGCCTCTAGGCTTGAAGTCTCTTTTCTGAAATCCTTTTTTCACAAGGTTGGCATAACAATTTTAGAACTTCAATTATGGCCTCTGGTTCGACATCCAACTCCATCAATCTTCTTAGTTGGGACCTTGAAAAACTCGATCGATTTGATGGGTCAAACTTCAAGCGGTGGCAATCAAAGGTCTCTTTCTTGATGTCTGAGCTGCATATCGACTATGTCCTCAAAAAACCTTGTCTCACTGTCGTTGCTGGAAAAGTTGAGACAGAAGAACAAAAGAAAGAGCGAGTGAAGTGTCATACTGACAACTATCGATGCAAAGGGCATATCCTGAACACTTTAGCCGATTCTCTTTTTGACCTGTATTCACCATTGGAGTCGGCTGGAGAGTTGTGGAATGCTCTCGAGATCAAATACAATGCAGAAGATGCTGGTAACAAAAGGTTTATCGTAGATCAGCATGTTAATTTTTCTATTGTTGATGATAAGCTGATACTTGCTCAAATTCATGAGATGCAAATTCTGTCTTATAAGATCAAAGGAGAAGGTATGTATCTTGATGATGACTTTCAAGTTACTGTCATCATTGGGAAACTGTCGGATTCCTGAAAAGAATATAGGAATCACCTAAAACATAAAAATGAGAAAATCACTTTAGATGGTCTTCTTAAGGACATCCGAATTGAGGAGGAGACTCGTCTTCGTAACAAAAAAAAATCGAGTCCTAAAGAAGGTTATCCTAAAGTGAATTTTGTTAGTAACAAGGGTGGCAAAATCATGAAAACCCAGAAAATCAAAAAAAAAATCTTGAAAGGGAAAAAGTCAACTGATAAAAAGAAAATTAGTTGCTATGTTTGTGGCAAGTTTGGTCATTTTGCTAGAGAATGCAGAGAACGGAAGAGGACTGGTCCTAAGCCAAAGGAGTCAGAAGAGAGGCTTGTTGATGTAATCTCTGAAACCTTTATGGTGGCTGCAAATAAGGACTGGTACCTGGATACTGGAAGCATTGTTCATGTGACAAGCAACAGGAACTTGTTCAAGTCGTATGAAGTAGTGGGGGAGGGATGCAATCTCTTTATGGGAAACTCTTCCTCAACTAAAGTGCTGGGCAAATGGAGTGTGGAAATTAAGTTCACCTCCGGGAAAGTCCTAACACTTGAGAATGTCCACTATGCTCCAGAAGTTCGAAAAAATTTAATCTCTGCAGATCTACTGTCACGAAATGACTTTAAGATTGTTATTGAGTCTGAGATTGTAACTGTGACCAAAGGAAAAATCTTTGTAGGAAAAGGGTTTGCCACTGGTGGTATATTCAAGATGAGCATAAATGAATCTATTACTTTTGTTTATATGGTTGACTCCTATTTTCTTTGGCATTCAAGATTAGGACATATAAATTCTCGTTGCATTCATAATATGAATAACTTTGGTCTCCTTCCTTGTCATGTTAGAATAGAACATAAACATAAGTGTGAGACATGCATTCAAACTAAGCTAACTAGACTCTTGTTTCCTAGTGTAGAAAAGAATTATAAATTGCTTGAATTAGTGCATTCTGATGTGTGTACAATAGATAATGTTTTAAGTCGTAGCGACAATAGGTACTTCATTACCTTTATAGATGACTACTCGAATTTCTGTTATGTTTATTTGATGAAACATAAATCTGAAGCATTTTCCAAATTTCTTCTTTATCTTGCTGAAGTATAAAATAGGTTTAATACAAATATTGTACATTTAAGAACAGATAAAGGAGGAGAATTTGATAAATTCTGTAGAGATAATGGCATTATCCATCAAACTTCAGCACCTAGAACTCCTAAACAAAATGGAGTAACAAAAAGGGAAAACAGAACACTTGTAGAAATGATGAATGTTATGCTTCTTAATACGGGTTTGCATTCCAACTTATGGGGAGAGGCTATACTTTCTACTTGTTATATTCTTAACCGAGTTCCTTATTCCAAATCTGAAAAATCACCTTATGAATTGTGTTTTGGTAAGAAACTTAATCTTAGTTATTTTCATGTTTGGGGTTGTTTAACATATGTTAAAATTCCAGAAAATAAAAGGAAGAAGGTTGGACCTAAAGCATTTAAATGTACATTTGTTGGGTATGCTGAACATAGTAAAGCATATAGATTTCTGGACATTGTTAATGATATTATTATAGAATCTAGAGATACATCTTTCATAGAACATAAAAATGCATTTGATTCTCTTCTTGATGGAAATCGCATTACAATAGATGAACATCATGTTAATGACATGAATGAATATTCTAATGATTGTGCTGATGAACTAGAAACTGAAGTTAGACACAGTAAACACATTAGAAAACCAACTAATTTTGGTTCTAACTTTTATACATTTCTAATTGAGAATGATCCAGTGTCTTTTCAAGAGGCTATGTCTTCTCAAGATGTTGCCTTTTGGAGAGAAGCTATTAATGATGAAACAGAATCAATTATGTCTAATAATGTTTGAAAATTAGTGGATTTACCTATTGGTTGCAAAACTATTGGCTGCAAATGGATTTTCAAAAAGAAATTAAAAGTTGATGGTACAATCGATAAACTTAAAGCGTGTTTGGTTGCAAAAGGCTTTAAACAAAAAGAAGGTATTGATTATTTTGATACTTTTGCTCTTGTAACCAAAATATCTACTATTAGAATTCTGATTGCCATGGTTGCCATATATAAGCTTCAAATCCAACAAATGGACGTGAAAATGACTTTTTGAATGGAGAATTAGATGAAGAGATATATATGGAGCAACCTGAAGGTTTTGTAGTGCTAGGGCAAGAGCGCAAAGTTTGCAAACTTGAAAAATCCTTATATGGATTAAAGCAAGCCCCTAAGCAATGACATGAAAAATTTGATAATTCTCTGGTACATAATGGTTTTAAAATTCATGATGCTTATAAATGTGTCTACAGTAAGGTAGATAGTAGCTCAATTATTATTATTTGTTTATATGTTGATGATATGCTTATTTTGGGTAACAATAGTGAATGAATAAATCAAACAACACTACAAGAAAAATGTTAATTAACGACGGAAATTTGCGACGGATTTTTTCCGTCACAAATTAGCGACAGATTAGCTAGAGAAAACTTTCTTAATGAATCCGTCGCTAATTAGCGATGAATTAACGACAACTTTTAGCGAGGGATTTAGCGACGGAAATTTTTCGTCGCTAATCCGTCGCTAATTTTTGATTTAAACCGAGCGCGAAATTTTCCCTCTCTCTCTGTTTGAAATTTAAATCGACCGCGCTCGATTTAAATCGACTGCGCTCGATTTAAACCGAGCGACGTCGGAGAGCTTATTGGAGAGCATGTACATGGGAGTGGAGGACGGTGACGCCGAAGGACAGTCGGCGATCGCTGGAGGACGTCGGCGCCGGTTCACGGAGGACGACAATGCCGATTCACGGAGGACGGCGACGCCGGAGGACAGTTGGTAATCGCTGGATGATGTCGGCGCCGGTTCACGGAGGACAACAACGTCGATTCACGGAGGACGGTGACGGCGGAGGACGGTCGGCGATCGCTGGAGGACGTTGGCGCCGGTTCATGAAGGACGATGACGCCGGTCCACGGAGGATGACGGCGATGCCGGTTCACGGAAGATGACGGTGCCAGTTCATGGAGGATGGCAACGCCGGAGAGCACCGGTTCATGGAGGACGGCGACGCCGGTTCGCGATGAGGCAGAGCGATCGTTATGTGCATGCAATGCCTGTCGGGTGCGGTATAAGTCCGGCTTAGTGCTGCCGGAATACCGCCCGACAAGGATCAATTTTTTTTTTAAAATTTAGCGACAGATTAGCGACGGATAATGTCCGTCGCTAATCTGTCGCAAATTAGCGACAGAATTAACGACAAATAATTTTTTTCGCTAATTAGCGAGCAAAAATTCGCGATGGCCTCTATCCATCGCTAATCCGTCGCTAAACAGTTTAGCGACGGCTTAGTGATGGATTAGCGATGGATAGAGGCCGTCGCTAATCCAAGGTTTTCTTGTAGTGCAAAAAGATTTTTATCTTCCTTGTTTTATATGAAAGACTTGGGTGTTGCAGATGTTATTTTAGGAATCAAAATTATAAGAAAAAAAAATGGCATTGTATTATGTCAATCACATTATATTGAGAAAATTCTTACAAAGTATGGATATCTTAATAGTTCACCAGCATGCACCCCATATGATCCAAATATGAAATTGTCTCCTAATGTTGGTGTAAGTGTTCAACAATTAAAATATGCCAATGTTGTAGGTAGCCTTATGTATGCAATGAACTGCATAAGGCCTGATATTGCCTATGCAATGAGTAAAGTGTGTAGATACACTAATAATCCTGGTCATCAACACTGGAATGCAGTGAACAGGATTCTTATATGTCTAAAGCATACTTTAGACTATGGAATTCACTATACCGAGTTTCCTGCTATTATTGAAGGGTATAGTGATGCAAGTTGGAATATCGACTTTGAAGATTCCAAGTCTACGAGTGGTTGGGTTTTTACCCTTGGTGGAGGCAGTTACATGGGGGGTCTAAGAAACAGAACTGTATAACTCATTCTACAATGGAATCTGAGTTTATTGTTTTGGCATCTACTTGTAGAGAAGCTGAATGACTTAAGAATATGCTAGTGGATATTCCACTAGATGAGAAGCCTATACCTGCTATTACAATGTTTTGTGATAGTCAATCAGCTATATGTAAAGCAGGTAATATGAAATACAATGGGAAGTCTAGACATATTAGTCTAAGACACAGTTTTATAAGACAAATGATTGATGACAATATTATTTCATTGAAATATGTGAAGTCATGTCAAAATTTGGCAGACCCATTTACAAAAGGCCTTTCGAGAGATGTCATCAATAAAACATCGAGGGGAATGAGAATTAAGCCAATTAAGTCATCACCTAAGAATACCCAACCTAGAGCATTGGAGATCACACATGCATAGGTTCAATGGGAAACGAATTGGTGAATGACAGATATTGAGCATATTTATGTAAGCCCATTACTGATGTGTGCTCATGAGCTGTAACTAATATGAGGGTTGAACTAATAGCTCTTAATGAGTTTGTAGGCCTTAAGGCTAGGGTGTGTGTTACAGTACACCTAGACAAACTCACCTATATGAGTGTAGAAATGTGAGTCGTTTCTTATGAGAATTGGCAATTCTCTAGAGCACTCATGAATCCAGGAAAGCACAAGACTCTAAATGTGCCAACATGAAATCCATACAATCGAACTTTTGGAAACCTGTGTATGATTGAAAACTCCGTTAACAATATAAGGAGCTAAGTTCAAGGTAAGTCCACTTAGCACCTTGGTTAATTTAGGTTTTCTTTCAAATAGTGGGGGTTCAAGTCATGCAGACACTCTCACTGATGCATAAGTTTTTATGCAAGCCAAATATATTTTAAAACTAGTGGGGGGCTGTTATGAAAGTTTTAAAATATTGATGATTTTGTATACTACCAAAAGTGTTTTGAAAAAGTTTAGTCCCATATCTAAGAGAGAAAAGTTTTTCAAGAGGTTTAAATAGAGAGTTTGTTATCTATTCTTTACTTTGGTAAGCCTTGAGTCTTTAGGTGGATTGCGGATGTTGCTGCACATCGTGCAGCAACGGATGCGTCGTTCGTGCATACGCGTACGCATGCGCGCATGCGCACGCTTGGGCGCTTGAGGCGCAATGTGGCATTTTGATGGCGCAGTTTGCACTTCGCACGCTCGCAGCGGTGCAAGGTGCATATGAGGCACAAATGTCCATTTTGATTTTTCAGTTTTGAGATATCTGGTTGTTTGAAAGGTTTTAATAACATTTATATTGAGTTTAAGGCGCTTTGTGACTGTTGGACGATTTTGAAGGCCTTTGATTGACAGTCAAAGGTGGGTGACCACTCAGGTACCTTTTCATCCTATTTTCAAACTGTCAGATTTATGGCCATTAATCTCATTTATCGCAAAACGTTTTGGCCTCTCTAAAAGTCTATAAATATCTTCTATTTTTGTCTTTTAGAAGACATCGAAATTTCTGACTCTCCAGTTTTCACCTTTCTTTCTTCTCGGTTTGGCTTGTAGAGTTCATGTGTGGGAGAGGTCATTTGTTCTTGCAAAGCTGTGACTCTCTTGAGGTTCAAGCCTAGTTGTATCCTGGGAACTCAGTCGTAACAAAACCCTTTTTCGCATCTTCGGAATTCCTGAAGTGGGGCGATTGAAGTTCTAAAGATAGCGATCTTAAGAACGTGCCTCTAGGCTTGAAGTCTCTTTTCTGAAATCCTTTTTTCACAAGGTTGGAATAACATCAAATTGCCTCTTGGTGCACAAAATAGGTTTTTGTTTGAATTTCAATTGATCCAATTGATGTGAGGGCGCTCATATACGTCCACAACGCTTGCTCTAGCATCCAAACTTGATGTTGTTTAAAGTTTTTAAATATCCTTTTGTATGTTTTTTTATGACAAAGGAATCTTCTCCAAAAAACCGCCTTCCTGTGAGGTAAAATTACTCTGGGTTGAGGTCAAGACCACCTAGCCGTACGAGCCCCAACCGTGATAAAGCAACAGCAGCCCCCATGCACCAGCAGGATTTGATCCTGGGTCTTCAGCTTAACACGTGACCCCTTTGACCACATGGGTAACCACCTTTGTATGTTATTGTTCGTTTACTTGGCATAGCCTTTTTTGTCTACTTTAGCTTTAACTTTCGTTTTCTGTCTGTTTCTTCCTGTAGTATGTTTTCTTAGGTGTGAAGCTCACATGGTGAGGATACTTTTCTTTCTTCCCTTCATGTGATTAATGTTCTGATGTTGCTTTCATTTATTGCACTCTGGTTGACTGAAAATTGTTAATTTTGTGTTCTTATAGGAGTAGGTAAATCATGCCTTCTCCTGCAATTCACAGACAAGCGCTTCCAACTCGTGCATGATTTAACTATTGGTGTTGAATTTGATGCATGGATGATAACGGTTGACAACAAGCCAATCAAGCTCCAGATATGGGACACTGTTAGTTTATAATTTTGTCGCCCATTAGTGATTCTTTTGAGATTTGTTGATTTAAAGCCTATCAATATTTCTTTTTATTGCTTAAAATTCAACATGTTTTATATGCTTCCTTAAGCTACTGATTGGAAGTTGCTAAGTATCCTTTTTCTAGTACTGTGAGAACTATCTACTAATAGATTTCTTATCAGTCAACTTCTTGTATCATTTTAAATTTGTGTTTCAATCACTGCAAGAAAAATGTATATTAGCGAAAGACGCTATCCGTTGCTAATCTATCGCTAATGTGTTTAGCGATGACTTAACGACGGATTAGCGGCAGATCAAGTCTGCCGCTAATCCGTCGTTAAATAGAGACTGATTTGGTTATGCGATGGAATTTAATCCATCGCTAATCTGTCGCTAAACTGTAACAAGGGATACATATTCATCGCTAATGTTCGTCGTCAATTTGGCGATGGACATTAATGACAACTTAAATTTTGTCACAAACCAACGACTGATTTAAATTGCCGATGGATTAGCGACGGATAATATCCGTCGCTAATTTTTTTTTTTTTAAAAATTGTTTTTTTGAAATATGAAACTCGAGAAAAAATTCTCGTTATACAATTCATATAACCTGCTTATAAAAAATAAAGTACACATAAAAAATATATATACAGGTGAAACAAATTTAACACAAGTTCTAAGTTAAGCAACTTTAACAACCAAATACAATCCTTGCCAAGTTATAATTAGTTACAAGTACGTCAATTAAATTAAACACATGAATCTAATCATCACCAAGATTTGGGGCATTATCCTCTTCATTTTCTCGATCTGCCCCTCCATCCATACCTCCATCAGCTCATCTACGCTGATCATCTTCAACATCTTACAAGAGAATCAAAATATTAGTATTTATAAACAAAAATATAATAAAATAAATTATATGCAATGCACCTAATCTAATACAACAAAGTAAATGGCTGAATGACACATATACTAGCAATAAACTGAAGGACATTAACAGAATTCAGATATGTGTTCTAAGACAAAAAAAATTTTATAGTGATTCAATCATGCAGATATGTGTTCTAAGGTTGTCAAAGAATGTCACAGTGATTCATGCATGCATATATGGTTTATAAGGCTGTCAAATAAATGTGTCATGTATCATAATCATGCATATATGTGTTACAAGGCAGTCAAAAAACTTTCATAGTGATGAAATCATGCTTATATGTATTCTAAGGTTGTCAAAAAACTTTCATAGTGATTCAATCATGCTCATATGTATTTTAAGGCAGTCAAAAAACTTTCATATTGATTCAATCATGCATATATGTGTTCTAAGGAAAAATTTATAGTAATTCAATCATGCATATGTGTGTTCTAAGGCAGTAAAACAATTTCATAGTGATGAAAGCATGCATGTATGTGTTCTAAGGTTGTCAAAAAACTTTCATAGTGATTCAATCATGCATATATGTGTTCTAAGGTTGTAAAAAAACTTTCATATTGATTCAATCATGCATATATGTGTTCTAAGATTGTCAAAAAACTTTCATATTGATTCAATCATGCATATATGTGTTATAAGGCAGTCAAAAAACATTCATATATGTTAATATCATGCTCATATGTGTTATAAGGCGGTCAAAAAACTTTCATAGTGATTCAATCGTGCTCATATGTGTTCTAAGGCAGTCAAAAAACTTTATATGTGATTCAATCATGCATATCATGTTCTAAGGCAGTCAAAAAATTTTATAGTGATTCAATCATGGATATATGTATTATAAGGCATTAAAAACTTTCATATATGATAATATCAAGCTCATATGTGTTCTAAGGTTATCATAGTGATGAAAGTATGCTTGTATGTGTTCCAAGGTTGTCAAAAAACTTTCATAGTGATTCAATCATGTATATATGTGTTCTAAGGTTGTCAAAAAACTTTCATATTGATTTAATCATGCATATATGTGTTCTAAGGTTGTCAAAAAACTTTCATATTGATTCAATCATGCATATATGTGTTATAAGACAGTAAAAAAACTTTCATATAATGCCTCCTTCTCTATAGCCTTCCCCAATCAGCTTCCCTGACTGGTGATCCTGCACTCGACAACCATGAGAGGAGAAGAAAACATTACATCCATGGTTAGATAATTGAAAGACAATTAAAAGATTTAGGTTAAGTTTAAGAATATATCTAATTTGTGAAATACATAATCTTTTTGAGTTTTGAAAAATATTTTCAAAATTTTCTATTCCTTTGATTTCAAAAGATGTTCTATCAGCGGTAAAAGCATTTGACCCATTTGAGTTATGACATCCGGATAACATATCAATGCTTGGTATTATATGAAAAGAGATACCTAAGTCAAGGAGCCAAAGAGATTTACTGGGATCAAAGATGTCGATGAAAGAGTCTGCAATTCTAGTGGATGAAGTTGCTGCTTTGAGTAGAGGTTGAAATGCCTCCATTAATTCTTGTGGAGGTTCGACAGAGGTAACCTTCTTTTCATAGGATTTCTTTAATTTCAGACAATAAGTTTTCACGTGTCCCGGTTCTCGACAATAGTAACAAATGACTTTCTTTTTTTCAAATTCATTTTCTTGTTTCTCATTATTTGTTCTCCCATAGTGTGAGGGTTTGTATGTACGAATATAGTTTTTCGGTCTAGATACGGTTAAAACTGAGTCATTATCATACTTGGAGATTTTCTTTTTAAGCATATTCTCTTTCATGCTTAATTCTTCTATTGTGTCTTCTATTGAAGGAACATTTTCTCGATGAAGAAGAACGAATTTAGTTGATTCAAATTCCAATCTTAATCCACTAATAAATTGGAAGAAATGCTTCATATTTATTTGGTTTTGACAAAGTTTTATGTCTTGTGGACAATGTCACTTTGGTTCAAGGAGAGTCAACTCTTCCCATAATTTGGATGAGCTATTATAGTACTCTCTAATGCTTTTGTCCCCTTGAACCATATTTTGAACTTTGTCTTATAAGTTGCACACATGTGCAATATTTTTAAGAGAATACATTCTCTTAAAATAGCCCCAAGCATCGTTTGCATGTTCAAATTTTGCAAGACTTGAACATTTTTTTATATCGACACTACTTATGAGTCAAGACATAATCTTGGCATGTCCCATTCTCTATTCCTTTCGCTTTTTTTCGTAAGTGGTAATGGCTTTATTTTTTTCAACCTCCGTAAGAGGTATTTATTTCTTACCTTTTACCTCTGTAATGATTAGCTTAGGCTCCAAATCAATTATATCAACTAATCCCCACAATACCTTTCTCCATATAAGGTGCTTCATAATTAAAGCCCATGTAACATAGTTAGAATCATTGTGCTTATTGAGTTTAATGGTAACATTATCATTGTCATTCATTTTAGAAGGTTTAAGAAGAAAAATAAAGAAAAAGAGAAAAGAAGAAGACTCAAGAAGAAGAGAAGAGATGAAAGAGAGGATAATGAGTACTCTACCACCGATAACGAGTATGAGTGCTTCTCCAAGCTTTTACGTGATCACGATTTCATATATACTTGAAAAAAACTTCACTTCTTTTTCAAGCTTTGAATAACATATTTTCCTATGCATCAAAACTAAACTTAGCTTGATCACCTCGCTCTGATACCATGTAAGAATGTGAGTTCTTGGATCAGCACCAATTGAAACTTCAAATAGCACCAACGAAAGTGTCGAGAAAGATTACTCACAAGAACCACAAAGGTTCATACAAAATACTTAAAGAAGGGTATGCAACAATAAGCAAAATATATTTTTTATTGATTAAAAATCACACTCAAGAAAAGCTTACATTATGAGGAGCCAAAGCCTCATATTTATACATAATGAGAATGTCTAGAAGGAGGAAGTCGTCGAGCCGTTGGAAGCCCAACGTCTCTTTACCTTTTTGACTAAGTCAAACATTGACTAGCCAAAAAAATTATAAAGTAAAAAAACAAAGACAAAAAATAATATTCTAACTAAACTAGACCTATGCTAACTAAACTAAAAATAAACTAAGATTCTTAGTTTATTTCGTATAATTTAACACATTGTTGGTCTATTATATAACAAGGTAATGATTTGATATCTCTTTTGATTTCTAGAAAAAAAATGTCCTACGCAAGTTTCTGACACTTTATGTATTAGAAACATTAGAGTTCAAAAGCATTTCAAACTCTTTTCTTTTTTCCCCTTCTTTAGGAGAGAAACTTGTAACCATCCGCCAAGTTAGTTGGAGGATACAAGGCAACACACAAATGAAAATATGACAGATCTTGCCCACAGAAGAGTTGTCAGCATTGAAGAAGGTGAACAATTTGCAAAGGAGTGTGGTTTGATACAGAGTTACCGGAAGCTTCTTAGGTAGGTGGGAAGCTCGCTTCCCGAAAACTCGCTTCGGAAGCGCGATACTCCTCTCTTCTGAAATTTCATGGGAAGCTTGATTCCCCCACGCTTCTTCTATGCTTCTCATACACATGGTCTATGCATACTATATTCTTTTCTCACGTTTCTTTTCATCTTTTTCATGTATTTTCTCTCACGTTTTCACTCACTTTCCATGTACTTTCTTTAAATTGCTATCCATCATTGTTAGATTTTAACAAAAATTTAACTCTTTTATAGAAAAATCATGAAATAAAAGAATGATCAATTTTATTTTAGTTTTTATTTGTTTCTTGTTTGATTCTATATTGCTTCATTTTTTATTCATGTTTCACTTTTAAATTGAAACTTCACTTCCCGCTTCATATAAATTTTCAAATGCCTTGCTTTTTGCTTTTGCTTCCTGTATTGTTTCCTGCTTCCGCTTCCTTGTTTGGCAACCTTAGTTTGATATTTATGGAAGCATCTGCAAAAACTGCGCAGAATGTTGAGGAGGTTACATAATGTTTACATGCCACATTTCACTCTCTTAGATTATGTTGATTGTTGTTGCATTTGTTTAGCCTTGTGTAACTACGCCCTTGCTGCAACTCTTAGTGGGCATGTGTTTGCAGGACTTTATAAGTACGACCACAACTATCTACAAAAGGTACAGGAAGGCATCTTTGATGTTTCAAATGAGGTGAGATCCTTCGACTGTAGGTTTAGATTTTGGTGTCAAATATATTTTGTTTTGGCTAGCTAAAATATTCTCAGCTGAAGAGGATGCTTGTCCTTCCAAAATGGAGAATTGTCTCCACTTTTCGGAAGGTTATAGTAATATGAATCATCCAAATTGGTAGGAAACATATTTTGGCCACCAAGGGGGCTAGGTCTCAGGCTCTGCATGATTCTGTACACTGTAGAGGCCTAATACCCAGTGAAACATGGTAGTTTTTTTTCCTTTTTTCTTTTTCTTTCATTTTTTGGGGAATTGGCTTCAGTTATATATAGATTTGCACTCTTGATGTGTGCCAAGTTAAATTCCATGGATGTCATTTCGTGTAACTTCAGAGTTGAAATATTGTCAGACCAGGCATTTTGACTGATTGGCGACACTTGTGTGTCCTGGTATTGAGTCTGGACTATTTTTTGATATTTCTCTTAAAGCATAAGACACATTTGGGGAAGTCAAACATTACAAAAGTGTTAGAGCTGTTATCCATGATCATATCCCGTAAGGAGGGTTTTAGATAATGAGAATAGTCAAATATCAAAATCACACCATTTGATTATTATGGCATTGCTTTTCCTGTTGAAATAACTCTTAGACAGTGCATTGTTTTGTATTTAAGTTTGGATCCGAATCTGGATCCAAACTATTTATATGTACCATGTGCACATCATAATGGCATACTTGTAAATACTCTCAAAATCTGTATTAGGGCTTTGCCTATATATTAATGAAAAAGGGGTCACAGTTTCTCTTAATGAAAGTCGTGACTCATTGCAACCTCCTTCTCTCTTTCCCCTTGTTCGCAGATTCTGGAGAAAGCTAATATGGTATCAGAGCAAATCTGATCCGAGGGCTGGAGGTTTTCCAGCAGGTACGTTCCTAAGAGATCTCTCTCATCCTTCTCTCTCTCATCTTACTCTCTTATTCACGATTATGCGATTTGTTCTCCTTGAGTGTTTTTTAGGTCATCTCATTTCTGCGATTTGTTCTTTTCAGATCTGTTTTCATTCTAGATTCTGATTCTGTCTTTCAAATTTGAAACTGAGTATTCAATCTTATATTCTCTGCATATCGCATCTCTGAAATTGAATTGGGTTTTGTTTTTTGTTATTTCCTTCCTGAAAGTAAGTTGGGTTTGATTCAACGTAATTGTTATCTCTTGTAATCTGAATTGGGTTCATGTTAAAATTAGTTTTACGACTTTTCTTTGCTTGATCCCATCAAAGGTCTCTCTTTCTTCATATTGTTGTGTGCAATCAAATAGATCTATGCGTCAGATCTGATAACTTGCTAGAGTTGCATATCGGGTTTACTTGATTCTATATAAAAAAAAAGAATCTTTCTTTCTTGGTACGATTGTGTGCAATCAAGTATAAGGCTTTGACATTAGATTAGATCTGTACACCAGATCTGCTTTTTCTCAATCAAGTTAAGTACTCGAATTTTCTTTATAAAAAAGGGGGGGGGGGGACGAGACTTATTGCATCGGTATCTGCAGAAGCCTTCATTTTGTTATACGGATTGAAGCCTTCATTTTGTTATACCGATTGCACACGTCATTTTATTATCATTTTGTTCACCTAAATCTCTCTTACCTTTAATCATGTGGACTCTTCTTCTCAGTCATTTCTTTCATCTAATTTTCTCGATCAACTCATTTCTAAAAAACTCACTAATTCAAATTTCCTTATATGAAAAAGACAAATCCTCCCTTTTATTACAAGCCAACGTCTCTCTGGACATCTCACTGGATCAACCCCAGCTCCTCCAGAATTTCTCATACAAGAAGTTAAGAATGAAAATGAGGCTGATTTCATACAACAAATTCCAAATCCCCAATATGAGATTTGAATGAAACGTGATCAAGCTGCAGTTGCCTTTATTATTTCAACTATCTCTCAAGAAGTGTTAGTGGGAATTACAGATGAATGCTCAGCAAAGGAATTGTGGAACAAACTAGTAAAGACATACTCATAGATATCAGAGGCTAGAATTTCCTTTCTTCAGCGTGAGTTTCAACTCCTGACTAAGGGTTCCATGTCTGTCATGGAATACTTGAATAAGGTTAAGACCATCAGTGATCAACTTGTAGTTGTGGGTTATGAAGTGGCAGATAAAGACAAGGTCAAACAAACCTTGAATGGATTGGGACCGGAGTTTCATGTTCTCTCAACTTCTTTGCTATGTCTACCTGATCTACCATCATTTGAAGACTTGCAAGCAAAATTACTTCAATATGAGATGACTTTGAAAGGGATGTCACATGAGACTGGTGGACAGGTTCTTGTTACTAGTGTTTCCTTTGGACAGGGACGTGGTGATAATAATTTTGGTGGCGGCAGAGGACGAGGAAAAGGTACTCTAGGGGGACGTGGGCTATTGCCTACCTCGAATATTTCCCATCTTTATAATGCAAGAAACGTACCCACATGTTATCTTTGCAACAAGCGAGGCCACATAAAAGCCAATTGTTGGTACAATCCTCAGAATAAAGGAAAGTTCCAAAAGGGTGAAAGCTCATCAGGACGAAAGGAGAATCCTCCAAAATTCGGGAAAGATGTGAAAGAGCTTCTCTTGGCAACGTTGTCTGAGCTTGATCTGAAACATGATGATAAAGGAATGTGGTATATTGATTCTGGGTCAGCTACGCATGTCACATGTAATGCGAATAAAATCTCTACTTTAACTCTCTATTTTGAAAGAAGTAACATTGTCACTGAAGACATATCACACCACCCCATTACTCACATTGGAAGTGTTTCTATCCCTTTGTCTAAATCCCAACTTCATCTTTCCAATGTCCTTCATGCCCCAGATATTACAAAAAAATATTGTTTTTGTTTTTAAGCTTGTTGATCATACCAATTCTTCTGTTGAATTTACTCGGTCTTTTGTTTATGTCAAGGATCTACAAACGAATGAGACGTTCTCTAGAGGGAAACGCCGAGAAAATATGTATGTCTTCCAGGAGGACTCTTCTACTTGTGTTTGACCTACCTTGAAGCCATCTCCTCAGTCTATATCGTCAAAGAATATTCATGTGTTCAATTTGCAATCTTCAAATAAATATAATAAGCCTGATTTCTGGCATTTGCGTCTTGGTCATTGTGGTCGAGTCTTTGTTGAAAGACTAGTATCTAATGGTCTTATTCTTGAGTCTAGCCTGATTCCTAGACTAGATAATAAAATGTGTTTGAGTTGTCAAATGTGTAAGAGTCATGTTCTTCCTTTTCATTCAATAAATGAGAGAGCTTCAAGGCCTTTTGAAATCGTCTGTTCTGATGTATGGGAACCGACTCCTAATCCTTCTCATTCTGGCAGCAAATATTATGTTATCTTTATTGATAATTTCTCTCGCTTCACTTGGATATATTTCATGAAAAATAAATTGGAAGTCTTCTTTATTTTCCGTTGTTTTCATGCATTTGTCAAAACTCACTTTTCTTGTAATATTTTACATTTCCAATATGACGGTGGGGGGGAATACTCCTCCAGGGATTTTATCAATTACCTTCAAGATAATGGAATAAATCGTAGAGTATCTTGCCGGCATACACCCCAATAGAATAGAGTTGCAGAACGGAAACATCGTCATATTATTGAAAGTGCTATGAGCATGATGCATGGAAGTCATACCCCCAAAGGACTCTAGACAGAGGCTTTTCACTCTGTTGTTCACATTATTAATTGTCTGTCCATGAAGCTTTTAGAAAATAAATCACCGTATTTCATCCTATTTGGGAAGCATCCTGATTATGATAAACTAAACATTTTTGGTTGCATGTGTTATGCTCATATTGACTCTTTTTTGCAAAACAAGTTTCAGGTTAAGGCATCAAAGTGTAGATTTGTCGAATATGCAGATCATTACAAATGGTACAGGTGTTATGATCCTGACAGCAGACGAATCCAAATATTTAGGAATGTAGTTTTTGATGAAAATGATTTTGGAGATGGAGAATATGTTTCTGCCCAAACTAATATGAATGCACTATTTTATGATTCATGGCTGAGTTCAAAACTCTTTCCAGCAATCAACAATAAGTGTTCTTCCTCCTGTACTCAAGGAACATCCTGTCAAGATGGACACAATGACATACAGGAACTTGAAGTAAAACATCCTCCAGAGATTAACAAGTTTATTGGGCAAGTTTATAGGAGAAGAGAAAGGGACTCACTCTTGACCCCGGATGGTATTGAACAAGAAGAGCATGTGTTTCATCCATCCAACGACATTACTTCTCCACTTTCTAATCCAGTAGCAATTCTGATCAGATGATCTGAAAGAGCTCAGCATCCTATTGAAAGGTGGGTCAGTTATGAGAATTTTACCATGGATTTTCAGTTATTTTTGTCACAAATTGAGAAAGAGACCGAGCCTAGACATTTTCATCAAGCCATTAATTCCAAAAAATGGATTCAAGCTATGAATGAAGAGATGGAAGATTTGTACCAGTGTCAAACATGGATAGTTGTCCCTCGACCTCTAGATAAAAATGTAATTGAGTCACAATGGGTCTATAAGATCAAATACAAATCGGATGGGAGTGCTGAACGATACAAAACTCATCTCATAGCAAAGGGATTCACTCAATAATTTGGACAGGACTATGATGAAACCTTTAGTCTAGTTGTGAAAATGGGCACAATTCGCATTGTTCTTCCATTGGTTGTAGATTATGGTTGGAGAATAAGTCAGCTAGATGTGAAGAATGCTTTTTCTTCATGGGGATTTGAAGGAAGAAGTATACATGAAACAACTGTCAGGATATACAGAGGGAGATTCAAAGGAGTATGTGTGCAGATTAAATCGAGTACTCTACGGACTGAAACAAGCATCTTGATCATGGTTTGAGAGTTTCTCCCTAAAAATTCAAAAACATGTTTTTTATTGATCCCAATTAGATCACTCCCTATTTATTCTTCGAGGTAAGGAGTTTACTACCTTCTTGTTAATATATGTTGATGATATAATTATTACAGGAAGTAGTAAGAATCATGTTTAAGAAACTAAAGATCTTCTGAGTCATAGGTTCAAAATGAAAGATATTGGGAACCTTCAGTACTTTCTTGGAGTAGAGGTGGATAATCAAGGAAATAAGCTTACCTTGACCCAACATAAATACACCCTGGATCTGTTAGAAAAGGGTGGAATGAAAGATTGCAAGCCTCTTGCTACCCCTAGTATGCTTAACCAGAAACTAAGTGTGCAAGACGAAGACTTGTATCATGATCCCACCAAATATCGGAGTATAGTAGGAATGCTTCAATATCTTACTTTTACCAAGCCCAATATTACATATTCAATCAATCAAGTTTCTTAATTCATGCATGAGCCAAGGACGAGACACATGGATGCGGTGAAAATGATAATGAGGTACTTGAAGTGTACTGTTGGAGATGGACTTTTGTACACTAAAAGCAGATCCATGAATATTGCTCATGACATCATTGTTTATTCAGATGAGGCTAGGCCGGGGATCCTGATGATCGAAAGTCAGTTTCAGGGTATGATATTTTCATTGGTGCCAATCTTGTTTCTTGAAGTAGTAGAAAACAGAAAGCAGTGGCTAGATCTAGTACAGAAGCAGAATACAGGGCGATGGTTGCTGCTACAACAGAAGTAATATGGACTAGACATTTGTTGACAGAGCTCAAAGAGCCGATTGCGAGTTGTTCTCTCTTTTGTGACAACCAAAGTGCCATCCAAATATCTCTCAATCCCATTCATCATAGCAAGACCAAGCACATTGAGTTTGATCAACATTTTATCAGGCAGAAGATTGAAGAAAAACAGATTGAGCCTCACTATGTTAGAACAGAAGACCAAGTGGCTGATTTATTTACTAAAGGACTCACAAAGTATTGTTTTTGGTTCCTAAAGAGCAAGTTGTCCATGATCCAAAATCATGCACAACTTGAGGGAGACTATTAGACAATGCATTGTTTTGTATTTAAGTTTGGATCCGGATCCGGATCCAAACTATTTGTATGTACCATGCGCACATCATAATGGTATACTTGTAAATACTCTCAAAATCTGTATTAGGGCTTTGCCTACGGTTTCTCTTAATGAAAGCCGTGACTCATTGCAGCCTCCTCTCTTTCCCCTTGTTCGCAGATTATGGAGAAAGCTAATAATAACTTCATCTTGATGTGTGGAAGTGAAAGAGATTGTTGTGATGGTTTGGAGAGAGAATATTAATGTGCACGTAGGTCTAGTGTTGAACATTTTTAGTTTAGATTTATTTTTATTTTTATTTTTATCTTTTAATGTTCTGTTTCAGTATATTTGTAAGGTGTCTAATCTTTGAATTATTTTCGTCTGATTTCCAGTCACATGGAATCAAAATCAGATATGGAGGACGAATTCCTGCTGGTGGGAGAGATGGCACTGTTTCACAAGGAGGCTGCTGCTGTGGTTGACACCATTTCAAAAACATAATGTGGTTCTCCTTTCTGGTTTTAATTTCACTGTCTGAATTGAATCAGTGGCTTCTTTTTTATAACTAATATAGCATCCTTGTCTTTGATTGTTTGTATATTCGTGATTCCACAGTAAATTTGAAGTTCTATCCATTCAATTGTATTTTACAAGCAGTCTAGTTGATCATCTTTGCAGGCTTTATCCAAATATAAAGATGTTTTGAATGGTATGGTAATTATATATCCTGAGAATGTATAAATTAGCTGAGATATATTAGTATATGTTGTACACGTAAATTCAATGCTGTACCTAATGTACAGCAGTACAAGACAATGAATTAGCAAAGAATTCTACCGATTCATGCATACCATGAATGTGTTTTGAATGGTATGGTTATTAGATTTCCTGAGCAGTGTATCAATTAGAAATAGAAATGGGGAATCCTCAACCGAAATTTGAGTGACCTTCCAAACAGTTGTATGGATTTGATAAAACCATGAAAATGTGGACAACGGTCACATGGACCCGTGTGACCCATCCCTGATATAGAGCTTGTCGGTGAGATAACAGTTTTCATTATTTATTAATGCAGTTCATATACAGACCTAGATTTCCCGAGCAGTGTATCAATTAGTTAAGATCTATTAGTAATATGTAGGATAAACAGAATTTCAATGCTTTAACTAATGTACATTACTATAGATTAGCAGTATGTGGATTGGCGAAGAACTCGTACACTTCTCCTACTTTGTACCGGTATCTAAGAGATGTTATTCTCTGCAGCATGAAATGCACTAATTTGTGTTGGTTGGTACATGTCTCTAGTCTCTATTATTAAACAAGATCAAAAGGCCAGTCTAAGCATACGCTACCTCTTCATGTTTAGGAAGACCTTTATCTTTTCATTTCACTGGTTTTGTTGGTTTAAGAACTTGATTATGTTGGATTTTGGTGGTTTACTCAGCAGGTCATGTAATTCTATTGCAGTTGGTGTAGTACATGTTCTTGCGAGCATTGATATGCTGATCGAGAATGAAGCCCATAGGTCAAGTCTCTATCAGCACAAGTTGCACATTGAACACATAGGTGTTTAACTTTTTCTTAGATGCAATTGAATTGCATTGGAGGTCGGTAGAGCTACAAGTGATCCAGACCTTTAACCCTATCTGATATCATTGTATATAAGAGTATAATTTTGGTTCTAAATGGATAATGGATTAGATTAGCCACAGAGAAGATCCAGACATGATCAAGCACAATGAGCAGCCTTTGACAAGGGAGAGTTAGGTCGGGAACTGATCACCTTACACAAGCAACCGAGTTGGGCCTGCATCTTAGGGTTGCAAACCGGTTGGATCTTTACCCAGTTCTGACCTGACTGAAGCTAATTCAAGTGTATGGTTGGCCAAATGAGGTCTATTTTACAAATGGGTAGGGTTCGGAACAATCAGTGTCAGAATAAGTCGTATCCAGGGTTGGAGTCTGCCAAATAAATAAAGGACAGATCCAGGTCAGAACCGAGTCAGACTCAACCTGTTTAGGAACCCACTTTCACCTAATCCGAACACTTGTCGGGCTGCATGATTTGCAAGGCGAGCACACAACCCAGCATTGTTGCATATACGTGCACAGGCAAGGTGAGCTGCTGCTTGTGCAACCACGATCCGAGCAGGGATCCAGGGAGCGGCAATGTGCCATGTCTAATTGTCATAGCCAATCACATGACAGGCATTTCATGTGGGGACTGCACTCTGTAACTGTGGGCCCCATGCAATGCTGTATGGCACTTAGCCAATGTCACTTATCCGCTCCTTTGATCTCAACTCCCACGATCTAGGCTCTATTTGGGAAGCTTGAATCGGAGGCGAGTTTGTGGTTTATCCAGCACCCTCTGATATTTGGGAGCAATTCACTACGATTTCCTCAACACCACCTATTGTTGGGGGCAATAATGTCGCTAAAAACACTGCATTGTAAATAGGGTTGGCAATCCCAAAACCACGTTTTAACATTTACAAAATGTTTAGCAACTTTATCCCAAACAATACATCTTGGCAACGCTTGGAAATGGTGTTTCCATCCAAACGCAAAGCTCTCAAACACAGCTTTAGACAAGGTGACTATGAGCATGGTGTCGAACTTGAAAAGTCAGCGCAACAAGTATCTGCAAACAAAAGTTTTTCCAAATCTCCATTTTCCATTGTTGCCTCAAAATAAATAGCCAACAAAGGTTTCGCACACCAGGGTAGGTTGGTCAGCTTAAGGCGTTCAAGCTGCAAGACGTCAAAGGTTCAATTCCCAGGGTGTGCATCCCTTCCCAAGGCCATTGCAAGCGGCCCCCTGGTGGGTGAGGGAGCAGCCTCAACAGTTTATGCAGTTGTGTGTAGCAAACATAGCTTAGCAGGTCTCTCGTCCCAACACCGGTTCCCGTGTAATACAACCAAAAGAAAAAAGGAAAAAAAAAGAGGCGAGCAAAGGGATTGGTGCTTGTTTTTCAAGTTATAGTGTGGCATACTCTTTGTTGCAAGGAAAGAGTTAGCTAAAACATGGTCAAAGAGAATAGCATATATGATGATGATCTTGGTTCTAAGTGGCTGACCACGGACATCCAACTTTGAACCGTCCTACTCCCACGATGGTTATATCAACATGTTTCAGTTCAACTGCATAAGAGCCGTTCTCTTTTTTTTTTTTAAAGGCAAGCTGGAGTTGGGCAGACCCCTACCCGTTATATGCTAGATCTAGGATTGGGGTGTGCACCAAGAAGACTTAAGGAAAAGAGTGATAAGTGATTAACGGCCTGCTTCAGGGAGATCCTCGATAAGAACATCAAGACCTCTTCAGTGTTCTGCAGATGCAGGGGCTGAAGAATTTAACCTCCCTTGAGTAGCCATTATCGAGTCCTAATTGTCCCATTGATTTTCAAACATGCTGAAAATCCAATGTGTAATGGGCATCACCATTATCCTGGTAGTGTATATCTCAATGACCCACTACTTAAGTGGATCATTGGATTCCAAGTGAGACCCAGTTGGCTACACCAATATCTCCCACTTGATCATATGGGGTGAACACCTATATTTTATCATAACCAATTCATTATGTATTGCACTCATTACATTTTAAGGTTTTGCATACGCTAGTTGGATTTCTCATTCACGATATATCTCTATCATAAAGTTATTCATAAACTAGGTTATTTTTTCATCATGTCATAAATTTTATCATGTATTTTAGTTTATTTTAAGTATTCAACATTTACGGCATATTAAGTCATGCAGTTAATAGATAAAAAATGAATACATCATAATGCGGGTCTCACATAGTCATGGGATTATGTGGTTCTTCCATGACTATACCATAAGCATGCACACTAGTGGAGTAATATAAAATTTATTAATTCATAAATCTGTGATTTGCCAAACATAACAAATACTTTTACTTTTCAAATTTTTACCATAGTTTATACTCCTAATTTTCATGTATATTATCACATGTTGATCATTATCTTATCATTTTATATCAGTATATCTAGATCCAAATAGTCACAAATGTGACTGACCAACACCATTTAGCATTTCATGCAAAAAATGTAAACATGAAAAAATATCTTTTCATGTATTCATATCAGCATATTGTAGGAAGCATTATGATTATTTATCATTATTACAAATAAATATTTTCACATGCACGTATAAAATTATAATTCAGCTCTCACTGTTTCAATGCATTGCATTTAAGCAATATTTATATTAAGCTACGGCATGATGAGGTTTTACATACACTAACTGGACTTTTCCTTCATGATATATCACCATCATGAGAATACTTACATACTAGGATGATTTTTCATCATGAAGTAAATCATAAATCTCTATATCCAAAAACAATTTTTGAATATGCACCAGATCCATATCCAATAAAAGTTATCTCATTATCATTTGAATAGGTCAAATATAACAAGTTGATTACAAAACTTTAATCAAACCATAAGTTTGAACATTTAAGTTCAAATCCATTACTAGATCCACACACACACACAGATATATATATATATATCCAAATTTATTTGATTTGTAGGAGTCCGTATCCAAAGCCAACTTGAGATGTTATCTATCAAGTCCAACACGGTCTGTATAAAATGGATCTCCATACAGGCTTAAATAATATCATGAATCAAACAGGATTTGACTATAATCTAAAATCATATCTAAATTCATATATTTCAAATGCAAATAGATCCATATTGCACATCCAACATTCTACTTATCTGGATCTAACTATGTCAAACCCGAATCCATATAATATCATTATTAGATCCAATTATCTAGCTTGATACTATCCAGATCCAACATAAAGCTTAATCCAATCTAGATCCAAAAAATATATCTGACAAGATATATATATATATGTTTCTGAATCAATTCTGAATCCATATTTCATATATACTTATCTAGATCCAAACATGAATCAAATCTAGATTCATATCCCATATATATTTATCTGGATCCAATCATGAAAACTGAATCAAACTAGATCCATATCCCATATACAGTAATTTATATTTATCTTGATCCATCACAAAGTTGGATCAGAATTAGATCCATACATCTAATCTAATACTGCTCAAATTCAATCATGACCCAAACATTATATTTAATAGATCTTACAAATAAACTTGATCTATATAAGAATTGAATCTAAACTAAGTCCTACTATATCCAGATCCATATACATTAAGACCCAAAAAATTGGATCGACGCCAGATCCAAAACATGAACATAATATTAAGCATAAGAACAATATAATAACTCTAAGAATTTCAGGATCCAAAAGTTTTACCAGATCCAACGAGGTCTTTTACAAAAATACATGTACCAGCTGGATTCAAACCTATCAGAATGACGCTCTAATACCACTGATAGATCTAAGATCGGGGTGTGCACCGAGAAGACTTGAGAAGAAGAGAAGTGATTAACGACTTGCTTCAAGGGTATCCTCGATATGAACATTGAGACATCTTCAGTATTCTGCAGAGGCAGAGGCTAAATAATTTTTAACTTCCTAAGTAGCCATTATCCAACCCTAAATGTCCCATTAGATTTCCAAACATGTTGAAAATCCAATGTGTAATGAGCTCCACCATTATCCTGGTGGTGCATATCTCAATGGCCCACTACTCAAGTGAGTCATTGAATTCTAAGTGAAACTCATTTGGCTACACTGGATCCATACCAAGATCCAACATTATACAACTATACCATTGGGTTTTGAACCTGCAACATCCCTACAAAAGGTGACGTGCACTAGCAGTCAGACAAGCGGAGCCCCGTTGGTGCATAAGAGCAGTTCTTTTGAAACGCCACAGCAGGAAGGAAAAATGTTATATTCTATAACGCAGCATCCAAATAAAAGCACACGACTGTCATCGATGTGAAAGAAGAATAGGTTGTTTACATAAATTCAATCACAAAGATGGGCACTTCATGTCGGTACCATCCATCTTTGAAATTAGCACAGTCGAGATATGTACCAATCCTCGTCCCTGGTTTGTTATCGTATAAACATCTACAAAAACTCGATATTTTTGAAAGGCAGTAATGTTTTCTCAGGGTAATAAATATATAAACTCATCTATTATTAGAACCCAGACTTCCCATGTATATGACTACTTCAAAAGATAAGTTCATTGTAAAACTCTGAACTTACAAAGGCGAAAGGTATGGAAAAAACACTAGAAGCAGGTCTCCGATTTCACCAACAGAATGCCTTTTTCTGCAAAAAAGAACATCTTATATAAGCTTTCAAATTAAGGGCAAACGGATGAGGAACTTGCTGAATGCAGCTAAACTACAATTTTGAACACGTAGGCTAAGAGACCCAGGAAGCCAGTTAGTGACTCAAATAGGTTCCCCCCCAAGTCCCTGATTTAAGAATAAGCATTATGACATATTAAAAGCTTCAAATGTGGGAGGGGGAAAGAAAATCTACCCGGCATTTGGACTCCCTTTGACGGTCTATGTATGCAAGCAGCTCTTCTTGCTTCATCACAGCTTCGTACAGAGCCTGAAGAGGAAACAATCAACAAATTCAGAATTTTCTGATCACTTGTTTGGAGGGGTGGTTCCCCATACACTTTCTGCAGTTGTCTCCTAATGAAATTTGTTCCACGAATTCTTAGATATATAATTGGGAAAAAAAGTCCTGTAGTCATTTTATTAAATACCATTTTTGTGGTGATCAGATCAGCTTCTAGTGCATCCACACGGCAGACAGCAGCATTCAGCAACTCCTCTTTTTCGGATGGCATCTCAGCAGGCCTTGCTTGCAATGCATCAACCTTCTCCTCAACCTCTCCTAGCCTTTTCAATAAAGAAGACAGGTCATTCTCAGTCAATCCTGGAGATGGTGAAGGGAGATGGAACTCCTGAGGTGTTGGGTCAAGTGGGAAAATGACATCATGGTAATCCCGATCCAATCTTCTGTCAGGGAGCTTCTTGGCTACATGGCAGATGAGGGCACGCATCACAGCAAAAACTGTCACTAGGAAGGCCACTATTCCAGCATAAATTTGGGCATGGATCCCAACTGCAATCTTGTTCGCATCAGTCAGAGGAAGTAAACCTGCAGTGAAGATATTAACCAATTGGACTTGAGTACATCTCCAAAAATCTGTATGGAACATGATAACATGCAAAAATTGAAAAAAGTGAGTCCATAAGATAACAAAGGGCCATTTAGAATTTAGATGACACACAAAACAATGTTTTTGGAACTAATTTTCCTGAAACTTTGTTTTAATTTTTCTTAAAACATTGTTTCATGTTTGTTTGGCTAATGCTCTCCCCAGAACTGCGTCTTTGAAAATGTGTTTTTGAGACTTAAGAGCATTATGAAAAATAGAAAATAACAGCTAATTTCAGATTTTCTTTTGGTAAAATGAATTTTATTTCTCAGGCCCTCCTCTTTCACTCTTCCTCACACGCACAAGCTCTAGATAGGTCCTTGAGTGTGGTTATGGTGAAGAAGACCTATTTGACCATCCAGATGATAAATCCAGGTGTCCTCTGGCAAGAACTCATACAAATCAGGTCAATGCTTGGGGAAGTGAGGAAGGAGGTGTGAGCAAGGTGGAGATGGCAGAGCTTGGGACAATTAGTGGCAAGTAAGGATGCAAACGGACCAGATTTGGGATGAAGGTTTTCTGATTTTTGGCTGTTCCAAACTGATCTGACTCTCCAATGTATTTAGCTATCCAAAATCCGATCTGTTTGCATCCCTAGTGGCAAGGATAAGTATGTGGAGGCAGTTGAGCTTGGGGCAATTGGTGGAATTGGACAAGCTTGATGATATGGAGGGTGGTTGGGTGGCAAGAGAAGAGGGTGAGGAGGTACTCATTGCCCGCAGAGAACCTGATGAGGATATGAGTTGAAAGTCTCTCAGTATCCACATAATTTAGAGAGAGAAAGAGAGATTTAATTTAAAAAAATCATTTAAAATCAAGGTGACAGCCAAACAACTTTAAAGTCTCAAGCAGTAAACACCATTTTAAAAGATTAATAAAATCGGTTTTAGAAAATCAAGTTGTTTTTTAGCTAATGGGCTAAAGCAAGAAAGCTGAGAGAAATGCTAGTCCAAGAAAGTTTAAAAATATAATTTCCATGCACAAACAAGTTCATGAGGTTGTGAGGACCTAAATGAGAGGCTAATAAATGGATTACACTCTGTCACTCATTACAGATATTGGGTTGTTTAATTGCAAAGGATGGCGGAGAAGTATTTGGGTTGAAGGATCTTATTCACTTTTGGGGTTAAAAAGTTCACTTGATGCCCTATATTGTAGCATTTCCCACTTTCAGATTAAAGACTAGACCTAAAGCAGCTTGATCACAGAATATATGCTCGAGTGAAGCCAATAAGGGCAACAAATTCCTCAAGTTTTTGAACACCAAAGGGCTATATTTTGGGAGTCTAAACTAACACGGCAGAAGATCAATAATCTCTTCAGTTTACTCTCTCTCTCTCTCTCTAAAAATTAATCTAATCAATAAAAGATAAAAGTAAAAGAGGTTCCAAAATCAGGTTGCCCCACCTTTAGAAACAGGCACTTTTTGTGCAGATACTTCTTTCTTGCAACCGGCATCCACAGTCTTGTCAACCATGGGAACATATTCGTCATACCCTATATAAGCATTTGGCTTGCCAGATAGTTTAGCCTGCAAAATATCAAAGAAACTAAAATATATAGCTTTCCATATATCTGGTGCATATGAGACATGATAATATGAAAATCACAGTGAATTTATTCCAACATCAAACAAAGTTGCACCCAAAGCATCAGGTAGACACAGAGTTGGAGCATTCAAGTGCCTTCTAGCCATCCTAGAAAGTTGGGCATTTTGTGTAACACAATAAAGTAACCATCAAAATTTCATTTTAGGCATTTTATTGTCTCTTAGTTTCTGGCTCCATACTGCTTCAAGCATCACAACCATAACACATGCTCGTTTGATAAGAGCAGTTAGCAGCTGCAATATATGGAATATACCTACCCCACTGACATATGTATCCAAGCATTGAAGTACCACAAATCCAAAGAAATAGTAAGACAATTGAAGCAGTTTATCAATATCAGAAACTGCACAAGAAGCCATCAATTGCTTTCAAGATATGGCTATTCTGCTTTTAAGAAAGCTTCATATGTATCTATGGTGATCAATCAGTATCAGATATGTTTCCATCATATCAACTAAATGTTGCCTTAAATCTTAAGAGAAAATGTGACCTACTTCTTCACGAACTGGAGTCAACCGAATACTTGAGGTATATCTCCTCGTGGCTTTTGGTGAAGCCATGTCTTCAGCTTCAGATCCTGATTCTGCAGTTGATGTATCACCTCCTTTCATCTGATCCAACCAGTGGAACAAAATTACATTTCAACTACCACATTAAATCATAAGAAACACCAACTTGTTTCCACAGCTCAAAAGAAAATGGTCTGCTTGAGGACACACCAGTGGGTAAAGTGGCCTTGCATACACAATTACTTTTCCTTCAGTATTTGAAACAGTAACAATTTGTCTGGCACACCGTGCTTCGCCACTAAGAACCATCTGCAGACCAACATTCAAAGGCAAGTAACACGCTTAAACACATGCACGTAAAGCAACTCCAAGAAAGACAACTGCTACGTTTTCATGTGGAATACAAACAGAACATAAGAAATAGAAAGCATTAAAACCTTTAATATATTTGGATCTTTCCATGGACCTTTATCGGACTTCAAGCATCCACCTTGATCGGAACACGTACAAATACCACCAAGAAATTCTGGCAATTCGCTGGGAAAGGACATAATATCTTTGTAAGATTTGGAGGCATCTTAATATAAATTAATAGATCCTTCCATTGCTGCAAACTCACAACTTACTTGGCATCAATTATCTCAAGCAACTTACTCTGGTACCTATTGCTAAGAACCTGATAAGAAATGAACCATTAAAATTTCAGGCAGTTTTCAAAACTTCTGAAGGAAAACATAGATGGCCATATCGGAAACATAACAGAAGCAGTTGCTACATACATGAATCTTTGATGTAGTTTTGGGATCAAGGAAGGACTTTATGGTGTTCCATAGAAGTCTAAAACCAGGACCAGCATTGATGATGAACATTTGATGCAATGTCTGCATCATGCAACTTCCAAGTTAATAAAGGCTTTAGGAATTCAGTACAGTTCTCATAAGGAGAATCTGTAACGGATTGTCCTTTCATTGATAAGAATAATTAGCAGCAAAGCTATCCGAATGAAGAATCATTTGTTATACCTCAGGATAGTTATTACCATCAATCTTCTGCAGACGGTCAATTAGTTCCCGTGCAGCCTTGCTAAGATTTTTTAAGCCCTGATAGTAAATCAATTATTAGAGACATCTGAATAGAAGGGCACCAATTGAAGCTCCACAAGAAAGAAGAGACTAGAAAAATCTCAATCGAATGTTCCCATTAGGCAAATATGAAAGTTGACATGTGAAAAGTAATATACCAGCCCATGCACATCTATGATTGTTGTACTTGAATCAATGTGCCTTTTTGCAGCAATAGAGCAAGCTGGAAATTTGACAAGAAAACATTTCTCAAATCCCTGCACATGGTATTTCATGTATCGGTCCATAGTTGTCACTTGCATAAGCTTGTTTGGATCAACTTTTCCCAGTCTTTCAATGTAAACAGGCCTTCCCTCCTTATCAACACCATGATGACCATGTGGGTAGTAACTTAGGACTTCATCCAGCTCTTTGAATTCAAAATCCTGATGGAAGACAAGTAATCATGAATACTTATGAAGCCATCCAAAAGGTAAGCCAGACAAAAGTAGAATGTAACTTATTGCTCAAAAGGAAATGGCACAGGATCATGCTGCCAATGACCAAGACTCAGTTTGAAGGTTATAAGCAAGGTTGTAAGTAGAGTATCGTTACCCGTATCGGTCGGGCTCAAAGTTAGATGAGTATCGTATTGCATCGTATCGTAAAAAATGGTAATTTTTTAATTTTTTCCCCAAAAAAATCAAGAAAAATCAGAAAAAAATAGCATTTTTTTAAAAAAATCATAACACATGAAAAAATGATGAATTGCACAAAATACAACCATAAAATCACATATGAAACATTTATGTGTCTATGAGCTGCATAAGACATCATCAAACATTAACTAATATAGATAATATTGCATGCATACTATGTCACATGGGTGCGGGTGCAGGTGCGGGTGCGACACGGGTGCAGCGCAATTCCAAAAAATTTGGACACGGGGACTCGGCTATATATATATATATATATATATATATATATATATATATATATATATATATATATATATATATATATATATATATATATATTTTTTAAATATATATAATTATATATATAACAATAAATTAACACATAAAGATTGTAAATTTTAAAGCAAAAATAAAAAAACAATTCTTAACAACACAAACTTACCAAAATATAACACATAAAAGAAGTTTGTGAGTGTGATAAACAACAAAACTTATCATAAATCTGCCTCATCGTCTGAATTAGAGGGAAGAACAGGATCGAGGTAGTCCATATTGAGAGTATGCAAATTATGTTCTCCCTCGAAATCAAAATCTTCTGGATTTAAATCTCAATTCTTGGATGGTCCACAACTGCATCAAAAAATGACTATATTAGTATCTAACTTAAAACTTTGAATACAAAGAAAAAAAGTACCTATACTCTTCTTTGGTGCGGCGATAAATTAATCGTAGATTTGAGTGAACATAAACTAAATCATCTGCTCTTTTACTAGTGAGTTTGTTTCTTTTAATGTTGTGAATTTGAGCATATGTACTCCAATTTATTTCACAACAAGATGATGTAGCAGGTTGGGATAACAACTTCATTGTAAGACGTTGCAGATTTGGTGTCTCTGATCCATATGCTGCCCACCAATTAAGGGGATCTTCCTCGTCCTTTGCCACAAGTGCTGCTAAAGAATCAAATCTCCTAGTAGAAAACTTGTCAAACTCACTATTTACAACCTTAAACATGTGAGGATCATTAAAAAGTCTTCCCAAACATATCATTTTATTTCTTGATATCTCAGGATCTTCATTTGGAGAAACACGACAAACACCTGCTGTCAACCATTTTTTTTGCATAGTATTTTGGATTGAGAGAGTGTGTCATGCAATGCACAGGTGTATTGCTTTTATCTCATCTTCTCACTAAAACTGAATGTACATGATTATAAAATTCTGAATCATCAAGTGCAATATCTTTCTTCTCATGTTTAAAAATGATACTTTGAACTTTTTGAATCATATTGTCCTACATTTCATAAATTTTATGAAGCATGAGTACATCTCTGTCAACTTCTCTCAACATTTCCCAAATAGGATATGTAAATTCAACAAAATATGTAATTTTATCCCACCAAAAATCATCACAGATGCATTTTTTTGATAGCTTGAGCCTTGACATCATCTTCAGTACGATAAAAATCTCAATCTTGATCAGCCACCATCATCATAAATGCATTCTTGAGTTGCTTAATTCTTTTTATCATAACAATGAGATAAGCAAAACGAGTTTCAACAACTTTCAGTAACTTGAGATCAGAATGCCTATTAAATATAGAAAGGGCATGACGATGGTTTACAACAAAATTTCTAATATTTCGAACATCATGCTCTATTATTTCAATCCATAAACACATTTCATGTGCATGTGTATCATCTTTTAATGGATTGCATATACTCTTAAATGTCAAATTTAAACTGTGTACTGCACAAGGAGTCCAAAAAATATGTGAATATGTATCTTCACATGCCAAATTCATTCATGCACGACTGCAAACTAGAGCATTGTCAGTAATGATTTGCACCACACTTTCTTCACCCACTTCTTTTATCACTTCGACAAATAATCTCGTTAAATATTCAACATCTTTATACTCTCCAGATGCATCAACAGTCTTCAAAAAGATTGACCCATTAAGTAAGTAAGCAATGAAGTTTATCAGTGGTCGTCTTTGTATATCAGTCCACCCATCAGAAATAATCGGCACTCCATGTTGTTTCCATGCAAATTTTTGGGTCTCTAACAAGTCTTCAATTCTATTTTTTTCCTCTGCAAGAATGACTGTTCCTAGTTTTTCTGAACTAAGAGGCACATAACCACTCAAATTACAATTAGCCAAAGATGTAATCATATCTTTCCAGTATGGACTTCTAACTACATTAAAAGGAATTGAGCTTGAGTAAAAGAATTGACCAATCTTTTTATCAATTTTTGCTCTTGCCATGTTTTTAAATGACGCTTGTATTGTTTTATTGCTTTCCATCTTTCTTTTCTTTAAAAGCTCTTCTTGTACATCACTAGCAGTAGGAAAAGATAAATTAATCGAATCGCTTTTCATCTCTACAATTTTCTTCTTTTCAGCTTCCTCTTGTTCTTTTTTTAATTGTTTTAACATGTCTTTGTCAACCCCAGAACATGCCCTAATTCCTTGACCACGAATATGCAAAAGATGTGTTTCCACACGCGTATAAGAATCTGTGAAAACAGTCTTACATAGATTACAATGAAACTGCACATTCCCACCACCACCACCACTACTAGCTTTTACCCCTTTTGTCACAAGCCTCCAAAGTGGTTGAGAAACTTCTAATTCAGGGTTAGAACTTGAATCAAATGTATTGACACTACCGCTAGAACTCGCCATTATATCTGAAAAGTGATAACTGAAAAGAAAATAAGTAAATAAAATAAAGATAATAAACACTTCAAAATAATAGTAATATGAGCTCCAGGTTCGTTCCCCCTGTTCAAACCAGGCCCTCATCTGCAAACTAGGTTCGAGATAAGGAGCTTACCCCTATCTGATGCAAAAAGGAGGGGCAGGGCAAGCCCCTGCTGAACCTTATCAGTGGCAGGGGCTTCACCCTTGCCAAAAAGCCAAAGGCAGCAGGGGCTTGCTTGTTCTTATTTTCCGGCAGCCCCCCCTCCCCCCCCCCTCCCTGCACCCTCTGCTCGCAGAAGAGGGGCTCGGCCCCTCCTCGTTTCCCTTCTGTCCGGCGGGGCAAGGCTCGGCCTATCAGCCGAGCCCCCTCTTTTCCCTACTCCTTCTTACCCCTGTCGAACAAAAGGGAAACGAGGAGGGGCTCGGCCCCTCCTCGTTTCCCTTCTGTCCGGCGGGGCAAGGCTCGGCCTGTCAGTCAAGCCCCCTCCTTCCCCCACTCCTACTTATTACCCCTGCGATAAAAGGGAAACGAGGAGGGGCTGAGCCCCTCCTCTGTGAATCGGAGGCACAGGGAGGGACCGAGCCCCTCTTCTGCGAGCAGAGGGTGCAGGGGGGGAGGGGCCTGCCTGACATAAGCGAAACGAGGAGGAGCCAAGCCCCTACCTTGTGAATAGGAGGCACAAAGAGGGGTCGAAACCCTCTTCTGCGAGCAGGGTGCAAGGAGGGAGGTTGCGAACAGAGAGTGCAGGAGGGTCGACATACCTGTTGAGTGTTGACGGAGGGGGAGATGGTGGCTGGCACTTGTGCGTACCATCGTCGGAGTCTGGATCGCTGCCGTGGGTGTAGGAGAAAGCTGCAGGGGCTGAGGGGGAGAGGCAAAATCGAGAGGGTAAGCCCCTCCCCCTATCGATAAACCCCTTTTAGGGTTCGGCTGCAGATGAATTTTGGATCTGGATCGGGTCCGAACCCGATCCAACCCGGATCCAAACCGTATTTTAAAAATCAAAACGAACATTTTTGGACTCGGTCAAAGTTGACCGAGTCCAAAATGTGGACGGACTTGGCCTTGACTCGTTGATCGAATCTGACTTTGTGTTGACCGAGTCTGTGTCTGCACCCATGTCGGGGCGTGTCGACTCGGGTGCGGTGCCTCCTTAGCCGAGTCCGTATGACATAGCATGCATATCTCACAAGATCAATGAAAAATATTAAATATCTTGCAATTAAGAACATGCACTCTTGAGATTTTTTACCTTAACCCACTTCCTTAAGTGAAAAATAGTGGAAATGCACTCTTACTTAGAAAACTGCAAAAGCCTTCTCCCTTGTGCACGGATTGACCCCCAAATTGTTCTCACAAGTCGTAGGGTGTGTGGATACCCTCTAATGGCCTCTACACAAATGAGGAAGTCGGCCCTCAAGAGGTCTTTAAAACTCAAAAAAGCAAAAATACAATTCGGCCCTTTTTAAAGTGTGTCGAAGGTGTATTGTACAATACGGTACGATATATAGATGTATCGTACAATACACCTGATACGGATACGATACATTCGTATGGCAATACAAGTGTGTATCGTATCGATTTTTCCCATAGTAACGATATGTATTGTACCGTATCATATGATACGGTATGATACTTACAACATTGGTTATAAGTGCAAGCCCCAACAAGAAAACAGATACATTAAGACATAGAAGCACTAATGAAAAGTATTAATAAAATTTGTAGCATCAACAACAACATTGAGCCAACAGTTAAGGAAGTGTTGATTCCTCACCTGGCCGATGGGTAAACCAATAACAAGAATTTGGGATGTGTGGAGCCTCATTTTTTACAAAAAAATATGATCAGCTGGAGAAGTCTCATATATTCTGTCAAAAATTTCTACTGCTCATTCTTTATCTTCTTTCTCAAGACAGCAATTTTGTAAAACATCCATAAGTTCAATTCGATATTTAAATTATCCTTAATATAAAGCTATTAGCATCACTGTTGTAAGTATCACATTGTATTGTATGATACAGTATGATATGTATCGTTACTATGAAAAAAAAAAACGATATGATACACTCGTATCGCGATACGAGTGTGTATTATTGTATCTATATCGTACGATACAACCTTGTATTATACTGGATGTATCATATGATACATTTGTTAAATTATATATCAAATATTGTAATCTTATATATATTTTATATATATAAAAGGTGATATATATACATATACTATTTATATGTATATGTATCTACCTAATTCTATATATATAATATATATTTCTTTATTATTAGTCATAGGGGTAGTTTAGTCATTTCACCATTCTTGCACATATTCATTATACGAATATGCTTGTAATTCTTCCTTCTTTTATTTTATTTCTTTTCCTTTTTTTCTTTTTTAATTCTTGTGCTTTTAGCACATGGAGGGGCCCACCCAACATGATTGTTGGGCCCTCCAACGATTATAATTATAACCATCGGAGGGGTCCCAACGATAATATTGGGAGACCCTCCATGGCCTCTCATGTTGTATAAATAGGGGTGTTCCCCCTTTATGCTTTTGTAAAGACCTCCTTGGGTTCCAATATATTGAAGTTGATATTTTTATGCTTTTGTGCATGTGTACGTGTGTCTTTGTGCACTTGTGAGAGTTCTCCCTTGTGCCTTTGTGCACACTTCGCGTTTCTAGCATTGTGCTTCTACTCAAGATCTCTTTTTATAGAGATTTTCACATGGTATCAAAGCTTGGTTTGAGGAAGGAAGATCGTGTGTTTCTCCACATTCTTGGGTGCCTCGGAAAACATGCTTTCAAGCTATTGGAGATTGAAGTGAATCATTTCTTTCGGCCAATATTTTAGAGGTCTTTTTTGTCAAGAAAGACTTAAAAATCTATTGAGGTATGTGTTCTTTTCTTATTTTTATCCTCTCTAATGGGCGAAAAGGACTCACTTCTCCCTCGAGTTTAAATTCAATGGTTCAAACTATCATGTTTGGGCCGGTAATATGGAAGCCCATATTAAAGGGAAGGGGCTTTGGGGGTATGTTTAAGGTTTGATTCCGGAACCCGAACCAAAAATCACCATTATTGAAAAAGGAGATATAAAGGTTCTTGAAGAAAAAGAAAGGCAAAGAGCACTTGAAGATTATTCAAAGAAACATGACAAATGAAAAATGAAAAACTTCAAGATTTTATCTGATGCAGTGCAGGAACCGAAAACTCTCGCTAATGGGTGCCTGCGTCGATACTCGTTGATGCGGCGTGAACTTTCGCGTTAATGGGTGTTGATGTGCTGCTAGTTTGTCGTTGGCTGCACTCTTCCACTGCATGACCGTGCAATACACGATAACCCAAGCAATGGCGGAGGCGGCATGCAACAAAGTAAAGAAGACAAAGACTGACAGCGATTAAACAAATTGATGCAAAAGGAATAAAGACATAAACAAACAATAATGTGTGGCTGAAATACCAAAATAAACAAAGTGAGGAAAGGCTACAAAACCTGACATGAAACAGAAAAGTAATAAATGGAACTAATAAACAATAGGGAAGAAAGAAAGTAATGACAAAAAAAGAAAATAAAGGACTGTTGCAAAACTGACGTGACAGAGAAAAAGCAAAATAAAGAAAACAGGAGGAAAGTAAGAGGCTGCTGCAATTTCGTTCTTTTTTTTCTTCTTTTCAATGGACTAATAAACCATTACAAGGTTCAAAAGGTAAACAAACTGACGACTATTGGTTGAATGTAAAGAAATAAATGCAAACAACGCGAAAGAAACCTACGGCTGCAGTGAACCAACAGAAAAAGGACAAACAGGAAAAGGAAAATCCACAGTAAGCAAAAACAGGCGTGCGGCTAAAAAAACAAAATAACAGAGATTATGATTTTTCCCATTCATCGCTGCATGCAACCCTAAGTTGGGTTATTTAAAAGGGTTTGGCTGGATCCGGGTCTCGGGTCCGGACCCAAGACGAACTTTGCCTGTTGCTGGATCTGGGACGTGCTTTGCATCATTGTTCTGAGCCTGCTCTGCATCATTATCTTGGTTTTTCTCATCCGTTGAAAAAAAGATCAATGCCAACATCATCAAATTCAAGAAAGCTTCTGAAGCTTGGCTATATCTTAAAAAAATGTATACGTCAAGAGATTTGTGACACAAATACTACCTTCAAAAGAGGGCTTTGACCTTACAACAAAATGAGATGACTATTCGGGAATACTTTGTCGAATTGTCTTTCATTTGGGATGAGCTTGCTATGCTTGAACCCAAATGGAGTGGTGAAGCTATTGAGCTTAGACACAAACAACTAGAGGAAGATCGCTTTTTTAACTTCCTAAATGGTCTTAGAGCCAAATTTGAATAAATTTGGTCTTTTCTTCTCTCTTCTTTCACATCTCCCGTCATTGAAGATGTTATTACTAAATTGAGTGGGGAAGAAACCCGTATGGGCATTAGTAAAAGCAATCCGAGCATCCTTGCAACCTCCTCTATTCAAGAAGAAAGTGAAGAGGTGAATGTCGTTTCAAGACCGGGTAACAATGTGAGGACTTACAAACCTCCTCATTTTAAGAATCAAAGTCAAGAAGGAAATTGGCAAAATGGAAAGAGAGACTATAGCAAATTAAATTGTCAGTTTTGTAAAGAACCGGGATATATCAAACCAATGTATCCAAAATGGAAGAAATTGCTTGCAATGGCCACCACCATTCAACCGGAAGAACGGACATCCTCTTCCAATGGGTCTCTCTCTACAACAAATTATAGAAGCTCTTCAACCTCTTCTCAATAGATGAATTTTCAGAGCCACTATGTCAACCTCCTCCCCTCCCGGTAAGACATTTTGGCTCTTAGATTCTGGTGCATCATTTCATATGACCCCAAGCGTTTGTTCTCTTTTGGAATACTCTAAAAATTCTTTTGCATCTTTTGTCTAAACGGCGGATGGAACATCTCTTGAAATTAAAGGAATAAGTAATTTCGAAAAACAAGATTTCTTTATTCTAAAAATAAGATTCATACCAAAACTAAATTTGAATTTGTTTTTGGTTTCTCAACTCTCGGACCATGGTTGCGATATAAAATTCTCTTCTAATAAATGTTGGATATAGGATCACCGGTCCAGAAGGTTGATTGGGGAAGGCTCTAAGAAAGAAGATCTCTACTATATCGACTTTCTCCAAGTTTTCAAGAATCAATTTTGTAATGTTGTCCAAAATAAAGCTATTCACGTGTGGCATAAGAGACTTGGACATCCTAATATTGTTAAAATTTCATATTTGCCATTTGTTAAACATCTTTGTAAAAGAGATTTTACATGTAATGAATGTATTCCTGAGAAAATGAAAAGTTTACCCTTTTATCAAAGATCCATGTTTACAACAAAACCTTTTAAAATCGTCCATTCCGATGTATGGGGTCTGGCTCCTGTGATATCTAAAGGAGGATTCTCATATTATGTGATTTTTGTTAATGATTATACAAGGTATTATTGGATATACTTTCTCAAACATAAGCATGAAGTTTTTTCGACTTTCAAAACTTTTTATATGATGATCTTAAATCAATTCAATGGGAACTTAAAAAATCCTTAGATCCGACTCAAGAGGAGACCTATCAAACGAATTCAAGAGTTATCTTGAAAATTATGGTATTCTCTATCAAAAAATTTGTCCAAAAACCCCTCAACAAAATGGATTAGTTGAACGAAAGCATAGGCATATTATTGAAACAACTCGAACTTTGCTTATTTCGCAAAACATTCCAAAAAAAACTTTGGGCTGAGGCAGCCCTTACATCGGTCTATCTCATAAATAGACTTCCATCAAAAAATTTGAAGAAAATTTTCCCTTTTGAAAAATTATACGAGAAGGAACCTGACTATAGCAGATTAAGGGTGTTTGGATGTAAATGTTTTGTCCTTATGAATAAAAATGATAAGCTTTCCCCAAAGGCCATTCCTTGCGCCTTTCTTGGTTATTCAGAAACCCAAAAGGGTTTTCGATGTTATGATGTTAAAAATAACGAACTGTATGTTTCCAGAAATATGAGTTTTTTGAAAAATCTTAGTGGTTTCGAAAGTCTTGTATCTCATGATGAGAATATAAATTATTCCTTTTTATTTGAAATGTTAGCTAAAGATGATGATACAAGTGATGATGAGTCAACTCAGAATAACTCAAGCGATAATGAAACCGAGGAAACTATCACCTCTCTGCTCTCCCCCTTCATCAACATATCAATGAGGGATCATTTAGAGAGCCCATCACCTATGTCCATAGAGATAAAAACACCTTCAGAAGTGCTCTTGAAAGATATAATGACACCAGTAGGACTGTTTCCCCAAAAAAGGAGAACCTACGAAGGACTGAAAGACATAGGAAAGTTCTCTCTAGATTTATCTCATATGACTCTTTCTCACCTAAATATAGGGCTTGTCTTAGTGTCATTCATTCTTACATAGAACCTAAAAATTTTGAGGAAGCACGAAAATGTTCTGAATGGGTAGAAGCTATAGAGAATGAACTCGGTGCTCTGAGAAGAGCCAAAACTTGGGAATTTCAAGATCTTTCTAAGGGTAAGAAAATAATAAGATATAGATGGGTATTTAAGATAAAAACTAAGAGCGATGGATCTCTTGAGAGATATAAGGCGTGAATAGTTGCTAAGGGATATAGTCAAGAATATGTGATTGATTATGAAAAAACTTTTGCCCCTGTAGCCCGAATGGTAATAGTCCGGTGTCTCATCACCGTTGTCTCAATCAACAAATGAAACATCTATCAAATGGATGTTAAAAACGTCTTCCTAAATGGTGATCTGAATGAAGAGGTATATATGGATGCTCCACCAGGAATGAAGACTCCCAAAGGAAAAGTGTTTCACCTTCGTAAAACACTTTATGGTTTAAAACAAGCCCCTAAGGCTTGGTATGATAGGTTTAACTCCGTAATGTTAGAAAATGATTTTTCTTCCTATTTCACTGACTATGCCTTGTTTGTAAGAAAAACCAATGTCAGGATTGTCATTTTTCTTTTATATGTGGATGATATGCTTATAACTGAAAGTGATTCTAAAGGGATTAAAAGTATAAAATCAAATTTAAAAGATGGATTTAAAATGTCGGATTTAGGTTTCCTAACTTATTTTTTGAGTATTGAAGTAGCATACTCTCATAGAGGGTATTTTTTATCTCAAACTAAACTTGCCTCTGAGATTATTGACAGGTCAGGTATTACAGATGATAAGGTTTATAAAACTCCCGCTATAGTGAAAGCCAAAATGAAAATTGATAATGGTATTCCTCTCTCTGATCCCACCCCCTACAGACAACTTGTGGGATCATTAATGTATCTGAGTATTACTAGACCAGATATTTCTCATGCAGTTCATACTGCAAGCCAGTTTCAGCATGGACCAACATCGGTTCACATGAGTACAATTCTGCGGGTCGTAAGATACATAAAGGGTACACTAAATAAGGGAGTATTTTTATCTTCTTCTTCTGAATTAAAATTAATTGCTTATACTGATTCTGACTGAAGAGGTGACCTAAATAACCGTCAGTCCACCATTGGTTTTTGTGTGTTTTTAAGAGATTCTCTGATCTCATGGAGATGCAAGAAGCAGCAAAAAGTGTATTTATCCTCAACTGAAACTGAATATCGTGTCATGGCAACTACTACCATGACATCAGCTGCTAGAAGATATGGGGATCATATTAAAAGGACCCACCAAACTATGTTGTGATAACAAGAGTGCAATTTATATTGCTAAAAATCATACTTTCCACGAGCGGACTAAGCACATTGAAATGGACTGTTACTATGTTTGTGAAGCCTATATGAAGGGAGTTATCGATCTTCCATATGTTATTTCAGAATATCAGTTGGCAGACTTCTTCACTAAAACTTTGTGTGCTCTGCGATTCAACTTTCTCCTTGGTAAACTTTCGGTCATCCTGCCCTAAGTTTGAGGGGGTGTTAAATTATATATCAAATATTGTAATCTTATATATATTATATATATAAGGTGATACATATACTATTTATATGTATATGTATCTACTTAATTATATATATATATATAATATATATTTCTTTATTATTAGTCGTAGGGATAGTTTAGACATTTCACCATTCTTGTGCATATTCATTATACAAATATGCTTGTAATTCTTCCTTTTATTTTCTTTCTTTTTTTTCTTTTTTAATTCTTATGCTTTTAGCACATGGAGGGGGGCATCCAACATGATCGTTGGGCCCTCCAACGATTATAATTATAACCGTTGGAGGGGTCCCAACGATCATATTGGGAGACCCTCCATGGCCTCTCATGTTGTATAAATAGGGGTGTTCCCCCTTTATGCTTTTGTAAAGACCACCTTGGGTTCCAATATATTGAAGTTGATATTTTTATGCTTTTGTGCATGTGTATGTGTGCCTTTGTGCACTTGTGAGAGTTCTCCCTTGTGACTTTGTGCACACTTCGTGTTTCTAGCATTGCGCTTCTACTCAAGATCTCTTTTTATAGAGATTTTCACAACACCTTCGATGCACTTTAAAAATCGTTGAATCATTTTTTTTTTTGGGGGGGGGGGGGGGGGGGGGGGTTAAAGACCTCTTGAGGGCTGACTCCCTCATTTGTGTAGAGGCCATTAGAGGGGTATCCATGCACCCTAGGAGTCGTGAGAGCGATTTGTGGGCAGATCTGTGCACAAGGGAGATAATTGAGGGTATATTTTTTAAAAACTTGGTTATTTAACTATTAAGTATTTATAAACTTGGTTATTTTTTTTTTGTTTATGTAATATGAAAGTATGAGTCTTCTAGCATGTTATTAATTGCAAGATATTTAATATTTTGTATTGTTCTTATAAGATAGTTAATGTTTGATGATGTCTTATGCAGCTCATAAAGACATAAATGCTTCATATGTGATTTTTGTTAAAATGTAAAACTGTATATATATATATATATATATTATTATTATATATATATATTATTATTATATATATAAATATATTTTTCATTTCTTTCTTTTCTGTAATTTTTTTCCTTTATTTTTATTTGTTGTCTTTATGTCATCTAGTTCAGTTTGAACTAGAATGATTGTTGCTAGTCATGTCCTGTCTAGACTTGACTAGCAATAGAGTTGTTGGACTAACCGTGTCCAACAACTCTATTGAGTCCTCTTTCAGCTGTGTATATAAAGGGGTGCATCCCCTCTTGTATTTTATTTCAATGCTTCTTAAGCAATTGGTTTTTCATATCAATAAAAAATACATTTTTATTTTTATTTTGTTTCCAGTTATACTATTTTTAAGGGTTATGCTTTAGTGTCATTCTTGACACTTGCCCTTGTGAATCTAAGCTCGTGTTTCGAAGATCCCCATTTCATTTCATGGTATCAGAGCTGCGGAAGTACTAAATCTTGAGGAAAAGTTGCTTCGGTTTCTGTGCCTATTTGTAAAAGTGTTCGGCACTCAAAGAGAAGTGTTTTATCACTTCATTGGGGAAGATTTCACATCTTGTTGTATTGGTTTTTATTCTTTCTTTTTCATTTTCCTTCTTGTTTCTCTTTTATCCCTATTCTTTCTCAACTTGTAATCGATAGATGACAATGATAAAGTCACAATCATGCCTATGAAACTAAGTGATACAAACTATGTAACACGGGCTTCAATCATGAATCACCATATATGGGGAAAAGGCCTATGGGGGATTGTGGATGGTTCCGATTCGGAACCTAAGTTATCTCTTACTAAAAAGGAGGGAGATAAAGAGGTCCTTCTATCGAAAGAAGATAAAATCAAGGCTATTGCCTCATACGAGAAGAAATGGAAAGAATGGAGAATATCTCATGCGAAGATAATGTCATGGCTTATCAATAGTGTTGACATTAAAAAATGCTCAAGTCTTACCAAATTTGATACCTTAAGAATATGTATTCCCTTAAAGATATTGCACACGTGTGCAACCTCCAAGAAAAAGTTCGAATGATGACACAAGGAGACAAAACTATTTGTGAATATTACAATGGGTTGTCCGAACTTTGGGAAGAACTTTCCCTTTTAGAACCAAAGTGGCATTGTGCCGAAGACATCGAGCTTCGTCAGAAACAACTCGATGCTGAACATTTTTACCAGTCTATCACTGGATTAAGGCCGGAATTTGAAACCACTAAATCGACCCTACTTCAATTGTTGAAACTATTGAAGAGTTAACAATGAAAGAAAATCGTCTCCTAAAAGGTTCTTCAAAAATTGAAGATGGTTCCGTTTTAGCCGTGTCTAGACCAGGGAATCATGTTCGATCATATAGGCCTCCTCACTTTAACCAACAAAATGGTGACTATGATAAGAAGAAAGTTATTTGTCATCACTGTCATGAACCGGGACACTACAGGCCACAATGTCCCAAACTTAAAGAGCTGAGAGAAAAAAGAGCTGTAATTGCTGGATCGGAGCCTAAAGATCAGGATGCACTAGTTTCCCTGACCCAACTAATGGAGATTCTTCAGCCTCTCATCAAAGGTGTCTCTTCCTCATCTGAAGCTTCAACCGGCGCAGCAGCCTCATCTTTTTCTGATTCAGGTAAAATTTCTTAGCTCCTTGACTCTGGTGCATCTTTTTATATGACCCCAAATAATCAAAGTCTATCCAAATGTGTTAAAAATAAAACAAGTGTGTCAAAGGTCTTTACTGCTGATGGGACTTCTCTTGAAATAGAAGGAATAGGAAATTTTGAAAAAATTTATAAAACAAAGAAATTTTTTATTCCAGAAATTAGACATGTTACCAAATTAAATTTAAATCTTTTATCTGTATCTCAAATTTCTGATTATGGGTTTAATATTTCCTTTTCTTCTCATGGTTGTTGGGGTACAGGATCGCCAGTCAGGCAAGCTGATTGGGGAAGGCCATAGAGAAGGAGAACTCTATTACATGAATTTTTTGGAAATGCCGCAGAAATCTTTTTGTTATAATATTCAAAAAATAGAGTTGGAACTGTGGCATAAGAGACTTAGTCACCCACATATAGCCAAAATCCAACATTTTCCAAATCTAGGGAAATTTTGTAACTCTGAATCATTTGATTGTAAAGATTGTATTCTCGGCAAAATGAAAAGATTATCATTTCAGAACAGAACCTTTTTCTCTTCAAGACTACTTGAATTAATACACTCGGATGTTTGGGATCCTGCACCAGTAATTTCTAAAGGAGGATTTGTTTACTATGTTATTTTTGTCGATGATTTCTCCTAACATACGTGGATTTACTTTCTCAAACATAAGTCTGAAGTATTTTCATACTTTCAAACTTTTCATAATATGGTTAAAAACAAGTTTCAAAATGATATTACTATTTTTCAGACAGATTCAGGGGGAGAGTTTTTATCCACAGATTTTCAAAATTATCTTAAATTGCATAGCATCACACATCAAAAATCTTGTCCTTATACACCTCAACAAAATAGACTGACAAAACGAAAACATCGTCGTATTATAGAAACCACTAGGACTTTATTAATAGCAAATCAAGTCCTGAAAGACTTTTGGGCAGAAGCTGCCTTAACTGCCACCTATCTCATTAATAGGATGTCATCTTCTTCGTTGCAAAATATCACTCCCATTGAAAAACTTATGAACATTTCTCCAGACTACTCTAGACTAAGAATATTTGGGTGTAAATGTTTCATATTTACTGACAAAAATGATAAACTTTTCCCTCGTGTGATTCCCTGTGCCTTTTTAGGATATGCTGAAAAACAGAAAGGTTATAGATGTTTTGACTTCGAAAATAATAGACTATATGTGTCTAGAAATGTTTCCTTTCTTGAAAAAGAAAGCTTCTTTGATTTTAGAAAATTAAAAGACGTCACTGAGTACTCTTTTTTGCTAGATCTAACATCAACATCTAATGAATATGATGATCAAAGAATTATTGATCTTAATGTTGAAAATGAAGAAGTTCATAGAGATACTAGTATTCAATATTCCAGGTGACAAGAGTCTAATCCTCCATGTGCACTTGAAAAATATTCTAACATTCCAACTAGACAATCATCCCGAGTCTCGAGGCCTCCAGGAAAGTTTGTATCATACGAGTCTTTCTCACCCACATATAGGGCAGTTATTGCATTAATTCACTCATATGAAGAACCATCCACATATTTTCAAGCAAAAAATGATATCAAATGGATAAAAGTAATGAAAGCTGAATTGGATGCACTTGAAAAGGCTTCTACATGGAATATTCAAGATCTTCCTCCAAGGAAGAAAACTATAGGATGTCGATGGGTTTATAAAATTAAAACCAAGAGTGATGGTACTCTTGAAAGATATAAAGCTCGTTTAGTAGCCAAAGGTTATGCCCCAGAATATGGGATTGATTATGAAGAAACCTTTGCTCTGGTGGCTCGTATGACAACTGTTCGAACCTTAATTGTCTTAGCTTCTATCAAAAAATGGTCTATTTTTCAAATGGATGTCAAAAATGCTTTTTTAAATGGAAAGCTAGTTGAAGAAGTATACATGGAACCCCCTCCTGGTCTAAGTATTCCTAAGGGTAAAGTCATTCGCTTAGAAAAAACTCTTTATGGACTTAAACAAGCATCAAAAGCTTGGTATGATAGGTTTAGTCGTGTTATGATTGATATTGGTTTTCAATTCTGTTTAACTGACACTGCATTGTTTATTAAGAATTCTGATGCAGGGATCATTGTGCTTCTTCTCTATGTGGATGATATGATCATTATCGGAAGCGATAAACAGGGAGTTGAAACAATCAAAACACTTTTTAAATCTCATTTTGAAATGACTTATTTGAGCTTGTTGAGATATTTTTTAGGCATTGAAGTTGCTTATTCTCCTAAAGGATATTTATTATCTGAGACTAAATTTGCTTTTGATATTGTTTTCAGGTCTGGTATTACTGATGATAAGAAAGTTGACACTCCAGAAGTTGTTAATGTTAAAATGAAGATTGATGATAGAGAACTTCTTGCAGACCCAACTTCTTACAGACAGCTTGTCGGGGCACTTTTCTATCTATCCAGTACCAGACCAGATATAACACATGTTGTTCACACAGCAAGTCAATTTCAACATGCTCCTACTTCTGTTCATATGGGAGTAGTCATGTGTATTATCAAATACATCAAGTCTTCTCTTTCACGAGGACTTTTCTTATCTTCCTCCTCTTCTCTTGATTTAATTGCATATATTGATGTTGATTGGGGAGGTGATCCCTGTAAAAGTATCTTCAGCAAGATACTTAGATCAAGACCTTAATATTCTTGATAATAAACCCGGCACGAATACACAATAAGAACACTTTAGAACACTTGTGCACAAAAGCACAACTCACAAATAACTCACAAATGCACAAAGGCATAAAAATAATGGAATCAATTTATTGAGCACTTGGGCTTTGACTTAAAGCCATGAGAGAACACTAAGGGGAGAGCCCCTATTTATAACCACACAAAAGGAGCCTTGAAGGGGCTCCACTCATAGACGTTGGAGCCCCTCCAACGGTCACAAATGTGACCGTTGGAGGGGCCCAACGTCTATTTGAGTGGGCCCCCCAAGGTACCTTTAGGTACAAAAATAAAAGAAATAAAAATAAAAGAAAAAAGAAAACTAAAATAAATTACAAACACATTCATAAAGTGAATGTGCGTAAAATAGAGGAAAAGACTAAACTACCCCTACGGCTAAACAAATAGAAATATATATTTTATATATATAATAAGTAGATACATATACATATATATTAATATATGTATATGTATTACCTTATATATATATAATATATATATTACATTAATTGATTAGGTACATAATTTAACACCCCCCTCAAACTTAGGGCAGGATGACCGAGAGTTTGCTAAGAAGAAAGTTGAAAAGCAGAGCACACAAGGCTTTGGTGAAGAAATCCGCCAATTGATATTCGGACGTGACATATGGAAGGTCAATGATTCCTTTGAGGTACGCCTCCCGAACATAATGATAATCCATCTCTATGTGTTTGGTCCTTTCATGAAAAGTGTGATTTTTAGCTATATAAATCGCACTTTTGTTGTCACAGCAAAGCTTGGTAGGTCCTTCAATAGTGATCCCCATGTCTTCCAGCAACTGATGAATCCAAACAATTTTCATGGTAGTAGTCGCCATGACACGATATTCAGCTTCAGTTGATGATAGAGACACCTTTTGCTGCTTCTTGCATCTCCATGAGATTAATGAGTCTCCTAAGAAAACACAAAATCCAATGGTGGAGTGACGGTTATTTGGGTCACCTCCCCAATCAGAGTCAGTATAAGCAATTAATTTTAACTCAGAAGAGGAAGACAGAAAACTCCCTTATTAATAGTGTGCTTTAGGTATCTTACGACACGTAAGATAGCACCCATGTGAACAGAGGTTGGTGCATGCTGAATCTGACTTGCCGTATGCACCACATGTGAGATATCTGGTCTAGTGATACTTAGGTACATCAACGATCCTACTAGTTGCATGTAGGGAGTAGGATCGGAGAGAGGAACACCATCATCAATCTTCATTTTAGCTCCTACTATAGCAGGAGTTTCACAAATTTTATCATCCGTAACACCTGACTTGTCAATAATCTCAGATGTCAGCTTAGTTTGAGACAAAAAATATCCTCTATGAGAGTATGCTACCTCAATACCCAAAAAATAAGTTAAGAAACTCAAGTCAGACATTTCAAACTTATCCTTTAAAATGGATTTTATGCTTTTAATCCCTTTAGAATCGCTCTCAGTTATAAGCATATCATCCACATATAGTAGTAGAATAACAATCCCTGCATTAGATTTTCTAACAAACAAAGCAGTATCAGTAAAGCAGGATGAAAAACCATTATCTAACATTACAGAGTTAAATCTATCATACCAAGCCTTGGGAGCTTGTTTTAAACCATAAAGTGCTTTCCGAAGGCGAAGCACTTTTCCTTTAGGAGACTCCATTCCAGGAGGAGCATCCATATATACTTCTTCATTTAGATCTCCGTTTAAAAAAGCATTCTTAACATCCATCTGATAGATATTCCATTTATTGATTGAGGCAACAGTTATAAGACATCGAACGGTGACCATCCGAGCTACCGGGACAAAGGTCTCCTCATAATCAATCCCATATTTTTTACCATAACCTTTAGCAACTAAGCGGGCCTTATATCTCTCAAGGGACCCATCACTCTTAGTCTTGACCTTAAATACCCATCTACATCCTATTGCTTTCTTGTCTTTAGGGAGGTCTTGAAACTCCCATGTCTTTGCTTTCTTTAGAGCTTCAAGTTCATTATTCATAGCGACTATCCATTCCGGACATTTTCGTGCTTCCTCGAAGTTCCTAGATTCTACGTAAGAGTGAATGGCGCTTAGACAGGCTCTATATTTAGGCGAAAAGGACTCATATGAGATGAACCTAGAAGGGGGTCTTCTTAGTCTTTCGGTCCTACGAAGGTTTTCTTCACTCGAAGGAGTAGTCTCATTATCATATCTTTCGAAGGGCACTTCTGAAAGTATTTCTATCTCTATGAGAGTAGGTTATGGGATCTCTATGTGGTTCTTCACTGATATGTTGATGAAGTGTTGAGGACTCAGAATGGGTTTCATTATTACTTAAGTTATTTTGATTTGATTCATCATCACTAGTATCATCATCATCAGTCAATAAATCAAACAGAAAAGAATAGTCAATATTCTCGTCATCAGTTTCAAGTTTTTCGAAACCACTAATATTTTCCAAGAAGCTTACATTTCTAAAACATATAGTTTATCACTTTTAATATCATAACAGCGAAAGCCTTTTTAAGTTTCAGAATAACCAAGAAAGGCACAAGGAATGGCCTTGGGAGAGAGTTTGTCATTTTATCAGTAAGGACAAAACATTTGCATCCAAAAACCTTAACCTGCTGTATTCAGGTTCTTTTTCGTATAATTTTTCAAATGGGGAAGTCTTGTTCAAGTTTTTAGATGGAAGTCTATTTATGAGATAGACAGATGTAAGGGCTGCCTCAGCCCAAAGTTTTTTCGGAATACTTTGTAGAATGAGCAAAGTTCGTGTTGTTTCAATAATGTGCCTATGTTTTCGTTCTGCCAACCCATTTTGTTGGGGGGTTTTAGGACAAGACTTTTGATGGAGAATTCCATAATTTTCAAGATAATTTTTGAATTCATTGGAAAGATATTCGCCACCCGAATCGGTTCTAAGAATTTTTAAATTTCCATTGAATTGATTTAAGACCATCATATGAAATGTTTTAAAAGTTGAGAAAACTTCATGTTTATGTTTAAGAAAATATATCCAACTAAACCTAGTGAAATCGTCCACAAAGATAACATAGTATGAGAAACCTCCCTTAGATATTACCGGAGTCGGACCCCATACATCGGAGTGAACAATTTCAAAAGGTTTTGTTGTAAACATGGATCTTTGAGGAAAAGGAAGACTTCTCATTTTTCCAAGAATACATTCATTACAAACAAAATTTTCATTACAAAGATGCTTAATAAAAGGCAAATAAGAGATTTTAACAATGTTGGGATGACCCAATCTCTTATGCCATACATGAATATCTTTGTTTTGAGCAACATTACAAAATTGCTTCTTGGGAATTTTAAGAAAATCAACATAGTAGAGGTCTCCTCTCCTAGAGCCTTCCCCAATCAACTTCCCGGACTGGCAATCCTGTATCCAACATTTATCAGAAGAGAACTTTATATCGCAACCATAGTCCGAGAGTTGAAAAACGGAAAGTAAGTTTAAGTTTAGTTTTGGTATAAGACGAATTTTTGGGATAAAGAAGTCTTGTTTTTCAAAATTGCCCATTCCTTTAATTTCAAGAGGTGTTCCATCCGCCGTTGAGACAAAAGATGGAAGAAAATTTTTAGAATAATCAGAAAGAAAGCAAGGACTTGGAGTCATATGAAATGAAGCACCGGAATCAAGGAGCCAAGATGTCTTACCGAGAGAGGATGAGGATGACATAGCGGCTCCAGAAATGCCTCCTTTGAGAATAGGTTGAAGAGCATCCATAATTTGTTGAAGCGAAAGAGATTCATTTGATGACGAAGGTCGTTCCTCTGATTGGGATGTTAAAGCCGCGGCAAGAAATTTCTTCCATTTGGGACAAAAGGGTTTAATATGCCCCGGTTCTTTACAAAAATGGCAAGTTAATTTGCTATAGTCTCTCTTGCCATATCGATCATTTCCTCCTTGCCCTTGATTTTTGAAATAGGGTGGTTTGTAGGTTTTCAAATTATTTTCGGGTCTTGACACAGCATTAACCACTTCATAATCACTTTGAGAAGGTGTAGCAAGGATACTTGGGTTATTTTTACTAATCCCCATACGTGTTTCCTCACCACTTAGCTTGGTGATGACATCTTCAATAGAGGGAGATGTGAAAGAGGATAGGAGAGAGGACCGAATTTGCTCAAATTCGGGTCTAAGACCATTTAAAAAGTTGAAGAATCGATCTTCCTCTAGTTGCTTGTGTCTTAATTCAATAGCTTCTCCGCACCATTTTGGTTCGAGCATAGCAAGCTCGTCCCAAATAGATGATAGTTCGGCAAAATATTCCCGAATGGACAAATCGTTTTGTTGAAGAGTCAAAGCTTTCTTTTGGAGATAATATTTGTGAGATAAGTCCCTTGAAGTATACATTTTTTCAAGGTACAACCAAGCTTCGGAGGCCCTTTTAAACTTAATGATGTTGGCATTGATCTTGGTTTCAACGGATGAAAAAATCCAAGATAATATTTTGAAGTTCTTCATTTCCCACTCATCATGCTTTTTTGAATATTCTTCTAGGGCCTTTTGTCTATCTTCGCCTTCAAGAATCTTAATATCCCCTTTCTCTATGATAGAAAGTTTGGGTTCGGGTTCCGATATGGAACCTTGAACGTATCCCCAAAGGCCTTTCCCTTTGATATGGGCTTCCATATTGCCGGCCCAAACATGGTAGTTTGAACCACTAAGTTTAAACCAGGGTTACCGGAAGCGCCTACCTAAAAGGGGAAGCGTGCGCTTCCCCGAAGCGCGCTTCGAAAGCGCGGAACGTCGCGCTTCCGAAGCGTGGGGGGAAGTGTCTCCCTTTTTTGGGAAGTGTGTCCCCCTTTTTTGGGAAGCATGCTTCCCTTTAATGGGGGACGTGTTTCCCTTTAATGGGGGACGCGCTTCCCTTTAATGGGAAGCGCGCTTCCCCTCGCTTCACCCTCGCTTCCCCTGTTTTTTCAATTTTTTTGTATTTTTTATTTTTTATTTTTTATTTTTATTTTTTTCGCTTCCCCCTCGCTTCCGAGACGCTTCCTATGTCGCTTCCGAGACGCTTCCTATGTCGCTTCCGAGACGCTTCCTAGGTCGCTTCCGAGACACTTCCCGAATCGCTCCTAAGTGGTCCCACGCTTCCCCGCTTCCTAAAATTTTGAAAGTGCCTCGCTTCCCGCTCCCGCTTCCCGTATCGCTTCCCGCTCCCGCTCAACTGGCAACCATGGTTTAAACCCAAGGGAGAAGTGGGAGTCTTTTTCACCTATTAGAGAGGAAGAACGATAGAAAATAATGCGTACCTTAAAGGATTTTCAAACTTTTCTTGACAAAAGTTGCTTCTAAAATATTGCCCGAAGTAGATGATTTACTCCAAAACTTTACTAACTTGAGGGCACGATTTTCAAGGTACTCCACAAGTGGCGATACGCATGATCCTCCTCCTTCAACGAGGCTCTGATACCATGTAAAAGTATCTTCAACAAGATACTTAGATCAAGACCTTAATATTCTTGATAATAAACCCGGCACGAATACACAATAAGAACACTTTAGAACACTTGTGCACAAAAGCACAACTCACAAATAACTCACAAATGCACAAAGGCATAAAAATAATGGAATCAATTTATTGAGCACTTGGGCTTTGACTCAAAGCCATGAGAGAACACTAAGGGGAGAGCCCCTATTTATAACCACACAAAAGGAGCCTTGGAGGGGCTCCACTCATAGACGTTGGAGCCCCTCCAACGGTCACAAATGTGACCGTTGGAGGGGCCCAACGTCTATTTGAGTGGGCCCCCCAAGGTACCTTTAGGTACAAAAATAAAAGAAATAAAAATAAAAGAAAAAAGAAAACTAAAATAAATTACAAACACATTCATAAAGTGAATGTGCGTAAAATAGAGGAAAAGACTAAACTACCCCTACGGCTAAACAAATAAAAATATATATTTTATATATATAATAAGTAGATACATATACATATATATTAATATATGTATATATATTACCTTATATATAAAATATATATATATATATATTACATTAAGTGATTAGGTACATAATTTAACAATATCAATAACAGACACTCAACCACTGGCTTTTGTGTCTTTTTAGAGGAATCATTGATCTTGTGGAGGTGTAAAAAGCAGCAGAAGGTATCTCTCTCATCCACCGAAACTGAATACAGAGCCATGGCAACCACGACCATAGAAGTAGTTTGGCTCCGACGATTGCTTGCTGACATGGGAGCTGAAGCAACAAAGACTTCACAAATGTGTTGTGACAACAAAAGTGTGATTTACATTGCCAGTAACAGAATATTCCACGAACGCACCAAACACATCAAAATGGATTGTCACTACGTCAGAGAGAAATATCTATACAGGATAATTGATCTGTCATATGTCACTTCAGAATATCAGTTAGTAGACTTCTTTACAAAGCCTCTCGTTGCTCCCCGATTTCACTTTCTCTTAGACAAACTTTCGCTCATTGTACCATAAGTTTGAGGAGGAGTGTTAAAATGTAAAATTGTACATATATATATATATATATAATATTATATTATTATATATAAATATATTTTTCATTTTTTTTTCTATAATTTTTTTCCTTTATTTTTATTTTTTGTCTTTATGTCATCTAGTTCAGTTTGAACTAGAATGATTGTTGCTAGTCAAGTCCTGTCCAGACTTGACTAGCAATAGAGTTGTTGGGCTGACACAGTCCGACGTGTCCAACAGCTCTATTGAGTCCTCTTTCAGCTGTGTATATAAAGGGGTGCAGCCCCTCTTGTATTTTATTCCAATGCATCTTAAGCAATTGGTTTTTCATATCAATAAAGAATACATTCTTATTTTTATTTTGTTTCTAGTTATACCTTTTTTAAGGGTTATGCTTTAGTGTCATTCTTGACACTTGCCCTTGTGAATCTAAGCTCGTGTTTCGAAGATCCTCATTTCATTTCAATTTTATGGTTATATTTTGTGCAATTCATCATTGTTTCATGTGTTATGATTTTTTTTAGAATTTTTGCTATTTTTCATGAGTTTTTTATTTTATTAAAAATTTATGAATTTTTATGATACGATACATATCTTATTTTGGCCCGACTGATACGGGTAACGATACGATACTTATAACTTTGGTTAGCATTATGGTACTACCAAATTGATTATCCAATCATTTTGTCAACTCCTTAATTCTTCTCTCAAATTTTATAGGTAAGGGAATTTGTGACTGGTTTTGTCTTTTGCAAAAAAAAAAAGGATCCCGACTTCCTTTAAGCCGTTCCAGTAATTGTTACTTAAAGTGTCACCATCAAGCTACACTAATATATCCCAAGCAATGGTTGCATTTTAAGAATCAACTACAAACTGCCAAAGCCAATGCAACTAGATATATGCCAAGTTGACTATTGCATAAGAGCCCCATATAGCATGTATAAAAGAAGTTCAAATATAAAAGAAGCTCAAATGAAAAAACAAGATGCTCGACATGGAAATCACCAAATGGTGTCTCCCCATTTTAAATGAAATGAGATGCCTTATGGAAGTTATTTCCACAAGGTTGACTTAATCACATAACCAGAATAATTTAAGATTGCAAATGTACTTGAGCAAAGGAAATTACCTCCATGATTGTGTCAGCTCCAAACTCCTTCCTCCATTGAAGCATTTCAACCCACATAATTTTTGCTTTCTCAATGTCAAACTTCCTTGCTTTTAGAAACCTGGTCATAAACAAACCCCTTGGTTGTTACTAAAAAGAAAGTGCAGTAAATTCAAACATTTAGGTCTGATTATCAAACAAGATGGGAGGCTTCGAGAGCATGGTGGCCATGAAATATACAGGAAGAACTATGTCCCGATACAGTTATGCAATAAAATTTTATGAAGTGATTTTGAAATAGACTTTGTTGCACTAGAGTGCAGTAAATTCTAGTGTATAAAAAATTCACCAAGTCAACTCAGTGACTCGGTTGACTTGACCCAACTCGGCCTCCTACTGGGTTAGCCTAGTGAATGACCTAGGACTGCCCAAAACTTGGCAAAGTAACACACACACACTGTTAAGATAAATGTAATAATTTGGTTTAGTTACCGAGTTATTATATTTGCTATTCTTTGTATTCTTTTTGTTTTCTAGGTATACCTATTAGGTATTTAGTATTTAGATTAAGTATACTTAAATGTATACTTGTAAGATTAGAATATGTATTTTTTAATTTGCATTTATTTGTTTTTTTAGTTGTTATTTAATGACTAATATTTTTGTAATTTTTATTTTTGGTCAAACTATTTTGACCAATCTAGCTGTTAGGATTATGCCTAACGACTAGTTGGAGGAGGTCCAACTAGCAGTTAGGCTAGTCCTCTGCTTTTCTCTCTCACACCCTTATATATGTAAAGAGTCTTACACACAATCAAGTCTACAAACAACACAAAACATACATTCACCCAATATGGTAAACCAAAATAGCATACAAAATGCTCCACAGCACAAACATAAGAATAGTGCATAAATGCACTTGAATCTGAATATGTAAGAGGTAAAACCCTCTACTTTTGTATTAAAATTACAATGGGCAGCATGCCCTTATTTATAGAGAGGTTACATGAGAGGAGCTATTAAAATAGCTGTTGGGCTACTCCCAACAGCTCTAATTAGAGCAGTTGGGAGTAGCCCAACAGCTCTATTCAAACAGTCAACATTTTGACTGTTTGACAGAACCTGGCAAAAAGGCTGTTGGCTGTTTTGACAGCCCAACAGGTCTAGTCAATTATGACTGTTTGACAAAAAGACAAAAAAATAAGAAATAAAATTACAAAAATAAATAAATAAAAAAGCATTACAAGAATATAAGTATATACTTTAAATATATAGTTATATACACATATATATATACATATACATACTCTTGTATTACAAAAAATATGTATATATATATATGTTATTTTCTAACAGTCTCCCTCAAACTTATGGTGAAATCACCGAAAGTTTGTCAAGTAAAAAGTTGAATCTTGGTGAGCATAGTGCCTTGGTGAAGAAGTCAGCAAGTTGATATTCTGATGTCATATAGGGAAGATCAATAGTCTTCTTCAAATATTCTTCACGAACAAAATGGCAATCCATCTCTATATGCTTAGTTCTTTCATGAAACGTATGATTTCGAACAATGTATATCGAACTCTTATTATCACAACACAATCTTGTAGGATTCTGAAGGTGAATCCCCATATCTGAAATCAGTTGTTTGAGCCACACGACTTCCATAGTAGTAGTTGTCATTGCTCTATATTCAGCTTCTGTAGATGATAATGACACATTTTGTTATTTCTTGCACCTCCATGAAATCAAAGATTCACCTAGAAATATACAAAAACCACTTGTTGAGCGCCTGTTATTTGGATCTCCTCCCCAATCAGCATCAGAATATGCAATAAGATCTAAGGAGGAAGAAGAGGACAGAAAGACTCCCTTATTTATAGTGTCTCTGATGTATTTAATAATTCTCATGACTGCACTCATATGAGCTGATGTTGGAGCATGTTGAAATTGACTGGCTATATGTACAGCATGGGCTATGTCTGGTCTTGTAATACTTAAATACATAAGAGATCCCACTAGCTGTCTGAAGGGAGTTGGATTGTCCAAAAGAACTCCATCATCGGCTCGCATTTTCATTCCGACAATCTCTGAAGTATCAACAACTTTATCATCTGAAAGTCCTGACATGTCAATAATATCTAAAGACAACTTTGTTTGTGACAATATGTATCCTCGGTTAGAGTATGAAACTTCTATACCAAAAAAGTATGTTAGAAACCCAAGATCTGTCATTTCAAAAGAATTTTTCAAAAACTGTTTTACTTTCTTGATTCCCTCCTTGTCACTACCTGTAATTAACATATCATCAACATATAAAAGTAAAATTATAATACCAGCAGAAGAGTTCTTGATAAACAAAGCTGTATCAGTATAGCATGGTTTAAAACCATACCTTGTAATAACATTGTTAAAAGTATCAAACCAAGCTTTAGGTGCTTGTTTGAGGCCATATAATGCCTTTTTTAATTTAAGCACTTTACCTGAAGGAATTATTAATCTAGGTGGAATATCCATATATACTTCCTCATTGAGATTTAGGTGCTTGTTTGAGGCCATATAATGCCTTTTTTAATTTAAGCACTTTACCTGAATGAATTATTAATCTAGGTGGAATATCCATATATACTTCCTCATTGAGATTCCCATTTAAAAATGCATTTTTAACATCCATTTGAAATATATTCCAATTTTTAATAGCTGAAATAGCTACAAGCATTCGAACAGTGGTCATCCTAGCAACAGGAGCAAAAGTTTCTTCGTAATCTACTCCGTATTCTTGAGAATATCCTTTGGCAACTAGCCTGGCTTTATGCCTTTCCAAGGATCCATCACTTTTGGTTTTTACTTTAAAAACCCATCTACAACCTATTGTCTTCTTTCCTATAGGTAAATCCAGAATTTCCCAAGTATTAGCATCTTTAAGAGCTTCTAATTCTATGTGCATAGCTTTTATCCATTCAGGTAAATTTTTTGCTTCATTGTAACATGAGGGTTCAAAATATGAGTGGATAGCCATAAGACATGCTCTATGTTTAGGAGAGAATGAATCATAAGACACAAATTTATTTGGGATTCTTGAGGTTCGTTCTGATCTACGAATAGTGGTTTGTTCTGAAGGAATTTCTGATGCTTCATGATTACTTTGATTTACACCTTCATTGAATGCATTTCGATTTCTTCTAGTGTATACTATTGGTTCAACCGTTGTTCTATTTTCAATAAGAGGTTCTACGTAAATATTTTCATCATTAGACAATAGTTTAAACAAGAAAGAATAATCAAAGTTTATGTCTTCCGACATGTTTTCTTCAAATCCACTTTCATTTTCAACAAAATTAACATTCCTTGAAATGAGAAGTTTATCATTTTTGGTATCATAACATTTAAATCCTTTTTGTGTTTATGAATAACCAATAAACGCACAGGAAATAGCTTTAGAAGATAGTTTATCTCCTTTATCATTCAAAACATAACATTTGCAACCAAAGATTCTCATAGTCAGGTTGATATTTGAATAATTTTTCAAAAGGAATTTCATTAGATAAAGTTTTGGAAGGCATCCTATTTATAAGATATACTGAGGTTAATGCAGCTTCAGCCCAAAGATTTTTTGGAACATTTTTAGCAATAAGAAGAGTTCTTGTAGTTTCCATAATATGTCTGTGTTTCCTTTCTGAAATTTCATTTTGTTGCGGGGTTCTAGGACATGATCTTTGATGTAAAATTCCTTCATTTTCTAAAAATTGTTTAAACTCATTTGACAAGTATTCTCCTCCAGAGTCAGTTCTGAGAATTTTGAGTTTACTTTCAAATTGATTTTTAATCATGTTATGGAATGTTTTGAAGGTTGCAAATACATCTGATTTATACTTAAGAAAGTAAATCCAACAATATCTAGTGAAGTCATCAATAAACACAACATAGTAGGAGAATCCGCCTTTAGAGGCTACAGGAGCAGGACCCCATACATCCGAATGAACTAATTCAAAAGGCATTGAGGAGTAAAAAGTTCTTTGACCATAAGGCAAGAGTGTCATTTTACCAAGTAAACATTCTTTGCATTCAAAATTATCTTTACAAAGATTCTTGGTAATAGGTACAAAATTTAATTTTCTTATATTTGGATGCTCAAGTCTATGATGCCAAGTCCGTATGTCTTTTGTTTGGGCAGTGTTGCAAAATGATTCCCTTGGAATACAAAGAAAATCCATATAATAGAGATCTCCTTGCCTAGAACCTTCCCCAATCTGGCGATCCTGCACCCAACATTTACTTGATGAGAAAATGACATCACATCCATGATCCGAGATTTGAGAAACAGAAAGTAGATTAAGATGAAGTTTTGGTATAAGTCTTATTTTCGAAATATAAAAGTTGTTATGTTTTGACAAATCATTTTTAAAATTCCAACACCCTCTATTTCCAAGGCAGTACCATCGGCAGTGGAAACAAATGATGCATTTGAATCAGGTTGACATTCGGATAGTATAAATCTATGTGGGGTCATATGAAAAGAAGCTCCTGAATCAAGAAGCCAAGAGCACATACCAGGAGTAGAAGAGGTTGCAATGGCCGCTCCTGAGGTAGATCCTTTAAGCAGTGGTTGCAATGCCTCCGTCAGTTGAGATAATGATTTGGTGAGGTCTTTGAGATTCAAAGTATCTTCATCTTGTTTTGATGGTGCAGCCGCAACACGCTTTTCTTGAGGCCTATATTTGTATCTAGGACATTGAGGCCTAATATGACCGGGCTCATTACAATTATGGCAAATGATTTTTTATTCTCCTCGATTCTTATTAAAATGAGGAGGTTTATATGGCTTGATATAGTGTCCTGGTTTTGATGCGGCAAGTGCGCAATACTCTTCTTGACCATTGTTAGAAGTAACAAGCACACTAACATTTTTACTCATGTTTAGCCTAGTCTCTTCTCCACTAAGTTTAGTGAGAATCTCATGAATAGGAGAAGGTGATGAAGATGATAGCAAAGAGGCCCTTGTTTGTTCAAACTCGGGTCTCAAACCACAGAGAAAAGCGAAAAGTCTCTCTTCTTCAACTTGAACTCTCCGCATTTCTGTACACTTTCCTTCCCATTTGGGTTCAAATTGGGCAAGTTGGGTCCAAATGGAAGATAACTCCATAAAATAATCTCTTATATTCTTATCTCCTTGTTTAATGTTTCTAACTTTTTCTTGGAGATAATACTTGTGAGCCATATCCTTTTCGGTAAACATACCTCTAAGATATTCCCATGCTTCATTTGCCTTTTTGTTACACAAAAGGTTTGAGGCAATTTTTGTCTCAACTCCACTAAGCATCCATGAAAGAATTTTGGCATTTTTCATTTCCCATTCATCTAATTTTTTGTAGTATTCTTCCATGGCTTTGTTTTTTTCTTCAAGACTAGTCTCAACGTCATTTTCACCTAATGTAATTTTGGGAGTGGGTTCAAGAATAGTACCTCTTACAAATCCCCACAAACCTTGACCCTTGATGAATGTCTCCAAGTGTCCCGCCCAAATGTTATAGTTGCTTCCTTCAAGTTTGAATGGTGGAATGAAGTTGGAGTTGCTTGTATTGTGCGGAAAAAATTCACCCATGATGAATCCAAAGAAAAAAAGGAACCACCAATCACGAAAGAGAGAAGGCACGCTTTACGAGGCAGCTCACCAATGCACGGTTCATCATACACCAAGCTCTGATACCATGTAAAGAGTCTTACACACAATCAAGTCTACAAACAACTTGACAAAACATACATTCACCCAATATGGTAAACCAAAATAGCATACAAAATGCTTCACAGCACAAACATAAGAATAGTGCATAAATGCACTTGAATCTGAATATGTAAGAGGTAAAACCCTCTACCTTTGTATTAAAATTACAATGGGCAGCATGCCCTTATTTATAGAGAGGTTACATGAGAGGAGCTATTAAAATAGCTGTTGGGATAGCTGTTGGGCTACTCCCAACAGCTCTAATTAGAGTCGTTGGGAGTAGCCCAACAACTCTATTCAAACAGTCAACATTTTGACTGTTTGACAGAAACTAACAAAAAGGCTGTTGGCTGTTTTGACAGCCCAACAGCTCTAGTCAATTATGACTGACAAAAAGACAAAAAAATAAGAAAGAAATAAAATTACAAAAATAAATAAATAAAAAAGTATTACAAGAATATAAGTATATACTTTAAATATATAGTTATATACATATATATATATATATATATACATATACATACTCTTGTATTACGAAAAAGTATGTATATATATATATAAATATATATATATATATATATATATATATATATATATATTCAAGTATATACATATATATGTTATTTTCTAACAATATAAAGGGTGTGTATATGTGTTTAAGTGAGAGGGAGATGGATGTATATTGAGTGTGTGCATGAGTGATGTAATGAGGTTTTTCTTGTATATTTTTTGTGTTTATTTCACATCAATAAAATATTAAACTTTTTATATCTTGTTTCTTCTCATGTATTTGCATCACTTATTGTATCTAGCCAAATGCATTTTTTTATAATGCATTTGGATCTTATCTATGTTGTTATTGTTGAGACTAAGAGGCTTTTAGTAAATAAGTTTTTCTAAACTTGAGGTTATTTGAATCTTAATATTTAATGAGGGACCTGGGTGTAATTTTGTTCCTTGGACTATCTCTATTTAATATAGAGATTAGCCCTAATCCAATGCAACGAGTTTTCTTTTTCTAAGCAGCCATCTCTCTCTCTCTCTCTCTCTCTCTCTCTCTCTCTCTCTCTCTCTCTCTCTACCCCGATTTCTGTGTTTATTTACAGAACATCAACATGGTATCAGAGCAGTTGATCTTGAGAGCGCGATCAATCTTCTTCCAACAAAAAAAATGAAAGTTCTGGATGTCGCGATCTATATGGGAGCAGCGGTCGTGATCTCTATGCATCTGCGTGCGCATGTTATCGTGGGTCGTGAATCTAGGTGTCGAGTTCTCCTTAAAATCCATTTGGGTGTTTGATTTCAGACGTGATTACCTGCTATATCGTGAAATAAATTTTTTTTTTCGTAACATGCTGTCGTTGCTAGTGAACCTGAGTGCCGAGTTCCTCTCAAATCTTATTTGGTTGTTCATTTCTGAGAACATAAATATCAGCAGTCGTGATTCCTGCTGTGTCGTGGAATTTGTTTTTGTTTTCTGTTCGTGGAAACAACAGGTTGTGTTCGTGAAACCGAGTTGTTTGATTTCAGACGTGATCAGAACTGAATGTTAATATCAGTTCTCTGTTCGTGGACTGTGTTATGGATTATTTTTTCAGTCGTAGCATGAGTGCTGTGAAAACAGAATGTTAACAGCAATGTTTGTTCGTGGAAGCAGCAAGCGTGAGCAGCAGGCTATGTCGTGAAATATTTCTTTTCAGTTGTAGCAGGAGTGCTGTGAAAAACAAATTGTTAACAGCAGTTTTTTTAAAGCCGCAGGCGTGATTCCTGCTGTGTGGAAACATATGTTGCTTGTGAAATTTTGTTGGTACTGCTGCTAGTCGTAGTATTGGCTTGTGGAAAGTTTTGTTTCAATTAGTACTACTGCTGTGTGGAAACATTCATTTCAATTAGTACTGCTGTCAAGTCTTCATTTCTGGTGTGACAGCTTGTGTAGTCGTGGACTTGCCTGTCGTGGGGTTATAACACACGCTATATCGTGTTGGATGTGTGATCTTGATTTGCAACCTATAGCCATCCGTGGTTGAGGTGGAAGGTTTTGGTCAAGTTTCTTTAAAACTATTTTTGAAGTTTGGATCTGAATAGTCGAAGGTCGTGTTTCTCAGATTTCATTGGTGAAGTCAAAACTTGATATAGTCGGGTTCGTAGTTGATTGTGGGTGTGCGCGTGTGGTTGCTCCTGCATTTTGTGAATCAAGCCAATTAGTTTATATTATGGCTCAAGTTGTTAAATCAGATGCAGATTCCTCCAATGATTATGTAACTCTTAGCAGGGCTGAATATGACGAGCTCCTTGCTTTACGATCATTCACTTCGAAGTCTTCTGGTGCGGAGGTTGTGTGCTCGGCAGGTGATGGCCTATCTGGTCAAGGTGGTAGGTGGATCATTGATTCTGGAGCCTCTGGTCACTTGTGCAGAAATTCGGGTAATTTTTTTAGTTTAAAACCTGTGACTGGTCAAAAAGGGGTACTTCTTGCTGATGGTAGCTCTTCCCCAATTGTAGGGCAGGGAAACATGTCTATTACCCCTACTCTTCAATTGTCGCATGTTCTTCATGCTCCTTCGTTTCTACAGAATTTATTATCCGTCAGTTGAATGACAAAAGATTTGAATTGTAGAGTGATTTTTTATCCTATGGGGTGCACCTTTCAGGACTTGCTGACGGGGAGAAGGATTTGTGGCGGCTATGAGGAAGGTGGTCTGTATTACCTACACCAACCAGAAGTTTCGGCCTATTCTGCTGTTACATCATCTTCAAGTCCTCTATTGTGGCATCATCGTTTGGGTCACCTTCCAGTGACAAAACTTCGTCGTGTCATTCCTCATATACCTCCCTCAGTTTCTTTTCAGTGTGAAACATGTCAATTGGGAAAACATTGTCGAAGCTCTTTCCCCTCTAGTCAGAGTCCGTCAAGTCAAGGATTGTTTGATCTTCTTCATGTCGATGTGTGGGGTCCGAGTAGGATTCCGAATAGGTCTCAGTGTCGTTATTATCTAGTTATTGTTGATGACTTCTCAAGGTTATCGTGGGTGTTCCTGTTAAAAGATCGGTCTCAAGGTCCTGTCATTCTTAAATCTTTAATTGCAGAGATAAAAACTCAATTTGATGTATGTGTTAAAATTGTTCGCACTGATAATGCTCTTTAGTTCAAATCCAAAGACTTACTTCAATTCTATTCTGTTAATGGGATTCAACCTCAATTTACATGCCCCCATACCTCCCAGCAAAATGGGGTGGCTGAGAGGAAACATAGACAAATCCTTAATGTTGCTCGGTGCCTTATGATTCAATCTAATATGCCTGCTTCATACTGGGGCGATGCGGTTTTGACAGCCGGTTTTCTTATAAATCGCATGCTGTCAAGCTCTGTAGAAGACCAGATCCCAATTCAAATTCTCCATCCAGAGGCTCCTCTCTTCCCTATCCCCCCTAAAGTTTTTGGATGTGTGTGTTTTGTGCATAAGCTGGGTCCGGATCGAGATAACTTGTTGCGCAGTCTATTAAATGTGTTTTCCTTGGGTATCCTAAGAACCAAAAAGGATATCGTTGCTACGACCCTATATCTCATAAAGAGTATGTTAGTGCGGATGTTACCTTCTTTGAGTTTATTCCTTATTTTTCAAGTACTACTCCAAGACTACAAGAGAGCCTTGGTGATATCCTTCCTCTGTCGATTCCTCCCTTTCCGTTAGAGTCGCTTCCTCCTCAGTCCTTGGTTCCAGCGTCGGGTGTGTCTCGCTTCCGAAACCCTCCCATAGTATACACTCACAGGGTACCTCCTACCTCCATGCCGCCATCACCTCCTTCTCCTCAGGTAAGTATTTCTGAGCAAACTGTTGTCCCTACATCTGATGTTGATCTTCCCATTGCTCTGCGCAAGGGAAAGAGACAGTGCACTCTTTATCCCATCTCGCAATTTGTATCAGAAGTTAATCTTGGGGCATTTATGAAGAATTTTATTTTTGCTCTGTCTACCTCCTCTGTTCCGCTTCATCACAGTCAAGCTCTAGTCGACTCCAACTGAATGCAGGCTATGCATGATGAGATGGATGCCCTATGGTCTCGAGGCACTTGGGACTTGGTTGATCCTCCCACAGATGCAGATATTGTAGGCTGCAAATGGGTATATAGCATTAAATATAACTCGGATGGGTCGATTGAACGGTACAAAGCCCGGTTGGTTGCAAAAGGCTACACTCAGACTTATGGTGTTGACTTTTTTGAAACTTTCTCCCCAGTTGCTCGTCTTGGCACTATTCGTCTCATTCTTTCTGTTGCTGTGCACCATGGATGGCCCCTGTTTCAGTTGGATGTCAAGAATGCCTTTTTGTATGGGGATTTGCATGAAACTGTCTACATGCAACAACCCCCAGGCTTCGAGGTTCAGGGGGAGTGTCAGAAGGTGTGCAAGTTGAAGAAGGCTATTTATGGCCTGAAGCAGAGTCCGCGGGCATGGTTTCACAAATTATTTGAGGTAATATCGAGTTTTGGATTTGTCAGGTCACCTTTAGATCACTCCTTGTTTATCAAGAAAACCAATGCTGAAATTGTTGTTATGGTGGTATATGTCGATGACATCATATTAACAGGGAGCAGTGCCCAAGATATTTCTGCAACAAAAGATCATCTTCAGAAGCACTTTGTTACTAAAGAACTTGGTCACCTTCGATATTTTCTGAGTATCGAGGTTGCAAGAAACAGAGAGGGCTTAGTGTTGTCTCAAAGAAAGTATGTGTTGGACTTATAAAAAGATACTGGAATGCTAGGAGCTAAGCCAGCTAATATTCCAATGGATCCCAAAACTCACATGTTCGATGAGAAGTCTGACTATGTGGATAGTGTCAGCTTTAGATCCTTGGTGGGTAAGTTGCTATATGTGACTGTTACTAGACCTGACATTTCATTAGTTGTGAGTAAAATCAGTCAGTTCATGGACAAACCTACAAAAGTTCACCGGGATGCAGCTATGATGGTTCTTCGGTACTTAAAGGCATCTCCTGGTAAAGGTCTGTTGTTTAAACGAAATTCATCTTTGGATGTTGTTGCTTACACTGACGCAGATTATGCAGGATCTGTTGAAGACAGGAAGTCAACATCTGGATTTTGTGTGCTTGTGGGAGGAAATCTTGCTACCTGGAGGAGTGAGAAACAAACCGTTGTAGCCAGGTCGAGTGCTGAATCTGAATACCGAGCAATGGCCCAGACTGCAACTGAGATTATGTGGGTAAAATCAGTCTTGACCGAGCTTCAGGAGAAAGTATCCCTACCTATGTTGATGATGTGTGACAATAGGGTTGCTACATATATTGCCAACAACCCAGTGTTTCATGAAAGGACTAAACATATTGAAGTTGACTGTCACTATGTTCGCGACTTGGTTCAGGCTGGGTATATCTGCATTGATCATGTATCTTCCGAAGATCAAGTAGCTGATGTTTTTACCAAAGCCCTGGCGAGACCAAATTTCTCAAAATGTTGTGACAAGCTGAGCATGATTGATATCTATGCTCCACTTGAGGGGGAGTGTTGAGACTAAGAGGCTTTTAGTAAATAAGTTTTTCTAAACTAGAGGTTATTTGAATCTTAATATTTAATGAGGGACCTGGGTGTAATTTTGTTCCTTGGACTATCTCTATTTAATATAGAGATTAGCCCTAATCCAATGCAACGAGTTTTCTTTTTCTAAGCAGCCATCTCTCTCTCTCTCTCTCTCTCTCTCTCTCTCTCTCTCTCTCTCTCTCTCTCTCTCTCTCTCTCTCTCTACCCCGATTTCTGTGTTTATTTTCAGAACATCAACAGTTATGTTTAGCTTCTTGTGCCTCAGGTTCCTTGCCATTTCGTGACATGGTATTTTCAATAAAAGCTTTCTTGGTATATTGTTTCTTTGGTCTTGGGACGCGAGTTTGTGCTTCGTGAAAGAATCGTGATCGATATATGGCATGGATTCAAGGGAGATCTTGATCGAGTATATATATCTTATATCCTTATGGTTATTTTGCTTGAGTTGTCTATCTCATGCAATGTGCATGAGAAAGTAGCCATTTTTCCTATTTTTTGAAATTTTATTTTTGTAAAATTTTCTTGTTTTATGCTTGTTAATTAGCAAATGATTGAGTTCTTTGAACTCTTTTTCGTATATGGGGTTATTTTAAACAGAAAAACCTTTATATGTTTTCAAACTTACTTAAGTATTGTCCTTTTCTTAGATATAATTGCATTCATATTTGTGTTAATTTAAAATTTTATTAAATATCTTTATAAGGTTTGTAATATTTATTTGATTTTTGTGAAATGATATTTATACATGTGTGAGCACTTTATAGTACATATAAATTTTAATATTAGATCATGCTTTTTTCATGCATGATATGTTTTCTTATGAAAATCATACTATTATCATGTTTATGCCCTTAGTGGCTTTGTATATGGCCACCTTCTAATTAATTAAAATTAATATTTTAAGTATGTGCTCTTTTGCATTAATGGCCATGTATGTGTCCCTAATCGCCTTGAGTGCTTCCATTGCCCTTTGATGGCTTGTGTGTTTTTAGCCCTAGTAGCATTGTGATTATTCCACTATTGACTATTTTGCTCTTGAATTGCCTTTCATTCGTCTTCCATATAAGGTTATGTCTTGTAAAAAAATTGTTACATATTATTGTGAGACTTATGTATGTCTTATGTGTGGATTCTCATGAAAATTGTTTTGCATGTGATTGCACTGTAATTTATTCAAGGTTTCAAACTCCTTTTGTTAGATTTGATTTGAAATTTGTTTCTTCAAATCAATTTTTGTTTAAAACATCTTTTTTGGATTGTGATTTCTAAATTTTTCTTATGGCTTTGGTTTAGTCCATCACAATATTTTCTTTGATGCATCATATCTTTCTTTTGGCCTTTTGGGGGTGAGTTGTGTGCACCTCATTATTTTGTCAGTTTAGATTGCCTATTTATGATTGTAGTGTTGGCACTCGGTTTGGCTCTAACTGACAGTTTTTTATCTCTGGTTCTCTAAATGTATTGTATCACTCATTTGCTTATTTGGCCATCGTTATTATGTTGAATGTTTGCCTTGATCTTTATCTGTGATGGTTAAACTGTTATTTGCTTGTAACCATGGTGGTCGTTATGGATTAAATCTTATAATATTGCAAAATTTATCGCTCTTGAGTTGATTTGAATATTGTTTTTCAAATCGTCTTTCTCATTTTTGTGACATCAATTTGTTTTCATTACAGTAATCTTTTCATTGGACAAGGGATCTTGTTTATCAATTTTACAACCATGTGTTTGGTGAGTTATGTGCAGCCGTTGTAGTTGATTGTGTTGTTTACAGTTTTAACCATTTATAAAGTGAGGTGTATTCACCACTTGTGGTTGTAGCTGGTGTTTATTATCAGTTTAGATAGCTAACATTGCTAGTGCATGGTCACTGGTATGGTATTGCTATTTTTTTTATCACTTATCCTATGTGCTGATACACTTGGATTTTGAGGTTGTTGTGTTGGAGGTCAATGAGGTAATTGCTTGTGATGACCAAACTATTGTCAAGATTTAAATATATCATGCATGTTAAAATTTGTTGTTTGTGAGATTCCTAAAACCTCTTCATGTATTTTCTAAGGATTTTTGCTTCCCTTTTGTCCCTTTATGGGAAATGGTTATTGTTTTTTTGGCAAACTCCATTAGCATGCATTATGCATTACCATGTGCCTTGGTTGCATAGATTGATATATATTTATATTTATTTCATATTGTTATTGTTGTTAAAATTTATATTATTGTGATTCTTTTGAGCCTTTGCATTTTTTTTAAGACATTGATGTTTGGTTATTAGTAATTCGATATAGTTGTTTAGAATTATTCATGATTTAGGTCTTCATATGAAATGTTTATCTATGTCATTGATGTCTTAGTATTCCGTAGTTCTTGTTTGATAGGTTATTGTATCTCTTAATTATTTTGAAATATTTTGAATTAAGTTTTCTAGTATATCTTTCTTTTATTAACTCTTGTTTCAATGATTATTAAAAATGTTTTTGAAATATTTCTAAGTAGTTTTTTCTTTTTTTTCTCATGATTGTTTGAATGATTGTGATTTAAATGATTGTTGTATTTTCTTGTGTTTTGGTATGTTTAACCATCCTCTCTCTATATGTATATATATATATATATCAAATATTTTATTTATTTTATTTTAATATATATACATACATTGTGTTATAATCCCTTGGTTATAGTTGTTGCTTTGTATTGCTTCCTCATTGCAGGAACTAAGGAAAGTGGTAGATTGAGCCAAAATACCGTGGAGATTTGAAGATTAAAGTGCTTGGAATTCTAATGATGATTGAAGTTCCAAGAAGACTTGGAACTTGAAGATTATTTATTGAGGCATTTGAAGACCTTTTCTTATCTTGTTTTTGCAAACTTTCGGTTTTCCACCCTAAGTTTGAGGGAGAGTGTTAAGATAAATGTAATATTTTGGTTTAGTCACTGAGGTATACTTGGGTATACTTATCGGTGCTTCTTTTGTATTTGCTATTCTTTGTATCCTTTTTGTTTTCTAGGTATACCTATTAGGTATTTAGTATTTAGATTAAGTATACTTAAATGTATACTTGTAAGGTTAGAATAGGTATTTTTAATTTGCATTTATATGTTTTTTAGTCATTATTTAATGACTAATATTTTTGTAATTTTTTTTGGTCAAACTGTTTTGACCAAGCTAGCTGTTAGGCTAGTCCTCTGCTTTTTTCTCTCTCTCACACCGTTATATAAAGGGTGTGTATGTGTGTGCTCAAGTGAGAGAGGATGGATGTATATTGAGTGTATGTGCATGAGCGTTGTAATGAGTTTTTTCTTGCATATTTTTTGTGTTTATTTCACATTAATAAAATATTTAACTTTTTATATCTTGTTTCTTCTCTTGTATTTGCATTGCTTTATTGTATCTAGCCAAATGCATCCTTTTATACCGCATTTGGGTTTTATCTATGTTATTGTTTAGTTTCTCGTGTTTCGGGTTCCTTGCCATTTCGTGACACACACCATCAGCTCGTTCAATGCCCTTGAGGTAAGACGCAGCGAAGAGCTTAATTTATAATGGAAAATTATTACAAGGGTCCAAATTCATATCATGAACATCAATAACAAAGCCAGAAATTGATAGAAAACAAAGATGGCAGTTGAAGACAAGAAAAAAAGGAACAAAGTGAATACCTCAACACCATATGATAATCATCATGCCTTGCAGGAAGCAACTCATCAAAAATTAAGGCTTGACGAAATGCTTCCACAGCCTGCAGCTCCTGAACATCTCTTATATCTTCAATTGAAATGACTCTACTATCATTTTTTCTTCGGCTTTTCTTCTTAAGAGAATGTCTGAATTTCGTAGATGCATTGATTGCTTTCTTCTTCAAGGACCCCATTCTCGTCCTTCTCTCATCTTCTGAAGTTTCAAAATCGGACCTCCTTTCTCTTCTCTCTTCATGGCCAGAAGATCCCTCAAAGCCTGTAATATTATTGCAAGCAAGTTATGACATGCAAACAATAATACATGATTTAAACACTATCAAAAGAACTAGATTCAACCTTTACAAACAAAAACTGTTCAGAGAAACATTATATATCACCCTTACAGAATGGAAATAGTACCATGCCTCGACAACTAGACTCCTTACAAGGCTATAATAATCCAATATTCTCGAGCAGTTGCATTATTTATAGGCAAAATAGAACATATCACAGAATTGGAGTTTCACAAGATCTAATATGATAGAGCAGTTGCATTGTTTACTGGCGAAAGAGAACATAACACAAAATTGGACTAATAAAACAACAGTTTTGCAAGATGTTCTCAAACAATCTTAAAATTTAAATTGGATAGTAATCATGTACCTGTGGACAATTTTTGCAGTAATACTGACTCAATGCTTAGAAAGCTACATGCTCATCAGATGCTTCATTTATAGCCCACAGTAAAAATTCATTTCAAGATACACTAAGCATGAAAGGAAACCAACCAGAGTAGAAAACAGTATGTGATTATCTGTTGCATGCGTGCATGTATATATTTTAATAGTAGTTAATCAAGAGATTAGACATGTCCAATTATTGGCTAGTCTGCTTGCAAGCTTCAAAAATGTAGCTTATCTACAAGCTCATTTGGCTCAAAGAAAGGCACTTATAAACAGCTTGAGCTGATTTCTCAAGTTTCATAAGAAACTGGCAGACCTCTCTCTCTCTCTCCTGGAAAATTTCCCTCTAGAGAGTACTGTCATTGGTGATATTGAACATACTGAGCTCTTCTCTTTGTTCTCCGCCCACCACCTCCTCTCCTCAGTATATAGACCATTATCTTGTTCTTCCAATTTCTTAAACTTGTGCACTTTTTTGCCTAACATATGAAGAAAATGTTAGGGAGAAAATTTTAAATAAATTTACAGATGGCAGGATGCAACTTTCAGTTATTGATTGTTTTTCAAACTCAAAGATGCATCTGTTGGAAAACGTGGCAGGTTAGGATTGATAAATAACCTATAGAACTTAAAAAATATATCAATAATATTGATTTGTTCGAATAATACATGTCATTAAAAAATTAATTAGTTTAAATCATACATATTACTAAAATAGCAAGAGATGCAAACATCTGGTCTTCATGCATTGAAACGACACACCATAGGTAATACAAATATCTTAGCCATGTTTCATTGGAGATGTATGTACGGTTGTTGTTGTCATGTATAAAATAATAATAATATCATGATGGCCATGTTTCCTTTTAGCACTTACCAAAGTTCAACATAATTCCAAATATGACTAGCAGTCTATAAGACAACTTGTCTTTCATGTAACTCACAAACATCCAAAAAAATAAAATTGCTATTCCACACGGTCACACACACACACAAGACACACAGATGGATTTGTCATGGCTGATGGCCATGTGAGCATGGTATGCATTGTGACAACTTAACCACCGTATATGCCATTACATGAGAGTGGGAATATGACATAAAATTTAATATGCAATGATTTTCTAATCATTATGACAAAAACTTTCATAATGATATCAATTATAATGGCATGGAAAATCAGTCAAAATAATATTGGAGAAGAAACTAACTATTTAAGGAGAAAATATACAATCCTCTGATTGCATGCATGTGTAAACAATTTGCAAGACACATTGCATATGTTGCCAACTTGAACAATCGGTAACACCAATATGCTGAATTGGTGTGAGCATGTAGCTCGCCCAATTGCATACATAACCAATTAACCAACCAAACTATTTGGCCGATAATCATAAAACTTAAAACAACTATTCAAATATCTAACTAATAAACTGAATAGAGATGACGAGACATACCTTCCGCCTGACAAAGCTTCACTACACACGTTGAAGGAAGAAAGAAAAAGCACAAGACAAGAACCAACTTACTTTTACCTTAATTCACCGTTAATAACTGAACAACGCTCAAGGTTTTATGTCCACCCTTGGTTTAGGCATAGTTGGCAAACACGGCGATCCAAATCGGGAATCGTCTGAGTCAGATCGGCTCGTCCGGTAGTTGGTCCGCCGATCCAGCCCAAACCTGTTTTAACCTATGTCACATGGGTGCGGGTGCGGGTGCGGGTGCGGGTGCGGGTGCGGGTGCGGGTGCGGGTGCGGGTGCGGGTGCGGGTGCGGGTGCGACACGGGTGCGGCACAATTTTAAAATTTTTGGACACGGGGACTCGGCAAAAAAAAATATATATATATATATATATATATATATATATATATATATATATATATATATATATATATATAATTTTATTTTATTTTTAAAATGCCACAGGTGTCTGTGCAGTCACAGACTGTGACTGTGCACAGGCACAGCACTGTGCACTGTGCACAGTCACAGACTGTGCACAGTGCACACTGCAAAGACTGTGCACTGTGCACAGTCACAGACTGTGCACACTGCAAAGACTGCACAGTCACAGTGCCTTTTTTATATATATTTTTTTTAAATAAAAATATAAAAAATTAGTTTTTTAGAGACATTTTTGGACTCGATCAAAGTTGACCGAGTCCAAAATGTGGACGGACTCGGCCTGGACTCGTTGACCGAGTCCGACTCGGCGTTGACCGAGTCCGGGCCGAGTCCGAAGCCGCACCCGAGTCCGCACCCGTGTCGGGGCGTGTCGACTCGGGTGCGGCACCTCCTTAGCCGAGTCCGTGTGACATAGGTTTTAACCAAGTTCGGGCTGGAATCGTTCAGGAATCGCATGACTCGGCAATTCGCCGAGTCAGTGCTGAATCAGACGATTCAAATCTATTTCAAACATATCGATTTTGACTCAATTCACCGAGCCAAACCGGTATGAGTACCGGTTGATTCCGAGACAAATCAACTTTAAAATATATCACGAGGCTCGAGTCTCTCGACTCTTCCCCTCCTTTCCCATTTTCCAGAAACCCTCTGGTACCTCCCCCTCAATTTTCAGCCAACTATGGGTTTGGGAGTAAACAAAATGGGGCGAACCTCGAGCTTGCCTTGTAATAAACCGAAAAAAAAATTAAGCTTGGATTTGGGTCGGATCCGGACCCGGACCCGGACCCGGACCCGACCCGAACGCAAATGAAGGCACCGCCTCCCTCGCACTTTCTAAAGACAGCGAGAAAGGGGGGGTTCAAATACGAAACCCCTTCCCCTCTTCTGCTCTCTCATTCTCTTCTCCCCCCGACACTCTCCCTCTCTCTCTCGTCGGCGATGCCTCCGTACCCGACCTCGCGTCTACCGAGTAGTGGCCATTGACGGCCCCTCCTTCTGGCAAGCTCTCTTCCGACGAGCTCCTCCTTTGGACAGCCTCCGACGCTGCCACCTGCGACCCCACCTTGTCGACCTCTACGTTGCCGAGCCAACCCATCGAGGACCCCTTCCTCCGGTGAGCTCCTCTCCGGCAGCCTCCCCAGGTACGCCCTTTCCCCTCTTTGCTCTCTCAGTCTCTTCTCTCTCTCTCCCTCACCTCTCTGTGTGGCCACGGAAGGGATCAAACCCCCTCCCTGTGCCCCCTTTTAGCAGGGGAGGGGCACGACACCCCTCCCTACTCTCCGTTCGGTAGGGAAGGGGGTTGAGCCTCCTCCCTTCTTTCGTTACGGCAGGGGAGGGGTTGAGCCCCCTCCCTGCTTCCGTTACGACAGAGGAGGGGGGCTTGCCTCCCCTCCTCTCTGTTCCCTCTGTCAAGGCAAGGGAGGGGCCGAGCCCTCCTCCCTGCCTCCTGTTACGGCAGAGGAGGGGCTCGCCTCCCCTCCTCTCTGTTTCCTCTGTCAAGGCAGGGGAGGGGCCAAGCTCTCCTCCCTGCCTCCTGTTATGGCAGAGGAGGGGCTCGCCCCCCTCCCCTCTGTTCCCTCTGTTCGGCAGGGGAGGGGCACGACCCCTCCCTGCTCTCCTGTCAGCAGGGGAGGGAGGGTCCAGCCCCTCCCTGCTCACAGATGCGGTAGGGGAGGGGGTCGAGCCCTCCCTAAACCCTCACCTTCTCCGTTTCAGCTGATCGACAGGGGGGCAGAGCCCCCTGTCATCGCCGCTTGTCGGCAGGGGGACTTCCCCCTGTCTCCCTCTTTGGTTTGATCGACAAGGGGGGCAGAGCCCCCTGTCGTTGTTCTTTCACGTCAGGCTGGGCGGGGCAGAGCCCCCTGCCTGTGTCTTTTCTTCGACCGGTGGGCACGATGGGAGGACTGGGTTTCTTTTCGCCGCCCTATGCTTACTAGGTAGGGAAGGGTCGAGCCCTCCCTGTGCCTCTTTTCTCGTTAGGCAGGGGCATCGCCCCTGCCTTCGCTGTTTTTCGGCTGGCCGGGGCAAGCCCCCTCGCCTCGCTTTTCCCTGGCATCAGGCGGGCCTCTGTTCGTTGTTGACAGGCAAGGGCTTTGACCATGCCTCTCTTATACTTTGTCAGGCAGGGGCGCAACCCTGCCGGACCTCGCTTTATGAGGGCAGGGGTGCAACCCCCTGCCTCCTCGGAGTCCGCTGACAGCAAGTCAGCAGGGGCTCGCAGCCCCTGCTTCTTGCGCTTATAGCAGGTGCGCATGTGCACGATGCCCCTGCCTCTATTTCCCCTTACGTCAGGACGGCGATAGTGCCCCTGACTTTCTATTTTGGTATTAGCTTGCTAAGATCGTTACTTTTGCAGCTCGTACGACGGATCCCGCTCGCGCTCCGCGACCCGAGCCGCCAATCGCGTACATCCGCGGACGACAGCAAGCTTGCAACTCTCAAAGGTAGGGAAAGATTGCACAGAAGACTTGGACAATTGAATTAAGTTCAATTAACTAAAAAGGGACCATTAAATAAATATATATAGAGAAATATATATATATTTATACGAATATGCATTTAACTCAAGGACGCGGTTTCGCAATCCTTATCCTTTACTTTGTCGTTGCGCATCGCGCAAAGGTTTGGCGTTTCACGTCTGCTTACAGTTCCTTTACTTGCCTTTGTGCATCGCGCAAAGGTTTTGCATTGCGCTCCTGCTTACAGTCTTTATTTGTCGTTGCGCGTTGTGCCGAGGGTTTGCGTTGCACTTCTGCTTACCGCCTTTACCTTGTCGTCGCGCTTTGCGCCTAGGCTCTTGCTTTTGCATATGTGTTGGTATTGCCTTGCTATTGCAGATAACGTGCAGGTTCTTGCTCTTTGCGTATGCCTTAAAGGCATCCTCGTGGAGGATGCAAGGGGCATTTACCACTCTCCCTCTTGCGACAAGAGTTCAGTCGGGAGCGAGCGACACATCCTTGTCTAAGGAGAGGGATACCTCGCAAGGATCCTGGCTCTTCGTGTGCGCAGTCCTGCAGAGTCGACTTGAGATTTTAGGGAGCTGCGCAAAAGCATCAGAGACTGCTCCAAATCGAAGCATTTGGAATGATGTGACTGGCTGGTTTTGCTCGCCTTTTTGGCTTATCTCGGCTGATCCTGAATTGGGGGGGTTCGAGCGAACTTCTTAGCGGGTGTTCTGTTAAGAAACCCGTATCACGTCTATCGAGGCCGGTATCGAGTCATGCGAGACATGTGGATACCCCGATAGCGAATGTGATTCGAGATAATCACATGCATAATGTTAGCACAAGGTACTCTTGTTTCAAAAGATAAAGTAAAGTTGATAAACTTTACATCTTTATGAAACACTCATGTTGAGGCTTCTATTGAGGAGCTATACCCCCTTCATCCTAGAGTACTTGTAGTCGTGCACGACACGTCTAGTACTGCGATGATCGGATGAGACGGTCGTGCGACCTCGAACAACGCTAAATGCAAAATGATGTAATCACATAAATGGCCTCACATTCGCCTTCACAGGCAAGATGCTCGAGTGGTTTAAAGACCACAACATAGGATGGGTCGTTAGTTAAGCAACCCCTAACGCACTCATTCGCTTCTGGTTGTTCTGTCAAGGGAGAGGACAGAGCGATACAAAACTCCAATGGACAGGTTGTTAACAACCACCCCACGGCCAATAATCGGGCCTCCTCAGTCATTGGAGTTAAGGGGAAAGGGGCTACATTAGTTAGCTCAACACTTCTGCAAAAGTTGGATGCATCCGTGGCACAGCCTCCTTTAGGGAATCCTCTCTCGGCTAAAGCCGGCCCTTTAAGAGCGGAACCAACTAGCTATTCGGGTTATTGAAAATACATAGAATAACAGACGCCCGAACTAGTCTCAGTTGTTTCTACGTTTTGCCTGCGCGTACCCGCAGGCCAATAATTATCGAAACATAAGGTCTGTTCACACTGGTCGTTGGGTCGTGAGATTCGCTTGCACTACTAATTCGCTTGCTTGCTCGGTAGTTCAGTATGCTACTCATTGAGCTGTGCACGCCTGTCAAGGCGTTATTTTAGTTGGTTAAACTACTTTCGCAGTTTTTTGCGGAGTAATAAGGAGCTTCTCATACTAGTTAAATGTTTATAATAATAGCATTATGTTAATTGCTACATATTAGCATGTGACTTGCTTTATCCCTTGGTCGAACTGTTTGGTGTTTATTGTAGCGTAGCACTTGTTGGCTTGCATCTCTTATGATTGATGTGATTGCATACAGCTCGTAATCTACAAACTGGTGGCAACTAGGATTGATGTGGTCGCTTGTCTTATAAGCTGCTTACATATTGTGATATAACTGTTGTCGTATGATTGCTTATGAATGGCTTATGATGCAACGGTTTATGCGTTACGATTAATTTAATTACTTGTTGATGGACTGAGTCATTTTATGGTAATTGTATGTTTTACGAGCATTGTTATGAGTGCTTGTCTTATTCAGTTGTTTTGTTTGGCTGACGGGTAGAGTTAGTTACTCTTCGCCCATAAGATCAACTGGATTGCCATATCTACGCGTTCTCATGTGTCGTTTACGCATGCTTTGAGGGCCTATTTGAGGATTGCAATATTCCTTGTGGCAATAATACGATGTGTAGGATTATATGCTTCTATGTGAAGTGATACGATGCATATGCTAATTTACATGCTTGTGCCCATATTGTGGCTACTGACCCCAAGAGTGGTCAATTGTTCGGAGCAGTCGGCTGTATTGATGCATGTATCACCGAGTAGGGTGTCTGTTGAGGACCGGATCTTCAAAGGATTATCTGCGAGGGCGTGTATAATCAAGACCATGTACCCGGCTAGAGGGGTAGATTCTCTGTGAGGATGTACACTGTCCACGAACGGGTAGCCGCAAAGACGGTGAGCTCCTGTGAGGAAGTGTATGGTCCAAGACCAGGTATACCATCTAGGGCGGAATTCCTTGTGAGGTTATACATTTTCCAGACCAGGTGATCCGGCGTTGATCTTGTTGTTTGTATCAGTGGCTATCGACCCTGAGAGCGGTCATTTGTGTTGATGTGTGTATCACAATGATTTTCATTGGATATGGCATTTGTTAGGGACCGGTTTCCCAAAGGTTTTGTTGTGGGGGTATGTATCATCAAGATCAGGTGACCCAGCTAGAGTGGGAGATTCTCTGTGAGGACGTACACTTTCCACGAACGGGTAGCCGCAAAGACGGTGAACTCCTTTGAGGAAGTGTATGGTTCAAGATCAGGTATACCCTCTAGGGCGGTAATTCCTTGTCAGGTCGTATATCACCCGAACCGAGCAATCCGACGTGGATCTTGTGTTTTTGCTTACCATAAAAAGTTATGGTGAGCTGTGATGATCTTCTGAGATTGTTTGTGATGGCCAACTATGAATTCATAGTTTCGGCTTTCTGTTTTAGCATGATTACATGCATGACTCAGGTGTGAGATTCAGATTGTTAGTGATTTGAGTTAGTGATCATGTTTTGGACCTCCTACGAAAGGGTGGGCTTTTCTGAGAAAGTATGACGCCTTAGTGAGTCATAACCAGTGACTGTTGGCCGCGTAAGGGTTTGAGAGATGGGAATAGATTAAGGTTGTTCAGGACAAAGCGTTTATTAGAAGTCGTGAGAGCGACAAACGATGTCTTGATACTGATTCAATGCAGAGACCTCGTTCTAGGAACGAGAACAAGCTAGTTGCATGGTGGTTCACAGTCTACGATCAATTGAATCGTATGCTGCGTTTGTCAGTAGCACTGCTTACTTGCTTTGAACTGCTTACTGTTTGCACTACTTACGCATTTGCACTGCTTACGCGCTTGCATTGCTTGCTCGCTTGCACTACTTACTCGCTCGCACTACTTATTCGCTTGTACTACTTACACGTTTGCACTATTCACCTGCTTGCATTGCTTACCGGTTTAACTGCATATCTGTTTTAATCTGCGTAACCTACTGAATTAAATGTACTTAATTTAGTTTCTTGTAGCCTCTCTTGTGCACCTACTAGTTTTTCGCGAAACTAACCCATTCTATGGGTACAGGTGATGATTAGGTACTCGACGGGCGATGGCGCGATTGCAAGATGGCTCCAAGACTTCCTCTTCCTGCTCTTAGCTCGCGTCCTGGATGCTTTGGGTTTGTATCGGATTTCCCTTAGGATACCCGAATTTTGTGAGTTTTGGTTCTTTTAGCTAACGTGCCCAAAGTTGTCAGCTTGCCTTCTGATTTAACAAAAGAAGAATCTTTCGCTGATTTCATAAACAAACTCTAAAGGAAAGAGATATTTCTAGTCTCTTGCCTGTTTTTTTGAAAAGGTTTGCAAGTTTGAAATTTGGGGCATTACATGCCTCTTGACTCAATTTCACTAGGCTACCCAGAAGGATTTCAATGGTCCCCTCCAGAGTGAGACCCCTATTTAAAGTATTGACCCTTATTTATAGTATTGGGGACCCCTTCTCCCATTAAGATAGGGAGTTCCAGTTAGCCTTATCTCCAACCACACTTTCCAAAAACCAAGTCAAACTCTCATCAAGTAATATTAATTAAGAAATTAAGACCCTTTTAAAAGAAATTTGTAGAGATTTTAGGGATACCAAAATAATAGCTAACAATTTTAGTTTGCGAACATGACCACAAAAACATGATTTATAAAAATTTGTTTGGTAAATCATGTTTTTAACTCAATATACTTAATTATTATTATATATTAATATAAGTCACATTGAAAGATGTACTAGAGGTTTGGCTTGTATAGTGTGTTCACGTTGGGTATCGTAACGGGTATTAAAAAAATCCTGCTTCCTCAGTACATGGATATATAGACCAATAATTGGCACGTTAATTGTCCAAGACCAAAGTTCTCTTAGTCAATTCCAACCTGAAAGTAACTAACGAGTATGGTTGCTAACCATCATCTCTTAAGACGACTACTTGCCCTTCGTACACCGAAATGTCTAACCGACATAGGGAGACAATGGGGGTCTCATGAAAGCATGTGTGTTCCTGATGCAGTGGGGGTGTCAGCTTCCTCGTTCCTTGGCGATCCTTGCTGGTGGCGATGAAGGCACGACTCTTCGATGCAGCCTTCACGAGTTTTGATGGCTGTTGTGAAAAAACACGACCCACACAGTCGTGCACAGAACAAATGGAATAGCAATGCCCACGAAGCTTGATTTTATTTCAATCAAATGTTAACCAAACAATATGCTGAATATTAAAAAAGACTAAAGACAAAACTCTGAACAGGATTAAGCAAATGAAAGAACGACTGGGAAAAAAAAAAGGAACAAATGCTGAAAGAAAAGCCAAAAAGAAAGACTGTCGTATTCTCAGAAAAATTGTCCTCCTGCATGCAACCCTAGATGAGGCTTTTAAAAGCCCCATCTGGATCCGGGTCACGAGTCATGCGGTATGGGTCTGGGTACATCCTGCCCTGCATCATTCTCCCCTGGTGGGAAAGAAATCAGCTCTGACGACTTGTTGTCTCCACAGTAAGCATATAGATCAGACACATTAAATGTAGGAGAAAGGTGCCAAGTTTCGGTCAGTCCAAGGAGGGAAGATCGGTCAGATAGGCCCGCTAGCCGGGGCAACCCGGTCTCCTTGGTGGGAAGGAGAACTATCCTATGACCCTTAAAGACAAATGTGTATGTATTACTACAGCCATCATGGGTGGTCTTACGGTCAAACTGCCAGGGATGTCCCAATAGGATGTGACACGCACTCATAAGTGCCACATCACACCACACTTCATCGTGTTAATGCTCCCTCATGGAGAACCGAACTAGACTACGCAGGGTGATGGGCACATCGTTGCCTTTCTTGAACCATGCCATTTTATAAGGTTGAGACAATTTTTTTGTTTTTAGGTTCAAGGTGGATACGACACTCTCGAATACCATATTCTCGCACGCCCCGGTATCAATGATAACATCACACGCACGCCCCGGTATCAATGATAACATCACACGCACGCCCCTCACAGTTGCACCGGGTTCTAAAAATATTATTTTGCAACCATTTTGTCGGGGCCGACTCTTGAGATGTAGTCAACACATGACGGATGGTTAACAAATTTTCGATGCTGCCATCGAACTCTACGACTTTCACCTCGTCATTCCCTTCAACAAGCGACTCACCCTCGCTCTCACTATCGAACGCAGACTCAACAATGCCCTTTGTTAGATGGGTGTTCTTACTCATGGTGGGACACTTGGACGCAATATGACCTAACTCTTGACACCTAAAACAACGAACGGTGGACTCACTGGGTTTACCCTTCGATCTGGTGTGGGACGCGGGTCCAGACTGATCTGGTTTGCTAGGGTCGACTCCTGGGGTGGACTTTGAGTCTTCTTTCCTAGGGGAGCTCGCTCCCCTAGTTGGGAAACTCGACTTTGGGTGACTGGATTGATCACTACGGGATGTTCTATGTTCCTGCCGCCTTGTCAGTTTCTCCTCCACATTCATGACATAACTACTTGTCTGATCCAATGACTCGATTGTGATATAACTGAAGTCGTCAAAAATAGCAGGACGGAGACCAAAAATATACCTCGTGACTTGCTAGCGGACGGTCTCCTCGATCCGCACTCGTAGGGAAAGATGATAGAACTCAGTAGTGTAATCCGCCACAGTATTGGTGCCTTGACGCAGGATCAGGTACTCTTTGTAGGCTCTCTCGGCGTGATCTAACAGCACAAACTTAGACTGCATCAACTGCTGCATCTCTTCCCAAGTTTGTACATGCACTAATCCTTGTCGCTCCCTCGACCTCTACAGCTCAACCCACCATGTTTATGCTAGGCCTCTCAACCGGGTAGAGGCTAGGGAGACACGACGATGCTCAACGACCTCGTGGTAGTCGAAGAAGCACTGGACGGCATATGACCAATCGAAAAACTGCTCTGCATCGAACCGACCTGCGAACTCTGGAAGCTCCAACTTTACCCCGAACGTGGAGGGGCACTCTGGTGCTCTCTGTTGACGAGCCTCCACCATGCCTGCAGGGTACTCGTTCCAAAAAGCAGCATTGTCCCACACTGCTCTATCATCGTGGTTCTGCTCGCCTGGCTGATGGTGTTGTGGTACTCCGACGATGTGTGGACAACGCTCAGGTCGCGTCGGTCCCTGCTGAATCTGCCTCGATCTGGCTGGCCCGCGGGTGGGGGCCATCTGTGGCTGACGCTGTTGCAACGGGATATAAGGAGGTCCTACTAAAGGCGGACGGGTTTGTTGGGCCTCGGGCTCGGATGGGGGCCATCTGTGGCTGACGTTGTTGCAACGGGATGTAAGGAGGTCCTACTAAAGGCGGACGGGTTTGTTGGGCCTCGGGCTCTAAGTGGGTAGGAACGGGGTAAAACGGGTTTGGGTTATGACAAGGGTGTTGGACCTGGTTTTGGATCGGTAAGGGGTTAATGGGTTGGTTTGAGTTCTGGTATCTGGTTGGGTTGGTATAGGACTGAGATGATTCGCCCAACTGGATATGGATCGGGCCTAATCCTAAACTATTCGTCGAACCCAAATTTGGATAGGTTGGATCGGGGATTGAGTTGTGGGGGTAAAAGGCTTGGTTTGAACTCGATCCGCGATCCATACGATTATGGGTCTGGTTTTGACCCAGCTCGAAATCAAACTGGAGCTCCATCTAGGTCCGATACAAGTTTGGGTCGGTATAGGATCCGTTTTGGGGTTCAAAATTAACGGGTTGGGGCAGATTCGTAGGAAACTGCAAACCGAACCCAACTAGGTAGACTGGGTAGGAGGGTGTTAGACTCGGACCCGCTCCTGAGAACCCAAAGGGTGGTCCTCGGTAACCGAGTCTGGACCCAATTAACATAGGGTCTTGACCGAACCCTGAGAGGTCAGATCCAGCCCACAAAGGGTCAGCCCCCTTAACCCGCAGGTGGGTTGCGACAGTACCCCCGCGCGCAGGTGCTGGGAAGGTCGACAGACCCTCCCCAGTCCGGGCTAAGGCTGGCGCGTCGGCTGCCTGACCCGGCGGCACGGTCGGGCCACGCGGGCCTTGCCCAACCTGCAGCCCCTGCTGCGTGGGTCGGTGCCAGGCAGGCACACCCAAACTACGGTTGGGGAGCCCCGCTTCGGTCTGGTCTGACATCACGTTCGGGCCACGTGTGTCGTGCCCGACCTGCAGCCCTTGCTGCGTGGGTCGGTACCAAGCAGGCGCACCCAAGTTGCCACTGGGACCCCCCTCTTCCCCCAGCCGAGTGGTTGTCTCGCCACAGGCCATCATTGATACCTCGGAGTGGGGCGATACGAGGCTGGCGTTCCTGCGCAGTTCCCTCCCTGCGTTTTCTGATGGTGTGACAACCTGAAGAGTTGGTTGGGCTGGATCGTCAACCACCGCTTCAACGAGGACGACAGCGTTGCCGCCCCTAATCGGATCCATTTGCTGTGTAGAAGGCGTAGGTGTTGCCGCCGATGACTCGATCCTCGCAACCCGATTTTCGACCCCATCAAGTCGTCGGGATATGTCGGCCACGTCCCGGCTGATACGCAGCACGTTCTCTTGCATCTTTGTCATCATTTCCATCATCCGCAACATTGGATCTACGTTGTCGGCATCCTGCTCGATTTTTGTCGCCGGATCGCCCCTCACCTCCAAACCCATCTTGCTAGCGAGGGGAAAGGCGCTGGCTCTGATACCACTTTGATGCAGTGGGGGTGTCGGCTTCCTCGTTCCTTGACGATCCTTGCTGGTGGTGATGAAGGCACGACTCTTCGATGCAGCCTTCACGAGTTTTGATGGCTGTTGTGAAAGGCACGACCCACACAGTCGTGCACAGAACAAATGGAATAGCAATGCCCACGAAGCTTGATTTTATTTCAATCAAATGTTAACCAAACAATATGCTGAATATTAAAGAAGACTAAAGACAAAACTCTGAACAGTATTAAGCAAATGAAAGAACGACTGGGGAAAAAAAAAAGGGAACAAATGCTGAAAGAAAAGCCAAAAAGAAAGACTGACGTATTCTCCAAAAAATCTATCCTCCTGCACGCAACCCTAGATGAGGCTTTTAAAAGCCCCATCTGGATCCGGGTCACGGGTCATGCGGTATGGGTCTGGGTTCATCCTGCCCTGCATCAGTTCCATGCTCCATGATTTTCTATTGGGTCCTCGAGTGTTTTTCCTATACTGGCACCATGAGTAGATCCATCTCTTAAAGGCCTCTTTTTCGAAAGACCATACTGCAGAAAAAACAAAAAGAGACACATTGCATCACCCCAACTCACTCGAGATTTACCCCTAACCTGATATGTGAGACTTGAAAAGCAATGTATCCAAAAATTCTAAGGCTGAGGTTTTTTCATATCAAATTGACAATTCATATTTAATTTTTTAGATGAGCCCATCATGTAAACAACCGGTTAGTACCATAATATAATCTTATACAAGTTACAATTGCATGCAATTATATGAAATTGTTTATGAACAAAACAAGAAATTCATTTAAATATCCATGGATTTCATTAAAAAGTTATGGAAGGCCACATAAAATTCCATCAGCATCAAGATATCATTTTACACTACCTGCTATCCTTTGTTGATGTTCCACCTGTTCTTATTCTTACACAATGTTGTAATGCATCACTTATGAAATAATTCTCTTATGTTTTACTTATTTGTAGCATTGACATTTTCAATTTATTATACAACTTTAGACAGACCTAGACGGTTCAACCATCTCGCTTGTATTTCAACCTTTAGGGCTTTATGTAAATTAGTTAGTTCTACTACTCAATCAATACAAAGATCAATCCTGATTATTGATTACAATTATGACATTTGTAACCTAATTAAAGGGAAACCTATAAGTCTAATATAAGGTTGTCAGACGAGGAAGCGGAAACGATGCAGGCAGCGGAAGTGAGAAGTGATGCATTTGAAAATGTATACGAAGCAGGAAGCGAGGAATAAAAAAACAATATAAGAATTGAATGGGAATCAAAATGGAACATAAATAAAAACTAAAATAAAAGTGTTTATTCTTAAATTTCATGATTTTTTAGTGTAAGAATTAAATTTTAAACAAAATCTAAAAAATAATGACTGTCAATTTAGAGAAAGCACATGGAAGTGAGTGAGAAGCATGAGAGGAAACACATAAAAAACAAGAAAAGTAGAGTAAAAGAACATATAAGAAGAATATATGAAGCGTTTGGAAAGCATAGGAGAAGCATGGGAGAATGGAGATTCCCATCAAGTTTCGGAAGCAAGGATTATCGCGCTTTCGAAGCGAGTTCCAGGAAGCGGGCTTCCCAGCTATCTATGAAGCTTCTGGTAACTCTGGTCCAACATTGGAACATGAAAAAATTACTCTTGGAACCGCTGACTGTTAATATGGAATAGAGTAAATTGCTGCTGATAAAGTTGCACGAATGGATGAAAATATTGCAAACAAAGGAAAATGTGAAAGATGAAGATAAGTGAAAAAAGAAAAATAGGAGAAACAGTGGTCACAAAATTCAGGAAACAAGAACAAGCATACGACTAAAGTCTAAAGTTGGAATATTGAAGGATTAGAAATCTGTAAGAGGTGCCTTAGCAGACCCCTGATCATGATTGTTTAACAAAATTTTACTTATCAAAATTCCTCACCATATATTGTGTTGATTTCCATTATATATGTGTTCTGTACCTCGGTGTTTGCTAAATCAGTCTCAACGTCAAGTGGATTGAAGTATATTACATAATGCTAGACTGATTTTCATCTAGAACAATTAATCATTAGCTCACTTGCACTGAAGATCTTCCAAGTATGGCAAACATATTAACAACGGTTCATATTGATTCAGTTCTTGTGAAGACCTAAATATTAATCAGGAGATAACTCCAGGACCTGCTATCTACATGTTCATGGAAAATCCAAAAATGCCATGCAACAAAAAACTCTACAAAGCCATGGACGCATTACAAATAATAGCAACAAGAGAAGGGCAATGACGCTTTTCATTAACCATCAACGAAGTAGTAACATTCAAAATCGACGCCAAATTCTCTTTCTTGTGCCACCTCAAGCATATCCCCAAGCCCTAACCGCACAATGTGGGGAAAGAGAAATTCATACAATCCTTGCAAATATGAATTACGGAGAACAAGATAATCATTACAGCCGCAGTCTTCTCTAAAAACAAAATGTTACATAGAAAGCAGATCAATCTTTGCTGTTTCCATATCACAAACAATTTCTTCAAAAAAGAAGAAGCACATCGATAATAACATTATTTTAGAGACAATATCAGAAGTCTTCCAGAGGCAACAAGATCAATCTTATCAATTAGATGCCCAGCATGCACAAATGTATGAAAAAAAAAAACAAAATTTCACTTAAAGAAAGAAAATATATAAAAGTAAACACTAAAAAACAATCGCTAAAACCCTAATCTTCAAATCCTAGCAGAAGACAAAACGGTCCAACCCTAAATCAACCACAACGCCCCAAGAGCCATTAGCAAGAACAACACGGAATCCCAAATTCATCGATCAAGTATAAAAAATCCACCAAAAAATCTCAAAAAATACAAAAAAAAACGAAAGAAACACAAATCCCCGAGAGAAGACTAAAAAACATGGAAAATTTACTCACAGGGAAGAGCGAACCGATCGAGAGGGCCCGACATCGAAACGCTAATAAATGATTGGGAAGAAGAAACCTCGGACCTAACCAGAATCCCTTGATTTCATTACAAACCCTGCCTGCATTAGCCAAAACCAAACGGCAATTCGCACAAAAAAACGAGACAAGAAACAAAAACTAGAATCAAGAAAAGATCCGATCCAAACGGGGCCGGGAGAACAAGAAGCATAGAGAGGGAAAAAGAAAAAAGAAAGAAATTCACAACGAAGATCTTGATCTGAGATCCGGGGAGCTGTGCCGGAGCTTCTTCAATGGCGTTGAGGGCGTCGGCCTCGTGGAGGGGAGGAGAAAAGGGAAAAAGATCGCCGAGTTTCGCCGATTTTATTGCGAGGAGAGAGAGAGAGGTGTTCTTGTCTCGGGATTCTTTTTTGGGGAGTCGAGCGGGTTTCCAGTGTGGGTCCCACTTTCATAGCTCCACGTGGAGCCCTGTGTAAAGACGAAAATGACCCTGACAAGTTCCAGACGTTTACAAAAATATGATTACTTTGAAATATCTTGGAAAAGCAAAGAAAGGAGAGGAATTACTAACTTCTTTAAAAAAAAAAAATTATGTCAGATTGAGCAAAATACCTACACATCTTTTAACAGGCTATTTAGGATGAGGTAAAAGATAATTTTAAAAAAAATAAATAAATGAGAATTATTAATAAACAACACGACAATGCGGTCAAAACCTGTATTTTTTTATTAAATATATTTTAAGTCTTTTTTACCAACAATAATCATTATATATTCGGGGTGATCTCGTAGGTTTTGGTTTTTGAAGACGTGTTGTTTGGGGTTCCTTTTATTCCATAAAGATCTAACATAAAGCTGGGATCCAAAGACAGTTGTTTAGAACAAAAGCCATGGTGCCTCACCTTAATTGCTTCGTTTATCCTCCCAAAGAGACCTTTTGTTTCAAACTCCAATTGAATATTATCTGCATCTCCTATTAAGGCGCTGGTGAGTACATCGAATTATCCATGTGGCTGACACAACAACACAATTATCAAGGGTACTCTCTACCACTGCAGAATTTCTTACTGCAGAATTTCTTAGGCACATTTGAAAATGAGAAAGTTGCAAGGTGAAAAAACCTTAAGGTTTTTTTTATCAAATATGATTATTTACATTCCCCACCACCCATCTCACATCATCTCACCACCACCTACCATCACTAAAAATAACCTTTCTCACCATCGTTTTTCATCTATCTCACCACCACCATCATCATCATCAACCTCTCAGAAAACCACGTTTGAGAAAATCCACCCCTACCACCCCACGATGATTTTTCACCATCACCACCCACCGTCACCTACCCCTCCAAAAGCGGCATTAGAGAAGCTTCAGCACTACCAGCACCATCCATCTTGCCAACCACCATCACCCACCTCCCAAAACACTTTGTAGGAGAAGCTCCACGGCCACCACCCTCATTTCTCTCATTTTTTTTAAGATTTTCTATTTTTATTTTTCTCATACTATCCAAACAATTAAAAATTTGCAATTTTTTTTTCCTATAAGAGTTTTTCTTGCTTCCAAATGTACCTTTAGTGGAGAGGTCTGCTATGTCAAAAGTGAGATAAACCCCATCCCTCTCTTTTCCTTTTTTTTTTTATTTGTGTTCCTATATTGCTATTAGAGAAAGACATGGAGACTTAAAAAGAGGAGCCTTATCAACTTGTTCTGACCTCTCATAAACTTAATCTTACTTCGGTGTTGAGAAATGAAAAAAGACTTTCATCTTCAAGCTTATCTCAGACATGGCATGACTCACTCGTCTTTTTAGGTGTGAAGCAATGCCAAACTAACTAACAAAGCATTAGCTCTCCTTGAAAAGGAGGTGATCCAGCCGCTCTTAAAGTTTTAGAAACATGGAAAAGAGAGTTTAGGCTCTGTTTGGGAGCCCACCATTGGAGAGGAACTGGGGATTTACTAGCATCAACTATAATTTGGAACATTGGAAAAATGAGAGAAAAAAAAACATTTCAAAATGCATTGGCCGATGACATTTCCACATATCGACGTCCATGAGAAGGAGTTGATAATTTATAACTGAGGCCCCCAATTGATCTTGCCATGGAGCCTCAAATGTCTCTTGGTTGACCCTCCGAGTGTTATTAATAGCATGAGGTCCCCATTCCAAACAACTTAGAAATAAAAGTGGGGAATCCTCAACGGAAATTTGAGAGACCTTCCAAACAGCTGTATGGATTTGATAAAACCATGAAAATATGGACAAGTAACGGCCACATGGACCCGTGTGACCCACCCCTGATATAGAGCTTGTCGGTGAGATAACAGTACTCTTTCATTATTTATTAAAATCCCGTTTGGTTGACAGAGGTGAGGAGCAGAATCAACGGCCATAACCAAGTTGACCTAGCCAAAGACAAGCCAATACCAGAGCCCTGAGACCAATGCAATCCACAAGGTTTGGCCTTGACTCAAATGAAGGCAGTGGATTTAGGGCCAGCCATGTGGATCATGTTTTTGAACACCGATCCCATCATTTGGAATAGGATGGGTTCCATCATACATTCAATCCCAGCCATCCAGCATAACCATATAGCCGTTGATTGGATGACTAGGATTGAATGTATGATGAAACCCATCCCATTTCAAATGATGGGATCCGTGTTCCATGTTTTTGAATACCGTTCGTTTTGGCTGACAATTTTATTTCTTCTGCAAAATTTCCATTCAATGGAACAACCCCCCTCGGTCATCATCATATATTCTAATTGTGATTGCTTGTTAATTTGAATTGATGAGCAACGGGGGCCATTTGGATCTCTCTCTCTGTCTCAAACCATAATTGTGAATGGCTTGCTTGAGACTTTGAATTGTTGAGAGGCATTTGGGTCACTCGCTCCTGTTTTTTGTTTTCCTTGCTCCCTATCCTATTCTAAATGTGATGTCTTTTTGGAGTTGGCCATTTGGGTCATGTTTTAAGTCTCTCACAGCACGTCAGATATTTAAACTTGGTTTCAACACTAGTTCAAAACATAAAACTGTTCCCTTGCCCCCACAGATATAAAAATATGATTACTGTTATGAGGTGGACGCTCCCAAAATGAGGACATCCTGGAAGCATCTTATTCCATGTGCCATTAATATTTAAATAGACACTTTTGTCAGTTTCGGATATGGGAAGGATTGCTGAAGAATTAGTCACTCCAGTAAGTTCAACACTCATGTTTGTCATTTTGCTACATTTAGTTTTTCTCATCTTCTGTGCACACCGCATTCGGCCCAAATCAAGGGATGCTTCATATCAGAATTTGGTAAAAATCGTGGAGTAAAATTATCATATCTAGGGGTGGCAATCGGGTCGGGTTGGTGTGTCAGCATACCTCAACCCGAACCCGACCCGTTTATTAAACGGGTCGGCTGTGGCAAACGGGTAACCCGACACGACCCGCCAACCCATTTAATAAATGGGTTGGGTCGGGTAAACAGATTTTCAGGTTCGCGGGTCAGGTTGGCGGGTCGGGTTGGCGGGTTGATGGATCGGGTTGGCAGGTAGGCAGGTTGGCGGGTCGGGTTGGCGGGTTGACGGGTCGGGTTGGCGGGTCGACCCACCCGCCTAACCCATTTATTAAACGGGTTGGCGGGTTGGCGGGTTGGTGGGTTGGCATACCCCCAACCCGAACCCGACCTGTTTAATAAACGGGTTACACGGGTCGACCCGTTTAATAAACGGGTTGGCTTAAGCCCAACCCGAACCCGCCTAAGAGGCGGGTTGGCGGGTCGTGTCAGAAATTGCCACCCCTAATCATATCTTAGTGGTATTGGAGTCACCCATGTAATGTGGGCGTTACCTGAATTAAAGGACTCCCATAAAGGAATTAAAGGACTCCCATAAACTTCACGATTTTGAAAAGAAACAGTTATCAAAACTGTTCCCTAATAAAAATTTACATGATATAAACGAGTGTCAATGAGAAACCCGTATCAAGAGAAAATCAAAAAAAATGATTAAGGAAGAAATTACCTTTTCTGAATTTTTCACTAAAGAGAAAAATGGATCCGGTGAAGGTTCCTGCGCTCATTGGAGGGTTGTGATCCGGCTGAAGAGTGAATCTTCTTCATTTCTTCTACTCTGTGAAACACCATATGCCATTGCCGGATTGGAATGGCTTCTTCAGGTACACCTTCGAACTTCTTACGCGTAGAGCATCCTAACATTGGGTTATGGGCCCACGCCATGCTTTTCTGCTGTGTGGGCTTGTTGGCATTTTTCCGGCGGCTGTCGCCATGGGGCGACAGTGTTTTTCAGCAGCTCATCACCAGAAGGTGATGTAGTTCATTGGTATTCGGCCATCGGTGGAGCGAAGTCACCGTGGGACGATGTTGGTCGCAGGCGGGGGCAACCGGATACAAAAAAAAATAGAGTTGGGGTTTTACCTGCGTCGTTGGGTTGCAGGGAGGCCGACCGACATCGGGGTTGCCTCGGACTGTCGCCGAGGGATGGGGGGTGGGGGAGTTGTTTTCGTCGGATTGTCGGCATCCGTCCGACGACGTGCAGCAACAAGGGTTTTAAACCCCCCCCCCCCCCCCCCCTTTTCCCATTCTTTGTTCTATCTATCGTCGAGCAGTATGGCTTTCTCGCTGACGTCTGCAAGACACTGTGGGTGCGTCGTCGAAAAGAGTCGGCCTTCATCGGTGTCGTGGTTCGTTCGGCGTCATGCGGCATTCAAGGCGGCAAAGCCCTCTTTTTTCTTTTTTCGGCTTCCCCTCTACCGTTGGGCGAGGTGGGAGGAGCATCGTCGGTGGGGCTCCAGTGTGGGTCGCCGGTGGGGCTCCGGTGTGGATCATTGGCAGGTGACATGGGTCACCGTGAATCCTGAGATAAACCCTTTCGGTTTCTCAGGATCTGTAAACAGAACTCGGGTTTCTGTTTTAATGTTGGAACCGGTTCGGGTCCGGTATTTTTTGACCCAGTGACAGGCCCGATCCAAACCCATTCAGGGTGGATCGGGTCTGTCGTCATCCTTGAATCAGACCCGGACCCATAATGCTTCCGGGTATGGGTCTGATCCAGAATTGTCGGGTTATGATTGGATTGGGTCTGACCCGGATCCGACTTGTACCGAGTTAGACCCAAAATCATTTTTTTACCGGGTCAGACCCGAATTTGGTTGTACCGAGTCAGACCTGGATCCAGCTAGAATTGGGTCAGACCTAGATCTAGTATGTACCAGGTCAGACCCAACTCCGGTTAGAACCGGGTCAGACCCGGATATAGTATATACCGGGTCAGACCCATATCTAATATGAACTGAATCAGGATCCTGACACTATTTGAAACTGAACTAGATCTGTGACTGATTCAGTCTTTTCTAGGATCAGTTTGGAATTGTTTTTTACCGGTTCTTTTCAGTTTTTTACCGGTTTTGAGATGCTAAGACCCTGTTTTCGTAAATATAAGAAGATATAGGGATTTTAGCATGCGATTATAGGGTTTTTATGAACTTTTGTTCATACTTGACTCTGGTTCATAAGGTTTAGAACTGGTTCAGACCCTTAGATGACCGGTTTGGGGCTGTTTTAGACCAGTTCAGGGTGTTTTCAGACTGGTTCCTGCTTATGGACCCTGGGTTTTACCCATTTAAGTTTGGCCTTTATTGTTCATGTATTTTATTTATAATTATGCATGCATAGGTGAATGTATAATATTGGAATCAAGGATAGTTAGAAGACTTAGTGAATTCATGTCACCAAAGTGATTGAATACACGTATGTTGTCAATTTTTTTGTTCTATCATATAGCTTTAGCCAATATTATTGTTGTACTTAAATTCATGAAACGACAAACGACTCAAAGATAGTTTTATCGTGTTTAGAATTTTAAGTAGGGCAGAATAAGACAAGTGTGTTGAGATACATCGTACATGAGTATCCAAGGTACTATGTGTTGATAGTCTAGCTTCACATGAGCCTTAGTTTTACCAACTGTAGTCGGTAGGAGAAGTGATTACGCATGTTAGAGTTCTTACCAAAGTAAGACTTCAATGACCCCCTGCATTCGCCCGAAAATAAGCATATTCAGGACCATTAGCGCGATTTTTCAAAGAGGAAGACATTGTGCCTCAATATACCATACCTGGTAGTAGGGGTGGCAAAATCTGACACGACTCGCCAACCCGCTTCTTAGGCGGGTTTGGCTTAAACGGGTTTGTGTCGTAAACGGGTCGATCCGCCTAACCCGTTTATTAAATGGGTCGGGTTCGTGTTAGGGGTATGCCAACCCGCCTGACTCGCTTAATAAATGAGTTAGGTGGGTGGGTCAACCTGTTTACCCGAACTCGACCCGCCAACCTGCCCAACCCGCTCGCTAACCCACCAACCCGCCCGCTAACACGAACCCGACCCACCAACCCGCTCGCTAAACCGCCAAACCGTTTACCCGGCCCGTTTATTAAATGGGTTAACTGTGTCGTATCGGGTTACCCATTTAATAAATGGGTCAGGTTCGTGTTTGCCACAACCAACTCGTTAATAAACGGGTCAGGTTCGTGTTGAGGTATGCTGACCTGTCGACGCGACCCACCAACCCGACCCGATTGCCACCCCTACCTGGTAGTGCCTACCAGAATAGTGTAGCTAAAAGAAGAAATCGTACGCTTAAAGAAATGGTCAGGGACATGTTGAATTTTTCAATACTTCCCATGAAGTTGTGGGGTGAACTTTTAAGGACTGTTATGCATATTTTGAATAAGGTTCCTATGAAATTTGTGCCTGAAACTTCTTACGAGTTGTAGACAGGTAGAAAACCATCATTGTCTTATATGCACATATGGGGATGTCTTGCAGAGGCTAAGTTGTATCACCTCTACATTAAAGTCTTTAATCCAAAAACAACCAATGGATATTTCATTGGTTATCCAAAGAAATAAAAAAGATACAGGTTTTATTGCTCATCTCATTCACCACAGATTGTTGAAATGAATAAGGCAAAATTCCTTGAAGATGATTCAGTTGGATTAAGTGCACTTCAAAACTTTGGTTTTGAAGAAATACAGGATCCAGTTTTATTACCTGTTAAGGAAAACACCGAAAGATACCATATTGTTATCCATAATGATGATGTGGTTGATCACCCGATTGTTGATGCACAAATCCAAAATAAATATATTCTAGATAATGCAGAAGAGCACAAATAAGATGAACAAATTCAATCTAAACCTGTGGAATGACCTGTTTGGAGATCCACAAGAATTAAAAAATCTATCATATATCCTGATAATGTGTTGTACCTTCAGGAGCTTGATGATTTCATAGATATAGATGATGACCCGTTGACTTTTATGAAAGTTGTTGAAAGCAAATAATTTTCACACTGGATAAAAGTCATAAAAGAAGAATTGAACACTATGGCTAAGAATCAAGTGTGGGATCTTGTCGAGTTACCTAAAAGTGTAAAATTCATAAGATATAAATGAGTATTTAAGATCAAAAGAGACTCCAAATGTGACATAAAGAGACATAAGGCAAGATTAGTTGCTAAAGGATTCACTCAGTTGAAGGGCATTGACTATAATGAGACATTCTCTCTCGTCTTAACTAAGGAGTCAATGAGGATAATTTTGACCCTCGTAGCTCATTATGATTTAGAATTACATCATATGGATGTGAAAATAATGTTCCTTAATGGAGATCTGAATGAAGAGGTATACATGGAACAACCTCTTGGTTTATCTTAAGATGATTGTTTGGTTTGCAAGCTTAACAAATCAATATATGGACTTAAACATGCCCCCTGACAGTGGTATATTAAATTTTTTTAAGACATTGTGACTTTTGGATTTACAGAAAACATTATTGATCAATGTATATACCTTAAGGAAAGTGGGAGTAAGTTCATTATATTGATGTTGTATGTGGATGACATTTTGCTGACAACCAACGATATAAAGTTACTTACAAAGACAAAACCGTTTCTTGGATCATATTTTGATATGAAAGATATGAGTGAGGCTGTTTATGTACTTAGCATAGAGATCTGTCGAGACAGAGCAAAAGAATTTTTAGGCCTCTCTCAAAGATCCTACATAAATAAGGTATTAAAGCGATATAGGATGAAGAATTATTCTCCTGGTACAAGACCCATATCAAAATGTGACAAATTGAGCCTAAAGGATTGTCCACAAAGCAAAATTGACAAAGCACAGATGAGCACTTATCCATATGCATCAGTTGTTGGCAACTTGCAATACGCACAGACTTATTCACGTCCAGATATTTTCTTCGCAGTAGAGATGCTTGGTAGATTTCAGTCTAACCCAGACATATCACATTGGAAGGCAGCTAAGAAAGTCTTGCGGTATTTGCAAGGGACAAAAGACTATATGTTGACATATCATAAGGTTAATCACCTCGAGGTCATTGGCTACTCAAATACAGACTTATATATGAGGATGTATTGATAGTAGAAAGTTTACTAATGGGTATGTCTTCTTACTTGTTGGGGGAGCGATCTCTTAGAGGAGTGGGAAACAGACGACCACTGCTACTCACACTATGGAGGCAGAGTTTGTAGCATTGTATGAAACTACTTCGCAGGCTATATGTTGAAGAACTTTATATCACAGTTAAATGTGATTGATTCTATTGAGAAGCCACTGAAGGTTTACTGTGATAATGAAGCTGCAGTGTCCTTTTCGAATAACAATAAAAGTACTACGTCATGTAAGCATATGAAATTAAAGTACTGTGTTGTTAAAGAAAGGACAAAGAATCATCTAGTGCATATTATTAATATTGGTACCAAAGAGATGATTGTTGATCTTCTTACTAAAAAGCTAGCATCAGGATTGTATTACGAACATGTATTGAGGATGAACTTGTTAAACTCTTTATTTTGACATATGCATATGAATAAAATGATCACATAGAGTTTATTGATTCTCATTATAGTTGTTGTTAATCTCATCAGGATTAGAGATTTAACTAAAGATCTGTAAAATAGATTTTAAAGGTCAATCTATTCATCAAGCAATTCCCAGAAGGTATTCGGTCAAGGGTTTATCGCTGGGACAAGTGGAAGAATGTTGGAGTCACCCACGTAATGTGGGCATTACCCACATTAAAGGACTCCCATGAAGGTGTCCCTATCGTAAACTTCACGATTTTGGAAAGAAACAATTATTGTAACTATTCCCTAATAAAGATTTACATTATATAAATGGGTGTCAATGAGAAACCCGTATCAAGAGAAAAACAAAGAAAAGGATTAAGAAAAAAATTACCTTTTTTGAATTTTTCACTAAAGAGGGAAAGGGATTCTGCTCACCGGTTGCTTAAGGTGTATGCGCTCATTGGAGGGCTGCGATCCGGCTGAGGAGCGAATCTTTCTCGTTTCTTCTGCTTTGCGAAACACCATCTGTCATTACCGGATTGGAATGGCTTCTTCAGGTACACCTCCGAACTTCTTACACGTAGAGGATCCCAACAAGTGGAACTGTGGTAGCAGAAATTTCAGCTTGACTTGTGCTTGACAAGTTTCTAGCTATGTTAATCCATCAAATAAGCCCCCGAACTGTAGGGCGTTTGATGGTGCTGAACTGCTAGTCTACGTCACCTTGTGTTGGGATTGTGATGGTTCAAAACCCAATGGTATAGTTGTATAACTGGTAGGGGTCTGCCTAACCCCAGCTTGCCTATAAAAAAAATGCGGACTCCCACAAGTGAGAAGTAAGTTTGTGCTCAGAATAGCATGGCGCTTTCCACTTCACAAGTGTGGTTCTCACCCTAAGGGGGTGTCAGATCACGAGGACAACAGTGTCCTCAGGTTGCTCGTTGGTGTCTGTGCCCCCACGCACTTGACACAAACGGTGGACACATGAACATGGTGTCCCATGCATCTAGGTGTTTCACCCCTCCTCTTGGAATAGTGGTGCGACAAAAAATCCAAAAAAAAAAAAAAAATTAAGGACAAACTTCCATGCCCGGCCAGCAGTGTCCAGACAGGCATGTTGTATACAGTTCTATCGGTGCCACCAAACGCCCTTTAAAAGGGCATTTTAAATTAATACCTACAAATCCAGACCTAATCATTTTTTATAAGATAAGCCAAGGCCCAATTAAATGCAACGACGCATATGGGTGACCTTTCCACGATCAACGGGCTTCGTTGCCATCAATGACCTTTATTGCCCGACGAAAGCAAAAGGAATAATCAATGATAGGACTTTCGCAACCACAACCTAATTATTATACTTCTTTATGTATTAAAAATTCTGCCCAGCATCTATCAGTTTGCGGTTTTGAGCGAGTACCTAAACGACACAGACTACAGTGTGTTCAGAAAATGATATCTTTCAAAAGTTTCACACTAACACCGCAACAACGCATTTATACCGCGACTCAAGATCCCACAACTCAGAGACTTGCATCGAGTCATTAATGCGAACGCAGATGGGAGTCAGAAAATACACAGGACAACACGGTGGCAGTGGCAAACATCCAGAGTTGGTGCTTTCACAGTAACAGTAAATTTAACAGTAAATAGTAAAAGCTTCTCAAAGATGCCAAAAGAACTATTAATAATGGCCGCTACCTGCACAAAAGCAAGAGAGTGTTTCCTTTACATGCTTGACATCACAATTTGGAATGATAGTTGACTTTATTTCAGGCGATGAACGGCATCAGAGGTGAGGGATAACCGTCAGGAGGTACCCCTGACCTAATCCACTCTCTGTGGGAATTTGCAGTTGGAGGGAACTAATGCATTTGGAAAAGAATGCGGATCAGATCAAGGGATCCTTATACTGCCATTCACCCAGGCGACGGACAACATCCATGTTGCCATGGTTGGATTGCTGGCTCCTTACATGGATTCCACAAATTTTGTTCAGAGCCATTGATGCTCTAGAAGAACGGCATCTAGAACCTAAACCATTGCCTTCGCGATGCTGTTCATCACATGCTGTTCATCACATGGATGAGCAGCACCAAGGGCACCCCTGACCTGATACGAACACTTTGAGAAATGTCAGCTGCAAATTCCTGGATTTGGAAGCTACAACTCTAGGAGGTAGTAGTTACCAAACCCAAGTTTTAGTGCAAATACAAAAAGGAGACGTCACCTCTTCCAAATGCAAAGTCTACCTCGTCAATGCCATTCTCCTAAACAGCCACCACCAACTGGTTTGACCACGTATCTACCAAATGCATAAACTCCCATCCCAACTGCCACTTTCCTGATAGAGTCTTTAACTCTTAATATCGTTTGGTGACAGAATAGCAAGTAAAAAGTTTTACCTGAACAGGTGTTCCACACGTAATAATGAAAGGGGAAGCACGAAGTCCCATACGCGTCGTAATGTGAGTCGACAAGACCAATCACCTCTTATGCGCAGACTGCACGAGTGGGACCCACTGTGGTAAGAGGGAAGGTTGGCGGTAAAACCATCGTTTTCTCCCTACTCATATGCACAGACCGTGCAGTAGGCACCAAATAGATTACAATGTCGGCAAAACGTTGCTTTAAATTACTAAATGTTCTTTCAATATAATGGGTTCGTTAGATTACCATTTCCTGTTCTGTTTTTTATTCGATAGGCATGGACCATCTCAGTGAGAAGAGAATTCTTGGTCACAATATAGAGTATTACTGTAAGAGGATGGCATTAAGAGATATTATATACGTACAGATGATACACTAGGAAGAGTCAATATTCATTTACACCACATTATACACAACGCTTAGCAGATACATATACATAAAGCCAAAAGGCTGAGCTTGCATGCTTTGGACAACCTTCTGTACAATGTGTGCATCCAAATCCCTGCAGCACACAGCTCAATAGTCAGAGACTCAGAAGAGTATTTCGCTGTGGATCCATATAAATTGCAGTGGGTGAACATGTGAAAAGATGGAACTCAAACTTGGGTGGTTGTGAATGGTGGACCACAAGGAAGATGTTCAGTGTTTTCCTTGGCCCTTCAAAGCAAACCCAACTTAGAACTCGGTAAATTTTTTTGTGTTACCAGACGCATGAAAGTCATACCCGTCAAGCTACCAAGCCCGATTCTTCATCTTGGACCGCAATTGGGTGAGTTTGTCTCTCCATTGAGCTGAATTAACATAAAAGAAAATGAACAGGGTCAACACACGATGATGACAAGAAAATCACACCTTCAAACGCCCATAGATGCATGCCGAGTGAAACTTACCCAGTACACAGCACGATAAATCAGTACAAAGATGCATGTTACAGCACGGCCAACATATAATGCAACGAATGAGTATATAGTTGGACGGTGGCCAGCATGATGGGGCCCATAAATATGCCCTATATCATTATCAGTCATATTTTGACGGATGCTAAGCCGTGAGAAGGTTCTAACACTATCCGAAAGGCACTAATTAAGATGCGAGAAGGTTCTACCACTCCCTGAAAATTGGATGGACTGCTTCAAAGCTCCAACCAGACGATTGTAACAGGACTAGGCTCCAGGCCCAGATAGAGAATGGACAAGTGCAATGAAGGACCAGTTTGAAAAATAAAAAAAGCTTTGTAATTGTGAATATAGAAGCAAAAAACAAAAAGAAAAGAAAAAGTTGGATTGCATCTGTCTATGTCAAGTGGACAGGGCTGCAGATATTGAAAACGGCCGTTTTGGTGAAGTTTTCCATTACAAATGGTATACAAGGAGATGCAATATGGGAGCACAAATGGAGTATCATTGTGACAGTCTTTTAGTTTTGAAGTTCTAACGGCCTAACAATGATATCAAGTTTAGAGTTGATGACAATAACTCTTAAAGATGTTTTAAAAGGCTCCCAAGAAAAATTCAACGAAACTTTATTCAAACCACAAATATCTTTGGTATCTCAGGATCAAATAGTTTTCCAAAGAACTGCTACAAGATTTTGCCAGGGATCTGATATGGTCCTTTTCAGAAATAATCTATACTGTTTCAGACTTGAAATGATTACTGCAAGCACAAATTTCTAAGGGCCACTCCCACTCAAAAGAAACTAATTACCCTAAAGAAAAATGACAAAACCTAGAAAAGTTTATGTTGAGATTCTGCTCTCCTCCACTATAATTTAAATTTTTTTTAACAAAATATCAATCAAGGTTGTTAAATGCAATGAGGCGAAGCGAGGCGTTGAAGTGTAAGCTTCATGATCAAAATAATAAAATATATAATATTAATACAATAATGAAAATTTTAAATAAAAACTACTAATAAATGACAATATAAAATAAATACTACTTTCCTATAATTAACCTGTATTATTCATTTTCTTATATGCATGCACATGTAAACCACAATTAAGTTAGACTCATAGTGAAAAATAAAACAAGTTATATCTACAATCATGAAATCATATTGAATACATGTGGGGCCATATCCAAATCGACCTGTTCTAGAAATACCTTCTATGCACAAAATTTTTTATTGTAATAATGGAGTTCAAATGCACAATTAATATAAAAAAAGTTAATTCCTCCACTATTGTACAAAACTAACATTCACAGAATCACAAATGAATAAATAAAATTAAAAACATCTCTTCAAATATTTAACAAAATGTAAACAAGATACCTCTTCAAGTGAAATAACATCAAATATTTAAAAAGACATAAGTCTTAAATGTCTCCTTAAAGGCAAATAACATAAAGTTGAATCTTTTCAACGTCACAAATCTTAAATAATATCAAATATTTAACAAGTCATAAGTCTTAAACAATATCAAATTTACAAAATCACGCTCAATACAGGACTATTCTTAAGTTTCCTAAATTTTTTCATAAGAGTATTCTTAAAACATACTCTTATAAGATAGTGGATGCACTAGTCCCTGCCAGACATCAATAGAGAGGTGGAATAGAGAATCAGGCAGAGGCATCGCCCCTGCCTGCCGACCAAAAAAGAGAGGCGGCAGGGGTGTGCCCCTGCCAGCGAAAATCAAAGAAGCGACAGGGGCGTGCCCCTGCCTGTAGAAATCAGAGAGGTGGCAGGGGCTGAGTCCCTGCCTACCATCAATAGAGAGGCGGCAGGAGCGTCCCCTGCCTGCCCAGAAACAAAAGGACCTGTCGGAAACAGAGAGGCGGTAGGGGGTGAGTCCCTGCCTGCCATCAATAAAGAGGTGGCAGGGGCGTCCCCTGCCTGCCCAGAAACCAAAAGGGTGGCAGGGGCATCACCCTTCCTGTCGAAAATAGAGAGGTGGTAGGGGGCAAGTCCCTGCCTGCCATCAATAGAGAGGCGACAGGGGCGTCCCTTGCCTGCCCAGAAACAAAAGGGTGGCATGCCCCTGCCTGTCAAAAATAGAGAGGCGGTAAGGGCATCCCCTGTCTGCCCAGAAACCAAAAGGGTGGCAGGGGCATCGCCCCTGCCTATCGGAAACAGAGAGGCGGCAGGGGGCGAGTCCCTGCCTGCCATCAATAGAGAGGTGGCAGGGGCATCCCCTGCCTGCCCAGAAACAAAAGGGTGGTAGGGGCATCGCCCCTACCTATCGGAAACAGAGAGGCGGCAGGGTGCGAGTCCCTGCCTGCCATCAATAGAGAGGCGGTAGGGGCTTCCCCTGCCTGCCCAGAAACAAAAGGGTGGCAGGGGCATCACCCCCTGCCTGTCAAAAACAGAGAGGCGGCAGGGGCGTTGCCCCTGCCTACCAAAAACAGAAAGGGAGAGAGAGGTGAAAGGCGTGGCAGGGGTCCGCTAACCTCCTGCCGCTCCCCCGACGTATGTAGAAAGAGAGGGGAGGCACGACAGGGGGGCGTCGACTTCCTGTCGGCCTCCCGACGAACACAGAAGAAAGGGGGGAGAAGGAGAAGAAGAAGACAGAGGTAGAGAGGGTACGTACCTTCGAGGTCGCCGGCGATGGCGGCGACGGTGTTAATTGAAACACGAGGGAGGAGGCGGCGTTGGCTCCCCTGAGAGGCATCAGAAGCGAGGTTGTCGGCGCTGGGAGCGAAAGACGAGGAGAGGAGAGGAGGAGGGAGGCACAGGCTGAGAAAGCCCTCCCTCCCCTCTGCGATTTTTAAAGAGGGTTTGGGGAGGCACGAAAAGGGAAACCCCAAGGGGGTTTCCTTACTTGCATAGGGGAAAGGGGGGAATGCGGGGGTGGGGAAATAAAGGTTTAAAAGAAACCCTCGCCCCCCCCCCCCTGTGTTTTTTATTTTCGTGGGCTTCACAATAACATGATGCGTACGCCTTAGAAGCGAAGGGTGCCTCGATGCGAGGCGTGCCCTTCACCCATGTGAAGCGTGCGCTTCGAGCCTGCAAACGCCTCACTACAGCGCCTCGGTTCCTTGAGCTTGCGCTTCGCCTATGAGGCGTACGCTTCAGGTACTGAGGTGTTCACCTTGAAATGAAATGGGGATCTTCGAAACACGAGCTTAGATTAACAAGGGCAAGTGTCAAGAATGATACTAAAGCATAACCCTTAAAAAGGGTATAACTGGAAACAAAATAAAAATAAAAATGTATTCTTTATTGATATGAAAAACCAATTGCTTAAGAAGCATTGGAATGAAATACAAGAGGAGTTGCACCCCTTTATATACACAGCTGAAAGAAGACTCAATAGAGCTGTTGGACACAGTCCAACAACTCTATTGCTAGTCAAGCAGTCATTCTAGTTCAAACTGAACTAGATGACATAAAGACAAAAAATAAAAATAAAGGAAAAAAAATTACAGAAAAGAAAGAAATGAAAAATGTATTTATATATATATAATAATATAATATTATTATATATACATATGTGTACAGTTTTACATTTTAACACTCCCCCTCAAACTTACGGTACAATGAGTGAAAGTTTGTCTAAGAGAAAGTGAAATCGGGGAGCAGCGAGAGGTTTTGTAAATAAGTCTGCTAACTGATATTTTGAAGTGACATATGGTAGATCAATTATCCCGTGTAGATATTCCTCTCTGACGTAGTGACAATCCATTTCGATGTGTTTGGTGCGTTCGTGGAATGTTCTGTTACTGACAATGTAGATCGCACTTTTGTTGTCACAACACATTTGTGAAGCCTTTGTTGCTTCAGCTCCCATGTCAGCAAGTAGTCGTTGGAGCCAAACTACTTCCATGGTCGTGGTTGCCATGGCTCTGTATTCAGCTTCGGTGGATGAGAGAGATACCTTCTGTTGCTTTTTACACCTCCACGAGATCAATGATTCCCCTAAAAAGACACAAAAACCAGTGGTTGAGTGTCTGTTATTGGGATCACCTCCCCAATCATCATCAGTATATGCAATTAAATCAAGAGAAGAGGAGGAAGATAAGAAAAGTCCTCGTGAAAGAGAGGACTTGATGTATCTGATAATACGCATGACTGCTCCCATATGAACAGAAGTAGGAGCATGTTGAAATTGACTTGCTGTATGAACAACATGTGCTATATCTGGTCTGGTAATGGATAGATAGGAAAGTGCCCCGACAAGTTGTCTGTAAGGAGTAGGGTCTGCAAAAAGTTCTTCATCATCAATCTTCATTTTAACATTAACAACTTCTGGAGTGTCAACTTTCTTATCATCAGTAATACCAGACCTGAAAACAATATCAAAAGCAAATTTAGTCTGAGATAATAAATATCCTCTAAGAGAATAAGCAACTTCAATGCCTAAAAAATATCTCAACAAGCCCAAATCAGTCATTTCAAAATGAGATTTAAGAAGTGTTTTGATTGTTTCAACTCCCTGTTTATCGCTTCCGGTGATGATCATATCATCCACATAGAGAAGAAGCACAATGATCCCTGCATCAGAATTCTTAATAAACAAAGCAGTGTCAGTTAAACAGAATTGAAAACCAATATCAATCATAACACGACTAAACCTATCATACCAAGCTTTTGGTGCTTGTTTAAGTCCATAAAGAACTTTTTCTAAGCGAAAGACTTTACCCTTATGAATACTTAGACCAGGAGGGGGTTCCATGTATACTTCTTTAACTAGCTTTCCATTTAAAAAAACATTTTTGACATCCATTTGAAAAATACACTATTTTTTGATAGAAGCTAAGGCAATTAAGGTTCGGACAGTAGTCATACGAGCCACCGGAGCAAAGGTTTCTTCATAATCAATCCCATATTCTTGGGCATAACCTTTGGCTACTAAACGGGCTTTATATCTTTCAAGAGTACCATCACTCTTGGTTTTAATTTTATAAACCCATCGACATCCTATAGTTTTCTTCCCTGAAGGAAGATCTTGAATATTCCATGTAGAAGCCTTTTCAAGTGCATCTAATTCAGCTTTCATGGCTTCTATCCATTTGATATCATTTTTTGCTTGAAAATATGTGGATGGTTCTTGATATGAGCGAATTAATGCAATAACTGCCCTATATGTGGGTGAGAAAGACTCGTATGATACAAACTTTCCTGGAGGCCTCGAGATTCGGGATGATTGTCTAGTTGGAATGTTAAAATATTTTTCAAGTGCACATGGAGGATTAGACTCTTGTCGCCTGGAATATTGAATACTAGTATCTCTATGAACTTCTTCATTTTCAATATTAAGATCAATAATTCTTTGATCATCATCAAAGTTACAATCAAGGTCATATTCATCAGATGTTGATATTAGATCTAGCAAAAAGGAGTACTCAGTGACGTCTTTTAATTTTCTAAAATCAAAGAAGCTCTCCTTTTCAAGAAAAGAAACATTTCTAGACACATATAGTTTATTATTTTTGAAGTCAAAACATCTATAACCTTTCTGATTTTCAGCATATCCTAAAAAGGCACAGGGAATCGCACGAGGGGAAAGTTTATCATTTTTGTCAGTAAATATGAAACATTTGCACCCAAATATTCTTAGTCTAGAGTAGTCTAGAGAAATGTTCATAAGTTTTTCAATGAGAGTGATATTTTGTAACGAAGAAGATGGCATCCTATTAATGAGATAGGTGGCAGTTAAGGCAGCTTCTGCCCAAAAGTCTTTCGGGACTTGATTTGCTATTAATAAAGTCTTAGTGGTTTCTATAATATGGCGATGTTTTCGTTCTGCCAGTCCATTTTATTGAGGTGTATAAGGACAAGATCTTTAATGTGTGATGCCATGCAATTTAAGATAATTTTGAAAATCTGTGGATAAAAACTCTCCCCCTGAATCTGTGTGAAAAATAGTAATATCATTTTGAAACTTGTTTTTAACCATATTATGAAAAGTTTGAAAGTATGAAAATACTTCAGACTTATGTTTGAGAAAGTACATCCACGTATGTCGGGAGAAATCATCGACAAAAATAACATAGTAAACAAATCCTCCTTTAGAAATTACTAGTGCAGGACCCCAAACATCCGAGTGTATTAATTCAAGTGGTCTTGAAGAGAAAAAGGTTCTGTTCTGAAATGGTAATCTTTTCATTTTGCCGAGAATACAATCTTTACAATCAAATGATTCAGAGTTACAAAATTTCCCTAGATTTGGCAAATGTTGGATTTTGGCTATATGTGGGTGACCAAGTCTCTCATGCCACAGTTCCAACTCTATTTTTTGAATATTATAACAAAAAGCTTTTTTCGGCATTTCCAAAAAATCTATGTAATAGAGTCCTCCTTCTCTATGGCCTTCCCCAATCAGCTTGCCTGACTGGCGATCCTGTACCCAACAACCATAAGAAGAAAAAAAAATATTACACCCATAATCAGAAATTCGAGATACAGATAAAAGATTTAAATTTAATTTGGGAACATGTCTAATTTCTGGAATAATTTTTTTTTTGTTTTATAAATTTTTTCAAAATTTCCTATTCCTTCTATTTCAAGAGAAGTCCCATCAGCAGTAAAGACCTTTGACACACTTGTTTTATTTTTAACACATTTGGATAGACTTTGATTATTTGGGGTCATATGAAAAGATGCACCAGAGTCAAGAAGCCAAGAAATTTTACCTAGATCAGAAAAAGATGAGGCTGCTGCGCCGGTTGAAGCTTCAGATGAGGAAGAGGCACCTTTGATGAGAGGCTGAAGAATCTCCATTAGTTGGGCCAGGGAAACTGGTGCATCCTGATCTTTAGGCTCCGATCCAGCAATTGCAACTTTTTTTTCTCTCAGTTCCTTAAGTTTGGGACATTGTGGCCTGTAGTATCCCGGCTCATGACAGTGATGACAAATAACTTTCTTCTTATCATAGTCACCATTTTGTCGGTTAAAGTGAGGAGGCCTATATGATCGAACATGATTCCCTGGTCTAGACACGGCTAAAACAGAATCATCTTCAATTTTTAAAGAACCTTTCCGGAGACGATTTTCTTCCATTGTTAACTCTTCAATAGTTTCAACAATAGAAGGAATTTTTCCCCGGTGAAGTAGGGCCGATTTAGTGGTTTTAAATTCCGGCCTTAATCTAGTGATAAACTGGTAAAAATGTTCAGCATCGAGTTGTTTCTGACGAAGCTCGATGTCTTCGGCACAATGCCACTTTGGTTCTAAAAGAGAAAGTTCTTCCCAAAGTTCGGACAACCCATTGTAATATTCACGAATAGTTTTGTCTCCTTGTGTCATCATTCAAACTTTTTCTTGGAGGTTGCACACGTGTGCAATATCTTTAAGGGAATACATATTCTTAAGGTATTCCCATGCCTTATCGGCATGATCAAATTTGGCAAGACTTGAGCATTTTTTAATGTCAACGCTATTGATAAGCCATGACATTATCTTCGCATGAGATATTCTCCATTCTTTCCATTTCTTCTCGTATGAGGCAATAGCCTTGATTTTCTCTTCTTCCGATAGAGGGACCTCTTTATCTCCCTCATTTTTAGTAAGAGATAGCTTAGGTTCCGAATCGGAACCATCCACAATCCCCCATAAGCCTTTTCCCCATATATGGTGCTTCATGATTGAAGCCCATGTTACATAGTTCGTATCGCTTAGTTTCATAGGCATGATGGTGACTTTATCATTGTCATCCATTGATTACAAGGAGAGAAAGAATAGGGATAGAAGAGAAATAAGAAGGAAAATGAAAAAGAAAGAAGGAAAAAAACAATACAACAAGATGTGAAATCTTCTCTAATGAAGTGATAAAATACTTCTCTTCAAGTGGCGAACACTTTTGCAAATGGGCACGGAAACCGAGGCAGCTTTTCCTCAAGATTTAGTACTTCCGCGGCTCTGATACCATGAAATGAAATGGGGATCTTCGAAACACGAGCTTAGATTAACAAGGGAAAGTGTCAAGAATGACACTAAAGCATAACCCTTAAAAAGGGTATAACTGGAAACAAAATAAAAATAAAAATGTATTCTTTATTGATATGAAAAACCAATTGCTTAAGAAGCATTGGAATGAAATACAAGAGGGGCTGCACCCCTTTATATACACAGCTGAAAGAAGACTCAATAGAGCTGTTGGAATGTGTCAGTCCAACAACTCTATTAAGAGCTGTTGGACTGACATTGCTAGTCAAGTCTGGACAGGACTTGACTAGCAACAGTCATTCTAGTTCAAACTGAACTAGATGACATAAAGACAAAAAATAAAAATAAAGGAAAAAAATTACAGAAAAGAAAGAAATGAAAAATGTATTTATATATATATATATATATATATAATATAATATTATTATATATACATATGTGTACAGTTTTACATTTCAACACACCTCTCACAACACTGATATCAATATGACACAGAAACCATTTGATAATCATTAAACACATAATAATTTGGAATAAGAGAAGAAAAATACCTGCATCCCCATAGCGTTCTTCACCAGCAGCCATTAGCATATTACAAACCAACTCAAATTCCGTGGTTTCAATACAAGGTTGACCATCTGGCCTGAAAGATTCTCAACCATGTAAATTACCATTTACTTGTGATCTGAACATCTGACAGAATAATAGATATGGAATGAATGAATAAGCATGAGTAGATAATTTCAGCTTTTTATCTTATCACCTATCAAGTTCTGTGAACAGCAGACCATCAGAGAAAGGAGTATCAATAGCAAGCTTCTTTGGCTCAACTATTCGCATTCCATCACTGTATGCCAACTGCTTGTTTACTTGTATAGGCACCTGCATTGCATTAGAAATATAAAATAGGATATAGGCTTCCAATCTCTTAAAAATTTAGCTAGTAATAGCTGACAAATATCATAAATTCAAATGCTATAATCCCGCATACATGAGCACTCAGCAATCTGACTGCTGCAAATAAGTAGAACCTATGTCACATAGACCAAAGACATGAGTAATGAATATTGTGTAAAACTAGGAGATGGGGACATGGTCATATATATATATATATATATATATATATATATATATATATATATATATATATATATATATATATATATATATATATAATGTGCAAGTTCCAGACCATTTATCTCACAGGCCAACCCAGACCCCTCTAAAAAAGGGTCTTGCATGTGTTGAATGCTTAAACCAAGCTTGTAGATGTGTTTATCATTACTTATTCACTAAGAATCATGCTTTGGATTAAATCAATTAAACAAAAAACTTTGATTTTTAGTTAATCAAGTTTTTGGCATAATATAAACTGTTGATTTTTTTGTTCATCTAAAAACACATCTAAACATAAAAAAAGTTTAAACCGATACATGTTTCCTACTAAATAAAGCATAGAGAACATATCTGTGCATTTAGATTAAGTAAAAAATACATGTAAAAATGTTTTTAAAGGGGTCAGAGACGGTTTGGGAGATAAATGGCCTGAAACTTACACATTCCTCTCTCTCTCTCTCTCTCTCTCTCTCTCTCTCTCTATATATATATATATATATATATATATATATATATATATATATATATATATATATTGGCTACCAATGAAGGTAAGGAACTGATGAGTAGAAATCACTCTTTTCTCCAAAAAAAATTCAATTTTTTGTAGATCAAATGTTAAAGATGTGATCTACATGGTTTGTTTAGTAGAAAACTTGTTTTCAATGTGAAGTAGCAAATATTTTTCATATATATATATATATATATATATATATATAGGAAAATGGAAACCTACTAAATGAAACTGGATTTCCGGTGTTTATTTCGAAATTCCGACACGATAGATGTGTTCATCACGATTGATTTACTAGAAATCGACAATTGACTCATGCATTTTGGATGAAAAAATGGTATTTAGAGCATCGAAAAATTATAAAAATTGTAGGTTGTTGATTTTTGAAACCTTATAAAAACCTATCCATACATCAAAATCAAATGTTCCAAGAAGTGATTCCTATAAAAACAAGCATATAGATCACATCTGAATTGTCAGAATTAAAAAAAAAACAGCAGAAATTCATGAAAATCAAATAGCATATTTCATTTAGTAGGTTTTGCGGTTTGAAGGTTTCCATTTCCTTATATATATATATATATATATATATATATATATATGTTGTTAGAAGGGTTGAGGCAAAGCTAAGCGTTACAACATCCATGAAGCGATGCATAAGTGTTGAGGCGGTGAAACGTTAGTATCACAATTTAATTAACAAAATATCTTAAATTCAAAGTAATTATAAAAACCATAAGCCAACAAACAATCAAAGTCCATAAAAGATTATAAGAGTTTTATCCTTTTGCAAGTAATATTTATTATTTGCATAAAACAGTTAAACAATATTTAAAGAGAAGGAATTCATAGCTAGTAGTAATCTTGGAAAGGTATCAACAAATAAAAATGATAAATATTATGCTATAAAATGCCCTAAATTAATAGAGTGTTTTCTTGTACGGGTCTTTCATTGAATCCAAGAGAATTATATGTAATATAATATAAATTGGGTGGTTTTTACATGAGTATTATACTGGCAAGAATAGCCAATATATAATTTTTTTATAAATACAAAGTTGATAAGAAATCTTTTTTCTCTACATTAAGGGTATCTATCTTCTTTTAAAAATGCAATGCAAAATTAGACATCTTATCTTAATTTTAAAGCTGTCAGAAAAAGTTAGACTTGCCCTTATTAAGTAGTTTTTTTTGTTTATTATACGATTCTTTTGATGGAACACCTACTTTTACCTTAATCAAAATAATGCAAAATCTGGATGTTGCATATAATATATCACCCAAAAGGTAAAAAAAGATGGAATTAGAGGTGTAATTGTTACTGTTTATTTTCAGTTAAACCAAACAAGCAAAATATAAATGGCTGGCCTATGTGTTTCACTACATGAGAGCAAAATGAGAGAGAAAAAGGAGAAGCAAGAGATGACAAATTCTGGTTAAATATAACTGTAAACTGAGAGAGACAGAGAGAGGTGGGCTGGTGGCTTTTCATCAGCCACCAGTGGTGTCTCAGTCCAGTGCTGGTGGGCAGCAGCTATACACAGATTCTACAGAATGAGAAGAGAGTGGGCATGCAGGACCCTTCATTTGACCAATAAATTCATTAAAAAAATGTAAAGAAGGGGGACATGGGATGTGTGTGGTCCACTCCATGCCTGCATCCCCACTCCCCTTGACCCCTCATTTGTTCATGTAAATAAAATGCACGGCTCACCTTTGAGGCGATGCCTCGAGCAAGGCATGTGCTTCATGGTTTGAGGCACACGCCTCAAGACTTCATGTGCCTCAGCCTTACGCTTCGAGGTATCAAGCACACACTGCACTTTGATGTGTACGCTTCATGCCTCGAAGGGCAAGTACCTAACAACACTGTGTATATATATATATATATATATATATATATATATATGATACAGTCGTTTGTACATACAATCTAATTTAAAATAACAAAACCATTTTTTTCAAATTTTTGCAAATTTTGGGGGGATCTAACCCTATAGATGTGGTCTACATGATTTGTTTAGTAAAAAATAGGTTTTGGACCATGCGTTTGCAACATGTAAGCAAGTTTTTCAAGGGCTTCGATAATCAACGGCCCACAATGTGCCAAAATTTCATGAATAAAAAAAACATATTTTGATGTCAAAAAAATATGATCCAAGGTGTGTTACCTAGAAAACAAAACATGTTGAACACATCTATGATGTCAGATTGAGTGTATACAACTTACAACTATGATTTTCCAACTAGATTGAACATACTGTGGACGGTAGCAAATATTTAGCTCCTGTTGTGAAGGCTTTCACATAGAACAACTGACAGGACCTTGAATGCCAATGTCTATCATCAAGAGATTTCATACAATCATACTCCACATGCTTGAGATTCTGACTAAACTGAAACTACATTCATCAGTGCACTAAGAGACAAGATTTTCAATCATTTTCCCAAGCTAATCGAAGTCATGACACGATCCACAAGAAAATGATGTTAAATTCTTACATTCTGTTTGGCTCTTAAAAGAATGCGAAAAAGCAAACAAACAATATGATGAAGCCAATGCTACAATATCATCACACCTCTCAAGAGTTACCAACTGAGACATGTTCACCTCGCCATCTCTTGTTTACATCTTTCCTAGCTAGAACATTTTATCTTCCTCATCCATAATGCACATCAATTTACCTCCAAACACATTCTCAGGTATGTTGATAGGCCCAATAATGTTACTTAACAAATGAGAAATTCTAATTTAGAAGCACTGTTTTCCCAGGAACTGCACGCCATTTTACATTCTTAAGATCAATGAGTCCTCAATTTTTACTGTCCTACAGGAGTATTCAAATTCTGCCGTGTCATGTACCCTTATGTGCTATTTGTGATGGGAAATTACAAAATAATAGGATGTCCCTTCCCATATGACATAGTTCTATCCTGGTAGTGTTAAAACATAACTTGCTGATTCTTGTGAAACACAGTTTTTCTTCTCCACCATTCACCGCCTTAAGGAAAGACCATAAAGTTTGCTAGATGTTCTCAAATATGGTAGTTCTGCACAATAAATAAATTTCTCCAAGAGTGAATAATAACTTTATGACTTTGTTACTTTCCATTCCAATAGATTTCCACCAGAGGCCCAGCTTGTTTATCAGCACCAATGGTCATAAGGTTGCTTAATCCATATTAACATTATTGGAAAACAAACTAATAGCAACACAGTATAAGAGAACTTCCAAGATATGATATTAACCAGTTGAAGAACGAGACAGATTATGGAATCAACCTTAAGATTCAAACCAAAACAGAAACTGCATGCATGTACTAAGCAGTAGAGATTTAATTATAAGAATTTCTAAGTTGATATGCCATTTTTTGGTACTAAACAACATAGGTATGGAGACATATACTGATAATTTATAATTCTGATGAACAATACAGGTACCTGACATCTTACTGCAATATTAATAGCATCTGATGGACGCAGATCAAAGCAGAACCTTTCTGTACTATCACCAACCTGTAAATTATATAACAGAAAAATAACTGAGATTTAGAACTCTACTGCTTGCATAGCTTCTACTTTATGTCTGAATGATTAAAAAATAGTAGTTGTACCTTTGCAAGATACAATTGAGCAAAATAAGCCTCATGCACTCTCTTTGTAACTCGAACTAGTTTTACCTGAAAATGAGAATCACCTTCAGTGATGCATCCAGTATCTCCACAATAAGATGATACAGAATCACTATAAAGAGAAAAGTACACAAACATATCAAAGCCACCTTTCAGAAAATATTACCTCATAACCCATCTTTGAAATCATATCCTTTAGTATCTGATAAAGTGTTGGCCTTGCCTGGGGTAAAAAGTTCAGTATAATTACAGACCAATCATGACAGATGCAACCAAATCCTAAACCTAAACAGCAGATCTCAATAAAACAGATGATGGAGTAGGTTTTAGAGGAACAGGGAACAGACAATCTGGACATTGCGAACTGCAGCCATCAGCAATACACTTGGCATCTCCACTGCGTTTAACAACAGATTGTTCAATATCATATCCATGTTCTCAGCATAAGAATGAGTTAAACATGATGATGCATCGTATAATAACTTGTCATTAAATGCCTTTAAGTTTAATTTATAGGGGAACACGAACTTATGTTTCTCAGGAAGCAAGTACATACTGACAATGATTGGAAGAAGAAGACCACTTCCATCTTCCATCTTCAACACAATTGCAGGATGAGAAGCATAATCTGGTAGAGGTCCACCATGAGGGTTGTTATGCTCACACCTTACATGCCGACCATTCCGCATTTTAATTAGAAAACCCTCTGCACCACTTCTTACCTCAACTGTGAAAGCAGTCCACATGAGAATCTGATAGCTTCAACAAGTTTATATTATTTTTAAACAAAAATAATATTGTAAGGATGTAAGTGAAATCAATCACAAACTCAAATTATGTAACACGTAGAAATTGTTTCAGGGTAATGACATAGCTAATCCTGCATACCCTGATGCCATGTAATACAAGTATACTGATGACTGCAGACCCAAATGCATAACTCACCGAAATAGAAAATCATGTCTATTATAAATTAGCTCATATATGGCCTCAAAAGTTCAGAGATGGAGAAGACCACAGTCAAACATGAATAGGAACTAATGGCACAGTTAAAAAACAAGTAAAATTTAAAAGAACAAGTTGACATTGAAAAAAACATGCATTTTGCTTACATCCTTGAACAGGTCATGGAACCTAACAGCTATATCATGGGACAACTATAAAGACAAAATGTAATGTAAAATGGAGTAAAAAGTTTTAAATCACAAAAGGCTGCATATGTCATGTTCTCTCATGAGTTAAGGCATGGTAAATGTTTTCACAAAGGGAATGAAAAATAGACAGCTGCATAACTAACTGTGTTAAATAGACATAAAATTCTGTATATTTCAAAATTTCATAAAGTTGGGTATGTTTCTAAAAGTAACTCAGTGTGGATCCATTATATGAAGAATGGAAAAAATGGTTCATACAAGATATGCAATAAATTGTTGTTTTGAGTGACTATCATTCACTGGAATAATGAATCTAGCATTAGTGCACACCCTGAGAACAATTCAGCATAAACTTAATGAGTAACTTGACCAGGAGTACATAGTCCTGAGATAAGTTCTTAAACTTTAAGTAATGCTAGAATGGTAAAGATTATAGCATACCAGCTTCAACAACACTAGAATTAACATATTCTTCATCATTCTCATTAAAATTCTCTGCCATACTTCCACTACCATTTGATGATGAACTGAAGCTGCACTTAATTGTCCAGTGTTTTCTTGCAACTGCTGGTCTGAGTAGATCCTTAATCTTTATCCAACCTCTAGAACTACCTATAGAACGACAAGTCCCATTTCTGAATACATTTGCCTTCAGATAAGATCCTCTTATCAAGAAACTGGTGTCACGCTCCTGTTTTACATAGACAGCCGGGTAGATAACAGGTCCGTGCAAGGTTCCCATCTTCAAAACTCTTCTGTTATTGGCACTGTCACCTTCACCACGGCAGAACAAGAATATGATACTAAGCATTTACTGAATAAATAGTAGCTATGAAAATCTTGTACATGCATACTTCTATGACTACCACAATAACAAGACAAGCTAGAAATCAAAACACTGAAATGTTAGGCGACCAAATACCAAGTTACTCATCTTCCACTACCAATTACCAATCATAAAAGCAGTATACATACCACATTGAAATCTCAATAGTTGTCAGTCATAGATCTGATGGTTCCCAAGAGACTATAGACATGGAACAAACTACAGCATTTATAGCTGACAAGCATATATTTTGATTTTTAAATTCAAAATTTCTTGGAAAAAAATTTGTCCATGAACTTCACTAGGCCTGGTATTTATCACATTGTTGGCCGTGAAAGTACATTATATTGATTGTTGTCTATACTGCAAAAGATGAACGGCTAGCATTGAGGATCTACTTCTATCTCAGTCACTCAAGGTCCACGTGATTGTGGAATTTGAGAACTTTTACCTATATAAGGTACAATTCAGTATCCTATATATGTGCATACAAAATGATGTTTATGGTCACTGCTCAAAGATCTTCTAAGTAATAATATAGCCATCTAACCTTATTGCTACAAGGAAAGATCTGTATTTTCTCATGCACCAGGAAAAAAAGGAAGAGAAAAGGGAAACAGGCTCATGCATGAACAGTGTTTTTACTGGCCAAAATCTGGAACGTAGGGCATGTTTGTTGCATCTCATGTCATTTGTAATCACATGTGATTCCATCTCATGATTCGAAATCACACGATTCCAAACCACAGGGTGGACAATGTGATTGGGAATCACATGAGTAGTAAACTGGCCCCAAATGTGCCCATTTTCTCACATTTGCTTGCACGTAAGAAATGAGACAATGAAAATCATTCTCCCACCATTGTGAGAGAACAATTCTCATTTGAGCCCAAGCAAACGTTCCCCTAGAGACGATATTTTCCAAAAGAAAATAGGAATCCAAAGCACTTGGCACCTACCTTCAAACATTCCAACGACAATTATTGAGCTGCCAAATCACAACATTATTTTTTCTAAAAGGGGCTTCTGTAGTGTAAGATGCACAAAATATGAAAATGAAGCATATACTTCTTTCAACACTTGCAAAGGAATTGTGAAAATTGCACTGACTAGGTCGGGGCAAGCCACAGCAACAATCCACGCCATGTCTGCCAGCCTGCCTGCCTGTCATAATGTACACGGAGCATCTCAACAATTCCACAAATTTCTACAGGTCTGATGAATGTGCCAATTACAATTATTCCGCTGCACTATATTTTCAGGCTCTTCAGACAGAAAAACAGGAAAAATTTAGGAATTCCATCAGTCACCACATCATTTCTACAAGCAGAGTTAAGAGAAGTAGCTGACTGGATGACATATAATTCGTTCCATATTTCAATGAATTCATACACCAGAAAAGACGGATCAGACAGGGATCCAAAGTTCAATTACCTCCTAGCTATGCAAAAATGATCTCAAGAACACTTAAAAATCTCAAACTCACATACAAGATAAATCATACACGAAACTTTACATCTTTCTCACCTCCATGGATCAGACGATGCAAACAGAGAAACAAGGGGAGGACAATCTTACCCCCACTCGGGTCGCCCAAGTTTTAGCGGGCCTGGGGAGAAGGTGCTGATCCTTTCGTCCCATGTTTGACTCCCACCGGGTGCCTTTCACTGGTGGGCGCCGTAACGGCTTGGGTGTCGGTGACCCCATCCGGAGATTACCCACATCGGCGGGGAACCTCGTCATAAAACACACACACACACAATTCCACATTTTCACAGGCATATAGGGTAGAAACAAAGAGAACACTGAAAGAAATTTTGAAGCCAAAGTAGAATTAATGAATTCCGCCGATCCGATTGAAGTTCACGAATTTTGAGAGATAAATTCTAATTTATTCGTGAGGAAGTAGTAATTTTCCATTTTCAACAGACGAATCAGCAAGCAAACGCAGAAACACACAGAAACTTGAAATTTCAAGCACAATTTCACAAACTCAGGCAGATCAAACGAATAAACAGTAGCTTAAGGACTACAACGATCCCGAAGTATGAGATAATCGTCCAAACAATCGAATTTCACCAAAAAAAGAAGAAAAAGGAAAAAAATTCAGTACCTCACGCCTTCTCCAAGCAGGATCACAAACTCTTTCCACAAATTCACCCAAAAAACCGATGCTTTCATGCAATTCCCCAACGCGGAACAGCCTTTCGCATTCAGACGACCGCGAAAACCACCGAACCCCCAGAAGATGCAACCGAACAACTCCGATTCGCAGACACAGCCGAAACGCTAGATCACGTGGAATTCGTTTCTCTCACCGCAAGCTCCCACCTTTAACGCTAGAAAACCGTCACAAAGCAGAGATCTAAACACGAGTCACTCCGATCCGCGCGGGAAGAGAGAGAGAGAGAGAGAGGCGTACCTTACACCCGAAGAAAGTATCAATCCGGAGACCTCCGAGCTACGAAACAGAGTGAGCAAGAAGATATCGAGAGCAAAGAAGAAGAAGATCTAATAATATCATAGAGAAAGAGAGAGCTGTGTGTGAGAGAGAAGTGGATGAGGATGAAACCAAGAATATCTCCGCCCTCACTTCATTCCGTAAAGCTCGTTCCTTCTTTGCCCTTCTGATCTCTAAGAATTTTCATCCCAATGAATGACGACGGAGATAGAAGAAAAGGTAAACAGATGAGCCCTTATTGTGCTATTTATAACCCCACGGTTGTGGATTTAACTACCCCTGGTTAGAATTTGTTTTTAACTCGGCTTGCCGACTTGGCTCGGAGCCATCAGCCATGGTCCACATCGATGGTCCGGTTTTACCAACCCAACCCAGTATCACCGACGCTAATTGGATTTGGATAGAGTAAAGTGGATCGGAGTGTTGTGATTTTTGTGGTCATCTGCTTTATCACATGCAACTCCAACTTGCTTTATAAAGTAATGACATCTCTCACAAAACGAAAGAGATCGGTCTACAATGTAGTGCTGGATCAACCACCTTGAAGTTAGTATTGTTAATGTAAGAGCTGTGGATCTCTTTCCTTGACAAGTACCTAGGGCACGTTTGCTTGTCACGGAAGAGGGTGCCACACAGCAGTACCTGGTATTTAAAGAAAAAGAATGTTTTTATTATCGTTGGATCCATGACAGTAAGGATGCCTTCATTTCTATTGTTGCCTATGCCTTCACGCGTCCTCTTCATTTCCTTATTTTGAAAAGATTTACGCGTCTTCTTTAATTCCTTATTTTGAAGATTGAGAGGAAATAATGACAACTTGAGATAGGAGTCAATTATTAAAAGACTTTACCGGGTCAGAAAATTTCGCTATCATATATCAATAATGGCGAGATATGGATCTCATCGTTATAGGGTTTTATTCTATAATGACGACACCTATGTCACCGTTATAGACATGTATAAAAAAGGCCCAACAAACTTGTTTTATATCTCTCTCTTTATGATCTCTCTTCTCTGTGATCATGAGTTGGGCAGCCGTCGAACCGCCGACCAACACCTCCACTCATCTGCGCTAAAAATAGGAAAAAGAAGGTAGAAAAAGCAAAAGAAGAAAAACAGAGAAATAAGGTATGACTCTCTCTCTTTTAGTGTTTACCAAGACGAGAGGGAGGAAGGAAGTGGGGAAGGGGGTTGTTGGCCCCCACCGCCCTCTCCCTTTTCGGTTTATCATGCACAATAATAATTGAGTTGGGTGTTTAGTTGTGCTTGTTCTTAGGGTTCTTTATTCTCTTTAGGACAAGGCTATTTTCAATCTTTTCAATTGTTTTTGTTCTTCTTTTGAATTTGTGTTGGAAAGATGTTTTTGGAAAGACAGAGATGGTTCAAGCATTTAAGTTATTGATTTAGTTTAATTTTTAAACAACATAATATTTTAATATTTTCATTAAAATATTAAAAGATTTTTTTGTATTTTTTTAATTACTATTAAATTTCAATGCATTTTAAAATTATAAAAATGCATTGCTTTTGGCAATATATTACTTTTAAACATTTTGGTCTTAATATGATTTCTTCTTACTTTCTCAATTTTCTTTTATTTATGCTGATAGTGGTTGTTAAGATCATAATCTTTTGTGATGTCTACATATATGGATCCTCACATAATTGGAAACAAATGTTTTTATAATAATAATACTTGTATGGTGTATTCTTTCAGCAATAAACCATGCAAAAACGTTATGTGATTCCAAGGATGTAGGGGGTGTATAAGGTTTGTATTTGAAGTATGTTTGTTATAGGCTTTGAGAGGATGTAGGAGGGTTTATATTTTTGAAAACGTATTTTAAGTGTATGTTTGATGCAAGTTTTTGTTGAGTGCAAATCTTTTTTAAAACTAATTTTTAGTTTTTCTTTGTAGGTTTATAGCCTATAACGATACTGTCTCGTTGTTGTGGGCGAGATCCCTATCTCGCAGTTATAGCCTATACTGATGAGTTAATTCTCTCAATTATAACCTATAAGAGTGATTTGAGATCTCTTCATTACAATCTATAACGGCGAGAATAGTACCTTGATGTAATAACCTATAGGTAGACTATAACGCTGAGTCATGGATCTCGCCGTTAAAACAATTTCATCGTTAAAGATTTTCACGCCGCTATTGTGTTTTTAGCTTCGGTGAGATTCTTCGCTGGTGTTGGTTCATCCTTTAGCAGTGAGCTATAAAATGTTATTATTACTAAAAAAATGATAGTTTTTTTTGGCGACTTATCGGCAAATTAATTTTTTTGTAGTTATAGACTTATAGAGGAAAAAAATAAGAAATTACCAATGAGATATATCGCATCTATTAACCTGCATCCTTGTAGTGTGTGCGTTTGTGTTCAGTAAAAAACTTGAGCTTTCAAAAAAATGTGAGAAAAAAAAGGAAGACATTTTTTGTGGACCTCACTGCGGCAATGCAAACATGGTACACTTTCCTTCCCCGACAGAAACACACCGTCATGAAAAGATTCTCGTCTGGCTTCCCGAGAGAGACAGAGATTACCGAAGTTATCTTCATGGGACCATATGAGAGAAAGAAATTAAAAAAGATACTTTAGGGATCCCATGAACGAGAGAGAGAGAGAGAGAGAGATCTTTTTAAGGAGAGAGAAAGATTACTTGGATTAGTCTTGTTTTATGTGTGTGTGTGTGTGCGCGCATGCACAAATTATGTTTAATTTATGTGCGAGTATGCGCGTGTTTGTGACTCGCTCATAAGCATGGACCATTTTCTAGTTGCATGTAAAAGAAGCACAAATGCTTCAGATTTGATCCAAATGTGAACATAGATCTAGTATTGATTCAAATCCAAATTTTATAAGTCCAACCGAACCAAAAACACATTTAGATTCTATCTTCAGATCCCATATGTGAAGTTAATATCCGTTTGCTCCACACAGTCAGCCTGGGTTCGACCGGGCCTGCTTAACAACAACGATGGGTTCAGCTAGGCCTTGACTTGGTTCGCTTACTATGCTCATGGTGCGAGCTCGCGAAACGGTGCTAATCTTGTGAGAATGCAACTGGAGCCGGCGCATGATGCATCGGCTCAGACCCACCGAGCCTCATGGGCACAAAACTGACGACTTTTTCTGCATGAAGTGCTTTTGATCTCCCATGCTAAGGGAACTACACGTAAGTGGTTAAGACAGAGGCTGTGGGGTCCACATGAAAACTCAGTTTAACTTATTTTATCCCCAAGAATCTTTGAAATTCTGGTAAGCTGCTGTGGGACATTGGTATTGCTGTTATGACATAGGTATAACCATAATTACTAAAAACTACAAATTATTCAGATCCCTCCCCGGTAGAAATCGTGTTAGTAATACTTTTTTATCAGTTAAACTAATCAAACCTTTTAAGCTTGTAGGATACACATCGAATCATGATCAGGGGTGGCCATCGGGCCGGGTGCCTGACGGTCTGTCGCTTACCTAGCCCGTATCGGGTCAGGCTCGCAGCCTAATAATCAGGACAGCGTGTTAATTGAGTCTGGCCTAAAGGGTTTTAACCTCACCTAACTTAGTACAAGCTTAATGTGGAATTGAACCTGAACTTCTTGCGAAGTTGCGATTAGTGTGTGTGTGTATATATATATATATATATATATATATATATATATATATATATATATATATATATGAAGAGAGAAAAAGAGATGAAAACTTGTCAAATGGGCACAGTGATAAATGAAACATGATATTAGATTTATGTTTTTTTTTTCAAATTCCTACCCCATAGATATTCAGCATGATTGATTGACTAGAAATCAATACTTGGATCATGCATTTTTTTATGAAAAAATGGTATTTGGAACTTCACAAATTTATGAAAATTGTATGCCATTGATTTTTGAAACCTTATAAAAAGACCTATCTATGAAACCAAATCAAATGCTTCAAGAAGTGATTCCTATAAAAATAAGCATATAGATCACATATGTACGTTTAGAATTTTGAAAAAGCTCTGAAAATACAATTATAGCATGTTTCATATAAGATTGAACTCATTTATAGTAGGTTTCTCTCTCTTTATATATATGGTAATTATAATATTTTTACCAAACAAACATGTTTACTGGTATGAACCAAGATTTTCATAGATTTTTTTACTTTTTTTTTGAAAATTTCACTGCACGGGTGTTTGGTTTTATAGAAATAGACAATTGGATCATCCAATTACGGTGTATAAGTCATAAATATTCAATCATAAAAAATTACATTTCATGATCCGATTACAATGATCCAACAGTTGATTCCTAGCAAATGGATCAGTCCGAATGCATTTGCATGGTTAAATTTAAAAAAAAAAAATGAAAATCTTGATTCATACCGGCAAACATATTTAGTTAGTAAACATATTCCATGCACTCTTGCCTTCATTTTAAATAATGAATTGAAGTTGCTTTATCATGACTTTTTGGAAATCCATAATTGGATGATGGAAAAACTTAGCTTTCTATGTCAATTGGAAGAAACTTTTTTTTTGGACCCAGGAAGCTGGGGTTAGGCAGACCCTTACCAGTTATACAACTATATCACTGGGATTCGAACTTGCATCCTCCCAACACAAGGTGACGTGCACTAACTGCAACTAACAGACAAACGGAGCCCCACTTGGTCAACTGGAAGGAACTTAATTGGAAAGAAGATAAACCTGTATAATGGCCGCTCATTGCTATAGAATTTCAAATATAATAGTCAAATGTTCACATTATCAAGAAAGGGGCCACCCACCATTGCTTGACTAATGAGAAAAATAAGGCTGAAACCGATGACTTTGTTGTTGCGAAACCCTACAGAAAATCCTCAACATAAAGCCTTTTAACTTAAGGGTGTGTTTGAATGTCACGGATCACTAATCAACCCGTGAGATGAATTTGGTGTGAGACCCATGCTGTACTCATATTTTTTGTAAACATGGGTTATCAGATCCTTGAACCTAAGATCCACAAGTAACCTTAGATCCACGAATCTCTTGCTCAAGGTGGGAAGATCAAGTTACAAATCCCAAATTCATGTTTTATATTTTCTCTCAATTTCTCTTCTTATTTTTACCCCTCATCTCAAACACTGGATTTGAGATCTTATATGGGTTCACCTCCGATCCGAAATCCAAGCTAATCTAACACAACTTAGATGTTGGAAAATACAAATGATTTTCTAGGGTTGTTATACCCAATTCTTCTTTAGGCACTTTAAATCTTGCATTCAACCATCCTTGTAGCCATAGTGGTACAATTCCATGCTAGAGAAAAAGATTTTGGTATTTTGAAGGGTATTCTATGTCATTTCTAGATACCCCTTAGATTGGTCTGAAGTTAGATGCAGAATTTCAGAATCAAATTGAGAGAAGAGAACACAAAAGGACAATGTGATGTTGACCAGTAGTTTGATGGTTAGCTAGTTAGCTGAGGTCTACTATCCAGTCAGAAACAATCAGTGGCTACCATCCACTCTAAATGCATGCCAACATGATAAATAGATATGGGCAGTAATGAAAGCCACTTGGGTGGAAGAACATAGCAGATATGACCGGATAAAGGATAGGGAACCTTTCTTATCTTTGTTTTGTTCACTCAAATATCTTTCTGTGACCTGGTAGGTACTTCAGTAAGGTACAATTTAACTCAAGGGGTGAATAAAAAAACTAAGAACATGAATACAAACGTATCACTTTCACCCACGTTGGATGTAGCTTAGATTCATCCATGACCAATGAAGTCAAATCGTGAAAATTATTATATATAAAAAATCTGGGAAACGTTTCCAAGTTTATACCCTCTCAATATTTTTCTTTGATGCAAATATGTGGGAATCGTATCACTTTCACCTACCTTGGCTGTAGCTTTTATTTCAATGATGCCTTGGATGCATCAGTGAAACATAAGGCTCTACCCCCTACTCCTCTACTGTTTGGGAGCCCAGGTTTGAGAAAGAGATGAGAGGCGAGAGATAAAAGATTCACTGAATCACCTACCCTCTACCCTTCTATTGTTCGGAAGCCTAGATATTTTTGTGAGATCGATGAGGGTGGAGATGGCATGATCTCTCTATTTCAACTATATATTTTTACAAGGATGTAATTGACAACTCCGTTCCCACCATCCCTCTTATCTTTGCTCTAACACTGGCTCCCAAACAGAGCCCAAATCTCATCATGTGTCAAAGCACAAGATATGTCAAAGAGAATGTTTAGTTTATTCTAGGGAAAACTCACGTACGATGCATATGCAGAAAATCCCACTTAGTTTTGTTTCCATGTATACCTCTTGGCTGTAAAAAAGAAAAAGGAAAAAATTAAGGAATGCTTGTCCTGTTTTACTCAGGACCAAAACTAAAAGTGACAAGATCTATTAGTTAATTATTGGATGTGTTTTTGTTGGACAAAAAATTCTAGAAAAAAACATGATTATATATTGTATAAAAAAACAAGACGTTCCTGGTTATATTTTTAAGCATTAGGTAATACCTCAATTTGATAAGTATTGCAATTATTGAAATTAACCGGTAGCATACTTCCAGTATAAAAGCTCCAAAAAGAATCCTAAAAGGTCCTTGATATGTAACTACATTGATCCTCCTATTGGAGGAAAAAAGGTAAGAGTATGGCAATGGAGGAAGGACTAGGGAGAAGATGAAAGGAGACATAAAAAGAGATGAGAGGGAAAGTTGGAAAATGGTTAGGGGGTTTGAGTGGGGATTCTCTTACTAAGTTTGTTAGAGCCAATTTTCCAGCCAATGAGGCTTAGAGACCAAATCTCATTAAGAGCCAAAGAAAGATTACATCTCATGAATGAATACGAATGAGAGAGACATGAGTATTTATAGTCTCATGACCACCACATCAGCCTTTATATATCTCCATGGACCCGCCTTGGCCAGTCCCCCCCCCCCCCCCCCCCTTCTTCGATTCTCCCAAATGGGCTAGCCAGCTAGTGTAGTTGACCTTGACTGAGCCCACAAGTCTCACTAAAAATGCTCACAAGGGTTACACCTTATTGGCTAAGGATGATCATAGTTTGTCACTTGATGCAGGACAACCATGGTTTGAAAGCCAGAGGGCATATCCCTTATGGCAAACTCGAAGTTGAGTGTACTCCCTTAACCTAGCCCAAAAAAAAGGTCTCATTAAATTATTTCTAACACCTCTGTCTCTATTATGCTCACATGCACAAGGTTGCCCAAATCTATGCCACAATTCTCTTAAATACTTATGCCTTTATGTCAATGTACGTATTAGTCCTTTAGAGGATTAATTGCTTTTACAAAGTCATCCACGTGCATATGCCTCCTAACGACCAAGGCACAGGCACATAATTACATGCATCTCATCAAAAGTTGAATTAAAGTTGTTGCTTTATGGGAACTAAAATCGACAAGAGCATCCTCAAAGAGAGCAAAATATAAAACGTACGCCTTTTAACACAAATATCATTAATCCTCACAGTGCTCATAGAATACCAAGTTTAATTTTATCCGTATGGCATATAATATATGAATGAATCATAGACTGAAATATATCACAATTACCAACTAAGCATATCAAAAGAAAAACAACAGGGGGAAGGGTCCTAATCAACAATCATGTCTTATTTCCATCAAACTTTAACTTTCCTGCTACACCTTTTTGGGTTCATTAAGCTAACTGACTGAGACCTTTAATGGATCAAACTTGCTCTATCTTGAGACTTCTTTACAAGAGACCAAATTTGCTCCATTAGATAATATTCAATACATTTGATTCTTGAAGGAGCGAGAGTTCAGGACCAGCTAATTAACTTACGGACCTATGGACCTCCAAAGTTTGTGTGTGGCCAGAGAGCTCCTATATTATCGTTGGTCAGATGGGACATGCATGATAGAGGCACAAGGCAGAGACCTCTACTTCTTAGAGCCCTGGTCGCTTCTTCATCTCCTTTCTTCTCCCTTACCGAGCAGTAGACCTTATTGGAAGCCTGATATGCATATCCACAAGAGAATTAAAATCAACATCATTAGTCTGGAATCAGGATTGTTTGTGCAAGATTAGTATTGACTAAATAATTATTTAAATTCACAATATGTGAAAAAGCTAGGACCAGGAATGCAAATGAGCTGGACTTGCTGACTGAATAGGTCCAAAAACCAGGACCACGCCAAAGTAGAAAAGACCTAACCTAAAAGAGCTAAGCCCATTAAGCCACCCCAAGTATAAATTCTTAAACCTAAAGGCTAGTCTCGGCTAAAAGACATGGCCCACTCCTTTGGATTCCTTAGAAAAGAAGCTTGTCCAATATTAAGTACAACAACTTTTAAGATAATAGACATGAGTTGCCATTATGTTAAATATATATATATATATATATATATATATATATATATATATATATATATATATATATATATTATGTCATATTCTAAGGATATCTCATGTTATCATGTCCAAGCATTTTACTAGACATTATATACATAAAGGGAATGGACTAGTACAAAAGGTTATAGCTGCACATGTTTTTTTTTTTCTTGATAGGCAAGCTGGCAGATAACCCCCGTGGGATTCGAACCCCAGACACCTCCATGATAATAGTGCGACCTAACCATCTAGCTATCGCTTTTGATCTCAGTTTCAAGTGTCTTTTGCTTAAACTGAACTTTTAAATATGTTTATAAATTTATCATTGCTTGCTTACCAGAAAGCACACATTGGATAAAATCATTTGAAGGAGAAAATTTCTTCTCCTTTTCTCAATTTTTGGTGCAATGTATATAGGCCATTGCTTTTCTTAGAATTTCTTAAAAACATGTTTTCAACATAATAAATTACTTATCACGTTTCTATTGAATACATTAAATAAATCACATTTGTAGGGTCTGATTTATTAAAATACACAACAAAAATATTAAGAAGCGAACTACCTTGGAGACCGATCTTTTTCGGTTTATGAGAGATGTCATTTCTTTATAAATAAAGAGTTACATGTGATAAAGCAGATAAATATAAACATACCCCTTGGATCGTCCTAGCGCCACTGCTGCTGGAGGACTTCATGTAGGGCACACTCAGAGTCTACAAATTGAAACAAACCCCATTTAGTTTTCTCTTCTTGCCTTTTAAGCACTGAGAAAAGGAAAAAAAAGCAAAAAATGTACTGAAAGTTTACTGGCACAAAAAATTATTCTTTTCCTCTCTCTCTCTCTCTACTATTATCATATATCATATATTATTATCTGTCGTTTTGTTTCTCAAGGTCAAGGGGTTAAAATAAAAAGCAAAAGCTGCAGGCGTATGCGTACCTCCACCTGATTGTGAAGAAATTTAATGTATCCAATGGCCTCCTTCAGCACCGATGCAGTGTCAGTCTGCCATATTCCACATACCATAAAAATTTATACCAAGCACATATTGCATATATACACCCTACAAATGTATTATATTCTTTAGATGTATATAATGGTTTTTCATGGATGCCTATGGTGTTGCCAAGCTAAACGTATTGTTAGACCTAATGGTAATGTGATAAGTATGATGAAGAAGAAAAAGAAGATGATGATGGTGAATGGTGGAGGGTGGTCATGAGGCCTGGTTGGTTGGTGATGCAGTTAAGTACTCACCCATTTACTTCACTTGATTCCTCAAATTATCTAAGAAAATCTGGTTTTGTTTGCAGTAATTATATCAAGGGATAACCAAATAAAACAGGACATGGATCTATGGCTAATGCATTATCATGATGATGGTATTGGAATATCTTCTCTGGCACTAGTGGTGATCATCGTTTTTATTAATTGTTCCAAAGGAATTCAATGCTAGTTCTATCCTGAATTTCTGCAACTTCTTCACTTATAGACGGGGACCACGGGGATAGCAATGATGATGATGATGATGATGATGATGATGATGATGATGATGATGGACTTTCTATAGCCCGGTTGATGACTGAGTGCTTTATCACATGCGGGTGTTGACGATTGTGATTATCACTTTTCTTTAGTATAGTTGATATGCTGCTTTTCCAATATTCCCATGCTAACAGTAATACCACAAACTGTTTAGAATTAGGAACTCGGATGGAAATACTGGGAATATCCGACTCGAGTTTAACCACTAAATAGTTCCACAGGCCAAGGCAATTAGTAAGGCACATTCTTCAAATGTATTGGCAACACAAAGATTCGATTCAAGTCACTAGCAATCAAACTCATATAGAGCTAGGAGATCACTGACATACACACTCTAACTTGAGTGTGCTTGGTGGTAGTTTTTTTTTTCTTTTTTCGGATAACCAGGAAAAACCATCTCACTCACTCGCGAGCTCATTAGTGTAAGGACCTCAGGTTCCCCTTGCCCACCAAGGATTACACCCAGCTTCTACCTTGCAGCAAGGAATGTGCACCTGTGGATTTCGAACTTATGACATTGCTTCAGCTTTGTGACATTCACAACTTGCCCCTACCAGATGAACGGAGCCCTCGCGGGTGTGTTTAGCAGTGAACTAGGGATGCCATAAGCAGAAGAATAATACCTTGCCAAAAGGGGAAACCAACTGCTGGAGGGCTGCGATTCTGTCACCCAGTTTCTCTTTCCGGACCTGCTTATTCACAATCATCAAGGTTAGGTTATTATTTGAAGTAAAGAAAACAAGGAAGTTGCAGCTGGTACACTTCCACCAGGTGAAACTGAAGCAGTTTAAAGTATGATGATTACAGAACTAGAGAAAAAAACTTGGGAGTACCTTGAGTGGTGGCATGGAAGTAGATGTATCGCATCTAGGCCTCTTGGATGCTCCCTCAGTAGCTTTTGTTTGTATTGTGCTGCTGCTTCTTTTTGTTTCAGTAGCTTCATTCATGAAACCTGATCTCTTCTATCAGCAAAGAGTAAATATGTCATTTGTATGTTCAACAAAATCCATCACATAGAGCACTATACCATGATAGTATTTTAGTTGTACATGTTGAAAAGTATAACCTATCTTTATTTCTCGTGAAAATTCCTTGTTTTTTATTAAATTTTACAATGCTGCATATCCTGAAAGTTTTGGAAGATGGAAGGGATGGAGATAATGAAGGATGGAAACAGAACGAAGAATAATAAAAGGAACCGTTTTCTATTTCTGTCGTTTTTAATATATTCTTTCATTATTAAGATATGAACATACTATGAAAACTTTGGACACATATTTAGGAAAAGAGGGAGAGGAAAAAGAAGCAAAACTGATCTAGAATGGTAGTAGAATGGCCCTCAAGTCTTTTAATAATTAATCAACTATAGTAAAGAGTTAGGAAAATACAGCAAGAAAATAATGAGTAACTGCACAAAAGAGATAAGGAAAAAGAAAAAGAAGAGAGATGCTTTTCAATGACATAAAGTTCACTCTTATAATTTATTTGTCTGCATTCAGTACTTGATACCTAAAGAACTTGAAAGGAAAATACTTGAGAATGGATGGAAATGGTGTATACAAGATATCAAAAAATCCCCAACCTGATTACATCTATTATTTCTCACACAAAAGTAAGAACAATGAGTGAAATTGCAAAAAAAAAAAAGAATCTACACATCAAAGAAAACACATAATCAAGGAAGTACCAACCTTTTCATTGTTGTTGATTGGTATATTCGTTGATTGTTGCAAATAATTCAGACCAACTCTACCCAAATATCCCATCTCACTAGGTTTATAATTTCCAGAACTTGAAAGAAGATTCTGACTGCAAAAATTGGCAGGAGAAAGATTTTGGTGTGCCCATAAACTGTTATCGCTGCTTGTAGCTGCACCAGCGTAGTTGGAAGAAATTGGAGGATGAGGATACAACTCTCCTGATGAACTCTGGAATCCATGGAAATTACTCACTGAATCTTCAAGCTCTTCCTTTATTCTGACATACTGGGAATAGCTCTCTGAATTGGCACCCAAAGTATTGAACTCCAAGTCTGGATGGCTCATAGAGGAAAGCTGAACCATGGGATCATGGTCACTTGTTAAATTGATGGAGTTCATGTTAAATCCAGTACTAAAGTCTGAGTTAAACATTTGTATTGCCTGCACTGATGAGTGTTCTGTGTACCCATGATTCCTGCACCAGTGCAAAGTGAAACAAGGAATATTAAACTCAAAATCAAGTCTCAGAGAGAGAGAGAGAGAGAGAGAGAGAGAGAGAGAGAGAGAGAGAGAGAGAGAGAGAGAGAGAGAGAGAGAGAGAGAGAGTAAGAGATTAGGGTTCCATGAATGATTACTTGCAGAAGCAAGGAAGGAGGAGAGATGTAAAGAGGGAGAAACATGGTGGGATTGATGATGGTGATCTAAGTTTGCAGAGTCCATGCTAAGTTTAAGGGAAGTGTAAAAGGGGGGGGGGGCAAAAAAAGGTTTATTTCTCCCCTTTCCCTTTTCTTTAGGGTTAGGAATCTCACTTGATCCAAAGCAAAGAGCAATTGATACACAGGGAGGGCCTCACTTTCGGCCTCTTTTTGATTGTTTCCTCTTTACTGACTGAAGAGGGCTCAGGTTAAAGTAAGGGATGAAAGGAAAAAGGAAAAGGAAATTATGTGAAAGATGCTCATGTACCCATAACGCCCATACCTCTCTCTCTCTCTCTCTCTCGCTGAGCCTGGCTTTTCAGGAGAACTTGTCTGAAATAAGGAGGGGATGATTATATATGCACAAAGGCAAAGGGATAATGATATCTTTCTTCTGCCTTCGAATCAAAGTATTAATAAATGTATTATAATGGATAGCCATCATCTCTCTCTCTCTCTCTGTGACTCCTTTGTGTTTGACCAAAGTAACCCTGCTCTTTGAATTCATCCAGGTCATGACTACTCTCTGTCTTTGTCTCTCAATCGTTAATCATAGTTTGAAGACTAGCTGTTTGTTGGGGCGTCCAAAGTCGTAGCTACACTGACTCATTTTAGTTTATGAAGACTGGTAATGGACCGGGTCTTCCAGAACCACTCTATCTTTCTCTAAGACTAAAAGAGCAAAACTTCGTCATAAAAAAAATGAACGCACCCTAGTGGTAACAGGCTTTCATGAGTCACCCAACTCCTGCCGGTTTAGAGTAATACTTCAAAACATGGACTCAACAAGTGGTCTATCCTAGTCAACATGTTTGTCAATCTCCAATTTTTCACGTGCAAAGGAGAGAGAGAGAATGGTTTGTGTTCTTATAATAATTAATGAAAGAAATAAGGTTCTAAATGTACCTCTAAGGATGTCTATGAGCCATAACATATGATTGCAGTAGCATCACATATACCCAACACAAATCTACATCGTAAGTTTCATGTTTGAGATGGACTGCATGATAGGCTGATACAACCAACTCGATCACCATTCTCATGGAGACACTTCCCTCCAGAAGGGGCCACGTGGAATGAACAGCATGCAAAAACCAACTACATACATGCATGCATGCAGTGATGCTTATGTAGATAACCTTTGGATGTAGATAAAGTCGATGTCTGAGACAAAAATGTGGAGAATGAATTCAAAATGGCGAGTATGGGCAACCTTGCTTTTGACATGGTTATTTTACTCATCCAACATGATGATTCGTCAAATTTCTTAGTTTAAGGCATAATCTCTTTTAATTTTTTTATGACTGCGTGTTCTCTAGGTTTTACTTTTTCAATGTTTTCTGTATAAAGTAAGCCGTTTTTCTTTATAATTTAACCATTATCATCTTAGATAATCTCATTTGTAAAGTAGACAGCCAATTGATGCGATAATCTATTAATTCCTGTATTATCGAACATGAGAGAGAGAGAGAGAGTCTACGTGGTTTTTAGTTCTTAAACAAGCTTTCTTAAAAAAAAAAAAATGAATCTTAAACAAGCTTGTTCCATATTTGTAAATGGTTCTCTTTATTCGGAAAAAAGGAAGTTCTTAAACCAGTTTGCACTTGGACATTCAAATTTGGATATGGTTCGGATCTGATCTCCTCAGCTGATACTGTTATGCAATGTAATCTAACCATTAGTATCCAAACTCAGAGAGCATCTAGATAGGGTCATATTGTATCTAACCGATTAATGATTATGTTCAATGACCGCCACACATCTCACATGGGAACTGTACATGAGAATGGGGTCCATGCACGTCTCCATCAAGTGAGTTGTGGAGGGTAATTGAATAAAAACAAGGAATAGATTATATATAAAATGTGACCCGTGATCTGCTCTCCCACAACTCAGACTCTAGATCAAGTTGCTTAGCAGTGGCCTTCGCATAAGGGACTGTTTAATGTCAATATATCTCCATTTTTCAATGATAAATTAATGGAGGGCCCTAGGAAGGTTGTTCTTAAAACCCTTAAAGCAATGCCAAAAGGCAAAACCAATTTTTCTAAAAATAAGTAAAATTAACTGAAAATATCTAAAAAAAGAGTAAATAACAAAAAACTGGAAATTAATTCATAATAAATCTCAAACTTGGTTTTTTTTTTTATATTTACATGAAGAAACCACCCCCAGGATCAAAGACCTAGCAATGCTGGCTTTGCCTGCCGTACGGTCGCTGTCCTGACAGCGTAAAACTCCAAGGGCTTACCTCTTGCCCCCAGGGAGTTGCCACGCTTTGGATTGTGCAAAGGGTGATGCTCATGGGATTTGAACCTAGCTAGACCACCTGCCTAGCTAGGTTCCATCCCACTACGTCAAACCTCTTTGGTGCCTCAAATTTGGTTGCTTATTCTCATAGATCTCTCATCTATTTATAGATGGGAATTCTAATTCTAACATAGTTTCTAGTTCTGACAATTAAACCTTCCAATTAAGACAAGCCTATCCTAATTATAAATATGGATCTAGGACAATGATCATCCAAATACAGAAAAAATACCCAAGATAAAAGAACCTAAAAATTAAAAATACACTCAACACTCTATGGACCTGAGTCGCGTCCCGCTCCCACTTTGCATAAAAATTTGTCTGACGTGAATTGCACTTGGGAATCAAATATAAACTTTTTTTTATGACACAAGGCCATTTAGTTGCTTTTAACCCAAGAGATTGATATGCATTTTTTAATATTTTTATGTAATTTAAGGGATACTCATTGAATTAATGCACATTTGGGAATAATGACATGAAGCCCAATGATTCTGATAAATGTAGCTAGTGAAAAAAGTCGGTTGCATTGGCTTACTTTATGCACAGGTATGTGCATACGCGTTTGAGTGTGTGCATGCTTACATATAAGCCATGCACATGTGGAGTTATGCAAAGGGGCTTTCTTGCTACATTATCAAACAAGGTGTTGGAAAAAGAAGAAGAAAAGGCATACAGGCTACAAGATCTCTTGAATCACCTTTAAACGGCAACAGAAAAAGATCAGCCTGAAAGAGCAAAGACCATCTTTAATATACGAGTACAAGAGCACCTTTAAATTTGATTTAACGTCCATTGTCTGTGCATTTCCAAGTGGGATGGCTTTCCAAACATATCATTGGGGAATCCTTGACCAAGCTTGTCTTTATCTATATGAAAAACCAACTAAGAGAGCCTTCTCTGCACTAGGAAGTCTCATTTTGGTTTGAAACTTGGTCAAAAGTAGCCACATATTTGAGATGGATGAGTTAAGCACTACACCACTTTGAAACCCTTGAGTTGACACAACCAAATCAGTATTGCACTGTCATATCTTGTGGATTCTTTGCCATAGAGCCATGCAGGACCTGTTCAACACTTCAATTTATGGGGTCAGACTAATCAAACATATTGAATAGCGCATTCCCAATCCATGCATCCATTACTACATGGTTGATTTTGCAAGACCGGCTTCTCACGGATCAAGTTATGCAAAGACGTGGGTTCAGCTTCCCAAGTCAATGCTTTTGCTGTAAATCATCTGTAGAATCAGCATATCACATTTTTTGGGAGTGTACATTCACTAGAGGCTGTTTTCAAAAGTGTGTGGCATGCTCCAAACAACTTTAATTTGGGCAGGTATTGGAGATCTAAGGGAAGTGTTGATTGCTAGATTTCTATCAAAAAATAAAAAGGACAATTTTGTTTGCATGGAGATGTTTTGTGCTTATCACATGGCGGTTAATATGGCTCTACCGAAACGGACGGCGACACTACAAGCGATCACAGCCAAATCATTTGTTAGCTACTCCAGCCCTTGGTGAGCAATTCATCTAAGAATACAATTCAAATGACCAAGCCTCAAGGAGTCATTCCCTCTTTGCTTTAATTTGAAACTGTTTGTACAACTGAAGTTTGACTTCTGGTCATTCTTCTAATTGTATTTCACAATTAATCAATAAAATCTGAATACTTTTCTCTAAAAAAAAAACATACCTGAAGAGTTAACAAGGGTGTGTTCCAAAAATTTAAAAAAAATAATAGCTAACAAGGATACCCAATTAAGCACACTGTTATAAACATAGCCTGGATCTCTTTATTATTCTTTAGTCAGTGGTCTTTGCCGGGCTAGCTATGAAATTTTTGCAGCTTGAACTCTCCAAAAGAGTCAACAAGGGATCTGCCCACGTGGCTAGGTGGATTGGCTAAAGAAGTTTAAGTTGAACGATGTCATGAATTCGATATCGAGGGAAGCAACTTTTGCATCTTTGCACTGTCACTCTTTGCATTATTTTCCAAGTGGAAGGACAAGCATATCTATTGTGAATATTTTTCTTTCAAAAAAAAAAAGAAAGAAGACAAGCATCTCTATTGTCTGCCTGCTGATGATGGAAGTACGTACGAGACTACTTCAAATAATTCAGTTGATAACGCCAATAATGCAAGTCAAAAGATTTCAAAGACTTTGATTGGACAAGGCTTCCCCATATATAACGCCAAACAACACTGTTCCCTTTTCGCCTGAGGGAAAGTTTTGGCTGAGAAAAACTTGCTTTGATGTGGAAACACTGTTAGGGTCGCTGCTTAGATTGAACATATAAACAATAAAATAATAACCGATCATCTCTCTCTCTCTCTCTCTCTCTCTGCTTAGATTGTAAATAACCCTTAAGTCTAGGTGCCTCTCATCTGAAAGACGTTCAACAACTTTAACTAGTTGGGATCTCGGTTGCCTCTTTGAGATTTTCAGATTTTGCATGCTAACATCACCAATTCCTAGGCATTTTTCTCATAGGATTCTCAACTTTTTTCTCACTTTAGTCAGGAACATCCTCTCAAAATAAACGAACGTTAATGTCTTGAAGTGCATGAAAAATTAGTCGAAATTTTTAAAAGTAGAAAATTTAAAATACATTATTGGATAAGGCTTGGTGATGATGGTGATGAGAAAATCAAAATACATGTTCTTCAAAGATTTTGCTGATAAAAAGCAAAATATTGCAACAAAATCACAGTACATGCATTTAAACTATAATATCATGATATTTTTACAATATTGTGATATTAAACATTTAAAATATCTACAAAATCAAACCCTCCTTTCGTAAAATATATATTATCTTTTAAATATCTCGATATAATTTGTATTAAGCTAGGTGCTATACCCGTTGCATTCACCAACTCTTACTGTCTTCTCCCAACCTGGTAGTTAACTTTTGTGAGCAATGCTTCCTTCTCTTCACTTATTTTGAAATTTAATCGTCATCATTACAAGGCACGTCGTGTGACCCTTTTGAGAGAGAGAGAGAGTTTAATATCATCCCCAATTGGGTTCCTTGTTGGATCCCATAACACTCCTAAAAGAAACAAAACAAAATTAGATAAATAATAAAAAGTTGGAAAGGAGTGACCTTGGGCCCCACCTCCATCATGAGCAAATCACCCTCTCCCTCCTCAGTCAACTCCAAATGTCAAAATACTAATGAATCGTGTCATTCACTAGTTTGGCTGGCTAAACTTTTTTACTTTAAAAAACTAAAGGTAAAAAAAAGGTCAAATTTCTTATCCATGAAATCACGTGTATAATCATTTCTACTTTGTCATGCCAGGTAATAAGATTTCAATTACGACTAAAAAGAGTTCCAGTTAACCAGGCAACTATATATCTAAACGGCTCCCTTGGAGCAATGGTTGGAATATATTCCACAATTGGTAGGTGGACTAGATAAGTAAAAAAAAATTAACAAGATAAAGAAGTTTAATTATTTGACTAATCATAATTTATATATAGTATAATATTGTTTGACTAGGCCCAAGTTGGAAAACCTGGGCAACTAAAGGGGGTGTTTGCATGGCGGGACAAACGCCATGCGTCCAGGAAGTGCGGCATTTGTCCCGGCCAGTAGCACCCCCAGGGGTGCCACAACTGGTGAGTCCCACCAATTTACACTGCATGAGACACAACAAGTCCTGTGCAGTGTGGATTGTCCACTTGATTAAAATGCGGGTACACACCACGCACAGGGACCGTGTTGTCCCCTGGGCGGGTTTCTACCGTGATTCAAACGCCCCCAACAATTGTCCAATTATTAATAAGTAAGCAATTTAATGGACTTAAAGATGTGTAAATCTTGGCATGGTCAAAGCACATTTTCTTGAAAAACAAAACAGAGTGTGTATCACATGAAGAGCCCCCATAGGGTTTGGCACCGTGGGATGGGCCTAGCCCACCAAATAATTGATGTAGGTTCAAATTATTAAAGTCATGGATATGAAGAAACTCGAATACACTCACACAAAGCAAACTATATACGTGGTTCGATCTGTTAGGATTTACATGAAAATTTGGATGTCACCTTGGGAACCGTGCACTCACACCACACAAAGATAGACACTTTTAGGAGAAGCTCATGAGAGGACGTGTGTGTGAGGTTTCCTGTTGGAACATGATTAATTAAATAAGTAGTAGTCTTAAAAGTATTAACCCAAAATTTATGGTAAAACAAAGCATGAAACAACATGGTCAAACCAATATGCCTATGATTTCTTTTTGTCCAATATTTTGTTTAGGAGTGTGAGGGCACGATAACAATACTTAAAAAAGTAACAAAATTTTCACTGACAAATTCTTCACTCCCATCACTATGAAAAATCTTTATCGGAAGTCGGAACCCTAATTTGGATTTCAACAATCTTTTTGAAATTTATGAAATATGAAAAGATGAAAAGACATGTGACTCTTTAACCAAAGAAAACAATCATTAAAACTTAAAAAAAATCATCAACAAACACCTGATAAAACTTGTACCCTTTGCGAGAAAACACAGGAGCAGGATCCCACAGGTTGACGTGTATTAGCCTCACTGAAGCTTGGGCTGAAAATTCAGCCATATCAAATGGCAACTTATAAAACTTGCTTGTACGTAGCACATGAGAAACACAAACTAAATTCATTATTAGAAGACAAAATAAACTTTTGTTTCACCAATTTTTCCAAAACTTTAAAACCAAGTTGACCTAAACGACGATGCCAAACTTTATCAGAAAATTTAAATTTATTGTCACTCTTAGCATAATTAACTGTAGGAGTTTGACTTTCTTTTCTACTCTGTCCAATTGGCCACTGATAAAGTCCACTTTTACTCGGTCATTTTAGGAGTGTAGTCCTGTTCCGTTGATCCTTTACTCAAAAATCATTAGCATTGAACTGAAATATACAATGATTATCTTTTAAAAACTTTGCTATCGAAAGAAGATTCCTTTTAATAAAAGGGACATGAAGAACCACCACTCAACAAGAACTTTTTATTTCCAATGGGCAGAGAAAGATTACCTGAACTGAAAATAGGAAGGTGTATTCCACTACCTACCATGACACCTTCTGATCCTTAGTACTCACTTTTGTTGGTCATAACTTGTTCATTAGCAATAACATGGTGAGTGGCTTATGTATCAGGATACCATGAAGAGTCTTGTATGCTGTTGAGGGTCATGACAGCAAATGCCTTGAGAATATCATAATAAGTTTGGGTTGTATGATTGCGACACCCACAAAACAGATAGATGACTATCTCTCTGAGGAGGTCTCCAGTTTTGACTGATTATCTTTATTCTAAAACCAAGTAAATCATCCACCCCCTCTAAAAAGAAGTTATGATGGACAACTCTTGTTGGAGTGGTTGTTTGTATATCATTTGCAACCTCTTTTCTTGATTCAACAAGTGCTCATAAAGCTCCACAGCTCTACAAAAGTTGGTAAAATACCTCTAGTAACGATACAGGTGACAAAACTTTCATAATCCTTTGAGAGACCGTTTAAAGTATAGTATACCAAATTTTCATGGGTTCACATATTACACACAAGGAACCAGTAAAAAAAACTTAATGTGGTTGAGATACTTTGACATATTTTTCTCTTCCTTTTGAACATCCTGCAAGTCCTTTTTCAACTGCAGGATTTGAATACTTGACTCGGAAGAGTATGCTCTTTTCAACATGGTCCAGACCTCTCATGCTGAATAAATTCTAATAATAGTCCCCAACATAGGTTCAGTAACAGTAACCCAAATCCAACTAAGAGCAAGTTGATCTGCTCTTTTTCACACCATATATTTTGAATTCAGCTTAATCTCTTGCCAATTAATTAGAGAAGAGAACAATCCATCAACATATTAGACGAGATCTTGAAAAAACATAACATGAGACCTCCACAATAGATAATTGTGTTGATCAAGTTTGATTGACACCAATGACAGAAACACATTTCACTGAATAGGATAGAGGGGTTAAGGGTGAGAGACAGCATACTTGATGGACCGAAAGTTGAACCAGATGGCATTGCACTTGGAGAAACTAAAGGGAGATGGAACTAACCTGCTGTGATACCATGAAAAATTGGACATCACCTTGGGAACTGTGCACTCACACCCAACAAAAAGAAGACATGTTTAACATGAATTGATTAAGACTAACCTATGTCCACGATGAAACTCACTCTCTCTCTAAATCATGTTGAGAGAAGAAGTTGATTTCATTATATAATAAGTTACATGTTGAACACCCTCTTGATTATGGATTTTACAATGTTACGACAACTTAGAGTCCTTACATAATTGATTTCTTTGATTGCAGGTAATCCTATTATCATTAGGAGCCCTATCACTGTATGACTTCTTCAAGACAGAATCCTTCTGTATGACAAAGTCCTTGTCAGCCGATAATATATTCTTGATGGCAAATTGATTATCACACAACTTCACCTCATGAAGACTCTTCATGTCTGACGAGTCATCTTGGTGACCGTATGGGTCCAGACCTGGATCAGGACCCAGATCTGTCATCTTTACACTACATACATGATTAAAGGGTCTATGATGTCTCTCGTCTCTAAATACAACTAGAGAGAGGGGTCCTGCACACACACACACACACACACATATAATGTTGGATGATCAGTTACACCTTTCAATTGAACGTTCGCATGAGTCATATTTCATTTAGAAATCCTATTGACTAAACACTTTCTCTAATGGCGTCCTTTGAGGAGTAAGGCATTCATGTTTGGAAACTGATGGTAAAAGGACACCTTCACGTTCACGTTTCCTTAGAGCTTTCCTTCCTGCCAAGATTAGCTTCAAAAGGTAACTCATGTCTTTTAACACAAATGTCAATTGGTAACTTTCTCCATTCTTGGAATATATATATATATATATATATATATATATATATATATATATATATATATAATCACATGAAGGCTGACAATTTCATGAAATCTAGCATGCTTAAGGATGGAACAAATGATGCCCAATCATAAGATTGGTAACGTTTCAAATGATGCCCAATCATAAGATTGGTAACGTTTCAATTTTAACTTAATATTCAAAGTCGTATGTAGCGTTAGAGTTTAAGAAGCTAGTTCTGTTTGAAAAACATAATCATTGCAAGGTTTAGCTAGCTTAATTTGGTTGTAAATAAGCTCATTGGATTATCTTATGTTTGAAATAAAGGCTAAGTTCTGTGGGTACTGCAGAATGTTGGTCAAAATAATTTAATTGTTAAATGTATGTTTGTTTAGTCGGCTAAACAAATAATTTAGAGATCTTATGTGCATCAAGTTGTTAGAAGCACTTCAAGACAATTTATATTGGACAAGGTAAAAGAGAAAGATAAAGAACTCAGGCCAAAATGGAAACCGAAGTTTTAAATATTGCGATGTTTGTCCTATTATCTATACCTAAATTAGCGTCATCATAGCATGCTTTAAGATGACAAAGAAGAACGTAGAAGGAATTTTGTAATTTATCATATGTACCCTTTTTTAAAGGTTTTGATTGAGCAGCCAAACAAAGTAGCTGTTTCTTTCTTTCCTTCTTTTTCTTTTGAGACAAGAAAATTGGTAAAGAAGAATATATGCCTTGTTGAGCTTTGGAGGGGAAGCCCAACATGATGGCCCACATTTGTTTTCTGCCTTTTTCTTGCACTATTTTTCAAGGGAGGTTCCGTATAACTATTTAACCTTTAGTTTTCTGTTTCTTATGGCACACCAGGTGTCATATCAGAGTCCCAACTTGTGGCCAATGTTTCACCACTCCTTAAATATAGCAGTTTCTTTGAAATGGCGATTAGTACATGTCAACAATTAGCTTTTAGCTCACTTGTTTCTTCTTGTTTATTTTTTGTCTTTTTAAAAAAAAAATTTGTTTTGTGTCTTTATTTGGTTTTGTTTAATTACTCATGTCATGAGAAGCACATAGTAACCAAATAAAAAGCCATGCGTCAAAAATGAAGTGAGAAACGATTGGTTCCTCCTGCCCGGGTAGAGGGTATAGATAATGTTTATTTCTCATTTTTTAAATTGTTACGTGATGTACATGGTTTATTTAGTAGGAATCAACTTTTACATAATAAGATTACCACATATAAGTAGATTTTTATAAAGCTTTAAAAATCAATAGCTGAGTGTGTGTGTGTATATATATATATTTGGTGCCTCTGAAGGCACCAAATTATATGAGACTATTGAGCTGAAAAACATACACTCTAGTTTTTTTTGTAAATTAAATCTTATAGACGTGATCTACAATGTTTTTTAGTGAAAAATGACTTTTGAATCATATGATTGTGACACATGCCCAAGCTTTTTTTAAAGGACTTTAAAAAATGAACGGTATGCAATGCAGTAAAATTTTATAACACAATTTGGATTGAAATAACACAATAGAATGCTTGATCCTTAGCAAGCAAACCTTCCTAAACACATTTATGTGATTAGATTGAGTTGATAAAGCTTGAACCTATGATTTTAAGCTCAATAGTTTCATATAATTTGGTGCATTCAAAAGTACCAAATATTGACCCTATATATAAAGCTTCCAAAATCAATAGCTCAGGATTTTTATAAATTTCAATGCTCATAAATTCTGTATGCATAAAATCGAAAACACACTATTCAACATCTATTTTCTTGCCCCAAGGGGGATTGGCATAGTAGGGTAGGGCCTTAGCTGCTAGACGGGCAGTCAAGGTTCATTTCTCATGGGCGTCGCCCTTTTGTGCAAGCTAACGCCTAGCATAGGCCTCAGGGGCGGGGGTCCTAGCCTCGAAGTTTTATGCTGCTGGCACGACTTTAGATATGGCAGGCTGAGCCAGCACGACCAGGTCTTTGTGCCAAGTGTGATTTCTTCGGGTTATAAATCCAAAGAAAAAAATCTATTTTTTAATAAATGAATCATGTCGAACACATCTATAGGGTTGGATTTATAAAACATGGCATGAAACATTGAAAATCAATACTGCCCAAACCATATGGACAGTAGGAGAACCAATTATTTGAGAAACAAGTATCTAACAAAGGACTTAATTGGTGCTCTATAAGGTGAAGGACTGCCACAGGGTTTTACGGAGATGGAATCAAATGATATTGAAAATCATTCCACCGCCCATCCAGGTGGATCAAGGGTCGGGTGTCAAAACCCTCCATTCAAAAGAATTATGAGGGATTTGGTGTCTCATGCAAAACAATTGAAAACCGGCTTTACACCTTCAATCTCATGACCATAGCTATCTGACACCTGTTTCCCCATGTCATTAATTAATGAATATAAAAAAAAATGGTTGAATGCATGAAACCGTGAGTTGTTTAGCGGTATAATTAAACCAATGCTAGCAAGATGCAACAGACTAAAAAGTGACCAAGAAAAGAAAAGGATAAAACCTATGCTTTTATTTAAATAATCTTTTGAGACTTCCACCAATAATACCTATTACACACAAGTTTAGATAGGAAATTCAATTCTGACATGAATAATGCATTTCTATCATTAATTAAGAAAGTTCGATTGCATATTAGAAAAGCTTAAAGCAAGTTTTCCATTCTTCTTAAGCGAGATTCTCATATAGATCCAAAAAGATTTAAAAAATTTGTAGTTTCATACTTTGGATATTTTGAAGAGGTTCTGGTTCCATTCTCAAATGCAAGCTAAAGAGTTCCATATGTTGCAAATGAAACATAATTGCCTTTAGTACGAATTTGTGAATTTCTGTTGCTTATGATGAGCATTAATGGTGGGTTGCATATCTCAGGACATCAGAGGCATTGTTATAGAGACGTGTTTGTGTTCTGGCCTGAACACATATATAAGTGTTCTACCTTTTAAGAAGTACACTGGGTCCCCCCTCTTTAATAAGGGGGGCTCACCTTTTTTATGAGATGGGGTCAGATCAGATTGTACTCCCTTGATGCTGTTAATCTCAAGATAAAGAGCATCCAAACCTTTTTTTTTTTTTTGAAAGGCAACTGGGGTTAAGCAGACCCCTACTGGTTATACAACTATACCATTGGGTTTTGAACCTGCAACGTCCCAACACAAGGTGACATGCACTTTCTGCTCCTACCAGACAAGCGTAACCCCGTTGGTCAAATCTCACAAGATTTTTTTTTAGAAGTAAAAAACATTATTAATCAGAAAATCAGAATAGACGATGAGAAATCGCCATATGTTACAAGAAATTTACAATGAAGTGGCATCAGTGAGGGCCAAATTAGCAGAAGGTCCCAGCAAAAGGATCTAACCAAGAGATATCGTCTGAGCTCCAAACCGATTGTGCCCAAAAAAACATATGGAGCTGTGAAGTTTGCAGTCGTTAAAGATTCGATTGTTGCACTCCTTCCAAATTTCCCACCATGACCAATTCAACCAACAACGCCAAAGCTCATTTTCATTTCTTTGAGAATTTGAGGAAAGTAGGCCCCAACACTAATGATCTCAGACATGACAATGCATCAGGTTGCATTTGAACTTGAGGCCAAGCAAGTTTTAAAAAAAATGGGAAATACCAAAAAATTGTTATTCCAACCTTGTGAAAATTGGATTTCAGAAAAGAGATTTCAAGCCTAGAGGCACGTTCTTAAGATCGCTATCTTTAGAACTTCAATCGCCCCACTCCGGAAATTCCGAAGATGCGAAAAAGGGTTTTGTTACGACTGAGTTCCCAGGATACAACTAGGCTTGAACCTCAAGAGACTCACTGCTTCGCAAGAATAGATGACCTCTCCCACACATGAACTCTGCAAGCCAAACCGAGAAGAAAGAAAGGAGAAAACTGGAGAGTCAGAAATTCTGATGTCTTCAAAAGACGAAAATAGAAGATATTTATAAACTTTTAGAGAGGTCAAAACGTTTTGCGATAAATGAGAATAATGGCCATAAATCTGATAGTTTGAAAATACGACGAAAAGGTACCTGAACGGTCACCCACCTTTGACTGTCAATCAAAGGCCTTCAAAACCGTCCAACAGTCACAAAGCGCCTTAAACTCAATATAAATGCTATTAAAACCTTTCAAACGGCCAGATATCTCAAAACCGAAAAATCAAAACGGACATTTGCGCCTCATATGCACCTCACACTGCTGCAAAGTGCGAAGTGCAAAGTGCGCCATCAAAACGCCACATTGCGTCTCAAGTGCCCTTGCGCACACACGCGGGTGCGCGCGAACGGCGCGTCCGCGCGAACGGCGCGTCCGCGCGAACGGCGCGTCCGCGCGAACGGCGCGTCCGCGCGAACGGCGCGTCCGTTGCTGCATGATGCGCAACAACGTCCGCAAGCCACCCAAAGACACAAGGCTTACCAAAGTAAATAATAGAGAACAAAGCCTGTATTTAAACCACTAGAAAAATTGATTTCTCTTAGATATGGGACTAAACCTTTTAAAGCACTTTTAGTGGAAAGAAATCACCAATTTTAAAACTTTCCCAACAATCCCCCACTAGTTTTAAAATATAGTTGGCTTGCATAGAAACTTATGCATTAGTGAGAGTGTCTGCATGACTTGAACCCCCACTAATTGAAAGAAAACCTAAATTAACCAAGGTGCTAAGTGGACTTACCTTGAACTTAGCTCCTTATATTGTTAACGGAGTTTTCAATCATACATAGCGTTTTCAAAAGTTCGATTGTGTGGATTTCATGTTGGCACATTTAGAGCCTTGTGCTTTCCTGGATTCATGAGTGCTCTAGAGAATTGCAAATTCTCATAAGAAACGGCTCACATTTCTACACTCATATAGTTGAGTTTGTCTAGGTGTACAATAACACACACCCTAGCCTTAAGGCCTACAAACTCATTAAGAGCTATTAGCTCAACCCTCATATTAGTTACAGCTCATGAGCACACATCAGTAATGGGCTTACATAAATATGCTCAATATCTGTCATTCACCAATTCGTTTCCCATTGAACCTATGCATGTGGGATCTCCAACGCTCTAGGTTGGGTATCCTTAGGTGATGACTTAATTGACTTAATTCCCATTTCCCTCGATGTTTTATTGATGACATCTCTCGAAAGGCCTTTCGTAAATGGGTCTGCCAAATTTTGACATGACTTCACATATTTCAATGAAATAATATTGTCATCAATCATTTATCTTATAAAACTATGTATTAGACTAATATGTCTAGACTTTCCATTGTATTTCATATTACCTGCTTTACATATAGCTGATTGGCTATCACAAAACATTGAAATAGCAGGTATAGGTTTCTCATCTAGTGGAATATCCACTAGCATATTCTTAAGCCATTCAACTTCTCTACAAGTAGATGCCAAAGCAATAAACTCAGATTCCATTGTAGAATGAGTTATACAGGTCTGTTTCTTAGATCCCCATGCAACTGCTCCTCCACCAAGGGTAAAAACACAATCACTCGTAGACTTGGAATCTTTAAAGTCGATATTCCAACCTGCATCACTATACCCTTCAATAATAGCAGAAAACTCAGTATAGTGAATTCTATAGTCTAAAGTATGCTTTAGATATCTAAGAATCCTGTTCACTGCATTCCAGTGTTGATGATCAGGATTATTAGTGTATTTACACACTTTACTCATTGCATAGGCAATATCAGGCCTTGTGCAGTTCATTGCATACATAAGGCTACCTACAACACTGACATATTTTAATTGTTGAACACTTGCACCAACATTAGGAGTCAATTTCATATTTGGATCATATGGGGTGCATGCTGGTGAACTATTAAGATATTCATACTTTGTAAGAATTTTCTCAATATAATGTGATTGACATAATACAATGTCATTTTTATTTCTTATAATTTTGATTCCTAAAATAACATCTGCAACACCCAAGTCTTTCATACAAAACAAGGAAGATAAAAATATTTTTGTTTGATTTATGCATTCACTATTGTTACCCAAAATAAGCATATCATCAACATATAAATAAATAATAATAATTGAACTACTATCTACTTTACTGTAGACACATTTGTCAGCATCATGAATTTTAAAACCATTATGTACCAGAGAACTATCAAATTTTTCTTGCCATTGCTTAGGGGCTTGCTTTAATCCATATAAGGATTTCTCAAGTTTGCAAACTTTGCGCTCTTGCCCTAGCACTACAAAACCTTCAGGTTGCTCCATATATATCTCTTCATCTAATTCTCCATTCAAAAAGGTCATTTTTACGTCCATTTGATGGATTTGAAGCTTATATATGGCAGCCATGGCAATAAGAATTCTAATAGTAGATATTCTGGTTACAGAAGCAAAAGTATCAAAATAATCAATACCTTCTTTTTGTTTAAAGCTTTTTGCAACCAAACACGCTTTAAATTTATCGATTGTACCATCAGATTTTAATTTCTTTTTGAAAATCCATTTGCAGCCAATAGTTTTGCAACCAACAGGTAAATCCACTAATTTCCAAACATTATTAGACATAATTGATTCTATTTCATCATTAATTGCTTCTCTTTAAAAGGCAGCATCTTGAGAAGACATAGCCTCTTGAAAAGACACAGGATCATTCTCAATTAGAAATGTATAAAAGTCAAAACCAAAATTAGTTGGTTTTCTAATGCGTTTACTGTGTCTAACTTCAGTTTTTGGTTCATCAACACAATCATTAGAATATTCAATCATGTCATTAACAGGATGTTCATCAACTGTAATGCGATTGCCATAAAGAAGAGAATCAAATGCATTTTTATGTTCTATGAAAGATGCATCTCTAGATTCTATAATAACATCATTAACAATGTCCAGAAATCTATATGCTTTACTATGTTCAGCTTACCCAACAAATGCACATTTAAATGCTTTAGGTCCAACCTTCTTTCTTTTATTTTCTGGAATTTTAACATATGCTAAACAACCCCAAACACGAAAATAACTAAGATTAGGTTTCTTACCAAAACACAATTCATAAGGTGATTTTTCAGATTTGGAATAAGGAACTCGGTTAAGAATATAACAAGCAGAAAGTATAGTCTCTCCCCATAAGTTGGAATGCAAACCCGTATTAAGAAGCATAGCATTCATCATTTCTACAAGTGTTCTGTTTTTCCTTTCTGCTACTTCATTTTGTTCAGGAGTTCTAGGTGCTGAAGTTTGATGGATAATGCCATTATCTCCACAGAATTTATCAAATTCTTCTCCTAAGTATTCACCTCCTCTATCTGTTCTTAAATGTACAATATTTGTTTTAAACCTATTTTGTACTTCAGCAAGATAAAGAAGAAATTTGGAAAATGCTTCAGATTTATGTTTCATCAAATAAACATAACAAAATTTCGAGTAATCATCTATAAAGGTAATGGAGTACCTATTGCCACCACGACTTAAAACATTATTCATCGTACACACATCAGAATGCACTAATTCAAGCAATTTATAATTCTTTTACACTAGGAAACAGGAGTCTAGTTAACTTAGTTTGAATGCATGTCTCACACTTATGTTTATGTTCTATTCTAACATGACAAGGAAGAAGACCAAAGTTATTCATATTATGAATGCAACGAGAATTTATATGTCCTAATCTTGAATGCCAAAGAAAATAGAAGTCAACCATATAAACAGAAGTAGTAGCTTCATTTATGCTCATTTTGAACATACCACCAGTGGCAAACCCTTTTCCTACAAAGATTTTTCCTTTGGTCACAGTTACAATCCCAGACTCAATAACAATCTTAAAGCCATTTCGTGATAGTAGATCTGCAGAGATTAAATTTTTTTGAACTTCTGGAGCATAGTGGACATTCTCAAGTGTTAGGACTTTCCCGAAGGTGAACTTAATTTTCACACTCCCTTTTCCCAGCACTTTAATTGAGGAAGAGTTTCCCATAAAGAGATTGCATCCCTCCCCCACTACTTCATACGACTTGAACAAGTTCCTGTCGTTTGCCACATGAACAGTGCTTCCAGTATCCAGGTATCAGTCCTTATTTGCAGCCACCATAAAGGTTTCAGAGATTACAGCAACAAGCCTTTCTTCTGACTCATTTGGCTTAGGACCAGTCATCTTCCATTCTCTGCATTCTCTAGCAAAATGGCTAAACTTGCTACAAACATAACAACTAATTTTCTTTTTATCAGTTGGCTTTTTCCCTTTCACGAAATTCTTTTTGATTTTTTGGGTTTTCATGATTTTGCCACCCTTGTTACTAACAAAATTCACTTTAGGATAACCTTCTTTAGGACTCAAATTCTTTTTGTCACGAAGACGAGTCTCCTCCTCAATTCAGATGTCCTTAAGAAGACCATCTAAAGTGATTTTTTCATTTTTATGTTTAAGGTGACTCCTATATTCTTTCCAGAAATCCGACAGTTTTCCAATGATGACAGCAACTTGGAAGTCATCATCAAGATACATATCTTCTCATTTGATCTTATAGGCCAGAATTTGCATCTCATAAATTTGAGCAAGTATCGGCTTATCATCAACAATAGAAAATTTAACATACTGATCTACGATAAACCTTTTGTTACCAGCATCTTCTGCATTGTACTTGATCTCGAGAGCATTCCACAACTCTTCAGCCGACTCCAATGGTGAATACAGGTCAAAGAGAGAATCAGCTAAAGTGTTCAGGATATGCCCTTTGCATCTGTAGTTGTTAGTATGCCACTTCTCTCGCTCTTTCTTCTGTTCTTCTGTCTCAACTTCTCCAGCAACGACAGTGGGACAGAGCTTTTTGAGGACATAGTCGATATGCATCTCGGACAGCAAGAAAGATACCTTTGATTGCCACCGCTTGAAGTTTGACCCATCAAATCGATCGAGTTTTTCAAGGTCACGGCTAAGCAGATTGATGGAGTTGGATGTCGAACCAGAGGCCATAATGAAGTTCTAAAATTGTTATTCCAACCTTGTGAAAATTGGATTTCAGAAAAGAGATTTCAAGCCTAGAGGCACGTTCTTAAGATCGCTATCTTTAGAACTTCAATCGCCCCACTCCGAAAATTCTGAAGATGCAAAAAAGGGTTTTGTTACGACTGAGTTCCCAGGATACAACTAGGCTTGAACCTCAAGAGAGTCACTGCTTCGCAAGAACAGATGACCTCTCCCACACATAAACTCTGCAAGCCAAACCGAGAAGAAAGAAAGGAGAAAACTGGAGAGTCAGAAATTCTGATGTCTTCAAAAGACGAAAATAGAAGATATTTATAAACTTTTAGGGAGGCCAAAACGTTTTGCGATAAATGAGAATAATGGCCATAAATCTGACAGTTTGAAAATAGGACGAAAAGGTACCTGAACGGTCACCCACCTTTGACTGTCAATCAAAGGCCTTCAAAACCGTCCAACAGTCACAAAGCGCCTTAAATTCAATATAAATGCTATTAAAACCTTTCAAACGGCCAGATATCTCAAAACCGAAAAATCAAAATGGACATTTGCGCCTCATATGCACCTCACACCACTGCGAGCGTGCGAAGTGCGCCATCAAAATGCCACATTACGCCTCAAGCGCCCTTGCGCACACACGCACGTGCGCGCGTGCACGCGTGCGCACGAACGGCGTATCCGTTGCTGCACGATGCGCAGCAACGTCCGCAAGCCACCCAAAGACACAAGGCTTACCAAAGTAAAGAATAGAGAACAAAGCCTGTATTTAAACCACTAGAAAAATTGATTTCTCTTAGATATGGGGCTAAACCTTTTAAAGCACTTTTGGTGGAAAGAAATCACCAATTTTAAAACTTTCCTAACAAAAATGTGGTTTACTGATTCGTTATCTTGCTCTCATAGACTGCATCTATTAGCAAGCTCCAAGACTCATTTTTTAACCTGGTCAAGAGTGTTAACGTGACCACGCAAAAAACTGAGCACGAGGATAATGTCCCTTACCCCACATAACCAATCCATGCCACAAGCTGAATAACAAGACTTAACCGAAAAATTCTCGTCTGATGTTAATGCCCATTGGCAAGAGTCGTTGCCTTCCACACATACCAGAAATTCAGAGAAAATTGCAAAAGATTTTGAAATAGCCTTCCAAGTTTGAGATCCCTTTTTCTAAGTGACCAGCAACTAGGAGGGCCTAACAAGTGATATTTATGCTTCATATATATCGCCCAAGGAAAGTCCCCTTTAGCAATTCTACACCACCATCGACATAAGAAAGCTTTATTTAATACAGAAATTTTATTAATGGCTAATCCCCCACCTTGCAAATGGCCCAAAACCCCCTTTCAATTGACAAGAACCTTGGCGGAGCCCTTGCCATCCCAAAGAAATTTCAAGAAAATTGAAATTAGTCTCGATTCAAGCTTCTTTGGGAGATGAAAAATAGAGCAATATGATACAATGTGAGACTACTCAAAACATGGCGAATAAGTGTCACTTTTGCCGGTTTAGAAAAATATAACCTATGCCAAGTTTCAAATCTACCACAAATTAACCTTTACTAAAGGGCAAACCATTGTTGGATCCTGATATGGTAAATGGGTTCCATACATGGAACCCATATATTGGATCCAAGTAATGAATCTGAAACATAAATCTAGGTAATTAGATCCAATGATCTAAAGTAGTGGGCCAGGAATCTAATGACCTACTTGAGTAGTGGGCCATTAAGATATGAACCACCAAAATAGTAGTAGGCCCACTTTACATTGAATTCTCAGCATGTTTGAGAATCTAATGAGTTGGTTATGGCTGGATACGTATCCTAGCCCTTGCCTTTTACATCAATCGGTTACTCTAAGCGATGATCTACGTCAAGAATCTGTGCACATGAAACTTGGCTCTGATACCACTGTAGGAATTAGTATCGTGGTGTGCATAGTGAAGGTGGGATAGAAGAGAAGAGAATAATATTGAGATTAATGACTACCTAGGAAAGGATAAGTATTCTAGCCCTTGCCTTTGCAGAATGATAGAAAACTGGATAATTACATCGAGGAATCCCTCTTGAAGTAGGTCGTTAATCTCAATATTATTCCCTTCTCTTCTATCTCACCTTTACTGTGCACACCACGATACTAATTCCTACAGTGGTATCAGAGCCAAGTTTCATGTGCACAGATTCTTGACGTAGATCGTCGCTTAGAGTAACCGATTGATGCAAAAGAAGGTGGAGTTATCGAAGGGCCGCATTGCTATCGGCATAGGGGCAGCAGAACACCCATTTGTCATATGGTCGTCAATCTTCGACGATCCCTACTGACAAGGACAGAGGAGGAGGAGTCAGTGCTGGCAGAGCCACCTAACAGATGGTTCTGGGTAGGAGGTTCTAGAAAAGAAAAAAAATCAGAAAAAACCCCCTTGCGGCTGCCACCACCATCACAAGATGGAGTTCACCAAAGCTGGCTGGAACCCGACCATAAACGCCTGCCTGGCTCACGTGGTTCGAGGGAGAGTTTTCGACAACAAATGCCATTATCGACGTGCTCTGCCACCATGTTTGGTTCATCAGTAGCCCCGATCGTCAGACGGAATACAACCAGATGGGGAGCTAACGAGGATGAAAGAGAAGGATTGAGAATCTCCAACGTTTGGCTTTTGGGGCCACATGCGGAGACAGAAGCGATGAGTGACAAAGCCATTTCTATAGAGGTCTAATGTTGATGCACGTAGGGTTAGTACCAAAGTCAAGACTCTGCTAGTGCTCACAGAAGGAGTAGAGTCCAACTGATGAAAACCATACTGTTGTCACCATCAGATGGAAGCTATCAGAGACTGGCGATTGTGGAGACCCCCTCCACCGGATGGGCAAGCTCTGCAACTCTCTCTCTCTCATCGCTAGAAAGTAGAAACACTAGGTAGAGAGATCATCTTCCTGTTTGTTGTGAGTTGTAAGAAAACCCTTTGTTTTTTAAGGAAATGACTAGGTGAACAACTACCTGGAGGCCATACTCGTTGTCGACCTGAGGCTCGACAGGGTAAAGACTATGTTGCTTCTCAAGGAGAGGGGGAGGTTCAACCCCACGAGGTACCTTTTTCCCATCTCTATCGCGGTTGTGCCTTCCACCACTGCAACAGTGAGTGAGGACGCTCTGACGACCCTTCGGCAGCCCCATCAGCCCGCTGGTAAGGGAGGCTCATCACCGCAATCATCACCATTGTCGGCTCAACAACATTTTCCTTGTCGTCTGAAAACCTTTGTCCCTATTTTTTGACGACCCAACAGGCAGATCGATCAACCCCACGAGGTACTTCATCGAGGAGGGACCATCTAGTGTTGTGTTAGAGAGTCACTTCTACAAAGGGAGATAATTGTTCCCTATCCCACGGGAGGAGGGGGTGACCATTTTTTTTGGGTGGTTACGCTGGAACTGCGGCATCGAGTGGTTATTAAAAAAATGTGAGCAACAATGGAGGATGGAGTTCTCATAGTGGTCGTGCCCAAGGATGAGGCGTCACTTCTTCACTGACTACGACGGTGGAGCAGACGAACGCCTCTGCGGGTGGCCGGAGTAGGACCAAAATATGCATCGTCGTCTGGTACCTTGCCCAGAATTGTGGTCTCCGGCAAGAGCACTGCCATGGAGATGGTGGAAGCTCTTCCACCGAATGGGCAGTTGCTGAAAATCACGACAATGGTCGTGGAGGAATTAGTTGAAGAAAAAAAATAGAGGAGAGGAAGAGGGTGACATCTAATGCCTCTCCCTCTTCTCTCTCATAAAGAGGGAACCATAATCGGGTTCCCCCTCTTTCACTGTTAAAAAAAAATAAAAGGGTCAGGTTTGAATTTTTTATTATACTGCCCTTGCTCTTCTTTGCTTATTATGAATGTGTCGTTCTATTTTTTCAAAATAGGGTCGCTATTTTTTGGGTAATTTCAGAAAAGGCTTATTCTTTGGAAAATACCTGAGACAAGATTTTAGTATTGCTTTTCCTTAAAAAAGATTTTTAAACTTTCTGATTTTTTAAAAAACCCCTTGAATTTTTCTATTTAACTCAGTAATTTTTTAATATTCTATTTCATGGCTCAGGTTTACACAGAACAACCTACTGACTTTTCTGATTTTACAGAAAAGTGCTTCTAGTTAGCATAATACCTCCCAGAGTGTTATCCTGACATGTTTGGATCCAGTTTGTACAAGTATTTTTGTAAAAGACCTGGTTGGATATGGTAAAACTTTTTGGATCCTAAAATTCTTTGAGTTATTATATTTTTTTATATGCTTAATATTATGTTCATGTTTTGGATCATATTATATCTTGATCTGGTATGATTTGTATTGATTCAGTTTTTTTTATATATATGGATCAAGTTTAATTGAACTATGATCCATTAGATCTTATGCTTAGTTTAAGAGTGGATCTGATCAGTATTGGATCAGATGCTTGGATTTGGTAAGGTTAGTTTGATCCAGTAAAGCATATTAGATCTGGTTGAACATATACGGATCTGGATATATCAAATTGATTGAGTGTAGGTCCAGTTGAATTAGTTTTAGATCCAGACAATTGGATTTTGCTAAACTTGAACAAATCTAGTATTGAGTCTGGATGCCCAGATATAGGATATGGATCTAGATTTGATTCAGGTTTTGTGATGGATTTAAGAAAGTATAATGCTCGGATATGAGACATGAATCCATATTTAATCCAGATTTTATGGTAGATTTGGATAGCAGTAAGGCAGATATTGGACCTAATAATATATTTTGTATGGGTCTTTATTTGACTCGAATAAATCCAGATAAGAAGAATGTTGGATGTGTAATATGGATCTATTTGCATTTGAAATATATAGTTATGGATAAGAATTTGGATTATGGTCAAATCTTGTGTGATCCAGGATTTTATTTAAGCTTATATAGAGATCCATTTTTATATGGATTATATTGGACTTAATGAAAACATCTCAAGTCACATTTGGATATGGTCTTATACAAATCCAATGGATTTGGATTTAGATCATGAGTGAATTCGATAATGGATCTGAACTTATATATTCACAAGCTTGTGGTTTGATTAAAGTTTTGAAATTGGTTTTCATGTTTGGCATATCCAAATGGTAATGAGATAATTTTCATTGGATATAATTTTTGGTGCATATGCAAATTGGATTTGGATATAGAGATTCATGCTTTACTTTATGATAGAAAATCAACCTAGTATGTGAGTATCTTCATGATGATGATATATCATGAAGGGAAAGTCCAGCTAGTATATGTAAAACCTTATGGTGTCTTTGCTTATTGCAAATATTGCTTAAATGCAATGCATTGAAATAGTAAAGAGCTGAATTATAATTTTACATATGCATGTGAGGATATTTATTTATTTATAATGATAAATAATTATTATAAATAATTATTATAAATAATTATTATAAATAATTCTCCTTATGATATACGTGTATGAATGTATGAAAATTCTTATATCACCTTCACTGCGCACACCACGATACTAATTCTTATAACCACATATCTTGCGAAGGCCTTTTGTGCATAATTTTTAAGCCCAAGTAGTCCAATAGTAGGGATAAGTTTGACAAGCAAAAAAGATTTATGCGAGGCGAATGTAGTGAGGAGGCACAATGATAACTACTAGCTTACACTTATTTTCATTAGTTGTGAGCCCAAAGACCATCTCAAAATCTTTTAGGAGCAATGCCCAACCTGCCGCTTTCCTTTGAAAAAAAACATAACTTCTACCTACTCAAACTAGAAAAATAGTTGGCAACTAGTACTACCAAGAATTTTTTTTACAAACATCAAGAGAAAATATGGACATTTATGAAAATAAAACATATAAAATTATACATCTATATTATGAAAAGCTTTTTTATTGCATTTATATCACAAAAAGCATGATACTTTAAATATAAGCAATTTCTAAAAAACAAGTTTTTTGGGTGGAGATATATCAACTTTTGATAATATCGCAATAAAAATGCGATATTTTTTAAAATATTGCAAATATTTGTTACCATGCTCCCAAAAATGATTCTAGCCATGTTATTAGATCGGCGTGCACATGTGTGTATCCAACTCGGGGTCAGACTTGGAAAAAATATGTGCGAGTTTAGTTGGAGATGAGTTGGACAACAGATATAACCAAGGGGGGCTCGGTCGTGGTTGGTAGGAGTTGTCAGTGCACGTCTCCTGGTGGGACGTTGCATGTTCAAACCCCAGTGGTACGGGGAATAATAACTGATAGGGTCTGCCTAACTTCAGCTTGCCTTTCAATAAAAAATAAATAAACAGACATAATCTGATTCGAGTTGGGGTAGGGTCTAACCTGACCCATTTTAATCTTTGTAAATGAAAATCAACATATTTGTACATTTTCATTCTGGATCCAGTACAACAGGGACTCGTATCATAACCAGATCTGAAACTCCTCAATGAGATCCAAGACAAATCCCAATCCAAAACCGTACAAACTGTCCAAAATTCACATCAATATTGAGACGGGTGTGACCTTACCCGACTTCATCCTTATTCAAAATCAAACCTATTTGTCCTCTTGCAAAACTACAAACATTTGATTCCAAAATGAAATTTAAAAAACTAAAAAGAAAAGAAAGAAATAAAATAACCCGAAGTAAAGCAGTTATTCTGGAATATTCGAAAAAGAAAAAAGCGCGTGCTGCTTTTCGGCATCTCCGTCAGGCAGTAGATTCCTTGTGTCCCGGGACACGTGTCATGCTCACAAAAAAAGCACGTGGAACCAAGAAAAGCTGATGCTAAGCAAACACGTGAGAGAGAGAAAAAAACGTCTCATAATCGTTTAGGCAGGTTTCTTGGACCCTCCTAGATAGTTTCCGGTCAGGATGTAAACAGTTTGGATTCGGGTCGGATATATCCAATTATACCAAATCCGACTAATAGGATTCGGTTCGGGTGGAATATCTAATAAATCTGAACCCTTTGACATCCCTACTTAGATTGTTTGTCGGATTTGGTCTTAGATTGTGAAGCACCAAAGCTGATCCGCATCTAAGACCATAAAATATGACCTTATAAATCAGGGTACAAATGGATCAGTTGAACCTTTGGTCTAACTCTGATGCATTGTTTTCGGCAATGGATCTTAAAATAGATTCCAAAAGTATTTTAGGATTGGTTTCAAACTCTGGACTCATATTTGGATCAATATTTTATGTCCAATTCAAATATGATCAATTTGTTTTACATGTAATATGCATGTTTTCAACCTGTATTTACAGGATTGGGTAGCGTCATATGTTATTTGAATTCGGACTCAAACATACCTCATGGGATCTTTTAGGCTCATATTAGGAATCGTGTTTACAGTTTTTGGATTTGGAATATCGATGAATTATGCCATATCCAACCCATTTGCAATGCTACTTGGAGGTAATACTTGGAGCCGTCATGGGGAAAGATCTCACTCGGAAAATTCAGTGCGGAAACATTCCATTTTGGATCCAGATTCCGTTATGAAGCTGGATACCTAGGGGTATCAATGGGTCGGGTTTACCTGGACCTGACCTGAACCAAACCCTATAGGGTCCGGGTATGGTGATAAATAATAAGACCTGATTAAGACCCAGGTTCGGACTTGAAGGTCTGATTAATACATGGACCCGGGTATAGTTGTGAAATTTTATACCAAACCCACAAATTTTCAATGTAAAAATAATATAAAATATGGTTTTACCGGGTATGGTCCGGTCTGGTTCATGTAGTTCTTATCGGGTCGGGTATGTTTTTTCTTATAGTGGACCCAATTAGACTCAAATCCAGACCCGATACCATACCTGAAAACAAACAGTCTGCCGTTCATCACATGGATGAACCTCCCACCTGATGCGCTCTCATAAGGTCAGCAGGTGAGACTTTTGTCAGAAGCCTACCGCAAGGTCCAATCATTGTCATAATGATGGGGTTTGGATCCTGCATTATATTTCCACTTGGATTGGTAATAAGTTCCCACACCTAACTGAAGCATACCTTTACCTTGCATGCCTTCTTTTTGTCATCATCATACCCACGTTTTGGCAGTTCTGACCAGCCCTACATCTTTCTGGTCCGGACCGACTAAGTCAATCTGCGTCCTGACTTTTGCAGTCCACAATGTGGACGGACCTCACCTCACTACTTCAGTGATCAGGGTACCAAACACGATATGGTCAGTTTGGTGACAGAAAATGAAGAATGATTAATATATGCAATCAGGTATGGCCCCCCAACTAACCCCAGTTCTAATGTAGATATATAATTTTTCAATATAAAAATATTATTTTACCACGTCTGAAGGGGGAGTGTAGTTTATGAAATCCTTATAGGACCCCCAGCTATGGTTTCTAGGTCAGGACCTCAAAGTTAAATCTAGGTCTGACCGCTGCAACCTTATCATAACCAGAGAGAGAGAGAGAGAGAATTCTGATGTCAGCTTTACGAAAGGCTGATGTAATGCACCTTCCGGGACTCCCACTCTGTCCCTCAAAAGATAAGAAATTACCGGTCAGCCACTACCCGTAAAATAAAGGCATTTCTAAGGGTGCCTTCCCGATTCCCCTACGAAGGGTGGTGGGGCCGTGGGGGCCACCATCAATCAACTCTCAGAATAAAACAAAAAACTAAAAGGGAAGATAAAAAAAGGTGAGCCCGTAAAGAAAAGAAAAGAAAAGGCTGGCACCCTCAAAAGCAAACTTACTGTCTTTCCTCTCCCTCTCTCCTTCCCCCACACCACCAACCAGATGGGCAAGTTGCACCAAAACCCAATACACCTTTTCAAAATATTTGAGCAATTTCTCTTTCTTTTTTTTTTCGGTTCCCATTGATTCCAATTGGACATCTTTCGTATCGGTCCAATTCAGTTTATAAAAGTCAATGCTGAAGAAAATTTTATAGTATAATGAAAATGTGTAGGACAAGTTTTTTTTATTCTCATGGAAGAGAAAGGCTTTCATAGGAAAGGGTATTTTTAAAAGGCCTTCCCAGTTGAGTCTGCTCATGAAAGTCCTTTCATGTGGAGCAAGGTTTGAAGGGATTTACATACGAAAAGAGAAAGGTGGTGGAAAAAATTGGGGTTTACTGTTGAATACTAGTAGTGTGTGCTTGCCTTTAGTCAAAGACTAATTTTGTCTTTTTGCTATATGTTTGGGGCATTTTAGTTAATTTGATTTTAAAGGTAAAGTTAGTAATTACATAATTATGTTGTGGGGGTAACACAAGTTTATTCAATGAGTAACGGATGTCATGAGACATATGAAAAGTTAGTATGCTAAGGGTCCATGTAGAGGTGCATCTGAGTAAAGGATGGAGGCGGGGATGGACTTACACTTTTCCCCGCCCCACCCTATCCTATCCCCAATCCTTCTAAAGGATGGCAATATACTATGGGGAAACAGGGCCCCACCCGCCTCATCCCCGTTTGAACCAGGGATGGAAGACATGAAACAGGGATGAAGGCGGGGGGGTGGAGGTTAAAATCCATTCCCGTGCGGGGATGGAGGTGGGGATGGAGGTTCTAATCTTGAGACGGGGCGAGGGTGGAGACCCTGTCCCCCGCCCTGGTCCATTGCCATCCTTAAGCCGAATATTTTCTTCTTAATTAAGGGTTGGTTTTTTCCCTCTGTCGACAAAAAAAAGATTTGTTTTTTCTTACATTTATTTGTGTGAGCATGGCACCTATATAATGCTGGGATGATAGAACAAAACAAAATATAAAGGCACATATGTTAAAGGAGCTACAGGTCCATATCTAGATCTGCTACACAAGTCATGTGGTCCAAGACTTCTCGGATTGGAAGGAACTATGAGAAAAAAAGATATGGCTGAAAACAACCAAGATAAGAATGTTGAGAAGGTTATTCTAATTAGAATTCCTATTGAAGAGAAAACTCAAAATTATAAAACTTTTCTAAAACTATGCCTTGAAATGAGGAGATCAAATCTAGAAGGAGGACCCCTCTTAACTTGTAACTCATTTTATATTAAGGGAACCTCCCTCTCACATGAATCAAGAGTGAAGGAATCATGGATATAAGCCGTGTAATGAACCATGTTAAATCGTGTCTTGTTTTTGTGATTGTATGTTTTTCAATCATGTATCGTTGATCCTTTGATGCTAGGCTTACCTTTACATGGTATCAGAGCCAATTGCATCTACATCTTCCATGTCTTCAGAATCTCTCATTCCAAGTCTGACCATTCAGTGGAATGCCTTTTCAACCCTTGTTTTCATTAAGCTCAACCATAATAATCATCTGTTGTGAAAATCGCAAATCGAATCAATCATGAACTCCCAAGATCTGATAAAGTTCGTGAATGGAACGTCTCATGCCCCAAATCAATTTAATCAAGATGATAATTCATCTTAAACTCAAAATCCTGAATAAGCTATTCGAAAAATGGCAGATCAGCTTGCCCTAAGCTGGATCAACGCAATGGTTTCTGAATTCATACTCTCTCAAATCATTCGCATACCCACTACTTGTGAAGCATGGATTGCCTTAGAGTGTTTGTACATGTCTCACTCCAACCTACGTATATTGCAACTCAAAAGAGATTTGCAAAATATAAAAAAGAATGATAAATCCATGGTTGATTACTTGAACGAGGTAAAGTTCCTTGCAAATTTTTTAAGCATTGTGGATGAACAAGTGTCTAATAACAACCTTGTTAGTTACACACTTAATGGTTTATCGTCCGAGTATGAGAGTTTTGTGACTACAATCACCACCCATGACTCCCCTTTCAGTCTTTTTTGATATATATGAAATGTTATTGAATTAAGAAAAGAGGCTATAAATCTTAGCCACTGAGTCGCCTCACAATGATCAAAACTCCAATATGGCTTTCTTTAGTAAAAGAGGAAGAGGCCATCAAAACTTTTATCGTGGTTGTGGTCATGGCCTAAATAAGAACTATGGTCATAGATCACAAGATGGATCATTAAAATTCAGAAATATGAACTCATCACCTTATTATTTTGGTTTTAGATTGCGTAGTCAGTTGGTTTATGAGGAAGAATTTGTTGACTTATAACAAGTTTTCAAGGAACCAAAATGACATCAAGCTATGAAAAAGGAATATGATGCCCTCGTTAAGAATAATATTTGAACTCTTCTGCCACTAGAAAAAAACATTCAATATTGTTGGATGTAAGTAGATTTACAAAATCAAGAAACATGTTGATGGCATCATAGCCAGGTATAAAGCTCATTTATTGGCTAAGGGCTATAGCCAATCAGAAGCAATAGATTACTTCGAGACCTATAGTCTTGTGATCAAACCCACGACTGTATTGGATAATTCTCTCCATTGCCACAAGTCATAGTTGGGTTATACATCAACTTGATGTTAACATTGTCTTTTTACATGGTTTCTTAAAAAAAGAAGTGTACATGACCCAACCTCCTAGTTTTGAGAATAAACAAACTCCTCACTACATTTTCAAACTAAATTATGCTCTATATAGTTTACAAACCCCAAGAGATTGGTTTGACATGCTCAGTCAATATCTAGAAAAGTTGGGTTTTATTAGTTCTAAGGATGACACATCTTTGTTCATAAAGATTACTCATGAAGTAACCTTGTATGTGTTGGCTTATGTAGATGATATTATTATAACAGTGAAGTTCACAAGGCATGGTTTAACAACTCATCAAGTCTTTCGACTCAAAGTTCTCTATTAAGGACTTAGGTACTCTATCCTTTTTCTTGAGAATATTAGTCATTAAGAATGACTCAAGATTTTTGTTCATTCAAAGAATATATATATATATATATATATATATATATATATATATATATATATATATATATATATATATAACCTTGTCAAAATAAGAATAAAAAGCTGTAAGCCTCTCCTAACTCCTGTAGTGACAAAATTGGTGACCCAAAGATCGATTTGACAAAATGACAACCCAGAGATCTGATTGTTAAAAATTGGTGACCCGAAGGTCGGTTTGATAGACTGGAGTGACCCGAAGGTCTGATAAAGATTGATTGGCTCGCAGGTCTGAAGATTGGCATTGAGCCTGAACCCTAATGAGAGACTAGTGTTTGGATTGAATTTTGAAAGAGCGACCAGTATGAAAATCGGATTTTGAAGAAGCACCAACAAGAACATTGGATTTTGAAAGAGTACCAGCACGAACATAAGATTTTAAAAAACTACCAGCACAAATACTGAATTTTGAAAAAGTACCAGCACGAACAGTAGATTTTGAAAAAGTACCAGTACGAACACTGGATTTTGTGAAATTCCTATAAAGAGATTATAAAATACATGAAAAATAAAAGGTTTTGAAAATCGTCTAGTATTTTCAGAAAAATTATGGAAATGATACAATGAAATAAAGAAAAGAAAAAACTAAAAATGCATTCAATCACATCCTGCACAACCAAGTATGCTCATATAGCATTCCCTAAAAAGTTGACTCTGAATGCACAAATTTTGAAATAGCTATAGAACCATAATCCTAACTCTAAGGCTCAGATCATCTGTGTCCAATCATGCTATGTTGATATACTCGAACCGAGACCCGATGTACGTGGCATAAAATAATTTCTCCGGTTCTAGGCTCATGTTTTCCAACATCTTTGAGCGTCCGCTGATATACTTTGGACTATGACCCTCGGTACGTGGCAAGGGGGGATCAACCCAAATAGGTAGCTCAGTTGTGAGGCTTTGTCTCGAACTATGGTTTTGGAAGAAAGCCTAGCAACGTGGTGGCCAGGTAAAAGTAGGTGGAGTTGTTTTTGAAATATGATCAACATGGAAGAAAACAAAAGGCTCTAATGACCTAAAGAAGTAGAATTTTGAAAAATTTATGAGAAGCAAACACTGTTTCCAAGCAATTCCTAAATTAAGGAGGATTGTATTTGATCTAAGTCTATGTGAACATGAATAATGCCTCCTCAATCGGTCCTACCAAACCATACCTAAGTCTATATGCAATCCATGTTAGCTGGGTTTGATTCTAGGCTCCTAAGTTCACAAGATATAGAGTTGACATTGTAGAACATGATTTTGACAAGTTAAATAGAGCAAAGCACAAGATTGATCAGATGAAGACATGTCCCATCTCGGTTGCCAAACCTGTTATCATTAGAAAATTTTACTTTTGAACTGACCTTTGAAAAAGATTTTGAAAATAACTCTTCTTTTTAAAATGCAGGATAATTTCGAAGAATAGGACTCGCCTGTCAGTATGAGGTTCAACCGTAACTGACGCCATAACCAGGGGTAATCGAACCAAGGATCAATCATATGCTTTGCTTTGCTCAACTTATCTAAATCGATGTTCTATTCCTAAGTGCACAAAGAATCATGCATATGTTATGACTTAGAAAAAACTTGATTGAAAACATGATATATGCTTCAAATATTGGAAAATACTTAGAAAAGAGAACACCTTGAAAATCATGATTTGTATTGGAAAAATATTTCTGAAGAAAAGGAAAATTGATTTTTGAAGAAAGAAATCTTTTTGAGAAAATCAAATTCTAGAGAAAGACTTAGGGAAAATCGATTTTTGTTGATATTGAATTGGAAAACATCAAAAGGTATGGGCGTGTGGCCCCGTGAAAGTCTTTTCATGACACAATCTAACTTAGATAAATGAATGAATGCAATTTGCAAAAATATTTTCAGAAGAATTTAAGGAAAATCTTTGAAAAAGAGTTTTTTTTTGCCTTATAAAATTTAGATGAAATAAATTCTTTACATATCCCTGACTATGACCATAAATACGTATTGAATATATCTCATTTGATTCTAAAAGGGGTAAATACTTAGAAAAGTTTGGAAAATATGCTATGATTTTTTAAAATGCCTAAGAATGTAGGCTATTTGTGACTTAGAAAAAGATAAAAAAATGGGTTTTGTTCGTATTCTGACTATGACCACAAATATGAAACCCATCGAATTTATCAACTCCTTAGAAGCTAGTGCACGTGTCATTTATGTAGACCATCATGAATTTGAATATGCATGAATCATCATTCATCACACGAATCATATTATAAACGAGTAAACTATATGCAATGCAACCCTATTCTAAGCAAGAAATTAAATTCTTATTCCAAATTTTTATAATTTACATCAATAATAAATTAAAATAAAGAAAAAAATAAAGAAAATACAGTCTTGAGTATCCATGCAAAACTAGCAAACTCACTAGTTGACAAATGCAAGTTTTTAGGATTTATCCAACAATATCTCAACATTGCTGGATTTATCTGAATATAAACCTTTTTCCATATTTTTCTGAGATAAACATAATAAAATATGATGCAAAATTAAATAAATAATAAAAATAAATAAATTTGAAATTCAAAATTTTGATAAAAATGACCAAAATGCCCCTAAAAACAAGACTATAGCCTTGAAACCAGGGTTTTCAAAAACATTTTTTTGTAAAAATTTTAATTCAGGGATCAAACAAATTCAAATCAATACCAAATTGGGTGTGGAGTACCCTAGCATGATTATAAACATGATCAAACCCTAAACATATATAACTTTTCTTAAAAAAATCAAAATATCATAAAAATATCAATTTTGCCTATGTTTCAGTTGAATCAGGACTCCACTAAAATCCTGTTTTTATGATTTAACTAAATAACCTACCAAATAAATTTAAAAATTAACAAAAATCGACATGTATGCTTATGATAACTCTAAAATTAAACGTTAATTGAAAAATAAAAATTTGGGCATTATTTTGATATGAAAATTAAATAAAAACCTAAAAATATACAATTCTGCCCATGGGCACGTATCTGTCACAGTGTTAGACTCGAATCAGGCATCAAATAGTAATGAAAAATAGTAAAATTTCACATGGAGAAACTAGACAAATGAACAAAAATATTATTTTTTACATATCAAAAAAATCATCTCTAGTTAGGGAGATATTATTTTGGCAATATACGCTTGATTATGGCAAATACGTAATGGTCCAAAAAATACAATTTTGATTTTGACTTAATTAAAAATAGTAGACAGTGTTAAAAAATTACGCTGATAAAACTAGACATGTTGCTTAATCTGTAACTTTTTACGGATCATCAATCAAATCTCTAGTTAGGAAAATATGATTCACACAAGTTGAACTAAGGTTTAAATGATATATAACAGTCATTGTGAAATAGATTCTGGTTTCTGACAAAGGAAAAATAGCAAACAACCATAAAAAAATCTAAAAAATTCATGAGATATACTAAACATCATAAAAAATACACTGTAACTTACAAATCATCAATCAAATCTCCGATGAGAGAGATATCACTTTGACAATCCATACCTGATTCTATACAATGCTCTCACAGTACCAGAATTAGAGTTCGGTTTTTTATTTTTTTAGCAAAGTTACAGAACTCAAAATAATCCAAATTTTTTTATAAAAAATCAATATCACATGCACAATTTAACCCTAAAAAAATCAGAATTTAATGACAGAAAAACAAACATGAATTATTGTTGTTCCCTCATGCCCAAAATCAAGAACACATATTATCAATAAATCACATGAATAAATCTAATTTAAGCATGTAAAAACCATTAAAAAATGCAAATAATGTAATGAATCAAGTTTTGTTGCTTGAACACATGAAATAAACATTAACATGATAAAATAAATAAAAATATAGGGAAAACATGGTTGAAATTTGATTTATTCATTAAAAGAGGGATTCAATCCATTGAACGGTCGAATCTCGATCTTTTTCGAGCGTTTAACATAATAAATAAAAATTTATTATTATTAATGGATCAAAAATATATAAGGGACCATTAAACATCAGTTGATCATCATATTGAAGCCCTCACATGATTTTTTTGAAATAAAAATAAGGAAAAAGCATGCTAAACAGGGCGACAATGACAAAAATATATAAAAAATAAATAAAATAAAAAGAAGAAAAAGAAGATGACTCACCTTGGGGGCTACAACAATGGAGAAAGGAGGAAGGCTTGAGGGAGAGAGGGCCACAAATTTTAGAGAGAGAGGGTGGGAGAACCTTAGTGATAAGAAAAAAGGGTTTGTGAGCGAAGGTGAAAAATTTGGGGTGTTTTACAGATATTCAAACCAGTCAATGCCTTCTTAGTGCAACAATATCAACTTCTTCAACCTTCTCATAAAAAAATCATAATATAGGTCCGAAAAAAGCTTGAATTCCAATGTTAGGCATGCTCGAGGCAAGAGAAAATAACATGTATTGTAAGGCCACTATAACACCCTGATCTGGGACCTCTCGAGTATGGGTTTATAAGTATTACTTTTCAAACGGAATAATTCAATGTGAGCATGCAAAACTAGGGCATTTTTTTTTTAAAACAACATCATAGCTTCATAATCACAAGCCTTCACAAGCTACATTATTCACACATGTAAATAGTTCAATAAAATCAAAACATAAATGAAAGTTTCATCTCGATCTAGCCGTCTAAAGATACTTGCTGGATCAATGGCGACTCTGATCAGTCTCTAGTGGATCACATGGAAACTACAATTGTAATTATTAAAAAAGGGGTGAGTCTACAACTTAGTAAAAATTATTTAAAAGCAACAAAAGACTTTGACTTACAACTACAGTGGTCTCTAAGCCCCTAATCTTAGTTTAGTTTTTATACCACATAACACACATGTTTGTTTCTTTTAAATTCTCTTATTAATCTTCTCAAAATTCATAAGCTTGCATCCACTCGATGCTAACTACTGTACTAAATTGGCTATACTGGTAATAACCTACTTTAAACAGAGAAACCCATGTAAATACCTCAATTCTATAATGTTGACCAAACTATGAACCACTCTTTATGATCTTACGGGAGTCATGAGGCACTGCAATGAAAGAAGACTCACCGATAGCTAGCCGGAGAGTTATAATAGAGAGTTATACCTACTCTCCAAGGTTTGTGGTTCATGCTACATCTTGGTTTGCGTAGAGTACCAATTGTTGTGTGAAATATAATTCCTAGGATGCATTAAGCAACTCATTGTTTTCTCAAGTTCATTGTTTTCTCTGTAACTCAACTAAGTTTATCAAGTTTTTCTTAGGGTTTTGATATTCACCAAAAGATCTAAGCATGCAAAAGATGTAATGTCACTACATCAATAAATTATCAGTGACCCATGCTTATGACAACTCTCACTCTTACGACCATTAGGTAGCCCTTTCTATCTGTCGCCTCCTCCAGAATTTTTGGGGTTAAGTCTAGCATGCTTACTTGACTTAAACTTTTAGTAAACTAACTCAAAGAAGGGACTCAAAGAACTTTACTTAAATACTCAATTATGTTCTCATACATGTAGTTATACATTCTCTGTAATGCATTTTTGTCTAAAATACAACATCTCTTTAACATGCAAATTATAATGAGAACTAATAGATACTTGAAATTATTCTTGGCATTACAACAAACTTATATGCATTCATTTTATCTCTTATGTAGCATAAAATACATTCCTAGAATGCAATTGTATCAAATACCATATACAACTATGTTATCAAACATACATGATTTCATATAAGCTAAATCATACAAGTACAAACAGACTGTGTATTATTAACTAAACATGCTTATAACATCCCTTACCTTGGATACAAGCACTGAACTTCTAACATGCAATCAAGTCACTTGTTACGGTATTAGGATATGTTCAATACAAAAAGACTCAATTAATTGTTAAACAAATATTTCTCATATTTTGTAAAATTATCGAACTACCATTCCCATGAATGGTCTTTCGATACTCATTTTTTTGTGGTGTGTGTATTTGATTATGAAAACAAGACAGTTAGATTTCTCTCTGTGTCCTGAATCCAGCATACCAAATTTCATCTGATTTCGAGCTTAGAGTGAAGGGTTATCCCCGTTTTACTGAAATAGGTAGAACAAGGGCAAAATCTAAACTTCTTACTGAACCTAACCCAAAACTAGTTTGGTATTGTTTTAATCCAAACTGAACTTTTTGATTTAGTTCCGGATTCTTCAACTTGGATCCAGATCCAAATCCACTCTACTATGGATCCCAAACCAGATAGAGATTCAGTCTCTATTTTGTATACTAGATCTAGATCCGATATTACTGATCTGAACCCTAGTTCACTCTGAGTTTGGTACAAAATGAAACCAGACTAATCTAGTCTGGGTTTGGGTCCAAACATAATTCAAACATGTTCTATTCTGGTTCGGTCTATTGGATCCAAATCTGATAACTTGATCCAAACCTGACCTGGCCTTGAATTGGTCTAATGGGATCCAAACTCAATCTAGTTTGACTTGGTCCTACTGGATCCAGTTTATGGTAGAAAATCGAGACAATCATTGTCTCAATTTCCTCTAAAACAATCTATATATATTATTACTTAAAAACTATAATTGGTTTGAAACTCACCCATACCAGTTGGTTTACTCCTCGAGATGAGACAGAGATCGAGTTCTCTGTCTCGACAAACAATGACCAGACTCGGTTTGAGAAGCCCAGACCAAATTGGTCATCAAATGCTCATTGTCCTAGTCTCCTCTTCTTTTTCGACCCGGCTTGGTATGGGCGCGACCAAACCGCTCAATTTGGCGCTGAATAAGAGAAGGAGAGCAACATTAATTGTCAACGACCATGAAATCTCATATGCAAAAGGCCCACTCAAAAAACCATTGTAAATTTAGAAAACTGCACAAAAATTGATGTGAATAACCTATAGACAATTAACATAGCTCCTAAGGTGCACAAATATCATGTGCAAGTGCAGAGAGAGGCTTTACATGTTTGATAACAGAGTTGCCAAAAAGGTTGCAATCATCTTCCAAAATGAGCAATCTTAAGATGAGGGTCAATAGCCACAACTCTTATTAAGTGCCAAAAAATATCACCGTTATTAATAAGGATGAATTTTTGTTTCAGTCATCAATGAATCATGAATCTCGCTGCTATTACTTTACAATGATCATAAATTTTGCCGATTAATTAATAACGGCGAGTTGGATAGCCCTTGGAATGCCTTGCCCTGCACACATCTCATCCTTAAAAGAGATTTTCTAACCGTTAGATATTTGTTCATTAAAACACTTTATCGATAAAAAATACTGTTAACTTATAGGGTTTTACTCTGTATTATATCACCGTTGTTCGTCCGACCGGCCTTTTTTTTATGTTTCTCTATTTCTATTTTTCCGCCTATTTCTTTCTTTTATTTTTGGCGCGTAAATAGAAGAATAACCCATTCTGAGCCTGAGGGATATCGCGATCAACCTGGAGAACGTCCAGATCGCTAACGTCGCTCCGGAGACCCTCGCCCATCCCATATGCGACGACCTTGTCTGCACCCTCTACAGCAGCGTCCTCACCCACCTTGATCCCCTGGGTTCGTCTTCTCCGATCATCTTCGCCGCCTTGTTTTCTTACGCTCCGATCGCCATTTCTTGGGCTCCGAATCTTGTCGATCCCCCCGAATTTCGTTTCTTATTTCCTCTGCCCTTCTCTTTATCTTGCAAAACGGTCTCTGTGATAGTCGAATCGTTTATTATTTATTGATGTTATCGATTGTTTGAGACGATTGTTGGTTGATATTAGGGTTCTTTTCCGTTCCCGTGGTACGTGCGATCTGTGGATGAGTTGAAGCGTGTGGCCAAGGAAATGTGCACGAAGAACAAAGGTTCCGATCCCAAATGCAAATCCTCTGAGAAAGCCACGAAGAGTAAACCGATTGCCAAGCTCCCACCAAAGTAATTCTTTTTTGGGTTTTTTGTCAACATTTTTTGGTGAATAGATTCGATTTATTCATGCAGTTGTTAATCTCAATAAGTAGCATTATTTCCATCATTTGAAGCTTTTTTTATCTTATTTTGGATGAGGGTTGATGGAGTTTCTTGGCAATTTTGAGTGCATCAATTTATTCAGCCTCAAAAGCCTATTGTGTTTTGAAGCTGCGTTTCTTATACATTAAAACCACCCATCTTTCATGTGATTTTGAACTCCTGATGCCAGTCTTTATACATGCCATTTTGTTGAAATTGTTAAAGTGTTGATTCATAATAACGAATGTAGATTGTTGGTCTTGGTCTGAAATCTGGTCTCCCTATTTTGATGTTCAGATGAGAGCTTGTGTGGTCAATTTGATTCAATGGTCAGTTCAATCCGATTGCTCAAGCTAAAAGGTTACGCGTCAACATTTGTCAATATTTGTTCCTCTTTCCAGGCATTGACTAATAGGCGAGTTCAATTTTCTGCATATGTGAATTGGCCATTGTTTTGAAATCTTGTATTGTGAATTGACACTTATTTGGCAATGTTTTCAAGAGGTTCTCGCAGTCATCTGGCACAGTTGAAATATTTAATGCCAGAGGTGATAGGCCTTAGGACCACCCTTTTACAAGACGAGACGACCAGCTGTATGAAGCCAGAGTTTCTTGTTGCATTGAGACCAGAGGCACTAAAGGATGGTACATTGAAGGTGGATGGGGACATCTATTTAGTCTTGAGCAAGGTGCTCCGGTCTCGGTTATTGTCATTCATAGAAACAAAGCCAGAGGTATCCCCTTTTTCTTTTACAGATGATAGTGTTTATAAAAGCCATTTTAAGAATACTTGATAATGTGAAAGAGAAAATGAACCATGTTGTAGCATTCAGAACTACATGCACTTCTCTTTAATTGTCTACGTTTTCATTTGCTATGAATTGCAGGTTAGCCTGTGAATGGAAGTTTTGACAATTCAGGAGCTTCTTGGAAGAATTCAAAAATTTTGTTTTATAGGGAATGTTGGGTTGGGTACTGGGTCTGCCCATGATGGGCGAGATCCGGACCCGGCCCACCATTTGAGGAGGGGACGGTTTTGGAAACCGCCCACTCCCCAATTTTCTGAGGCTCTCTCTCATTTGGGCGTAACATAGAAAAAAGAAAAGAGTAGCAAAAAAAATACAGAGCATTAGAGGAGAGAGAGGGGCTGTGTACGTTGGCTGTGAATGTGCACCGTGGAAAGAAACAAGTAGAAGACGGTGACATTTGAGAATCGGAGGGCATTTGGACTGTGGATTTGTCGTTTTCTCCAAGTGAGGGCACGCATTCGTTGAGCAAAACAAGCATCAACGATCGGGTTTTTTCCGTTTCTGTTTCATCAAAAAGGTATGTAGCATAACCTACATTGGTATCAGAGTATTGAGTTTTATTTGATGCCATTTTCCTTGTGATTTGTTGTTTCATGGCCGGAACGGAAGGCGTTCATGGTGGACGTTTGAAAATAGGGCATCATATGATAATTTTTTTTTTATTGACTGCGTTGGCATGGGACCGTCTGGTGTTAATGCCCAGACCAGAACAAGTTTTTTTGTTTAGTTTGCCGGCCCCGCTATAGAGAGACCGCGATGCTTAGTCGGCGCTGGCCCCGCGGCTCGGACGGCGGTCTGGCCTCCGGCCAGGCGGTTTGCTACAACCGCAGATTCTACAACTAGGTTGCAGACCTGGGCTGCAGCCAGCCCTATTGCGGAGCAGGCCTGACCATGGGCCAGACCATGCGGCATAGGCCGCAGGTCTGATCAGGTCATGCAGCGGTGCTGCCCGCATTTTATGCTCCCTGCCTGCGGCATAGGCCGCAGGCTCTGTCTGGCTTGACACAGCTCTGCGGCATTGGCTGTAGGCTCTCCTGTTTCCATCCTGCGGCATACACCGCAGACTTTGTTATCTGGCCTGACCCGATTCTGCGACTCAAGCCACAAGCTTGATTGCTCCTAGCCATGCGGCATAGGCCGCAGGCTCAAGCTGGCCTGTCCCTACCTTGCGGCACAGGCCGCAGGTCGAGTTCCTGGCACTGCGGCACAGGCTGCAGAATTTTTTTTCGCTGAACCCTGGCAGGGCCAGGGTCCATGTGGGTCGAGGCATTTTGGTTAATGGTTGGAGCCATAATGTTTATTTAGCCATGGATGAGCCGGGCATTCATGAATTCATTTTATTATATAGTTTATTCATGAATGTGTATGAATATGATATAATCATATTGATTATAAGATAGATTTTTTTTAAGTACTTTGGAAGTATTTATTCCATGAGTTAATATTTGATTCAAACAGTCATAATACAGTTTAGGTAAATATAATCATCTTAGGGAAAGTGGAAGATGATTGTGAACGTAGTGATCTTTCGATTCCACGCCCTATGAAATTATATGTTACCTAATCGTGTGGTTATAATTGCATATAGATGTGCTAATGATTAGATCATAACATGCTTGAATAACATTATTTTTTGCGCATTGCTTTACTCTTATCTAAAAGGACATGGCTGCACCAAGTAAATCAATAATGGACTTGCCACGAATTGAAAAACTGAATGGTGATAACTATGATATATGGCATAGAAAGATTCAGTTTACACTGGAGGAGGCTGAAGCCTTGGAGGCTCTCAACCATACTGTGGAACAACCTGAAATTGGTACTGGGGCACAATCTCGTAAAGACATGGAAACCTATGAGAAATGGAAGCGCATGAATACTGTTGCGTGTGTCACCATGCTATGTTCTATGCAGGATGACATCATGTGCCAATTTGAGCATTATAAGACTGCTCAACAGATGTGGATGACCCTTAAAGATAAGTTTGGGGGAACATCAGCCACAAAACTAAGGAGGTTGACCATCAGGTTCGATTCATACAGAAAGTCCCCTCAGCACACCATGAGTCAGCATCTCAAGGAGATGACAAACATGATTAAAGAGCTCAATAGTGCAAGGCATACCCTTACAGATGAACAACAGGTCCAAACTGTGATTCGTTCTCTGCCACATAGTTGAGAACATATGAAAATTAATGACTCATAACGAAAGTATTAAGACTTTCGATGATATCGCCCGTCATGTAGAGCTGAAAAATGATCGCCTTGAGGCGACTCAATCATCTAGCATGAGGGCATATATAGCAAAAAGCTCTAAAAGGCCAAATTCTTTTAAGAAGAAATACTATGGACCAAGGAGGTTCAAGAAGGGTGACAAGAAGGGACAAGACAAAGAAAAAGAAAAGAAGCCTTATCAACGCTTTGAGAAGCGTGGAAGCAAGAAAAATAAGGCAAATGCAAAATGCTTTAAGTGTGGCAATTTGGGTCACTATGCTCATGAATGTCATGAGCAGGAGAAGGTACATTCTCTTATGACTCCTGTTTTTTGTGCAAATGTTTGTAGTTGTGCACTAATTATTGAATCTAATCCTATGTGGATTGTAGACTCAGGAGCCACTGACCATGTGACCAATGATCGCACAAACTTCGTCGAATATAGGAAGATGCCGTTTGGTTCGAATTGGTTGTTCATGGGGAATAATACTAGAGCAAAAGTCAAAGGGATCTGGACTTGCAAATTGGATTTGCGAGGAGGACGATCTCTATTATTATATGATGTTCTGCATGTTCCAGAGATTCGACGAAATTTGATTTCAGTTTCCGCTTTGTCTAAGTTAAACTATAAACTTGTGTTTGGGGATGTCAATGTTGACATCATTTGTGGACAAACTTTAGTTGCTTCTGGTTTCTTGATGAATGGTTTCTATGTGTTGGACACAAAACTTATTAATTTGAATGTTAATGATGAATGTTTTTCACTTGTTTCAACTGCTAATAATGTGGATGTGGATGTATCTGTATGGCATGCTCGGCTTGGACATATAGGGCAAAAGAGAATGGATAGGCTCGCACGAGAGGGTCTTTTGGGATCCCATGCGAAGATTGAAATGCCTATATGTGAGCATTGCCTTGCTGGAAAGGCAACTCAATTACCTTTTGGAAAGGCAATTAGAGCAACCTATCCTCTTCAATTAATTCATTCAGATATATGTGAGCCAATGAATGTGGCAACAAGGCATGGAGCTTCATATTTCATCACTTTTATTGATGATTATACACGATTTAGCCATGTGTATTTAATTACGCATAAATCTGAAGCATTGGATTGCTTTAGATCGTTTATGAACATGGTGGAGAATCAACTTGATCGTAGGATCAAGACTTTGAGAACAGATCGTGGACGTGAATATCTATCTGAACAATTCAAGGAATTGTGTGATGATAAAGGGATAGATAGACAATTAAATACTCCTCGAACTCCGCAACAAAATGGTGTTGCAGAAAGGAGGAATAAGACCCTCTTAGAGATGGTCAGGTCCATGATGGCGCAAACAAATTTACCTATTTCCTTTTCGGGTGATTTCTTATTGACTGCCGCTCATGTATTAAAGCGTGTACCATCTAAATCTATTTCTTCAACTTCCTATGAATTGTGGAAAGGCAGAAAGCCAGATTTGGCTTATCTCAGACCCTGGGGGTCTACTGCATATGTCCATAATCTTTTCCATCAATATGGAAAATTGGGTCCTAGGAGAAAGAAGTGTATCTTTATTAGATACTGTGAACATTCAAAATGATATGTATTCTTAGGAGAGAATACTGATGGGAGTGTTTCTGAAATAGATTCTAGAGATGCCACATTTATTAAAAGTGACTTTCCTAAAAGGGGAGAGATAGAGCGTCACTTCCAGTTTTATGAATTGGATGATGAAGATCAATCTAAAGAGATTGATCATCATGTTTTAGAGACACAAGAGGATGTGTCTATACCACTATTGGATAGTGGGAGTAACACTCAAGTGGATATTGATTTTGATGAAGATCTGACAACTCGAAAGAGTCTGAGGAATAGAATTTCTCGTCGGAGATTCCAAATCGAAGGGGAAGCCTTTGTGGTTTTGCCCCAAGATGATAAGATACCTAAGAGTGTTAGAGATGCTCTATCTTGTCCTAAAATGAATGGATGACACAATGCGATGGAAGATGAAATGAAATCCATGGCATCCAACGAGGTCTGGGATCTTGTTAATCTTCCAAAATGAAGAAAACCTATTGGGAGCAATTGGGTTCTCAATATTAAAAGAAATGCTGATGGATCTATCGAACGATATAAAGCTCGTTTGGTTGCTAAAGGATACACACATATGGCAGGGATAGACTATGGTGAAACATTCTCACCTGTGGTCAAATTGACCTCTATTCGCCTTTTGTTAGTCATAGTGTCACATATGGATTTAGAATTACATCAGATGGACGTTAAAACTGCATTCCTTAATGGAAAACTGGATGAAGAAATATATATGGAACAACCTGAGGGGTTTGTTACTGCTGGTTTTGAGTGCAAAGTGTGCAAGCTCAAACGATCTATTTATGGATTAAAGCAGTCATCCAGACAGTGGTATTTAAGATTTCATGAGACCATCACGAACAATAATTTTGCTATGATTGATGAGGACCACTGTGTTTATCTTAAGCGTCAAGATCCAAAATTTGTAATTCTAACTCTATATGTGGATGATATTTTATTGACTAGTAATCATTTGGAGTTTCTAAAAACCATTAAAGAATGGTTGTCTATTCATTTTGAAATGAAAGACATGGGTGAAGCATGCTTTATGCTGGGCATAAAGATAAAAAGAGATCGTTCAAAAAGACTTTTTTATTTTTCACAAGAGTCATATATAAAGAATGTCTTAGAACAATTTCATATGCAAGATAGTAAACCCATAGATACTCATGTTGCAAAAGGGAATGATTTAAGTCTTAAGATGTGTCCAAAGGAATCTAAAGAAATAGAAGCTATGTCCAAAGTCCCTTACTCCAGTGCAATAGACAGCCCTATGTACCTTATGATGTGCACCCGACCTGACATATGTTATGCAGTAGGGTTGGTGAGTAGATATCAAGCTAATCCAGGACAAGCCCATTGGAAGGCTATCAAGAGGATTATGAGATATCTTAAAGGCACATCAGATCCAGTTCTTTGTTACCATGGTGGTAACATGCGTGTGGTAGGCTATACTGACGCAGATTGGGGCGGGGACCGTGATGAGCGTAAGTCTACGTCTGGCCATGTGTTCTTGATGAACAATGGTGTTATATCTTGGTGTAGCAAGAAGCAGATGTGTGTAGCCTTGTCCACAATGGAAGTTGAATTTGTTGCAGCCTCATTCGCAGTGCAGGAATGCGTTTGGTTAAGGAGCTTCATCAAACATTTGAGACTCTCTTCTGAAGCAAAATTGTCAGTGACTTTATTCTGTGTGATAATCAAGCGACAATTGTGTTTGCTAAGGATCCCAAGTTTCATAATAGAACCAAAATATTGATACGAGATGCAAGTATGTGCGCGATATTGTATCTAAAGGCAAGGTTGCCTTGGCATATGTTAATACCCAAGATATGGTGGCAGATCCCTTTACTAAGTCAATCAATAGGGATTCTTATGTTAAACATGTAAAATCTATGGGTATTTGTAAGATTTGATATGCTAATGTTATTCATATTTTCTTTCTATGATCATTGTATAGCATGTTGCACATCTATATGAGTATGCTACCAGGTTTGAGATAAATCTTCTTACATGGATTTATCGCCTCAGACGCTGCTTGTGGGCGGGCTGAGATGAGATGTAACAAAATCCAGGATTGCTGAATTAAGAAGCATGTCGGATTTTGGGGATATCATGTGATAATAACTCAAAAGAGTGGGAGTACAATGAGTTATGATATCCGCCATATATACGTATATGTGATACATCGCCCTAACCGGGTTAGGATGAGGTCTTGTGTATATTTAACTATATGAAGAGACCGACCTTGATATCTAAATGTCAAGGGTAACCTGGTTGACCAGATCTGAGGATTTGGATAGACATTGCATGAGAATTCGCATCCTGAAAGACTCAAGTTAGTTTCTCGGGGAGGAACTGAACTAGTAAAGATCTGTACGGCAAAGAATTTATGGTGTATGCATATATTCACTGGAGTGAGAAAGTCTTGCCGTAATACGTGAGTTATACCACGTATGTCGCACAATGAATATAAGTCAACCATAAAAGAAAATGAAGAATGATCCCTGCTTCTTCATTGTGTAAGTCCTTAATATATATATATATATATATATATATATATATATTGATGTCCTTATTGACTTTTAACCTTATTTTAAGGAGAAAGATGAGTGTTGCTACTTTAGCATGCTGCTTAAGACCATGTATGATTCGGTCTAAAAAAATATGTCTGGGAAAGCAACTTATCTTGATTCAAAGAATACTAATTGGAAAGGAAGATCATTTGACATTTTCAGATTATACACATGTTAAAAGCTAGCTTATTTTACCGCATCCTGGGTATGCTTGGGTTTATGATGAAACATGTGGCATAATGAAAGGCCTTGTCTAGCATAACTTAGCACTATAATATGTGCAGAGGGATTCAGTATGCTAGAATATGAAAAATGTATTTAATCTAGGACACAGTGAGCTTCTTACTTGGCTTGTGTAGGTATACTTTGTGTTATCTTATTGTTTGCAGGTTTAGGCTATTATGTTACACTAACCGGTACATAATATGTCTCCACTCCCTAAGCTCACGGGTCGCACGGTCCATTTGCTAGTATGAATACCCGATGTTATTCACCATATGAACACGTTTGGTGTTCCTTCTTCTAAGATCTCTTCCCATCATGTGCGAGTGGGAGAATGTTGGGTTGGGTACCAGGTCCGCCCATGATGGGTGAGATCCGGACCCGGCCCACCATTTGAGGACGGGACGGTTTTGGAAACCGCCCACTCCCCAATTTTCTGAGGCTCTCTCTCATTTGGGCGTAACATAGAAAAAAGAAAAGAGTAGCAGAAAAAATACAGAGCATTAGAAGAGAGAGAGAGGCTGTGTACGTTGGCTGTGAATGTGCACAGTGGAAAGAAACAAGTAGAAGACGGTGACATTTGAGAATCGGAGGGCATTTGGACTGTGGATTTGTCGTTCTCTCCAAGTGAGGGCACGCATCCGTTGAGCAAAACGAGCATCAACGATCGGGGTTTTTCCGTTTCTGTTTCATCAAAAAGGTATGTAGCATAACCTACAGGGAATCAACTGACCTTGATTTGAAAAAACTGCCGGACATAAACAAAAGAAAATGTTTATATGCAGTTGGAGCCTTTCACTTATTTATTGTATGATTGTAGGAAGCATCTTTAGAAACTATAGGTTTATTTGGTTAATCTTCATCTACTGGTTGAAAGCATAAATTGCCATGTGAAAAATTACTTTGGAACCTCTTCTTAATCGTTGCTCTTTTGTCAACGCCCTTTTTCTTTCAAATTATTAAAGTTCATAGCCCATTGATTCTTACTCGTAGGATCTGGTTATTAAAAATCTTTTCTGCATTTCAGGGCACTGAAATACGAGAGGAAACTTTGCCGGAACCGTTCAGTCAAAGAAAACCAACATTTATTGATGCATTATTGCCAGAACCAAAGCTTAATATTCAAACTGAAAAAAGCTTCCTACCCTCAAGGGTTGGGTAGGAAAGCTTCTTGGATCTGAACGGCAATTTGTTTTTTTTCGCTGGTTGATAGCTTATAATGACGAAAACCCTTATAATGGATCTGAACGGCAAGATCCATTATAGCGGCGAGCCAGGGATCTTGCCGTTATATCATATCTGGCCGTTAAAGATTGCCACGTTGCTGTTGGTGTTCTCATTTTTGGTGAGTTTATGTTGGTTAACCAATCTAACTATGCATGAGAAATAATAAAAATCTGAACTACTATAACTAACTAATGCAATACACTAACCAGCGTAGAAGACTAATTCACATAACTATAAAACAAATAGAAATAAAATCTACTAAAAGTCGAAAAACAAGGATTCGGCTGAAATAAAAACTACCTAAGATATAATTCTAATGAAAGCATGTAACTAAAAAAATAATTACAGCTAAGGCTAACCGTTGATTGAAAACAGCTAATAATAAAAAACTAAAACATTGTTGCACTAATTGACAAAACTACAAAAGACTCTGCTGCAAAGAAATTAAGGTTGAAAGTAACCTACTACTAATCACTTTGTAAAAAAAAAATTAAACTACCACTATCGAATTGGCTGAAGCACTTTATTTAAATAAACAAAAGCTACCAACAATTAAACTAACTAACTAAAACATTAAGCACATATAGTAACAATAGCTAACCAACCTGGTATTGAAACTAAACAACAAACTACTTGGCGTCAAAACCGAATTTCAAGAAAACGATAAGAAGGAAAAAACAACTAATTGGCTAATAACAAAAATTCTATTTATATGATCTAGAAGTAAACTGCATAAAAGAAAACATGTTGCAAACTATTATAATCTAAATCTAATCCTAAACTAATCTAGAATTAATCAAGAAACAAGAAAACAAAATATAAATCCTATATTAAAACTACGATCTACCTAAATCAAGACTTTTCAATGATTAAATCCAGAAAACGGCTAAACTATCAAAATGAAACATATTTTTATTCTTTTTATTTTTTAGATGCAATAAAACTAAAATAAACTAAACTAAATCTGTAGATGTTGTGAAGATCAACTAAAACTAACTGCGATGCTATGCTTTATGAGATGCAAAACCTAAACTACGATGAAAAAGAGAGAAAGAAATGACCTGTTACGGATTGCCTTCAACGAATTGGTTGAGAGAAGAAAGTGGTTGATCCCAGCTGAATACACGCCTCCTCGACGAAGAAGGTAAGAAAAGCCGATGAATACGGGGTTTAGAGGATCAATGAAATAAAGAATAAGAAGAGGAAGACGAAGAAGAAAAGAAATCAACCAAGAATAAAGAAGAAGGGAAGATGGAGACAAGAGGCAAGGGAGGCAAGAGGGCTGATGGAAAAAACATTTTTTCAGCCCTCAAAAGTACTATTTATAAGCCTAATTAGGTTAAAAACAAAGTTTTCAAAAAGAGTCCAAAATATTTTTTCAATTTTCAAAAGAAGTCTTTTCTTAAAAACGTTTTTTTCAAAGGGGTATTTTCCAAAACTAATTCAAAGTAATAAAGTAAGTCTTAATCTAACTAAATTATGAAGTAGAAAAATTCTATCTAATAAAAATACCGAAAAACATAGGGCCAAATTGAAAAATATATTTTTTTTTTTAAAATTGAGTTTTAAAGCAATTTTTCGACAACAACGATAAAGACGGGTTTTAATGCGATTTTACACTGGATCATGCATAAAATAAGATGAATAAACATGTAAAATGTATGCATGATCAAATACCCTCATGCTTATTGTTTGCTAGTCTTCAAGCAAACTGAAGCAAAAAGTAAAATATACTAAATTACTCAAAACAAATGCTAACTTACTTTCGTAAGAATCACAGTTACATTTAACATATGCAGCAAGCTCTTTCAACCCCTGGGTTACCCCAGTGGATGAGTAAGGTCTTGTAGGGGTTTGCAGTGATGCTACCCACAAACATCTCTATCATGTATGCATAAAATTCAACTTCAAAAATCATTAAGCAGTCATGGAGTTTGTTTTCATAAATATTTCATGTCATTACATCATCAAAACATGATTAGAGTCTTTAACCTGCCACCACAGAATAAAATATTTTCTTTCACTTTTCTAAATAGCATAATTATTTATGTTTTATTCTCAGAAATTCAAATAAGTACATGTTATTATTTACTAATCCTCACTCATATATTTTCTACACAGGTTTTCTCAATATTTTCTTCTAAGCAGTGAACTTTTCTCTTTTACACTCTTTTCTTTTTCTTGATTTTCAAATTTTCACACTTTTTCTTTCTTTCTTTTGAGCACTATTTTAAATTTTCAGTTTTGTGACCCATGTAACGAGTTTTAGGTGAGTGACTCCCAGGCCAGACGACCTCAGGGCACCAAATATAAAGTGTAAGGCCTGCAGATTTTTTGAAAGAATTCAATACATGATGAGAATTCTTTTAAAAATATTTTTGTAAACCTACGCGAATCTTTGTGCGCGCACACACACACACACACACACACACACACACACACACACACACACATATATATATATATATATATATATATATATATATATATCGTGGTGCATCTTTCATCGAAACCCTAAATTTCATTCAAATGGCATAAAATTAATCAATTTTTAATTCAAAAAGTTTAAATGATTTAAAACCCTTTCATTTACGTAATTTGGCAATGAGTGTGTTTCTAAAAGAATTATGAGTTTTATCGAAATTGAAATTAAGCATTCCAAAAAAAATGTATAGATATACTAATTTTAAAGTGTAATTTTGTATGAAGCCAAAAGTCGGATTTGTGGGGTGTTTGGGCTTGACTTGGAGAGCTCAAACATAGACCCAGTTGGGCGTGTTTGACCAGCTGGGAGGGTTTGACCAATTAGGTGGTGGCCCAGTTGTATTTTTTTTAAATCTTTACAAAGGAGCAAGTGTTCATTGGCCATAGAGGGGGCAACCCTATGGCACATTTAAAAGTTTTTCAAAAGTAAAAGTAGGCTAAGAGCCTATTGGTCACAAGGGGCGGTAGCCCTGTGACATGTTTTGAAATCTTTCTAAAACAAAAGGGCATAAAAGGCTTTTGTCAATGGCATTTTTGAAAGATTTTTAAGAGATTTCGAATGGAAGATTCCCATTGGGAGCGTGGGAGGCAAGCTTGGGATACTACAACCTTGTCATGGCCTAGATGGGCATGAAACAACCCCTAGTCATTCATTTTTTTGAGATTTAATCCCAGCCACCCGTTGATTTAATCCTAACATATAAAGGTTTTGAAGGAAAAGAGAGAGAGCCATTGTAAGGGGCAATTTTCTTTTTTTGAGCTCTCTCTCTCTCCTAACCGTACCTCCATTTCATACTTCTTCCTTGTGCTTGAGTGTGTAGCGGAGGGTACCGTGCTCGTGGGACTCTCCTCTACATGGCAAGCCTTCGAAGGTCTTCATCTCCTTCTTTCTCCACTCCAACGTTAAGGTGAGAATATGTTACAACTTCTATTTTGTTTTGAAAAAGTGTGTTTCAACATGCGAGTATGAAGCCAAGCATCCCCAATACATTTTATGAAATGCATGGGGCTAGGCAGATTAGAACTAATGTTGGTAGTATTTCTCTTTTTTCATGTATGTGATGCACATTGCGTTAACACACACACACACAAATATATATATATATATATATATATATATATATATATATATATATATATATATATATTTCCTTATACTTGTTTATCCTCTTTTCGACCCACTCCTTGGTTGGGTACCCCACAACCTCTCCATGGTCGGGTGGACCCTAAGCTCATGAAATAAATCCCAGTAGGGTGGGTGGAATGCACCCTCTCAGCCATTGGTACGAGGGTTGTCATTCCAGCAACCTATCTTAGAAAAAAAAGATATAGAAATATGTTTCACAACGGTTCTTCTTTTATTTTGTTCCAGATTTGTTTTCTGTTTGGGGACACTGACCAGGGCCTGAACCATGTGGTTCAGACCTGGCCAGTCTGCCTAGACCAGCAAACCCATGGTCTGGCTCATTCGTTGTAAGATTTGCTACAACGAACCCGCAGTAGTGGACCTTTTGGCTGCACCTCGCTGCTACATCGTGGCCCAGAGTGCGGGCTCCTTTGCAATAACATACTTGCTATAATTTTCCTGCACATTGGTGCTTGCTGGTAGCACCTCATGCACAACAAACTCTTTGTAGCAGTGCACTTGCTGGCCGCACTTAGCGGGTTGTGTTTCTCTGCACACCTTGAGTGCATGGTCAATTGGGTTGCTACACTTTTTCCTATAAGTTTGGCAGATGTTTGGCAGCAAACAGTTTGCTGCCAATTTTGTATGCATTTGGCATTCGTTTGGCAACACATAGCTGCTGCAATTGTTCCTACAACGTGGGCACTTTTGGGCAACACCTAGGCTGTCGATGTTGCAGTAGTTAGATCACCGCTTAGACTATATATATGCACTTGTACGTGTGCTGCAAATTCACCGCACCTACAACATCATTTGGATGCATTCACATTAAATAGTATAATTCGAGCCAAATGAAGGTTGTTGCAACTTGAATACGATGTATCACGCTCATTTCTATGCACAATTGTGAACTTTCTAATTTTAAACTTAATATTCAATGTTGTACCTTTTCATAATATGCATGATAAATGACTTATGTCACGTGCACTTGTCGCACATCTTGACACAATTGCAAGTATGCAAATGAGCATGGAATGACATGAAAACATCAATGTGATAACATGTTGTGGGATGATTCAAGAATCATACGTAAAAATTATGGTTGTTTGTGTAATAAATTTTGTTGCTAAGGTACACTCCACACTTGCACATATTGGCACGATCTTGATATGAAACATATGTGACATGCTTAGTTGGCACAATTCACACTTAGTATGTATAAGAAATTATCGAAAGTATGCTTGATAGAATCAAAATACTTCCATAAGCACATGGCTCATGCAAGGACAACAGGATGGTGTAAATGGATCAGCACACTCTTCGCAACACACTTGACTCTGTCATATCACACGTGCACTACTTGACATGACTGTGAATTTCCTATCATATGCATGATATTCAAGCGTTGTGATGTCTCGCACTAGGCTTAATAAAACATACTATTTGGCATGGTTATGAATTTTACGTTATGAGCATGATATGATATGAAAGTATCAATGTTTAAGACAAATGGAAACTTGCTACTTGCACATCATGTCACTGAACTCAAATGGATTGATTGAATCGTGCTTATAGTCAAGTGCCTATACCTATGGTTGAGCTATGAATGTACAATGTTACTACTTGTATAAATGTCTCGAATGAACTCTTGTATGCTTTACATCACGTGGATGTATATGCACATTTGTCACTTGACTCATCCCGAATCACAAGGGGACATGGACATCAAAGTAGGGATATGACACGTGTTTGTAAATCTTGTGCACTTTGAAACTCCATGGCGAGTTGTTTTGGGCATTGGTCCCTTTTCGTGAGTAGAGCTCACTTGTGCTTGTTGTGTCATAAACCGCTAAATAATGAATGTGTGATGGTCGCCTTCACGGGCGAAGATCTCTTTTGTGGCCGAGTGAGACTCAAGCACGTGAATGGGCGGGGCTAGACCTTTGAGTCTTGTTTGTGTTGCCCAACGGGAAACACAAGGTCAGATGGGCCTAAGTACCTCAAAATGAGAGAATGTTTACTAACTAAAGCCCTAAAAAGATAAATCGCCTAATTGCCCATTCACAAAATGATTCACCTTGGAGAGGATGAATGATACAACCCTGAGTAACCAGACGATTTTATGACACATTTTAAGGAGAAAAGGCGTCCTTTGACCTCCAGTCACTCAAAGTTAGGAAGGTTGAGGTGACCTATTGAGGTGCCTCAGCTACTGCAGTAGTATGGATTGCAATCTATCACTTATGCGAGGTTTTTTCTTAGCTACGAGCCGCCTGCATGAGGTTTACTCGTTCTATAGGTACCCCGGTTATCACATAACATAAAATAATAAATGTCAGCGGTATTTTTCACAGAATGTGAGGTTCCTTTGTGTACCCAAAGGAGCAATTGAGACATAATAATTAAACTAACTTGCTAACTACTGACTTATGAATTAATAGTTTATTTCTTAGTTGTTTAACTGCTTAGTTGTTTAGATGCTTAAATTCAATGTCTTGCTTATTGTTCTTTACTTGTTATAGTTGCATTATTTAAATATTTGCAAATGTATCTTATTGTTTTATCATACTGAAATTACTTTTGTTGTTATAATAGTTAGCTCTGTTGATATTTGCATTCATGCTATTACTGCTTGTGCTTTCATAAGTGGATGGTTGTAGATATTACCTCACCAACTCGCAAGAGTACTAACCCCGTTTCATGGGGATACATGTGATGATTACTAGAGGTGCGATCACGATAGATGTGTGGTAGAGACTTTGGACCCACACTTTGGACATACGCGGTCTTCGCAGTTAGTTTGGGAAATCCTCAATTTTGTTTTGGGAGACCCTTTTATAAATGAGTTGATGTATGTCTTTTTGTCTCATTTTGTAAATCAACTGTGGAATGAAATATTTCTTTTTGTTGTTCATTATGTAACTCGATCAAATTTTCTAACTGATTTCCCTTATGGTTTTTCCGCTTACGTAATGTTTTTTTAAAAAAAATTCTCTAGAAATCTAAGGATTTTTCAAGTTGGGATTTTGGGGCGTTACAGATCTTGATATCAGAGCAGTGTTTAAAGTGTGGTTCAAGACTCTGCGTGCATCATCCATCGCACTGTAAGTATGATTGACTTATTAAATTTTGTTTAATGTTTATTACTGCTGAGACCGAGTTGGGTGCAGCCCAGCTGAGACCCCTAGCAGCCCAACACTCAAGGGTATGCTCAGTTGCTAAGCTACCTAAGTCAATCGATTTCTTTTTATGCACACATAGGGTTGTATGTCTTTTGTTGCCTTGGCTGAACGAGGCGAGACTGGACCAGTTGGTCAGCGAGCTGACCAAGCTGAAGGTTTGCCCGGTGGTGGCAGCAGCCTGGTTTTCCCTGGCCTAGCCACAAGGCTTGCAACCCGCGGTGGTCGAACCTCCTACCCATTTGAGTTTCTTTTTTGGTAGCAGCCTCTGCACTTATGCAACAGGTCTACGTTGCGTGGTGGGTGTAGTTGAGCCACACCGGGTTCTGGCTCATCTCGTTCAGACCCTGTTAGGGGTCTGAACATAGTTGGTCTAGGTCTGGACCTGTCAGATCAAACCTGGGCCTTTCTTTTGCGTTTCCCTACACTTGGCAAGGATCGGTCCCTTGCTGCCACATATAGTGCAGCAAGCTGGCAGCATTTCTGCTGGTTGCACCCTTTGGCTACATTTGGCAGTAGGGTGTGGTAGGTGTGGCCTGCAGCAGGGTGCCCCAGTGGGCATCCCACCTCGGTAGTCGGGCTACAGCCCCTCCTTGCGATGGCAAAAAGGGGATGGTACAACATCTCCTTGGACTCCTTGCGAGCTTGAAGTATGAGTGATAGTATGGCCATCCTCCAAGCCACCGGGGCATCAGCTTGCGAGAGATGCGTGCTGCCCATGTCCTGGGCGCGTGTTGCAACTAGAGTGGTTTGGGTGGCAGCACCATGCTTGCTGCCATTCCTCGACAAATTACGATAGCAAACGTGATGGTACATTACGGTATGATCCAAGAATTTTATGCGAAAAGTACGATTATTTGTGCAACAAATTGGGCTGCTAAAATAATAACGCAGCATGCTACGAGAATTGTCACATAACACATGCACCTCTAACACACCTTGTCACGGGCACGAAATGCATGTATATAACCGTTTGTGACTTGCTCAATTGATGTGGTTCGCATTTTAGCATTCTGAAATTTATGGTGTGGTAGCGTAAGATTTGCTACAACGAACCTGTGCTAGTGGACCTTTGACAACACCTCGCTGCTACATCATGGCCCAGAGTGTGGGATCCTTTGCAACAACATACTTGCTATAATTTTCTTGCACATTGGTGCTTGCTGGTAGCACCTCGTGCACAACAAACTCCTTGTAGCAGTGCGCTTGCTGAAAACACTTAGCGGGCTGCGTTTCCCTGCATACCTTGAGTGCATGGCCGATTGGGTTGCTATAATTTTCCGTATGCGTTTTGCACACATTTGGCAGCAAACAGTTTGCTGTCAATTTTCTATGCATTTGGCATTCGTTTGGCAGCACATAGTTGTTGCAGTTGTTCCTACAGCGTGGGCGCTTTTGGGCATCACCTAGGTTGTTGATGTTGCGGTAGTTAGATCACCGCTTGGACTATATATATGCACTTGTACGTGTGCTGCAAATTCACCGCACCTACAACATCATTTGGATGCATTCACATTAAATAGTATAATTCGAGCCAAATGAAGGTTGTTGCAGCTTGAATACGATGTATCACGCTCATTTCTATGCACAATTGTGAACTTTCTAATTTTAAACTTAATATTCAATGTTGTACCTTTTCATAATATGCATGATAAATGACTTATGTCACGTGCACTTGTCGCACATCTTGACACAGTTGCAAGTATGCAAATGAGCATAATATGACATGAAAACATCAATGTGATAACATGTTGTGGGATGATTCAAGAATCATACGTAAAAGTTATGGTTGTTTGTGCAATGAATTTTGTTGGTAAGGTACACTCCACACTTCCACATATTGGCACGATCTTGATATGAAACATATGTGACATGCTTAGTTGGCACAATTCACACTTTGGTATGTATAAGAAATTGTCAAAAGTATGCTTGATGGAATCAAAATACTTCCATAAGCACATGGCTCATTCAAGGATAGCAGGATGGTGAAAATGGATTAGCACACTCTTCGCAACACACTTGACTCTGTCATATCACACGTGCACTACTTGACGTGACTGCGAATTTCCTATCATATGCATGATATTCAAGCGTTGTGATGTCTCGCACTAGGCTTAATAAAGCATACTATTTGGCATGGTTATGAATTTTACGTTATGAGCATGATATGACATGATAGTATCAATGTTTAGCACGAATGAAAACTTGCCACTTGCACATCATGTCACTGAACTCAAATGGATTGATTGAATCGTGCTTATAGTCAAGTGCCTATGCCTATGGTTGAGCTATGAATGTACAATGTTACTACGTGTATAAATGTCTCGAATGAACTCTTGTATGTTTTACATCACGTGGATGTATATGCACATTTGACACTTGACTCGTCCCAAATGACAAGGGGACATGGACATCACAGTAGGGCTATGACACGTGTTTGTAAATCTTGTGCACTTTGAAACTCCATGGCAAGTTGTGTTGGGCATTGGTCCCTTTTTGTGAGTAGAGCTTACTTGTGCTCGTTGTGTCATAATTCACTAAATAATGAATGTGTGATGGTCACCTTCACAGGCGAAAAGCTCTTTTGTGGCCGAGTGAGGCTCAAGCATGTGAATGGGCGGGTTAGACCTTTGAGTGTTGTTCGTGTTGCCCTACGGGGAATATAAGGTCAGATGAGCCTAAGTACCTCGAAATGAGGAAATGTTTACTAACTAAATCCCTAAAAAGATAAACCGCCCAGTCGCCCATTCACAAAATGATTCACCTTGGAGAGGGTGGATGGTACAACCCTGAGTGATCGGTCGATTTCATGACACGTTTTAAGGAGCAAAGGCGTCCTTTGACCTCCAGTCACTCAGAGTTAGGGAGGTCGAGGTGACCTATTGAGGTGCCTCAGTTACTGCAGTAGTGTGGATTGCAAACTGTCACCTATACGAGGTTTTCTCTCAGCTACGAGCTGCCTGCATGAGGTTTACTCAGTCTGTAGGTACCCCGGTTATCACATAACATAGAATAATAAACGTCAGCGGTATTTTTTACGGAATGAGAGGTTTCTTCACGTACTCAAAGTAGTTATCGAGACAAAACAATTAAACTAACTTGCTAACTACTGACTTATGAATTAATGCTTATGTCGTAGTTCAGTTCTTAGTTGTTTAACTGCTTAGTTGTTTAGATGCTTAAATTCATTGTCTTGCTTATTGTTCTTTAAATGTTACAGTTGCATTGTTTAAATATTTGCAAATGTATCTTACTATTCCATCATGCTGAAATTACTTGTGTTGTTACAATTGTTAGCCCTGTTGATATTTGCATTCATGCTATTACTGCTTGTGCTTTCATAAGTGGATGGTTGTAGATATTACCTTACCAACTCGCAAGAGCACTAACCCCATTTCGTGGGGATACAGGTGATGATTGCTAGAGGTGCGATCACGACAGATGTGTGGCAGAGACTTTGGACCCACACTTTGGACATACGCGGTCTTGACAGTTGGTTTTGGAAAATTCTCAATTTTGTTTTGAGAGACCCTTTTGTAAATGAGTTGATGTATATCTTTTGGATCATTTTGTAAATCAACTGTGGAATGAAATGTTGCTTTTTGTTGTTCATTCTGTAACTCGCTCAAATTTTCCAACTGATTTCCCTTATGTTTTTTCCGCTTGCGTAATATTTTTCAAAAAAAAATCTCTAAAAATCCAAGGATTTTCTAAGTTGGAATTTTGGGGCATTATACAAAGTATCCCTCAGACTTAATTGCTCAAGTCACTATCCTAAATTTTTCATAGTTTTACATATAGTCTACTTCTCTGTCATGTGCAATATCAACATCCATTAGGCTTTCTATAAAGTCTATATAATGAGCTTTTGAGTTAGTGGCTCCCAAACCAGATGGCTTTAGGGCACCAAGTGTAAACACCCCTCAGGCTTTACTTGCTCGAACCAAATAGACCACAGATATCAACTAGACAAAGAAGTGATTTTCTTCATTATCCTTTTTGACATGAGAATCAAACACTTCAACTTATGTCTGAGCCCAGCTATTGGAGAATAGGAAGATATCAAACAACTAGACGTATGTTCTTTTCATTTTTTGAGCTCTTGAATGCAATGTTGTTCATTTGCTTAGTTTTTTAAAAATAAATTTGTGCATATTCATACTTGTGATTCAAAATAAACTTTAACATGTATCTATCACCATTTCTTTGAAATCCATATAAACAATCACGGTTTTCTAGATTAATGTCAGAAAAAAAAAATTATGGGGTTTAAAAATTCTCCAAAAACATTACATTATGTAAAACATTCATATAGGTTTAAACTCGTTCTTTAAATGCCCAATTTTTATGAGTTGTCATCAAAAGTGAAAGTACAAAGACACAAAAATCTGGGTATGCAACTACACCCTCCCCCATGCTTAAATGACACTGTCCTCAGTAACACTCTCTCAAGCTTGCATGAAACTGAGTGAATGCATATGAAAACAAAATAAATGGAAGAAAAGAGTAGAAGTAACGTGATTCACACTGTGGAACCTTACCGAATACGGTATGTGAATTGCTCTGCAAAGGTTTCATCTGTCTACCTATTATGCAATTTATAAAAATATACAAAAAATTGCAATGCATACATGCTCTAAACATCAAACTCATGAAAGAAGAAAACTACCTAAAAACAGAAAACTATTAAGACTACTAATAGTACATCACAAATATAGGTTGTCTCCCATAAAGTGCTAAGTTTTACATCCTTAGTTAGACGGATCTCTGGTGACCCTTTATCGTCCATGAGATCAATGAACATAAAGTCGTGTTCAATCGAAGGCTCTGAGGAAAAGATTGTCATCTGTGACACTGTGCACTGTGTTTCCTCCAACTCTACCCCTATGCACCCTACGGTGACTCTCTAGACTGGAAGGAAGGAGTTTAGTCTCCACGTGGAGACTATTCTCAAATGGTGGAGAGTTAAGAACCGAATATCTATCAATATAAGCAACGACAGACAAGGGAGAGTTGATGTGATATTGCTTGAATATATCAAGCATTTCCTACAGGCATGCCCCTTGTTTGTCAAAATCATCCGATTTGGCCAAGGCCTGAGGAAAGGGGGCTACGGGAATATACGAAGAAGGCACAGGCCATGGGTCATGCCCGTTCTCTATGGCCTGGTGGAGGAGATCGACTGAGCAATGGGTGTGGTGGTGGGTTCGCCAGTCGACTCCTAAGTAGGATGAAATGCCTTCCCACTCTAAAGGGTCATAATAGAGTTCACCTGCTCATAGTGAGACTCTGTGAGGTGCAGGTCGTGATACATGGGTCCTTACCCTTCGGGTTGAAAACATACCAACTCGGGAGGCTTCATTCATTTCGCCTGCTTAAGGCCTCAACCAACTGTCCTATTTGAGTCTCTAGCTTCGCTATTGAGTGCGTGTGGGAACAAAGGGTGACCTTAATGTCAGAAAAGGCCTCTAACAACTTTTACTGAAAAGATGAACTCAATGTGGGCTTCTGAGGAGAAGGCAAGCTAAGCATAGGGTGGGCCGGTGGCAATGTGGGACGTAAGTAACCTTGTGGAAGGTTACCCTGTCTGTGTTGTGTCTGGGAGGGCAGATGAGGAGGATCGTGTGGATCTCTCCACGTGAAGTTGGGATGCTTTTGCCATCTTGGGTTATAGGTGGGTGCATAAGGATCATGCACCGATTTGACGAAACCTTGGGCAACATTCACTTGCTCTTGAATGAATTCAGGATAGAGTGGTGTTGTCGGTCACTCAGAAATAAAGTGTGCAGGGCTAGCACATAGCTCACAATCGGTTAATCCGAATCAACAACTACGGCTGATGCTAACCATATGAAAATGGATAATAAAATAAAGACTAAATTAGCTTAACATGAATCACACAAACATGTTGGACCTAATACCCACTAAAAGATAGAATTATGCAATTAAATAATCTAACCTATTCATAAGAAATTAAAATTACCAAAATCACAAAGCAATCGACTATTGATGTTTTAACCAATCTAACTATGCATGAGAAATAACAAAAATCTGAACTAGTATACCTAACTAATGCAATATGCTAACCAATGTACAACACTAACTCACATAACTATAAAACAAAAAACAAATCTGCTAAAAGTAAAAAAACAAGGACTCGACTGAAATAAAAACTACCTAAAATATAATTCTAATGAAAGCATGTAACTAAAAAAATAATTACAACTAAGGCTAACCGTTGATTGAAAATAACTAATAATAAAAAACTAAAACATTGTTGTACTAATTGACAAAACTATAAAAGACATTGCTGTAAAGAAATTGAGGCTACAAGTAACCTACGACTAATCACTTTGTAAAAAAAAAATTAAACTACAACTATCGAATTGGCTCAAGCACTTTATTTAAATAAACAAAAGCTACCAACAATTAAACTAACTAACTAAAACATTAAGCACATAGAGTAACAATAGCTAACCAACCTGGTATTAAAACTAAACAACAAACTACTTGGCGTCAAAATCGAATTTCAGGAAAACGATAAGGAAAAAAAACTAATCGGCTAATAACAAAAATTCTATTTATATGATCTAGAAATAAACTGCATAAAAGAAAACGTGCTGCAAACTATTATAAACTAAATCTAATCCTAAACTAATCTAGAATTAATCAAGAAACAAGAAAACAAAATATAAATCCTATATTAAAACTACGATCTACCTAAATCAAGACTTTTCAATGATTAAATCCAGAAAATGACTTAACTATCAAAATGAAACATATTTTTATTCTTTTTATTTTTTAGATGCAATAAAACTAAAATAAACTAAACTAAATCTGTAGATGTTGTGACGATCAACTAAAACTAAATGCGATGCTATGCTTTATGAGATGCAAAACCTAAACTACGGTGAAAAAGAGAGAGAAAGAAACAACCTATCACAGATCGCCTTCGACGGACTGGTTGAGAGAAAAAAGTGATTGATCTCAGCTGCATACATGCCTCCTCGACAAAGAAGGTAAGAAAAGCCGATGAAGACGGGGTTTAGAGGATCGATGAAATAAAGAATAAGAAGAGGAAGAAGAAGGCGAAATAGAAGGAGAAAAGAAATCGGTCAAGAATGAAGAAGAAGAAGGGAAGATAAAGGCAAGAGGCAAGGGAAGTAAGAGGGCTGCTGGAAAAAATGTTTTTTCAGCCCTCAAAACTACTATTTATAAGCCTAATTAGGTTAAAAACAAAGTTTTCAAAAGTAGTCCAAAATATTTTTTCAATTTACAAACAGGTCTCCTCTTAAAAACGTGTTTTTCAAAGGGGTATTTTCTAAAACTAATTCAAAGTAATAAAGTAAGTTCTAATCTAACTAAATTATGAATTAGAAAAATTCTATCTAATAAAAATATCAAAAAACACAGGGCCGAATAAAAAAATATGATTTTTTTCCAAAAAATTGGGTTTTGATGCAATTTCTCAAAAACAACAATAAAGACGGCCTTTTAATGCGATTTTACACTGGATCATGTAGAAAATAAGATGAATAAACATGTAAAATGTATGCATGATCAGCACACACATAGCCCCAAACTAGATGGACACATAGGCACGAAAATGCAAACTTTTTTGAAAACTGGGACATGAGGACACATATCTCTTTGTTATCTAATTGACAAAGGTAATATTCTTGATGTATTGATATTTATAAATACATTATATGAAAATATATATTATAAAATAATGTTTGCACTTATCATAACGTGTCATGTGGTGCGCTCACATGTCGTGTCGTGTATTATTTTCAAGATTTTGATTAATTCCTACTCAGAGACCCTTCAGTTGTGCCGCAGAATCATGATATTAACGGTCTCGCATTACCCAAAAGCAGGAAAAAAACCCAAGAATTTTCTTCTTCCCTAAAGATCTCGAATATAATTGCGAAACTAAAACTACAAAAATTAAGGGAAACCCAATAAAGGGGAAGCACTACTGTAGGAGGTTCTCAGAGTGAAGGCCTTCTTCTGCTCTCTCCCTCTCCTTTGAAGCCCTAAAATTCAGTGAGATGGACTCTGTGCCCTAACCGCCATTGACGGCATTGAGGGGTGTAAATGGATCGGGTTCAATCGGATATCCGATTCATATACCACACTTTTTTATCGGATATCCGATTCATATACAACACTTCTTTAATTGGATATGGATCTCAATGGGGCCATACCCGTTCTGGTCTCGTATTCCATGGTGTTAGCTATTGGGGATGTCAATGGATCAGGTTTGGGTCGAATGTCTGATCAAATCCGAATCTTATTTAGCTATGTTTGGGAATCGGAGGGATTGGAAAGGAGTCTGGGAAAATACAAAAACTGAAATTCAAGTAAAATGGATTTCAAAAGAGTTGTGGATTCTTTCTATTGTTTGAAAGTATAAGTAACTCTTTCAAGGATTCAGGATATCAACTCCTTATTCTTCACCATGCTTGGTTGTAGGTGAGTGTAGTTGTAAGTCTCTTGATTGCATCATTATTGTATGCAATAATAAAGTAAAATAGATGAATAAAATATTTATTGAAGTAAATGAGGTAAAAATTTTGAACCACCAGAAATTTAAGAACCACAAATCCTTGTGATTCAAGGAATTGTAAACCTTTTTTTTAATAGAGAAGCTGAAATTTGAAATTTCTGTTATTTGGAGTTAGCTGCCAATTGACATTCACACGTTCCTTTACTTTCCTCTCCCAAACACAATCCAAATTTGTTTCGACCCTACCATGTCATGTAACCTGATCTGCTGTCCTCCAAACTCCTTTAATACCCATATCCCAGACAGAACCGTAGTGGGTTTCAGTTACTGTTGTCATTGTCATAGTTGCCAAAGAGAGGGACATGTATGAGATGCAGGTATGGGTAGGCAAGACCCTCAAAAGTTTCGGGTACATTTTTATTGAAACATGTATCTAAAAATTTTGATACAAGTTTATCATAGTTTTCAAAGACGAACATGTGAGATGCACTCGAGACCCTCAAAAGTTTCGGTTACATTTTTTTTGAAACATGTATCTAAAAATTTTGGTACAAGTTTTCAATAGACATTGATATTGATGATGGTAAAGTTTCTAAAAATTATATCTCATCATTTATGTTATAAAAATAATGACAGCATATATACTATGATAAAAAATACTAAAAAAGCATAAGCATTGAAAATCAAAATATCACATAATTTTACTATGTATATCTAATTAGCTATAGCAATGAGCCAATGTTTCAAACTACATGTAAAAGCAAAATATTGAAAACAAAATGTTTTAAGACAATAAACAAAAAATATAAAACAATCTCAAACTAATATATGATCAAAATATATTAATTATGTATATGTGAAAGACTCCAATATTTATGGATCACTATTACAAGTAAACATGCATAAAGAGATTTTTATCTCTATCTAATTACAATACAAATAAATACAAATAATTTTATGTTATAATTATTAATGATTTCCTAGAAGATAAATATACAATTGATACAGATCAAAATTTAGATAAAGAATTATTTTGAACTGAAAATTATCAATGATGACCCTAGAAACTATATTGAGACTAGAACCAACACGGATATAAAAACTTTCACCAATGAAAATAAAACTACTAAGATTAGGACCAATAAAAAAGACCTTTATAGTAGAATTCATCAAGAAATCTAGACAAAGCAAAAAGAGTTATATTTCTATTAGATGAGAATGAATTAACAAATGTTAAATCGTATTATATCAAATCTGGATCCTTGATTCTTACCAGAATTTGTTCCATTTATTATCAATATATGATTAATCTGTGGTTCATACCAATTAAATTGCTTCTATAAAGGTTGTTTCTTGTAAGAATTTGTGAAAAGTATATGCAACTATCATCATGATATTTTGCATGTCTTCTCGAATCTCAATCATGAAATTGATATTAAAAAATACATAAACCAAGTTTAGATTGAAGAAAAAAGAATATATATATATATATATATATATATATATATATATATATATATATATATATATATATATATATATATATATATATATATATATATATATATATATATATATTTATCGAGGGAAACCCCTCGATATTTGTTTGAAAACTTGTTTAGTTAGATTCGACAAAAGACATCATATCCAATTAATAAAAAGATAGGATTCAATTTTAGTATCTAGTCAGACTCTAATCCCAACTCTAGTTACATGCAAAAGTATATCCGATTGGAAGATTTTGTTTCCAAGAGATGGAAATTTTCCATAGAAAATGACATCCACATGGAAGACTTTTTCCAATTCAAATATGAATAAATCACGTGTCTTTTGATAAAGAAACTTCTTCTCTCTTCACGTGCTTGCGGTTCACACTGGCCCATAATGACTTGTATGGGTTGGATCTGGGCTAGGAACGACTGGATCCAGATTAAAATCCGACAATGATTTGTTGCTATAGGGTCTGGGTCAAGGTCCAAATCCAATTGCACATGGCCTAGACAAAATGACGCTCAGGTCCAACCCAATTGGTGGGAACCAGGCTGTACATTAATCAAATAAAACCCTTGGTTCTTTGCGGATGTACGTGCAAAATTATCAGATGTAATTGGATCTCTGGTTGCATTTTAGGCCTTGTTTATATACATCTAAGCCAGACTAGCCACAATAGTGTCTGTTTACTACCATGTTCAAAAGGGTCCGTCCTGATTAACTATTCGGACCTACAATAGTGGCCCGTGGTCTAACATTATTAGGTTTGTGGACATCGTGCTGGCTATGCCTGACCCATTGGTAGCCCTAATTGATCATACTTGAATGCATGTTGAGCGAACTGGGTCAGGTTGAAACTTGGTCTGGACACTTCAACAAGATGCCAAGCATTTTTGTTGCCTGGCTAAACAAAGTGTCATATGCACTCATAAAGCTAGTATGCTTTTGACATCTTTGGACCACCACTATGAGTCCACGATCCACACGAGCTCAGTTGACGATAGACATAATAACACGATGTGGGGTCAAAGTGGATCGCCCAACCAAACCAAGGGTTGGGAATGACCAATTTGGTAGAAAAGTTATTTTATAAAATGTTTGCAGTAAAATTATGTCAACAACAGTGGCTGTAGTTTAGTGGTAAGAATTCCACGTTGTGGCCGTGGAGACCTGGGCTCGAATCCCAGCAGCCACAGATTATATATTTTTTACCCCCAATCTGATAATTATATATAATAAGAAGTTTTCTAATTATGTTCAAGTTCTTTTTTCATTTTCTGGTTCCGTTCTCACCAGTCCTGATTCTAGTTTAAAAAGCAAGTACTGATCGCATCTACTGACACGTGTACGGTTAAGGATCTCTTCATTTTTTTTGGGCAACTCAATTTTTTTTTTTGTACAATTGGCAGTGTGAAGATGACGATGCTTGAGCTTTTAGTGCGCGAAACTGCAAAGGGTCGTTATATCACCGGTGTTGCCAATTAAATGTTGAATTGAAAAGCAAGACTATGAGCAAATTTCTTTTGTTTTATTACATTTTTTTCTTTCATTTCACCTCAAAAATAAAGAAAAGAAAAAGTAAAGAGGGCCAAATACATGCAAGAAACAAATATCCAAGTGAATATAACAGAACTGGATAATCAAAAGGGGGGCAATTTAGTAATTTAACTCAAATAGAGGTTTTCTTGGCTAAGCTAAGGGAAAACCCCAATTACCAACTGCTTATTGGCAGATCTTTGATTGGTAAAACCCTGAAGGTCCTCCCTGCTCATTGAAGAGTACACCCAGCTTCGGCATTGCAACAAAGAATAACTCCCATGGGTTTCGAACTCGTGATGTTTAGTTAACTTGGTGGCATTAACAAGTAGATCGTACCACATTAGCCGAGCCCTTGTGGGGATAGAGGTTTTGTCTGATAGTTTCAATGGAAAGTTAGGTCTTGAAATGTTCTCTTTAAATAATGTGGGACTCTTTTTGGAATATCATATAAAAGGTTGAGACTCTAAATAGAATTTCCCATTAATAAATTTAAAGCTAGGATCGAGCTACAGCCAAGCTCAAATCTAGTTCGGGCTGCACATTCCCGAGCTTGAACAGCCTAGGCTCAGGCACGGTCGGCTCATATGTGCAACCATGGTCCTGCCAGTTATGGACTATTCCTAGCTAGATTATATAATGTAAAGAAAAATGATGGTTACTGACTAAAGAAAGAGAAGAGTGATCAGGTAAGTTCACTAAAACTAACCATGGTAAACCTTTGTCAATTAAGGGAAACGGGTGCTCCAGAGCTATTTCGCTAACCCAAGAATTTATTTGTAAAATCGCAAAAGTTGCAGGTCTTAATGGAAACTCGGGTTGGGCCTGGGTCTGGTATAAAATTTTACAAACTATATCCAGATTCATATATTAATCAGATTTTCAGGTCCGGACTTGGGTCTTCTTATTTATCACCATACCCGGACCCTATAGGGTTTGGTACGGGTCCGGGTAAACTGTTGACACCCCTAATCTGTATGGGTCGATGTATAGCAGTTCAACAAGAGAAGAGAACGGATCCCATCATTTGACATATAATGGGATCTATCTTACATCCAATCCTAAGCATCCAGATGCATCATGATCCCTTTTTATTAGAGAACTATCTTACTTGAATGAATCATTTTGATTAGTGTATGACACACTCGAGAAATTGATATACAAACACGTCTAGTGATTTCATTTGAAAAACCATAGACTATAGATTATACACTACCATTTTATCTGTTAAATACCTAAGTCCATATTTGTTTAGGTCGATATGATATAAAAGTGTACTTGGATCTGATTAATTTGGGCCACAATCAAGTTGGATCGTAAATATTTTCTTGATCTTCAGCCAGCCCGTTGATAAAAATTGTCATAAAATGGAGAGAGAGATTTGTGAGAAAATAAAAATGTGGCTGCTGGGATTCGAGCCCAGGTATCCACGGCCACAACGTGGAATTCTTACCACTAAACTACAGCAACATTGACTACTAGAAAGGTGAATCTATAATTATTAATCTAATAATTTTAGTGGATCCAGATTACTCATCTTAAATATGGGCTCATCACGACCAACTTGCATATCGCAAATATAAACTGCTGGTTTGGGACTAGTTACACCTAGGGCTGTCAGCTGGTTGGTTATCTAATGCATAGGGGTGTCAACGGGTTGGGTTTGGTTCAGATCCAGGTGGAACCAAACTTGAACCAGATTTTCGTGTATGGTATTGGGTCCGGACCTGGATCTAATTGGATAAGATATTAGAGAAACCATAACCGAGATACCAGACCAGGACCATACCCAATAAAATAATATTTTTTATCATTTTTACTTTGAAAATTTGCAGGTCTTAATCGGAACTCTGGTCCGGCCCAGGTCTAGTATAAAATTTCACAAACTATACCCAGATCCATGTATTAATGGGACCTTCAGGTCCCGACCTGGGTCTTCTTATTTGCCACCATATCTTTTGGTCCAAGTCGGGTCCGGGTAAACCCGACCTGTTAGAACCCTTACTAATGCATCAGGGTGTACCCGAACCCGCCCAAATAAAGATTTGTCAGGTTCAGATTTTGCCAGATCACAAAAATGAAATTCTAAACCCAGATCTGTATAATTTCAGAAGTTTACATTTATTAAAAACACATATCAAACACTTGGGTTCGGTTGGTACTTGGCAAAAATCATAACCAAACCCAGCCCACATATACACTCACCATAATCAGTTACAGTTATCTTTACATAGTTACAACAGTAAATCAGGTAGTGATTATGGGAGATCAGGTTAAAACGTACGTATTTGCAGATTTCACTTTTAATTGATCTGCAAATGTGACATGATTACTTACCAGATTTCATTGTTAATGTGAAAAGGTAAGTTACCAGAATCAAGGTAACTTAGAATACGCCCCCCTCAAGTTGGAGCATGTGGATCAATCATGTCGAACTTGGCCTTCAAAATGGATAGCTGGTTGCTGCCTTAATGCCTTAGTGAAGGTATCCGCGTACTGAGAGTCTGTGGAGATGCATTTGGTATGGATGAGTCCACTTTGATTCTTCTCTCGAATAAGGTGGTTGTGGCATAACAGGGTCATGGGATGGTCTTGGTGGATGCCAAGATCAGCCAATAAAAATATTTAATCCAAGTGAGATCGCAGCTGGCTAATGCCATTGTCCAGTATTTAGCTTCCGCAGATGAATAGGCGATCGTTGACTGCTTCTTTGTTTTTTCGGATATTGGACTGGATCCAATCATGACACAATAATCAGAAGTGGACCTTCTTGTCATTAGGCATAAGGCCCAATCGGTCTAATGACGTCCATGGAGCTGGATAAGCTCATGAGTACGCCTTGCCCCAAGGTGGTTTTGATGTACCTTATGATGTGAAGGGTTGCTTCCATAGAGATTTCATAGCATGGCCAATTTTCTCTACAGTGGCGGCAATTGGGTCATGAGTAGGGGTGGCTTGGAGGTCTCGTTGTCTTTCTTCTTGGATTATGAGTGCATATGCCTTAGAAACACTCGATAATGGGCTCATGAGGAGTATCTCTGACTACAAATGACATTATAGCTATCGTCGAGGCCCATTAAGAACTGGGTAAGCCTCTCACGTTGTCGCATCTTCTGGATTATTTTCATGACCCCACATGAACACGGTGGGACGATGACATATGTGGATATATGATCCCACATTCCCTTTAATTTGGTAAAATATGCAGCCACTGAAGAGTGTGTTTGCCTCATGTTAATGATTTCTTGTTGGATATGATAGATTTTGGGAGCATTCTATTGAAAAAATCTTTCTTGAAACTCTAACCAAATTTCTGCTGCTAATTCTATATAAGTGACACTCAATGCAAGATCCTTAGTTAAGAAGTCAGGACAAAACCATGTTGTTACATCGCTCCCATGCGGCGAATGATGATGTCGACTCAGGCTTGGTGATCGATCCATCTACAAATCCAAGTTTGTTCTTGGCACTCATGGCTCTCTTCCACATAGAAAAATTATCTTCCGTTAATTGTTGTGAGACCAGCGATATACCTGAGTTGTCAGAGTGATGAAGAAAGAATGGATTCAACGTCGGTATTGAACATCGATTCACTCCCAATGTTGCTGGCACCATCATTGCTGCTATCATATACTAACACCTAAGCTCCAATACCATGATAAAATGGTATTGACGTGAAGAAGTTAATTGTATTCTCGTTGAGTTGTTAATGGTAAAAAATGAAACAGTTGATAGATATACACTCACGATAATCAGTTATAGGTTATCTTTACATAGTTACAACTGTAAATCGGGTAGTGATTATGGAAGATAACGTTAAAACGTATTTTCAGATTTCACGTGACTGTTATAGTTAGGGATGGCAATGGACCAGGGCGGGGGTGGGGGACAAGGTCTCCACCAACGCCCCCGCCTCCATCTCCGCATGGGGATGAATTTTAATCTCCACCCCCGCCTCCATCCTTGTTTCATGTCCTCCATCCCCGGTCCAAATGGGGGTGAGGCAGGGCGGGGCCCCATTTCCCTGGGTCTATTGTCATCCCTTAAAAGGATTGGGGATAGGGCGGGGTGGGGCGGGAAAAAGCATAAGTCCATCCCCCGCAGGGGGATGGATTTTAACCTTCATCCCTGCCTCCATCTCCATTTAATGCCCTTCATCCCCGGTCTAAATGGAGCGAGGAGGGGGGCCTTCTTCCCTCGGTCCACTGCCATCCCTAATTACCAGATTTCACAAGATTTCATTTATCTGCAAATGTGATCTGGTAACTTACCAGATTTCACTGTTAACGCGAAATAGTAAGTTACCAGAATCAAAGTAACTTCCAATATATATAACTTGAGTTAACTGTGAATTAAATTACTAAATTGCCTCTTCACACCATCCCATTATGTTCGATACACTTGGATGTCTTTTTTTTTTGAAAGGTAAGTTGAGGCACCAGTTATTATTCAACATACCACTGGGGTTTGAACCTGCCACGTCCCACCAGTCCCACCACAAGGAGACGTGCACTAATAGCTCCCACCAGTTATTATTCACTTGGATGTTTTTTCAACTTTTTTGCCTCCCTTTTACTTTTTTTTTTTCATAACAGAGCTAAGAGAATTAGAGCTCCCTTTTCTTTTACAATATGGCCAACCCAAACAAGCTAGAGGCCTATTCATACTACCAGCAGTTGTGCAACCACTTGCATATTATATAGCAGCTGAGACTGAACTTGCAAATTCTCATCACAATTTGCACATGCTTGGTTACTTTTTCTTTCCTTGGAGATAGGAATGTCAATGAATTAGATTTTACACTGAATTCAATTATGTTTAGTCGCATTTAGTCAGCCAAAACTATACCAGCCAACAAACGCCGGACTGGGCCACGAATATCACACATCACAAGTTCAAAATTTACGGGTGGCATCCCTTGCTGCAAGGCCGAAGCAGGGGGGACCTCAAGGGTTTTACCAAACACAAGCCAGCCAATGTGTGGTCGGTCATGGATCCACCTTGGATTATTAAAAAAAAAACATATATGTATCCGATTATAACCATATGGTTTTGTTTTTTTTTTTGTGACTGAATTCATCATATATCCAAATTTGACAAATATTTGAAACCCTTTTCATGTAAAAAAAAAAAATGGATATGGTATGGATTTTTCACCTTAGAATGCATTTAGCCAACATTAGTTTGATTAGTCGAATATGGGATTAGCCACATCCAGTCCTAATCCGATCCATTTATGTCCCTACTTGCATATTAAAAGAAAGAAAAAAGGAACTTGATAAAACAAAAACAATTACTCATAGATTGCTCTTCAACTTAGTGAGCCAAGGCGTATTGGTTCGCATTCGAGGAACTCAATACGAGGTATTTTCATATGTGTGCTGCCACTAGGAGGAGGATGAACAACATTATGGTCATGGTGATCGAGGGTCAAAGAATTGAAGGTCCTTCTATCCTTCTTAGGACCTCGAACTACTTTGAAAGTTGTTTTTCTTTCTTTGTAACGGCGAATTATGACATGTCGTCGGCTATGGATTTCAAAACTCTTAGCATAGCTGGTCAGTCAAGCATTGATGGAAAATTCTTGTTGGAGGAAAATCAAACAGATGGTATGGTCCTTTCCGAATAGGAAATCCCCGGGCTTTGACGGGTTCCCTATCGAAATTTTTAGAGAAAATTGGGACTACATAAAAGGGGACCTGCTTCAATTGTTGGACGAATTTCACTCTAATGCGAAGGTGTTGGGGGTCATGGGTAAATCAAATCGGTTATCATTCTACTACCAAAAGATGCACAGGCCAAGGACAACGGTAGATTCAAGCTCATCTCATTGGTTGGCACAATCTTAAAGATCATTACGAAGACCCTAGCCACCAGATTGAAGCAGATAGTCAACCCACTAATCTCATATTCACAAAGTGCTTTCATTCTAGGGAAGAGGATGCATGAAACGTGTATAGTAGTAGTAGCTCACGAAACGATACATTCAATCAAGCTCTCATGTAAACAATTTTTATTTTGAAGATTGACCTTAAAGAAGTTTGATTCTTTTGATTTAAAATTTTTGATATGTTTGAAAATATGGGGTTTAGTGAAAAGTGGATTTCTTGTATTGAAGGGTTGCACTCTGCAATTATTTTTCCCAAAAAATTTTAATTTATCAGGTTGGCCCTGATAAACCTTTTTGTACAGTTGGAAGCGTGAAGATGACGATGCTTGAGCTTTGAGTGCGCAGGGTGTAATGAGGAATCTAACACGGATCACCATACTGCTATAGTTAGATAATGGATCTGTTGTTTCCAATCCACTCGATTGATTGGCCTGGCCATTTCCTGCACGCTTTCTCCGTGACTTCCCACTTGATCTGGAGAAGAAGAATACCCACCAGGCTGCCATGAACACTAAGGTGAAAATTGGATGATTGCGCTCTAGCCAGATCAATTTCCATGTCGTTAGGACCCAGACACCCAAAATAAATTTCCAGCACTTCTCCTTTGAATCCAAGTGGCTAGGGAAGATCAATTTGTCCCAAGTCAAATTCAGATCGCCCCAGGCCTGTTTTAGCAAAGTACATATGAATTCGCAATCCCAAAATAAGAGTTGTAATTGTTTCCTCTTCACCAAGGCTCGCGAGTTGGACGGCCATGAAGATCATAAATATTTTCTATAATTTTTGATATTTTGTTGATATTATCAATATATTATTGCAATTCAGCAAACATGTGACAAAAAAGAAGCAAATGAAGGAAAGTAACAGTCATGAACATAATAGGAGGTCCACAAGGCAAATCAAGATTGAGCCAAAGAGGGAAAAAGAAAGTCATTGATAAAAATTATGAACTGTTTTACATTTGAAACAATTCAAAATATGACAAAATTGAAAAGAATGATGACGTCAATCACCACCATCTCCATGATAATGATAATATGTACAAAAGTTGGGGAACTCAATGTGACTAAATTACTGAAACATATTCTATGATTACAAATAGTTTATTCAGATTAGAGCTGTCTGTAGCTTCTGCGCCGACTTGAAATGGAACTACCTGGCTATATATGAACAGTTTCGTTTCTAAAGCAGAAACAATCAGGTATATAATGACACAATATTCACCTACATCTTCTCAGACAGTTTGAACATTGAAGATGGGCCCATCATGCCTCAGTTTTTGCTTTGGAGGAAGAACTGTTAACTCAATACCATCTTCCAATTCTTTCTCAACCCAAGCATCATAAGAGTCTTGTTCATCGGCAATAACAGCAGTTTGCTTAATAGCATGTCCTTCTCTTCGCCTCTTCAGAGCAGCTCTGATTCTCTCCTTATCAACATCACTGATCACGTTGACGGAAATTTTCTGAAGTGCCTTCTTATCACCGGATATCTCCACTCCAATCCACATCGCACTGCCTTCGCTGAATCTATGCTGGTGGACATCTTGCTTTTGGTGTGAACCATCTTCGAAAATTTTCACACAGCTGCTATTGGTTTCCACAAGCACGCTTTCACAAGCCCTATTATCAGACTGCATGCTTTCAACATGAACTTCAACACAAACTGGATTTTGCCATTGATGTAAACTTTTGGCAGATGAATTGCTGAAGCCCTCTCTTCCACCTCCTGTGTTGAATCTAGAAACTGGTCTAAAATTTGCCTGGGGATGAGGGGGTGCCAAGGCTACTCCTTTAGGAACAAGCAATTCGAACATCTGCTTGATAACCTCTGCGTAGATAAAAATATATACAAGAATAAAAACACAAGCATGGCTACATAATAAGAACATGACAATAGAACATGGATCATAAATTTAATGGATAATAACAATACTTTCAAAGAAGAAACAAGAAACTAACCTTCTAACTGATATGGAGAGACATCAAATTCTTGCCACCAGACTTTACCCCCACCAGAAGGAAGCTTAACATTTGTCAACTTTGCAGCAAGGTACATGGCACCAGCTGCTATGTAGTGGGGCTTGAACTGCAAGCAAAGTGTGGTCTGCAGGCTGGAAGCCCAGTTGACAAAAATGTCATGTTCTTGAATTTCAAGGACTAAAGAAAAATTTAAATCAACCCATTGGACATCATTATCTAACCTAGAAAAGCTTGTGTATGCTTACCAATCATTTACAGTGTTCCAGGCCAATTTGATCAGTTCACTTTGGCCAAGCTTCAAGCTCTTTATTGCTGTGACAAGTGGCGTATAGGGGTGGATAATGTTAAAATCAAATCCAATTGTTGATAGTAGAAGTCTTTCTGCAACTAAAATGAGTTCTTTTTGCTTCTGATGGACATCCTGTAAAGGGAACATAATCCAGAAGAATTAGGTATTTCTTAGAAAACGAAGAGCCAATTCAGGACCCTGATCAGTCATATGTTGTGTCAAATTTGCGAGACAGTGACTGAACTCATGAGTCAGTATGTCACCCACATCCATGATGATTTGCACATGAAGCAAGACTGACATTGGTGGCATTCAGCACTGACTAGAGCAATAGCACAATAGAAGGCTCAGACCTAATCCATGAATCATTTTGCCTCGAAGCAAAGCTCATTTGGGTTGCTTATCCAAGTCTTCAGGTCATCATCATCATTAGTTCATTTTTTATGAGAGAACGAGAACAAAACAAAACAAGCAACAAAGTCGTCTCACATACCCATTGTTTGATCCTTTCAGCAGCAACAGGATCTTGTTTATAAATCAACCGATGGGCTACAAAAATGAGATCTCTAAGTGGAACAGGAGTCTCTTCCACCTTTCCAGCAAGAAACATGCAAGTGCTTGCAACGGTCTGCAAATATGCGCCATTAAATTGGAAGATTTCCAAAATGAAACACAATAGCAAAGACTTCATGTATGTTTCATAACTCGATCATCACACAATGCATCCTATGTTCATCGCATACCTTGCAAAAGAAGGATGACATGATCAACAGAATATAATAGCATACACTGTGCTAAATAGTGGACGGTTGGTTTCATGGTTTGATGTGCTAGCAGTTCACATCAGGTACATTAGGATTTCATGTTTTCCAAACCAAAAGGAGTAGCATAAATAGAAACCTCAGATGGGAAATCGCACTTACCAAAATTTGAATTTGCAAAAAGCTCCTTTTCTTACTTAGGATAGAATTTTGTCTCCTATACGGGGTGCTACAGTTTGATGTTTTCCATACTTTGGGGTCCTTTTTGAGTTGGTTCTTTCAGATGTCAACCATAATCACATTATATTTCCATACATAATGCACAAAGAATGACAAGCAGTCTAAATCAGATACAGCATCTCCATCTGAATTTTGAAAACAAGAGAGGATCAGTTGGAAAGTCAAAGGCTTGAAAATTAAATTGGAAAATATTTAATAACTAAAAGTATACAGATTGTTTGTTTGAAATATCATGTTAGAGTGAAGAACTTTTGATCAATGATAGCTATTGCATTATTTTTGGATTTATTCACTTATTTTAAATTTAATGTTAAAATAGCATGATAAGTTCAAGCTATTAACTATGCTCATCACATAATTGAGAGCCTATTGATTTGTACAACTTCCAATATGGTCAATCCATAAAAAGAAATTAAGAAAAAAAGAAAAGATTGGAACCCATATAGACAAAAGTAAGCATATTACCAGCAATACCAACCATGATCTATGCCTACACCAGGCTATCAGCCAACTAGTATTTTTCTCTAAATGAAGAAAATGCAGGTGGACATGTAAATCATATATTCAAATAGATCTTAATGTTATCATATGGGTGAAGTTTGAAGTAAACCAGAATGATCAACCTGTTTCAGTGTAAAAACAGATGATGAATCGATAGGGCAGCACAAGTTCTCTTCAAGACCACACACATTACATTTATTATCTATAACGGACATACCTGCCAATCATTCTTAGCGTGAGACTGGCCAAGGAAAAACCGGTGACAAAACATGATTGCTGTTGCTATAGTAACTTGAGGTCTGCAAGTAAAGGTCAAGGCATTTTTGTCAGCTAGATGAGGATGATATATCAGATCATCATAACAAGAAACAGGCATACTACATAAGGATCACACATTGAAGTATGAAAACTTAAGAAGCAAATAATGATGTAGAAACATACACTTTTAGTGTCATGCCCAAATCCTGAAGAAAGCCACAATACAATTTCCTCAAACATGTCTCTTTCCTCAAATCAATGCCATCACTTCTAGAAGGGGACCTCTCATCAATCTCTTTTCTACTATAGTACCAACTAGAGCTAGAGTAGTGTGGCTCCTCTAACTTGTTTTGAGGAAGTCTGAATGATCCAGCTACCCCAGGTTGAACATCAGGCAACCATCCTGCCATGGTCACCATCTCTTTTTTTCTTATCAGAATGCTTTCCAGATGGTCACCATCTCTTTTTTTTGTTATCAGAATGCTTTCCAGATAGTGTTCCAACAATTCTCTTTTTAAAATGTAATTCAGAAAAACATTAATTTGTCCTGTAAAAAAAATAGGAACCATATGGAAAACTTGATCAGAAAACCAATACAAAGAGGGGAAAGTGGCAGGCTGCAAGAACAAAAATAAAAGGAAAAATAACTAAGATGATCAAGAAAATAGTTTGCTTAAACATGCTATTCACTTTACATCTTACACAGACACATAACAATGAAATAATACAACTAATCATGTGTCCACTCAGTCTGAAAGATTGACATATTCAACTGATTATCTAGAGCTTGGCCTACATCACGATACACAGTTACTAGCATGTTTTGAGCATCTACAATTTGGCTACATACTTTTAATGCATCTTAACACAAACACAAAATAATGTCCATCTTATACAGGTTAAAGAGGCATTTAGTACATATATGAACGAACATGGAGAGTCAGATTTTAGCTTTCAATAGGAACCAATGAAGCAATAGGACCCATAAAATTAACCCTGGATAGATAGGACAAGTCAACATTATGGAGATGACAATGATACTAAACCCCACTACATGGTTTATTGTCCAACAACATCCATACACCGATGAGAAGATCACAGATTAGTTGGATATAATGACCCAATTTATATTGACTTCATATTCTGGAACACTGCCAATGCAAGAAATCATTTAGTATTTTCAAATTAATCATTTTAGTATTTTAGCCAGCCTGATATCATCTACGTCTTACATTTAGTTTATGTTAGATTTTACACATGGATTTCAGACATTTTAGGTATCATAATACTAACAAATAAGAAAATAATTCAAATATCTTTTTCCAATCGTCGAGCTCCTTGAACAGAAAGCACCCTTACCAACATCCTTCATCGTTACATCAGGAAAACACACTCACTGACCCAGAAAAGGATGAAAACAATGACAATCAGCAATCATCAATTAGAACCACACCATACTTGACATTTGCTGAAAACGAATCTGGCAATCTGCTATGCTAGGATAACATGTAAAACCAATCTTCAATCAAAATTCAAAACCCATAACAAACAATCCCTCACCAAGAAACATTTCATATTACCAAATGCAGTGCACAAATCAACCATTAAACGATATCACTCCGGACAACATAACAGAATGTGAACATATAATTCATATGAATAAGCTCGATTCATGGCCTCATCAGGCAACAAGCAATTCTTCTGAATGAATTTTTGAATGTAAATACGTCATGCTAGAGAATGATACGTAATCCAATCCGTAGCAAGTAGTCAAAAATCATTCAAATTGAAACAATTGGATCACATAATCTTAGCAACTTCAATACACAAATAAATGATTGAACAACGTCATCCTCAAAAACACAATCACTCACGCACCAGAACAACCCACGAAAAGGGGACGAGGACTTCAAATTCCACGGACAGACGATTCTTCCGAGCTATTCTTTCTCCACAGGCAAAATTTTATTGAAAACCAACTACCACTTTTCTCAATAATATTACACCGCTCAACTGCAAGAGAAGAAGCGGGGAGAAAGAAACCAATCAAATTACTGAACACCAACAGATTCCATGAGAAGGAATTTCAAATACTACAAGAACATGAATCCCAAATATCCGAACCTAATAAAAACGAGATACAACAAACAAAAACCAAATTCCACAGTTTCGAGATAATGAAAAAACCACGGGAAATAGTTTCTAAATTATAAGAAACAAAAGGAAACTTTTCGGAAATAAAAAAAAGGAAACGCGAGAAGAAAGAAAACCCTACTTGGAACACGCAGAAGAAACCCTACTCCGTAAAGAAAAAAGAGGGATTTCTGGAGCGGGATTTTCAAGGGGAATCGACGGAATCGGAGGGGAAAGATTGAGAGTTGAGAAGAACCAGACAAGCATATAAAAGAAAAACATGATAAGATAAAAATCCAAATAGGGAAGGGATGGAGAACTCACCTGCCGGCGACTTCGCGGAAAATCCAGGAAAGGAGCGAGAAGAAATCGCGTTGGTGGTTGGAAAGAGGGAGGAAGATGGGGTTGACATAGGGCCGTAAATGGGTCGCGTCGGGTCAGTTCATGGTCAGGGTTGACCCAGACCCGATCATTTTTTTTTAAAAGGCGAGTTGTGGTTAGGCAGACCCCACCGGGCACCAGTTATTATTAAACGTGCCACTGGGGTTTTGAACCTGCAACATCCCACCACACTTGCAGCTCCTACCAACCTCCTGGAGCCCTCCGTTGGTAGACCCGATCATTTAACTAATAACCAATAACCAGGTTCGAATTTTGCAAGGTTCAATCTTGGAAAATGACCATTTTGCCCTTCATTGGTTCCAGAGAACCGAAATATGATGATTGGTGGAAATGTCAAGAAGGTGAGTGAAAATTTGGGGTGTTTACACTGTGGGAGTCGCTCTTCCGGGTCCTCTCCTAGGACCGTAGTGATCATGCCTTCCCTTCGACCACTTGATGCATTGGTGCAAGGTTGATGGAACAACGTTGGCGTTGTGAATCCAAGTACGTCCAAGCAACAGATTGTACGTGGGTGGCACATTGACCACGTGGAAGAGTACAGTATGCACCGAATAGTTGATGAAGATTTCGAGAAATGTCTTCTCCTTGGCTGTCTGCTCATGGTTATCAAAACCGTAGATCGTGATCGGATCCGGGGTATATTCCTCTTCTTTTAGACCCAATGCCTTAGTCGTCATCTCAGAACAGATATTGAGGCTGCTGCCTCCATCGACGAGCACATGAGGGACCGTCATGCCCCTGGTTCGCACCACTATATAGAGAGCGTTATTGTGAAAGGAATGAGGTTTTGGCAAATCCTCATCCGAGAATGTAATCGGTGCATTCGTCATTGCTTGATTGACGATCTGAGCCATATCTTGCAGAGTGGTGCTACGCTTGACTTTGATCTTTCTGAGAAGATCTTCTAGCACTTGCTGGTGCTCAAGTGAAGCGTGGGTCAGGTCCAGGATGGAAATGTTGGATAAAGCAGTGATTGGCTTCTGAACTGACCCTGAAGCTTCTTCTTTCTTTGAAGTTGCCTTGATAAAGCGCTTCGGGATTCTCGGGACTATTTTGGCAATTTCTGCCGTTGTTTTTGTGGGTTTGCTGGAAAATGCAGTGATATCCACCCTCTTGGCGGAAGACTGCGCTTGGCGAAGGACTAGGACCTGATGTTGATCCTGAATATCCTGATTAGAACATGGTTGGATACTGTCCTGAAGAGAAAATGTCTGCTCTGTGATGACCGAAACTGAATGCTTGGGAAATGGCTTGGACAAGATTTCCGGCTGTTCTTCTTCATCCTCAATCAATAGGTTTTTGTCAATGCAATCTTGGATGATGTTTTTTAGGACAAAACAGTGCTTTGTGTCATGTCCAACAGTCCGGTGGAACTTGCAGAACTTGTCAGTCCACTTTCCCATAGTGACCGGAGGATCCGCCACTTTGGGGAGCTTGATCATTCCTTTAGACATCATATATTCCAAGATGTCTTCGCGGGACTGTTCCAGGGCTGTGAACTCTTGGTCATAACTCCAACCCTCGTGTTTCGGCTTTTCGGACGGCTTTGTGTCTGGCTGCGGTGCTGACTGAGCAGGTTGTTGTTTGACAAATTTCCCCTTTTGGGCTGCAGAGTTTGTCCTTTCGGCCCTGGAATGCCCTGCATTCTTATTACGATTCTTCTTGCTCTTCTTGCTGCCAGAACTGCTGCTGCCCTGATTTGACAATTCTGTGGCATAGGTGACGTGCGCCTTTTTCTTTTGGTCAGGATTCCCCTTGACAAAAGGATATTCTTCGTAAAGGTCATTGTCCAGACCAGTCTCGAGCCATTCAGCTCTCTCAATTAGCTTGATGAATGATTTGGCGAGCGAAGTAGAAATGAGGTTCCTCAGAGGCTGGGCAAAATTATTCAGAATAATCTGTAGGGCGTGCTCCTCTGGGATGGGAACCTTCATTCTGTTACAGGTGCTTCTCCACTTGTGGATAAATTCGTTGGCTTTCTCATTTTCCATTTGTTTTAAATTGTATAGATGATTGAGGGTTGGTGAGGCTTCGACATTGAACATGAAGTGCTCAATGAACAAGTTCACGACCTTATCGAACTCTCTTAGTTCGATAGGATTAATGTGGTCTGCATACCACCTGGCCGCTACCCCTTCTAAGCTGCGAGGAAAGCAAATGAATAACGCCCGATTGTCTTTCCTAAAACGGCCGCATTCGGTATAAAAGGTGGCCAAATGAGCCTTGGGGTTGCTTGTTCCGTCAAATTTAAGGAACTTGCGAGGGAGATTTTCCAGATTGTCATCCCCGTCCAGACCATGATAAAAATCTTCGCCAGAGTAGGTTTGCTTGCCCTTGCTTTTGGACTGGATATCTTTGATGGCCCGATTCATTTCTTTCATCTGCTCTTGCATCGGGTCATTAACCGGAATGGGCTTGTTGATTGATTCGGGCTCTGCAGCAGTCTTTACAAACTGCGGCGGTGGAATTTTGATTTTTTTTATTAAATATATATGTATAAAATAATCGAGTCCGGTCGGGTACGGGGCAAAATTTGTGACTATAAACACATCATAAGGACGTGAAGGGCTTGGACTCGGAGGTGGATATATGCCTTACCCGTTTCCTTTTAGTAAGTTTTCTATAGTCCACATTATAGGGTCGGGTAGCCTTGTCACACAGTCCATATAAGAAATATTTTGCCCTCTTGGGCAATCAATGGATCGGATACGAACTGGCTCAATATCATTTTACCCTCAATATCGTATCTTCAAAATGCACCTAAAAACGATGAAAGGAGCCTTTTAAGGGTTAACTAGTGAATTAACTCTTTTAACTCATCTTGGATTAGTGGTAACCTAGGTTAAATGGATGATAATTTGTTTTTTTATTAACGGTGAAAAAATTTAGGGACCTTTTTAAAAATAATTCAAAAAATTAGGTGTGTTGTTTAGGTGTGTTTTTTAAAATGTCTCAATGGTTTATAAAAAAAGTTATTATACAATAATGATTAATTACACATGCATGTTTAATTACTTTAATGGTATTTTTATAAAAAATATATACTTTGTATCCACTTTTTAGAAATACATACCAATTCTTTTAAAAGATGTTTTAATGTTTATTGGAGACACATATAGATGTTTTCTGAATTGTATCAATTAGAGTTTCAAATAAAAATGTAGGTGAAACTTTTAAAGCCCTCATGTACTAGCAACTATGCTACAAAGCAACCAATGGGAGCTCAGCTTGTCTGGTAGAAGCAGCTAGTGCACTTCACCCTGTGTCGGGACGTTGCAGGTTCAAAACCCAATGGTATAGTTGTATAAATGACCCCAGCTTGCTTTTAAAAAAAGAAAACTATGCTACAAAGCTTAGCTCATGCATGACTTGGTCCAGATGTAAAAACAAGAACCGATAAAGCCTCTGCTCTTCTAATATGGATGTAAAATTAAAAGATTTTAATTTTTATTTGGTTCTGAGTTCAGAACCTGATCCTAGCTTATAAACTACTTGGTCTTAATAGCTTTGATCCATCTAATCAGGCCTAGTTTAGTACATCAGGAACAAAAATAATGTTAACCCAAACCATCAACAATTGTCATTAGGACTTGGTCAGTTAAGTCATACATGGGTAAACGACTCATTCATTTGGCTTTATTAAAATGTCTACAAAGCTTAGCTCATGCATGACTTGGTCCAGATGTAAAAACAAGAACCGATAAAGCCTTTGCTCTTCTAATATGGATGTAAAATTAAAAGATTTTAATTTTTATTTGGTTCTGAGTTCAGAACCTGATCCTAGCTTATAAACTACTTGGTCTTAATAGCTTTGATCCATCTAATCAGGCCTAGTTTAGTGCATCAGGAACAAAAATAATGTTAACCCAAACCATCAACAGTTGCCATTAGGACTTGGTCAGTTAAGTCATACATGGGTAAACGGCTCATTCATTTGGCTTTATTAAAATGTCTTTATTAGGAAGAGATGAGGAGGTAATTCAAATAAAAAATAATAATTGGGGACTACTCTTTGCTTTTGGACTTTGATGATGTGGAATAGTCCCATATTGAAAAATCTCAAAAAGGTTGTGAGCTTTATAACCTACGTGCAGATTCTAACACTTGTTCCAAAGAACAAGGGAATAGGATGCCTACCACACACACACACACCGTGCCCGGTCGGTTTGGGTTTGGGTAATTGGCCCTTTAGAGTCATATCCATTCTAAGTCCAATGTTATTTTTGTCCCGCATTATTGTTTTTATTTAGATTAAATAAAGAGATAAGAGAAATGGATAATGGATCGTTCCGTTATCGGGTCACGTTAATTCGTAATTTGTAACAAGTCTCTTCCACGTTTTATAACCATTTCAGGGGTTATAAAATATGGTTAGAGGGCTGGGGTTACATAGACAAAGATGCAAGTGACTCTCGCATTTTTGTTTTCTCTCTCCTTACTCTCTCTCTCTTGTTTCGTTTTCCCTATGGGTGTTCCCCTGAAAGAGAAATTTTGCATTAGTCGTTTGCTAAGGTTGTCTTCGAAGAATGATCTATCATTGAAGTGCACTGATTCAGATCGTCGAGGCTACTGTATCCTAGGAGAAGGACGCCAGACCTTTTTGCATCGTATTTGGGGGCGAATCTTCTTTAAGGAGAGTATTTTTATACGCTTTAGCCTTTTGCAAAATAATAACATGCTTTCTTTGTTGTTTTTATTCTATTCAATGCATATGTTTGATCTGTTGATCTTGTCTGAATTTTGGTTTAAAATCGCATATGACATGCTTGAACCCTGTTACAATTTGAATCAAATATTTTATTTTTATATCATGTTATATGAAAATCTGATTTACAACATGATACTGTTTTTTATTCTAAAAGTCTTAGAGAAGATTCTAAGCATATCGATTGCATCAGATTTTATACTGAAAGTAGACATGATCGGTATGCCTAAAAAATTTGTCGGTCAGAATTTCAAGCGTTGGCAACATCGCATGAAAATCTGGTTCATGACTATAGGCTTGTTATATGTTCTAAAACTTGAATGCCCTTCGGTTTCTAACACTGATCCTGCTGCTATTAATGCGACTGTAGAGTGGAAAGAGAATGATGGTATATGTCGTGGTTGTATTCTGTTAGCTCTATTCAATACTTTGTTTGATGTATATTGTTCATCATCTACCATTGCTAAAGCCTTATGAGATCAACTTGGCAAAAAGTATAATACCGAAGACCAAGGTCTTGAGAAGTACTCGGTTGCTAAGTTTTTGAAATATCAGATGGTTGAGGGCAAGTCGGTCACTAAACATGCACATGAGTTTCTGTTGTTGCTTCATAGTTTGGCTGAGGCTGATATGAAACTTCCTGAGAAGTTTCAAGTCATGACCATCGTGGAAAAATTTCCAAAGTCTTGGGTAGACTTTGGCAAGTCTCTCAAGCACTGTAGAGGAAAGATCCCTCTGGATAATCTTATGGTAACCATAGTAATTGAGGAAGAGCATAGGAGTCAGAAACAGGTTGTGATGCCAACTGAACACCCTAAAGTGAATATAATAACTGAATCTTTTAAAGGCAAGGGACAAAAAGTGAACCCTGCAATGAAAAACCAATTTAAACCTAAGGCCAAAATCCAAAATAAGGCAAAGAACAAGTTGTGCTTGAACTGTGGACAGGTTGGGCTCTGGGCTAAGGAATGTCCTTCCAAGAAGGCCAAGTCTCATGGGACCACAGATGGAATGCCTCAAGTCAATATGGTGATTAAGGTCATTGGGACCAGTACTGAATATATTTTTGTTAACCCGCAAATCTATCATGTTTATGAGTCAAACTGAGTGGTTGGTTGACATTAGGGCTAATGTGCACGTTTGTGCTGATAAGTATGTCTTTGTCTCCTGCTAGGTTGCTGCAGGCAGATTCGTGATTATGGGCAATTCAACGGCTGCAAAGGTGTTAGGGATTGGACATGTGGACCTAAAGTTTTCTTCAGAACGAGTTCTATCTCTAGACAAAGTGCACCATATGCCTGTAGTTAGAAGAAATATTTTAAGTGGTTCATGTCTAGTTAGAGAGGGTTATGAATTTAATTTTAAATGTAATAAAGTTCTTATTTTACATTCTGGAACATTTATTGGCAAGAGGTATTTAAATGATGGTTTGTTTAAACTTTGTGTCGAACATGTTTACAGTAATAAATTAGAGAATGATATTTCTTTTGATACATTATCTAATGTTGCTTATAATATAGAATCATCTTATTTGTGGCATAATAGATTGGGTCATGTGAATTTTAATTATGTAAAACGCATGATAAACTTAAAGATGATTCTTGAACATTTCATAGATAAAACTAAAAAGTGTGAAATCTGTGTGCAAGCAAAGCAATGTAGGAAACCATTCCATATGATTGTTAGAGATTCTGAAATATTGGATCTGGTGCACACAAATATCTGTGAGTTTAATAGTGTTAACTAGAAATCATAAAAAGTAATTTATCACTTTTATAGATGATGACACTAAATACTGTTATGTGTATCTACTAAAATTAAAAGATGAAGCTTTTGATAAGTTTCTTATTTCTTAGCAATGAAGCATAACTACAAACTGGTAGAAATCTTAAAAGATTGAGGTCTGGTAGAGGGGGTGAATATATGTCTAACAAACTTGATGAATATTGCAATTTTGTTGGCATAGTTCATGAGTTTATCGCTTCATATTCTCCTCAATCTATTGAGATTGCAAAAAAAAAGAATAGAACCCTAACTGATATGATAAATGCTCTACTTGAGAGTTTCGGATTACCTACCTATATGTGGGGGGATGCTATGAATACGACTTGTCATATTCTGAATAGAGTTTCCTAGAAGCATAAGAATAGTAGCCCATCTAAACTCTGGAGAAATAGGAAATCTAGCTTAAAAATACCTCAAAGTGTGGGGATGCCTTACAAAAATACTTATCCTAGAGCACAACAGGAAGAAGTTGGGTCTTAAAACTGTAGATATTGTCTTTTTGGGTTATGTAGAGAACAAATATGCCTATAAGTTCTTAGTAATTAAGTCTGAGATATCTGACATTGATGTAAACCCTATTGTTGAGCTTCGAGAAGCTACATTCTTTAAGGATGTATTTTCCATGAAAGTTAGAGTGCCTCAGAATCTTTCTTCTTCAGGTGTACCTTTTTCTGGTTTCATTCTTGAACATGTGAAAAAGATGACAGATGTGGGGGTTGAGCCATCTTGTTCCCACTCTGGACCAAATGAGTTCGAGGAAGTGGTTGAACTAAGAAATAGTAAGAGACCACGGATTACCAAGGATTTGAGAAGTAATTATATCACTTACCTGATCGAGGATGATCCTCTCACTTTTCAAGAAGTAATGGCTTCACCTGAAGCAAGGCATTGGAAAGAAACCATAAAGAGTGAAATGAACTTCATTGTCTCTAATGGCACTTGGGAACTGGTTGACCTCTCTCGTGGTAGCTCCACTATTAGGTGCAAATGGATCTTTAAGAAGAAGTTAAAACCAGATGGATCCATTGATAAGTACAAAGCTATACTGGTTGCCAAGGGGTTCAAATAAAAGAAATGAATAGATTATTTTGACACATATTCTTTGGTTACTCGGATGACTACAATTAGGGTGTTTATTCCACTGGCCTTCATTTATGATCTCTCGGTCCATCAAATGGACGTGAAAACTGCATTTTTGCATGGCAATCTTAAAGAAGAGATCTATATGGATCAACCTGAGGGTTTTGTGGCTCCTGATAATGAAAATAAAGTTTTTAAACTTGTTAAGTCATTATATGGACTAAAACAAGCCCCTAAACAATGACATTAGAAGTTTGATAAAGTTATTTTATCATTTGGCTTTATTGTCAATGTGTTTATTGCAAAGTTAAAAGTAATGCATGTATCATTTTATGCATGTATGTAGATGATATTCTATTGTTTGGTTCCAATATAGGAATTGTGAATGAGACAAAATCGTTTCTTAGTAGTAAATTTGATATGATGGAATAGTTATTTCTCAATCGCATTTTGTTGAGAGAATACTTGAGAAATTTGGCTATAACCAAGGAAGATTTGTAGCAACTCCGTATGATCCTTTTACTCCTCTTTATAAGAATATGACTGGTGTTCCTGTGTTTCAATTAAGGTATTCTCAGATTATTGAAAGTTTGATGTATCTTGCAAATTGTACGAGACCGAATATTTCGTTTTCGGTGACAAAATTAAGTAGATACACAAGTTATCCAAATTACACTCATTGGAAGGCATTGGATAAGGTACTTAGGTACCTGAAAGGAACTATTTTCTTGAGTTTTTATTACAAGAGATTTCATGTCGTTCTTGAGGGATATAGTGATGTGAGCTGGATAGACATAAACTCTTAAAGTTATAGTGTAATAGGGTATATATTTACCTTAAGTGGCAACACAATCGTCTGGAGATCAGTAAAGCAGACCATCTTGTCACGGTCTACTTTTGAGGTTGGGCTTTGTGCTTTAGATATCACAGGAATGGAAGTTGAATGGTTAAAGGGACTTCTAGAGGAACTTCCTTTAATGAGCAAATCAATTCCTACAATATATGTGCATTGTGATAATATGACCACAATTGTAAAGATCAAAAGCATAAAATATAATAAAAAATAAAGAAGACGCATCCAAGTCAGAATAAAATCTGTAAGGAAACTGGTATCTCAGTTAGTGGCTGTTGTGGACTATGTTGGATTCAAAGAGAACACAATTGATCCATTAACAAAAGGACTAGATAAGTCATTAGTCCTGAAATCCAGAGAGGAGATGAGACTGAAACTCATCAGTAGTTCATCTACAGTGGTAACCCAGCCTATCTGAGTGAAGATCCCACAAAGTAGGTTTAATGTGTTAATAACAAGCTGTAGGGCGAACTGGATAGCACCTTCTTAATATGATACTATGTATCTGTGTCTTTTCTTCTGATTACTCTAAAAAGGTGTTGTAGCTGCAAGTTAAGGAAGAGTTAAAACTCTGAATGAGTTCAAAGTCTTCTAGGTGAGATATTAGCAGTGCATTTCTGAAGAAGCCCACCTATGTGAGTATGACTGTGTGGCCGCAGTTTAAGGAATTGAGTTATTCCTGAAGTCACTCATGAAACAGAATTTGGGCACATGGCCTTTAATGTGTCGCCCCAAAAGATTACAACCAGAACCTTTATCATGTTGTTGCTAATGGACACTCCTACACCAAAGGTTCAAGTTTAAGACTTTAGTTCACTTCGTTCCTGTGAGGGTAAAGTTAGTCAACTAAGGTAGTGGTTCAAACCAGAAGGTACCATTACTGAAAGCATAATATGTCCTGCTGCAGATTACTCCATCTTGCATCTTTGTTTCCTCATGTTTTCATTCTTTGAATCTGTGGGGGAATGTTGGATTTAGAAAGAGATGAGAAGGTAATTCAAATAAAGAAAATAATTGGGGACCACTCCTTTATGGAGTGTTTTTGGACTTTGATTATGTGAAATAATCCTATATTGAAGAATCTCAAAAAGTTTGTGGGTGTTATAACCTACATGGAGATTATAACACTTGTTTCAAAGAACAAGGGAATGAGATGCCTACCACACACACACACACACACACCCGTTCGCCCATCGTGTCGTGTCGTGTCGTGCTGCACCAGGCCGAGCTCGGACTCAAGTTCGGGTAATTGGCCCTTTAGGGCCATATCCATTCTAAGTCCAATGTTCTTTTTGTCACGCATTATTGTTTTTATTTGGATTAAATAAAGATATACGAAAAATAGATAATGAATCGTTCTGTTATTGGGTCACGTTCCTTCATAATTTGTAACGGGTTTCTTCTACGTTTTGTAACCATTTAGGGGTTATGAAACGTGGTTAGAGGATTGGGGTTACATAGATGGAGACGCAAGTGACTCTTGCATTTTTGTTTTCACTCTTCCTGCTCTCTCTCTCTCTCTATTCGTTTTCCCTGTGGGTGTTCCCCTGAAAGGAAAATTCTGCATCAACCGTTCGCTGAGGTTGCCTTCGAAGGATGATCTACCATCGGAGTGCATCGATTCAGATCGTCGAGGCTATTGTAGCCTCGGGGAAAGACGTTATACATTTTTGCACCGTATGTGGGAGTGAATCTTCTCTAAGAGGAGTATTTTTATATGCCTTAGCCTTTTGCATAATAATAACATGCTTTCTTTGTTGTTTTTATTCTGTTCAATACAAATGTTTGATCTGTTGATCTTGTCTGGATTTTGGTTTAAAATCGTATATGACATGCTTGAACCCTGTTACAATTTGATTCAAATGTTTTATTTTTATATCATGTTATATGAAAATCCGATTTCCAACATGATACTGTTTTTTATTCTAACAGTCTTCCCTACGTGCCAGTGCACCAGCCCCTACTCTCCTTTCCGTTGTGGTTCAAATCTCATGGGTGTCACCCCTTGTACAAGCTGAAGAGTGATGACTCCCTTTGGGCAAAGGGTAAGCTCATCGGAGCCGGGACAATGACCATAAGTACGGCTGGCAGATCCAGCATGGCTAGGTCTATGTTTCTGGAGACAGTTTTTCTTTGTAAATATAAAAAAAAACTGCAGTCAGGCAGACCCCTACGCTATCAAAGTCATGACACCCGAACACATGACGTTTACATTTGATTGCTTTCTCTCTCTTTTTTTTCTTTTTTTTTCTTCTTTTTTTTAACGATGAAGAATCCACCAAAACCAAGCCCTAATTGACCTAGCCCAAAGGGGGGGGGGGGGGAACCTTGTGAAAGTGGACTGGGCCCATAGGATTGCTTAATTTCTGTCATGGTTTTGATCCTAGAAGAAATCAAACTCGTGACGTTCAAGTCCTCTGGGCTTCAGAGTGCTCGCCCTAACCAACTCGATAAGACCCATGGGGCTAACACACATTTGATTTTTCGGTGCAAGAATTGGAAGGGAAAATATGCATGGAAACTTAATTTGTCACAGAATCTTTTGCAAAGGACGAGATACAGTTGCCAATTTTGTCTGATCAAAGATTCTGATTTTTTCATCAACGTGGTAGGAAAATTAGGGTTGAGTTTGGATACCCAGGTTCAATCACGAATCCATCGTGAACTTATGGCCTGATCTAGTGCTGGCCCCACACTTGATCCAACTTTGATCCTGTTGCCAGATGTTTTCAACCACCTCCTAGGTGAATCAACCAGTAACCCAGTCGGGTTCATCTTAATAGAAGGGATCCCGGGTGGCGCTTGAGGGCGTGTTTGAATGCCTCGGATTTCAGATCTGACTATTTGAAGTCTGCCCCCTCCCCTTGATTTCAAATCCAAGGCACTTTCTTCTATATCTTACAAAAGTGGGGATCTCAAATCCAAGGTAACCTCAGATTTGAGACCTAGTTTTTTGCAAAACCCTAGATTTTACTGCCGCACCAACACCACAACAGCATGCCTGTGGATCTGAAATCGGAGGCATTCAAACGCACCCTATAAGTGAACTGGCTATGTCACACAGCCAATGACATGACAACATTCCACATGTAGCCTTCAATCTGTTGCTGTGGGCCCCATGCAATGCTTGCCAGGCTAGTGTCACGTAACTGGTCTCCTAAGCGCTTGTTGGATCCCATCTAAACATTTTAACTGGATCCTTTAACTATAGAAAACTAGTTTACTCGATTTTTAGTTTTTTTTATAAGCAAGCTGGGGTTAGGCAGACCCCACCAGTTATACATCATACCATTGGGATTTGAACTTGCAACTCCTGACACAAGGTGACGTGCACTAACAGCTTCTACCAAACAAGAACAATGGAAAGCTGTTAGCGCAAGGTAAAATTATATACGTGCACTAAGAGCTTTCCAATATCAAGTAAGCTCATTTTCATACCGAAATAAGCAAGCTTTCCATTTTTTAGAAACTTTCTCATAAATCATCCAATACATCTCCAATCTTTTCTTTATGTAACGCATCTGGGCAAGCTTGAGAAGAATGTCATGAAGACACGTTTGAAAAAAGAACAATGGTGCACCCGAACTCACTTCTGGCATAAATAAAGCCGCAAGACCAAAATGCCTGTTTTAAAATTTTATTTTTGAGCATATTTTATCCAGAAATAAGTTTTTAATATTTTAGTTTTTTTTTTAATTTCTGTAATTTTTAATTTAAAGTTTAGTTCTGATGGCCCATTATGATCTGTCCGGGCAATTGATGGGTGTAAGTGGGTTCTTGGGTAGTTTTCTCATTTTTTTTAATGAGTTGAACCCGCCTTGGAACATTGGGCTGGATCTAAACCAAACTAGCACCCAGGTTGGGTTCCAACCAAATCTGAAGCCCACCAAGAAGGGACTCGTGGGCATTGGCTTAACAAAAGATCCTAAGAGATGTCCTTCTTTTTCTGTTAGAACCACTGTCCCCCCATCCTCAACCTGTGTCTTTCCTATGAGTCATCCTCACTCTAATACCTGCGAATTTGTTTATCTTAACTTTTATATTTGAGCAAAATTCAAGTTAAATTTATATTAAAAATCGAGTTGAATTCATGTCAAATTTAAGAGTTTAAGTTAAATTAGGACTCTGGTTAGATATGCTATGAGTTGTACATCTGGTAGGAGATTCGATTTGGCGATTTTAGATATAAGTTAGTTCATAAAATATATTTTTCAAAACCAGCCTTTATTTTGGGTTTTTCACTTGAATCGGATCAAGAATTTGATTTTTCAAAATTGATCGGGCTATGTTTTGGACTCAACTCAGGTTTTTTATGAGACCCAGAGGGTCATGCCTAGCCCAATGAGGTGCCATGTGTCAACATGATGGCCCACAGGGGTTCAGAAGGTGGCCAAGGGTTTTTATGGATCTTGGATGGGTCATATTCAGATCCAAATATTAGTGTTTTGATTCAATTCATATTTGGATTCAATATGAATTTGAACCTTAAATTAGGTAGTAGATTTAACTAATAGTATTTGGATCCAACCCAATGAAGTTGGATATAATCCATGATATTTGGATCTAATTAAGGATAAAATGGGTTGGATATAACTCAAGATATTTGGATCCAAACTCAAAGGATTGGACCCATAGGGTGGGATGCTTCAAACAACCTCATTATTCGATAAAAATTTTGATTGTTCGATGGATCACCTATTAAATCAGAGTCAACCTTGATGTTCCTCATTTTGAGGGCATCAAAATTGACTATCTATGTGCCTAAATTGGTATTGATTTGAGCATTTTATTATCGACTGAAGTTCATGGCTAATTATAGGTCAAATTTTAACATTTTCCAACATCGACTAAATTTTTTTGCTAATCTGTGTGCGTACAATTAAATCTAAGACTATCATAACAATCTAAGTTTTGAGGGCTATCAAATTGCCTATTTAAATATTAAATTTTGTTGAGTCTTTGGGTTTGTAAGCCTCCTAAAAGATTATCCTATCACTGAAGCCCAAGTTAGGGTCAGAAGTCCCCACATTTCTTCTCTAGCTTAATTAATTTTGAAATCTAATGAATTAGGACTTATAATTTATTTATTTATATTTTATTAATAAAAAATTTAATAGATATTAACCTCTTATATTAGAGATAAGACAATTGTTTAAGTCCGTCTATAAATAGACGTACTCATAAGACCCTCCTCTCATTCTCATTAGAATTCTCTAATCTTTCTCTCTACCATTTTTTTCTTCATCCTTCTTCTATCTTGGAGTTTTTTCAGCAGTCATTAAAGTTGTTTCAAGGTTCTAAGATGAGAGACGAATGCATTAATTCATCTGAGAACACGATTAAGATATGATTCATCTTACTCATAGCATAGATTGAATGCAAACGCATAGATTGTGTGTCTTGCCGATTCTACGAGCTTATCCATAGTGGATCAAATCTGAAACAAGTTAGAAAAAAGTTTTACAATTATTTTTAAATCAATATCATGCTTTAAAATAGAATTAAAAATATATTTTCAAAAAAACTATACCCGAACAGCCAAACTGGGAAATCGGGTAGTGGGAAACACATAGTTTTGTGTTCGTACATGATTTAAGATTGCTATATCCTTGTTTCGAGCATGATTGAATGAATATTTATTTTTTTAAATGTGTTTACAATATGAATCATATTCTTGCAAATTTATTTTATTTATTCTATGATGATTTCGTATGACATCTTAAACTAGATATTATGTGCATAAATAATGAAATATATTGATAGTATAGGATTTGATGTATGCTTTATGATCATATAACATTTTTATGAGTCTACATGGTGTATAAGTATAATATATATAGTTGGTGCATGATTGAAAATCAATATTTCACATTGATGCTTGTATTTTTCTTATATTTATCATGTTTTAGATTGTGATGCACATGTTGTCATGATTTTCTCAACTGACTCATTGCGGCAAAATAATTATAGCTCTAAATCCTTTTATAGACATCTAAGAGGTGTTTCAAAAAAAATTTGGGCATCAGTGGTGGTACAAAATTGGGTGTTATGCATGCTGCAATACAAGACAAAAATTATGTCTTATGTGTAGAGCAGTTTTCAATAATCGGTTTTTGCAAAAAGATTAATAAATTAATGGTTTAATGTTTATAGTTGATTTTTTAATATGTGATAGTCATTATATAGATAAATCTAAAAATAATAATAAAAGAATAAGTTTTATTTTTTGTGAACCCCAGAGTCTCACACAAGTCAAGTGAAATTAAAGATTTTATAGAAAATTTGGATCTGAAATTGTCTCAGACAAGATTTGGTCTAGAAAATCCACAAAATTCATATACTGAAGTTTTTCAGTGAAATTAGATTATTTACAAAGCTAACACATATAACTATCATAAAAAAGATTTGAGAAATTAAAACTTCGCACGGATTGAGGTTGATGTTAGTTTCTTTAAAGAACTGATTTCTACATTGTTCTATTAGCAGAAAAATAGGTTTTAGTCTATGATTTATTGTGATCAAATAAAAATAGAATTTTAAGATCTGCCACTTGGGTCTTAACACCTAAGGGTATGACCATAAATTTTGATGGGTCTAATTTTGTTATGTATGTTTACAAGCTTTTGATAATACATGTATGAATGACTTGAATGACGTACGTTGGAAATACGTATACTTGAGGTTTAGATGTTTCATATTATGAAATACACATGTTTTGAATTATGAGATATAATTGATTTAATGAATCAAATACACATGCTTTAAGGTTCAATTTATGAATGTGTTGATTTTAAATATTATGAAATATAATGTTAAGTGTGGCTATGTTATGATGTCAATGTGTATGATGATGTAGTATATAAAGTTTAAATGTCATATGAGTTGAGATTATAAATGCATGCGATAAAAGTTTAAGCTCAATGATGAAATTATTGGGTCACAAAACCTTGTTGATATGCTAACATGTGATTACATATTGAATTGTCATATGATTATAACCTATGATATGATGCATGACGAATGTATACATGCTTGTGCTTGAATTGGTGGCTATTGACCCTATAAGTAATTAATTATTTTTATATATGTATGGCAATAGATCTATTGAGAAACTATTCTCAAGAAAATATTTGTGAGGGTGTGCATGACCAAAATCGAGTGATCCAGCTAGGGTGGTAAATCTCTGTGAGGATGTGCATTATCCAAGATCAGGTAGCCCGCTAGGACAATAAATTTCTATGAGAAAATACATTGTCCAAGATCAAGTAATCCGACTAGTGTGGAAACTCCGTGTGAGATTATACATTCCCAAGATCAGGTGATCTACAATAGAATATGTTTTCAAGATACGATGAATTTTTAAGGATAAACACTGAAAGTAAATTCTAATATACCAGATTAAAGATATATGTTTATGATTACTCATGTTGATAATGATAAAAGGTTTAATATGAGATATTGAACAATAAAAATCGATTTTCTGAACCACTGTGAGTCTCTCTCAGTCACGGACCACTTCAGTGAATGTTTTTCAGACACTTTGAATCAATAGGGTAATTAAAATACATAGCCTAATAAGCCTTTATTTAATTATTGATTTTGAGTAGGTTCCTGAGAGTGCCTTTACAAGATTGAAAAGAGTAACAATGCATTAGATAAAGTTCACAAGTGTTTAAATATTTTATTGAATGTTGGCATAAATGTCTATGCATCTCATATATGATTTTGAGTTCATGCATATGTTGGCATATATGGCTTTGTCTTGTTATGATCTTGATTACTAATGACGTGGATGCAGGTTTGTTACTTGAGGGTAAGAATGATTAATTATGAAATCTTGTATGCTTATACTTACCATTGTTGTAATCATGATCCTTGTGGTGCTTATATGTTATATTAATGGCATGCTATGAATTGTTTGTTTGGGAAAAGATGTATGCTTTATGTGTTTATATTCTTTTCATACCTATGTTGTATGGTGTTTCCTACTGGGGTCATTGTTAATACCCCTACTTTTAATATTTCATATAACAAGCTGGCTAGTGATGATGAGAGGCTCGGGGTGTGCCAAGAAAGTCACATTTCTTTTAGACTTCTGTGAGGACTTGATTATTTTTATGATTTGATTATTTCATTAAAATTTGTAAACTCTGATTATATAAGACTAATATTTTGATTTATTTCAATTCAATTGATGGTTTGATTCAGTTATTTTTAGTCTTACATGTGTGAGTCAGAAATTGTAAGCTGCCCAAGGCTCGAACCATGTTTAAAAAGAGTTTTTGTTGTTTTTCTTGAAAATTATGTAAAGAGATTTTAAAAAAAATCTAAATTTTGGTTTAAAAAATTAGAGGGTTACACTCACCTTCCATGTCACCTTTCTCCCTCTTCCATATTTCCAATGTATCTTCCTCCCTCTCACTTTTCCTTGATATTAAAGCCCAACATAAAAGGGGTTTAAGGCACCTTTTGTTATTTTTGAAGAAAAGAAAGAAGAAGAACAAGAGGGTGTGAACGCCTCTCTCTATTGTTTCCTCCATGATCGTCCCAAGATAGGCATTGTGAAAGAGGACACTTTGGTCATGTGTCGACCTACAACAAGTGGTCGGTGTGTGTGTGCTAAGGATGAGAAGGAAGGAACCCCCTTGTTGCATTGGTCGGCATCGTGCAGGATATAACCAAATTCATATTTTTCTTCCCCTCTTTTTTTATTTTGATGGAATATTACATGTTTCCTTAAACAATTTTTGTGTAAAGATAAATAAACTACATATATTTAGTTTTTTGTTCCTTAAGGAGTGTAAGAATGTCTGATTGATGAATATAAATGTTTTTGTTTTGGATTTAAATAGATTTCTAGAAAAGTATAAATGCGTATTAATTCAAGTCTTGATATGTTTTTCTATCCATTAAGGACAATCTATTGTGATTTTCTTCTTTTTTTGTGAATCTGAAAATACTCGATTGAGAACTGAATTGGTGTTTTCTTTCTTTTGATTGCCCACTTGTTTCTGAAAGTGCATTGGAATTGGAATTTATGCTAAATGGTTTTGTTTGTGAATAAATATTTTTGTGTTCAACTATGAGAAACAAAACTACATTAAGGCTTGAAATTGATGTTTGAATTAAGTGGGATGTCCTCCCTAAATTCAGCGTCAAATGATTCTCTTTTGGAACCAGTTTGACGTCAAGTGGATTTTGATTGGGGTTAAAGGCATGATTACAGAGGAAGCCTTCTGAGTTGGACATCCTTGGGTCTTGTCTGAACATTGAGATTTATTTATTTTGGCTTGTTTGTGATTAACTACATATGGAGTGTCACTTTATGACAGTTTTTTTTTCAAGAGTTAATTGGTTTTCATTCACAACTAAACTCAATTGGCTTGTGTTTCATGTTCATTCAGATTCTGATATGGGATAGTAGGACAGGAACCTTATGCATTATTTTTCTAATATCTGAATGTGTTGAGAATCTACCAATCTAAATTTTCTGAACTACAACAATATATTCATATGCATAAGTCTATCTTGATTCTTGTTAGATTTGAATCTACATGATCATGAATCTTGTTCAAATTTCAATAATTTGCTATTGTGGGATAGAATAAATATTATTTATGCTTATTTTTGGATGTTGAACAACAATATTGAGTTGACAGTTAATACATGTTAATTAAACTGTTAGTAGGGTCTCTTATTTATCTAGGATAGGTCTTCACTATCTAACAAAATTTTTGTATTTTTGCAGTGTGTTTTCCTAATTTGTCATGCTCATGTTTGTCCCTAGCTAAGCTCATATCGAAAACCAATAATTTAAGTTTCTTGTTGGTGCAAAAATCTTAGATTTTCAATATCTTAATATTGAGTTCATAAACTTGAGAAATAAATAAGTAAATATATATATGTATATACATATATATTGGTTTGTCGTTCAAGCTTATTCAATTTCCTAGGATTGTTTATCTATTCCTTTAGGTTCATAGGATTTAGTGTTTAGAACATCATTAGGGTGTTTGTTAGCATCACACCACCCTTTCTTTCGCCGTCACTTCTAGACTTTGCCCAATGAGGGGTTATCCCCTTACATCAAGTTCAAGTCTCCATGTGAGCACTATAATGCTATGAGATTTTTAACCTTTGAAAAGCACGTGAAAATTAAAATCTTTTCTTTTATTGAATAATCATCAGTAGAAACCTTTTTAAACTTAGATTCAAAACCTCAGGCGGATTATGTTTCACACAAAAAATGATTATACTAAATTCAAATGTAGATAACATGACTCATTTAGGATATTTTAATTGCAAAAGGACATAGTATTACAAACGCCAAAATAATAGTAACATGTATCTAAATTCAGTGCTTGAGAAAGGAAAATGATTGGCTCATCGATGTTGTCGCAACATCTTGCATACGCTCTGCAGCTAAACTTGTAATCGCTTGTATGCCCATAAAATGGGTCAAACTCATGAAAGCCTAGTAGGTCTATACTATAACATGTGGTGAGCGTATAAAGTTAATACAAGTTGCAAAATAATAATAACATAATCCATTCAATCAGATATCCACAATACACTTTAATTGTGATACATATATGTGATATACATCTATCAAGAGAACATAGTGCATTCATTCGCAAAGTAACTAAGTAGGTGTGGTGTGTCATTTACTAACATGTATAATATGTTTAATCATGATCTCATGCCAGGGTCCATAGTTGATAAGGACATGAAACCTTAAGAACACATTTAATGATAACATAATTCGCTCATGCACATTCGACACATTATCAGTGTAGTTCACCAAAGCATGATATATTTCAATATTAGATATCATAATTTATCAAGGCATGATACATTTTAATATGAGATGTCACGGTTTATCAAGGCATGAAACAATTCTAACATAATTTATCAAGGCATGGTACATTTTAATATGAGATGTCACAGTTCATCAAGCATAATATAATTCTAATATAGTTTCCCAAGCATAATACAATTATAATATAGTTTCTCAAGAACAATACAACATGTTTCAGAGTTATCAACTATGAAGAAACATGCAACTTTATTAAAAATATAATTGTATAGTATTAGGGCATATTTTCATTTCAAAATTGTATGAGTAAGAAGGTCTTTGTTTCTCTTGATTACAACCCCCTTGTGTATGCAAGGGAAGAATCACTTTAAACAGTTGCATCATTCAGGAGGTATATTATTTATCAGTTGTGTTTTACTCGAGTGTCAAATTGAGCACAACTCAAAGCAGATGGTATGTAATTGGGAGAAACCTGCGATGACATATACATAAAATATGATGCATCACGAACTAGTTGTAGTAGTTGGAAATCTATCACCTAGGACACATTGATATTCTCAGTCTCCTATCCTTCGAGTGACTGCTGACCATTTGGGATGCCTTACTCCCATAAAAATAATATTGCCACTCAAGGTTTGTATCAGATATCTTTTTAGGTAGTCCACAGATTTGAATGGGTGACGGGGTTCTTATTAGAAGATTTTGTCATTTCATATATCTCGCATCATTAGGCAATTAAGGATTCAGTAACTCAATACCCTTTTAAAGTAATCATAATTCATTCGTAGGTACCCAACTGATTCAAATGCTTGCTCGAGAACTTTTAGCTCAAATGAACGCTTCACCTGTGAAGGTGAACCAACTAATTAAGTGTGTGTGTGTGTGTGTGTGTGTGTGTGTGTGTCATTCATAGTACAATGACTCTTTTTCACTTTATGTGTTTGTATCAATCTAAGCTTGTATATGAGCAATCACAAGTAAATGCATATTTTTCATGCTTTATAGTACAACACGGTTCACATGTCATACGCACTGACGTGTTCAATTGGTACCACAAGAGTTCCTTAAACAACAGACTATGATATGAACCATCATTCATGCAAATCATGTGTTATTTTATATGGCATAATAAAAAAAAATATCTAAGGATATGCTCCACATGTCTAGACAGGTTCTATGAACCTTGCGCTTTATCATGAGTCATAAACAGTTATCACATGCATCATGTAGTATTTTAACATCACATATATCACATGTTATACACACCACATGCCCAATGACACTATACAGGTTTTTGAATCCTCAACTCCAACATGAGCCAACATACGTGAAAATCATGCATCATTTCATGTGTCAAAAAGAAAAGACATAAAATCATGTTTCACCTATCCTGACAAGTTATATGAACCCCAAGCTCCATCAAGAGCCATGCATATATCATATGTCACCATTATTCAAAAAGTACATTATCACATGCATTATAATACAGTTGTTCACCATTTCAACATGCGAGCATAGCTAACAAGATTATGTGACCCATAGCTCCAATATTTGAGTTTAAACATTCATTGCATGTAGATATCATCATGTTGCATTTCAAAAAGTATATTAATACATGTATTGTAATACAATTATTTAGCATTACCACATGCAAGAATAGCTAACAGGACTTTGTGACCCATAGTTCTAGTATTTGAGTTTGAACATTCATTGCATGCATATATCATCATGTGATATTTCAAAAAGTACATTATCACATGCATTAACATTATAATTTTTCTTATAAAATGACATGTAATTTCAGTCATAAGAAATATTATGTGTGCATCATTAATGCTTGTGAAACCTACAAAAGATAAAAACATGTGAAAGTTCATTCGAGATTTTGAAGACGTGTGAAATCTCGTATTTATGCAAAAGCAAGTAAATGTGTGAAAAGCTCGTAATCATTCAAGGAGCTCATAAAAAGCTCATAAATATTTTAAAGCTCGTAACTATTTCAAAAGTTCATAATTATTTCAAAAACTCATAACTATTTCAAAAGTTCATAATTATTTCAAAAACTCATAACTATTTCAAAAGTTCATAATTATTTCAAAAACTCATAACTATTTCAAAAGCTCGTAACATTTCAAAAGCTTATAAATATTTTCAAGGTTCGTGAGTATTTACAAAGCTTATAAAAAGATAGTAACTATTTCTAAAGTTCATAATTATTTCTAAAGCTGATAATTATTTCAAAGCTCATAAACATTTCCAAAGTTTGTGATTATGCAAGAGCTCGTAAATATTTCAAAAGCTCACAAAAGTTTGTAAACATTTCTTTTAAACATGTGAAAGTTCGTGAACATTCCAAAAGCTTGTAAAAGCTCGTAATTTATTCAAAATGCTTGTAAACATTTTTTTTAAACATGCAAAAGTTTGTGAATATTTCAAAATCTTGTAAAAGTTCATAATTTGTTAAAAAAGCTTGTAAATATTTCTTCTAAATATGTGAATGTTCATGAATATTTTAAAAGCTTGTGAAACTTCATAATTTATTTGAAAAGCTCCTAAACATTTTAAAAGTTCATAATTACATCAAAAGCTCATGAATCTCAGGAAAACTCATAAATGTTTACCTTTGCATTTTTTGTATAAATGTGTGTATATTTGTATATATATAGATTGAATATAATTATATATATTATATAATTATTTGAAAAGATCGACCTGGAGACCATACACTCACATGCATTAGAAAAATAAACAAAGTTAGCATAGTTTTACCCTACCTCATTCTTTGTGTCAAGACTCAAGAGTACACAAATAAATGCTAGGTTTCACTCTGGCGTGGGTATCTAGTGATAGAGGCGGTGGGGAAAGTTGTGATATAAGGTGGCTATGGATATGGCGGGGCAACACGTGCATAAAGCAGAGGCGGTGCAGTTCTCAAGATAATGCACCGATCTTGAGAAGGTGCACGGATCCTGAGGTAGTGCCCACCCATTCTTTTATTTTATTTCTTTTCTTTCTTTCCTGCTCTTTTTTTTTTCTTTCTTTCTTCCCGAGTGGTGTTGTTGCTCCAAGAAGGCAGCAGCGCTGGTGCGATGCCGCTGTCACCTAAAGAGAGAGAGAGAGAGTTGAGAGAGGGGAACAGAGGGTCAGGAGGTTGAGAGAGGGAGCAAAGAGAGATTGAGAGAGGGAGAGCGAGCTGAAAGAGAACCTGTGAGAGAGAGAGATGGGGTTGAGCCCTTTTTATAAGGGAGAGGGGTAGGCGAACGGTTGGCGGGGGAGGTGACCCCTACCCCTCAGTCGTTCCGTGAAAGAGGGAAGCGGCGGGAGAGGTGATAACCCCCACCTCCCTTCCCGTGAGGTGTTGCGAACAACGGGGCAGAGGTGACCCCAGTCCCACAGACGCACCATGAAGGTGACAGGAGAGGGGAGATCGGGCGGCATCGCCCCAGGTCCTCCAGTGGCTCTAGAGAAGGAAGATGGCAGGAGAAGGGCCAGCAGCATCTGGCCACTATGGGTGGCCGTCCGGCCACCTTGTTCACGTGGGAGGAGAGCATAAGAAGGAGAATCCGGTCGAGCAGTGGTGCCCACCGGAAGGGAAGTGGAAGGGGGTGTTCTTGGTAGGGTGGCACCGCTAGCAAGGGTGTCGGTAGTGGCTATGGAGGAGAGGAAACAAAAAGAAATCAAACTTATTGGAATGATGATATTCCCCTATAGTTTGAAATAAAAAGGGAGATGGATTTTTGGGTTTGGATTGGGGTCTGGTTGGATCCCAACCTAATCCAAGTGTTTTGGGTCTTTGGGTTGGATTTGGTGAGACCTGTTCGGGTCTCATCAAATCCAAACCCACTTTCGTATATACATATATTATTATATGTATATATATTTTTATATTAATGCATATATATACCTAAATTGGGTTCATTTGGGCCCTAATCGGACCCAAATCTCATTTTTGTTAAATGGGATATGTTTGGGAATCAAACTCTTATTTCTTTAATAGGATCCATTTGGATCTCCTAGATAGATCCAAAACATTTATTCTTTATAAGAAGATCTATTTGGTTCTTAGGTGGATCCGAACAATTGTTTTTATTTAATGGATCCATTTGGGTTTACAAATGGATTCAAAATACTTATTACTTAGCGGGATCCATTTGGGTTTCTAAATGGATCCAAAATACTCTTCTTTGTAGGATTCATTTAGGCATTATAAATGGATCCAAATCCAAATTTTACTTAATAGAATCCATTTGGGTCTTTGAGTGGATCCAAATTCTTTACTCACTTAGTGGGATCTAATTGGGTCCCCAAGTGGATCCAATATTTTGTTTTATTAGTGAGATCCATTTGGGCTAACAAATAGATACCGCTTAGTGGGATCCATTTGGGGTTTCAAATGGATCTAAATTACCTTTTTATTTAGTAGGATTCATTTGGGTTTCCAAATGGATCCAAACACTCTTTATTTAGCAGGATCCAAATGGATCCAAAAATACTTTTTATGTATCAGGATCCATTTGGGTTTTCAAATGGATCCAAAAATACTTTTTATGTAGCAAGATCCATTTGGGTTTACAATTGGATCTAAAAATACTTCTTATTTAGCATGATCCATTCGAGTTTTCAATTGGATACAAAAATACCTTTTATTTAGCAAGATCCATTGGGTCTTTTATATGGATCTAAAATTAATTCTATATAGTAGGATCCATTTGGGTTTCAAATAAATCCAAATTCCTTCAATGTCTCGTTTAAACCCTTGTATGAGTCTAAACCTTACCCCGACTTATTTGCATTCATCTGAATCACACAGATATCTATATAGAATGGATCTAGAGTCTCCAAACTCACAAAGGATTTGTTTGAGTTTAGAACCTCTCCTCGGTACAAACAAAATAATTCAACTTCGAATTGGGTCCACCAGCTGGATCCAATCTCAAACACTTGGATTGATCAATCTGGATTTTTTCTAAGATCTGGATCTCAATATTTCATAAATTCTTAATTAAATGCCAGAAAATTCTCCATTTAAATGTTTAAATGAACCTAATTACTAAATACTTAAAATTCACCGATTTTCATAAAATCAATGATTAAATAATTTAAATAAATATCAATATATTATAAATAATTAATCACCAATTAATTATAGAGCAAATATCCAGCAAATTTTCAACCAAATCCAAAAAAGATTGTGAGTATTACATCCCCCCTCCCAATGTGGTTAGTATCGATATCGGACCCATATTGTTTAAAAAAAAAACGGAATTGGTCCGCATCGTGTTGGACCTGTATTGATCGGAATTGGTTTAATTTTAAAACCATTTTTTATTTAAAAAATCATTTAAATAAAAAAAAACTTTAAATGCTTCAGAAAAAATAAACAGTTTATCACACGGAAAGTAAACAATTTAAAAAAAACGATAAGAGATGCAGAGAGAGAGAGAGATTACCGGAGGCCACTCCAGCGGAGCGGTAGAGGAGGTGAAGAGGAAGCGGAAGCTGCGAATCTGGGAACCGCAGAGGTGGAAGAGGTCGTCGTTTAGGAGGGTTAGGGATTGAGGAACCCAACAAATATTGGAGCTATTCAGGCGGGGCGATTCAACGCACTGTTTGAATTGAACCACCTCGGCCTGAATTGTCCGATTTTTTAAAGGGGCGATACAGGATCCTACAACGTATAAAATATTCGTCAATACGATACGTATCGGCCGATCCGCACCGATATTAACAACACTGCCCCCTCCCACAAGGCGAAGTAGGAGGCTCCCTGATAGTCGAGGGGGGGCACCCGCAGAGTTTTAGGCTGTTGAGAAGACGACCATAGGTATGGTAGGCCATGACCAATGCGGATAGGTTTCTGATCCGGGATGTAGTTTCTTCATGTAAGAAGGGGAAAAAAAGATTAATGCGCATCAAAGAAGCATGTCGTTTCGTGCTCTTTCCAGGTTTTAAACAAACTTTTGGTCACCATAATTCAAGTTTTGGTTCAGAGTTTACTGTGAGCTTATTATTAGTCCAGACAAATAACTACTAAATTTCTTTAAAAAAAAACGTCTTTGAAACACAAATGAAAAGGCAAGCTGTTGAATGTGGTAACCTAAAAGTTAGGCAGCTTTCTGTAAATAGCTGGTAAGTTACATGGATTGAACAACTGATGAAATATGACAAGGCGGTGTTTGAGAACCTTGAATCTTTCAATTCCCGGAACATCCCTAGTTAATAGCACCATCTGAACACCCAGCTACGTCGTTCAACCCCCTAAAGCATTTCACTGTTAGAGTTTGGGGTGATGGATTCATATTTATAAATTCATTTGTATTAAGGAATAATGACTATGACCTAGCATTGGTATCAACTCTCTCTCTCTCTCTCTCTCTCTCTCTATATATATATATATATATATATATATATATATATATATATATATATATAATCACTAGAACATGAGAACTGAAATATGAGAACTAGAACTATGTCATTTTCTAACACTTTTTTTTTACAAATCTAACCATATGTAAGTGCTTGGCATGGTGAATTTGCTAGGAATCAACCATTGGATAGTGTATTTTCCATGAAAAATATGATTTTTGAATGCTTGAATATTTGTGAGGATTATGAGCCATTGATTTTAAAGCCTTTAAAAATCTCGTTTGTGCATCAAAAAATCGGATCATTCAAAAGTGGGTTCTTATAAAACCAAACATGTAGATCACATCCACAGGGTTAGCTTCAAGAGAAAAGAACAAAAAATCCATGAAATCGCAGTTCGCACATTAGTTCTCACATTTTCAGTTCTCATATTCTAGTGATTATATATATATATAGATAGAGAGAGAGAGAGAGATGTGTAGGCGCAAAATTGATATGTGCTATAAATGGGTTTTTTTTTATCTTTTCGGTACTTTTTTTACAGTTTTGACCCCATAAATGTGTTGGGCATGATCGATTTACGAGGAATACACACCTGGATCAAGTGTTTTTGATGAAAAAAAATGATATTTGGAGCCTTAAAATTTTACAAAGATTGTGGACCGTTGATTTTCTAAACCTTATAAAAACCCTCCCATGTGTCGAAATTAAACACTTCAATAGCTGATCCCTATAAAATCAAGTACATAGATCACATCTCTACAACTAGCTAGAATTTCAAAATAAAACAAAAAATCCTAAAAAAACTCATTTAGCATCTATTATTTCACACCTACCTATTACTCTATATATATGAGGAATGCATAGCTACTAAATCGTTAGATACGCAATGAGAAGTCAATAAAGCTAGTTGTTGGATCTTTTTTAGATTTAACAACCATCAGCTAAGGTACTTAAATAAAAAAATAAAGTCCCCACGCTCTTTGTCACGGGCTTACTTTTTCAATAAGCCAGTGTGGTGTGACGGTCCTTCCTTACCGCCGCAAGCCTTTTTAGTAGCTCACTAGCAACTAATTTTGTCACGAGCATAGAATGCTTCACAAACCTGTGATGCGCCAAGCTGCCTAGCTTAATGGCCAAAGGCCGTGTAACAACACATTTCCATAAGCTAAATCATTTTTATTGGCCCTACGCCCCACCTCGTGCGCAGCTGCCTAGCGAAAGCAAATCAAGCACATTTTCAAATGCGTATTCTATGTAGTCCATGCCACTCAGTGCATAGTCGTCCCATACCAGCTATCATTTCTGAAAGAGGCACAAACTTTGCCTTAGCCTTGTGTGTCATGGAGCGTATTGCGACTTTATGTGCATGACACAACAAAACCTCACCACCGAAAGAACAAGACCTTGTGGCCCCCAGTCTGAAGACCAGTTGATGATTGAACATCATAGCAAAGAGCACCACTTAGACTCATTTGTCGGTGCCTAAGTATTCACTCGCCTAGCCCCAAGTCACCATACTCGATTGGAATCACCTAATGTGATTCCTGAGGGAATTAGCCCTAACCCACATGCACCCCCATGCATCCAACTGCTACGCGTGGGACATTTATACAAGTTGAGGGGTCTTTAACCAAATCTTTAAAGGCAACATCCTTTGATCCGCTGGCACTACTTAACCAAACATTGATCCATGTATGTGCTGTTATAAAACGATGCACTAACGATGATATCATTGCCAATTGTGTGTCATGCTACCATCACGTCACTAATCAAGCCAATGCACATTGTGCGTTCTTACACTCGATGCATTTTCCACTCAATAAAGTTTCACACCGCACATACCCCATTCTGAAAGATCGATCCGAGACATTCTCCCCCACCCAAAACCATTCTCATCATCGACAATGTTGGTGCAGCTAAGAACACAATCTTCACTGATATGTCAGCTTTTCTTCGTACTTATCTTTGATTTACTCTTTTTCTTCATCCTACTTAACTTGTTATAGTTTTCATCTACCAGCGCCACAACCTTTAACACGCCAAGTCTCATTTTTTAACGCGCCTTCGATTACTTAGACAATAAATTTCTACTTTACCAACATTGAGCATTCTCTACTCATGAGACCCCAGTGCAGTCTCATACACAAGTCGGTCAACCTCGCCTGCACGACAAACTTGTTGTCTTTATGCTCATAGCTAGGGTGCCTTCTAACTCCAACAAAAGAAATTTCAAGCCCTTCGTGGTCCTCGTAGAAAAAGATGACCAACAATGCATATCGCAGAGATATCAATTCTCTTAAGCACTAACTTGTGATTTTCCAATGGTCAAAACTAGTCCTCATATGGGGAACGCCTTCTTGCGTGTCACCCCAAAGTGGTCATTTAAAATGTCTTCCTGGGCACTCATCCTCACAAGGGCCCCTTGGCCCAATACTGCAACTCTCCTCTCGAAGCTAGCATGTTGTAACTCTCTCTCTCTCTAAGTCAGCAAAATATTTCTGCATAAACCGATGAGCCACAAACAACAACTTTTTTTGCACACACAATTCACAAAGCAACTGCCAACTCAAGGGACCAAAATAACGAGCATCCTGCACATACTCAAGATAACCTACAATCTTGGGAGAGAATCTATAAGTTTAATTGAGTCTCACATACCCAAACTTGCAAATCCATCTTGTGAGCTTAACGCACAATTGGTAGGAATCCTTTGGATTATCTATATTCCCCTATCCAACTGAACAATAACCTTACACTTGTGTTTACCATGATCAAGATGTCAAATACCATTATGTCACCATCTTGCTTCTGTGATGGGTCAACAATACTTCACCTGTGCAAATTTGTGTAACCAAGATAAATCATCTATGTCCTCTTTAGTGTCACACACAATGAACAACAAGGTCTTTGTGAATCTTTTTGCTCTGAGTCCAATTTGTCATGGGCTTACTTTTCAATAAGTCAATGTGGTGTGATGGTCCTTTCTTACTGCCGCAAGCCTTTTTAGTCGCTCACTCGCAATTAATTTTGTGACGGGCATAAAATTCTTTGCAAACTCACGGCACGCCAAGTTGCCCCAGCTTGCCAGCTGTGAATTTTAAAAATTTTAAAAATTCATTTTTTTGCCCTTGGTACCCACCTTTTGAGCAATTAGGTCAATCTCTATTTATTTCCCTGACTCATTTCCTTGTTGAAGATCCGAAATCCAATTTTAGTTTCCATATCTGACCCAATCTCGAATCTAGATCAGATATCCAAATCAAATTCTGAGTCCAGATCTTCTATTTTTCAAAAATCAAAAATCAATTCTCTATATTGGCTCAGGTATTTTGTCTAGATCCAATCTCATTTCATTTTCTCAGTTCGAGATCCAAACTTGATATTTTTCTCAAAATCTCGGATCCAGGTCCGTTTTGAAACCCAATTTTTAAAATCAATTCTGCTATTTCACAAAACCCTTCTTTTTGTAAAATCCTCGAAATTTCAAATTTAATATTTTTTTGCATAAAGATCTCAAAAACCTCATCTGGATCTCATATCTTAAATCCCTCGTATTCCCCTCATATTTTTGGGTTTTCTCTAAAAAACATTAAAAAAAAACAGAAAAGTAGCTCTTACACTCCTTTTTTTTTTAAACCTTGAAAATAAAGCCTTCTTTCTAAAAAAAATTGAAACAATGAAGGGCCCCTTTTGAAAAAAAGTGTAATGGTCTCCCCCTTTATAACCACCATCGTGGAAGGAGGGGGAGACCATCTCGCAGCATCCATCGAGCATCTCTCGCACCTCTCATTTCTCTCTCATTCACCTCTCTCATCTCTCGCATCTCTCTTCTCCCCTTTTCTCTGGTTCCCTCACCCTTGCTTCTTCGCCCTTTTGGTCCAAAGGCATAGAATCCATCTCCCGCAATGAACAATTTCAGAGAATTGGTGTCCTTCTTTGTAACCGGTTCCAGCAATCCGGTAAGACGCTCCCCTTCTCCCATTTTTACCTTTTGTTGTTTCTTTCTTTTTGAGGCCTTATTGATTTCATTGCGGTTTACGCATGATTAATTCTTACTTTGCTTGTTACGCATCATTGTATTTACTTCATTTCTTCTAGATTCGATGGATTTATCACATCATATAGTCATTTTTGTCATATACTTTCACAGTTTTGTGAAATCGGCTTCATGTTGGTATTGCCTATTGCGAATCCATTGCATCTGTTGATGTGGTTTGCATCCATGACAGTATCACATGTTGGTAATCGGTGATGCCCTGCAATGACATCATCGATTCACCTGGACATTGCATTCCAACAAAATCATTGTCATTGATTTCATAGCATTATTGATTATTTCAGCATCATTCGCATCATCTGTATATTTTCGCATTCATTTTCTTAGCAACTCGTGCGTTTTGACTCAATAAGAATGTTGTATCCCTCTCTACACCGAATTTGAAATTTTTCTCTGAGTTTATAGTCCAGTGGATCCAATCTGCTATGCATTGAGCAGAGGTTGATTTGCTGAGCGTCTGAACAACTGGAGACCAATTTGCTTCGGATATGCATCAGCAGAGGTTGTATTGGTTTTCAATAACAGTCATAGAATCAACTATTCATCGTGTGATTCACTGTATATTTGTTTCACCATGTATTTGTTTTACTGTAGAATTCACTGTGCAGAATTGGTCATTTACTGGGTGTTTATTCCTGCATCTCTTTTACTCACTGTGATCTCACGATACACTGCATCATGGCCGATCCTTTTATTCATTTGTTGGTGCATCTGATTATTCACACCAACATCGTCCAATATTATTGCATTACCGCAGCATCCTGCATCATACTTTTCACTTCAAATCAGTTACATCATGCGCATATCATCATTGATTCAACATAATCAAGTTTATCAGAGCACTTCATACCCACTTGTATTCTCTACATTTTGCCTCATTTGCAGCAGAGCACTGCATTCATTTTCATTTTTCGCATCTTACTTCTTTCGCTGCTACTCATTGTTTAGCATTTTGTTTCTCATATTGCTTACAAATCTGTATGTTGATATTTAGTATTAGGATTGCTGCGTTTTGTAACTCCAATCTCCATCGCCCCTCTCTTATCCATCCCCTCAGAGGATTAGGATCTGTAATATATTCAGTTTTCCATCAGCTACCCTCGATCTGTGTTGATTTTCACATTGTTGGAATTACCTAAAAATGTGGTTGCTGAATGTGATTGGGTTACGAAATGCTTACAGTATTATCAAGTAAGGTTATTACTGAGTGTAGCATAAGCATTACTCCATTACCCACATCTTATTACATTTGCATATCATACTAAGTCATGGTTTTGCATTTCATTATATTACTATGCATCCCTTACCTGCATATCACCCAGCATATCCCATTTTCCTACTATCATATGAGCATCTACATACCTATCCCCTGCTTTTCCATTACATTGATTTTCTGTACATCCTTCACAAATGGATATTATAAAGTGAAATCCAGCAAAAGAGGAGTGGTGGACAGGGTCTGCTTCTGTTGGTCCTTTTATCTATACACCTTTCAGCAAAGGAGAACCAAATGGTGGAAATAAACAGAAACTGATTTGGATAGTTGGAGAACCAGTTCAAGTGTTGGTTGAGTTGACAAATCCATGTGCATTTGACTTAACTGTTGATAGCATATACCTCTTAGTTTATTTTGGAAACTTTGATGCTTTTCCAACAAGTGTTTCTCTTCCTTCTGATTCAGCAAAGCTTATTTCATTATCTGGTGTTCCAACTTGTGTTAGTTCATTGACAATTCCAGGGTGCATAGTTTATTATTTTTGTATAATAACGGAGCACCTTTTTCAAAGATGTTGACAACTTGTTATTTGCTGGCACAAGATCTTCAACTTTTGGTGCTATAAACAACTCAACATCTCAACGTTTGGTTCTTCAAGCACTCCAGGATTTGGTTCTACTAGCTGGTCTGCTTCTAGTGTGTCATTCACATCCAACACCTTATGTTTCCTATGAGCAATGTATTCATGATATTGTGACTTCCGTTTACATCCAGCACTATGCACAACACTTTTTATGCTTACCTATCAACCATCTGCCCAGCATCATTGTAGCCTCATTTCCTGCACTTCACAATGCACAACACTGTTGCAGCTTCACTATAGTCACATAATGCATCATTGTAGCCCCATTCCCTGCACATGATTTATTTCATGCACAACACCTTTAAACTCACACATCAGTCATATTTCACATACCTACGTCATTTCATAGCTCCTATGCTGCAAATGTATTCCAGCATTTCAGTCATGTCTGCCTTCCAACTCCGTTGTGTTTGTTAGCATTGCATTGATATAACTGCTATTGCGAAGCATAGGAGATTTGTGTTATTTGCAACTGAAGATTACATGCTTTTCCCATGGTTGTATGTAGATTTGTCACCTGTGTATCACCCAACAGCCCATAAGTTGTTGAAGCTTTATGTGCATACACCTTACTACATAGGCATGTCATATCTCTGCAACACTCTCTATTCCATTTTTTGTTTCATTCATACTGCACTATATTTTCTGCATTCCTTTTTGGAATATGTTTATGATTCATCCACTGCAAATCGATTTGCTACTACCGAAAGTGGTCTATCAATTTGTTGTTGATAAAAACTACCTTGATGAGGTTGTGTTGAAATCATTTTTTGATATGCTATTGCGGAAATCAATGGGTTAACATTGATGGAATCCACATGTTAATATTGTCAAAATTCATTTGTGAATGTTGCCGAATCATATGTTGTTGCATTGATGAATGTTATGTATCATCACTTAGTGACATTAATTATGCTACTGCATTGTTGTGGCCTCATGAGGCATTCACAGCAGCCCATTGGCTGCTATGACTTCATACACATTCATAGCATGTTATCATAATGCATCCCCATGGCTGCTGTGAATTCACAACAGAATTTTATTTGCACTTATTTCGATGGCACTTGCAGTCCTAGCATACCATTCAGTTGTACTGCCATGTGTTACAGATCATTCAACTACAATATCGTGTGTTGCACATCATCTGTATATTAATCATCTGCATCATCACTGTTTTGTTTCATTTGATAACATCTACATCACAGATATAGGTAGCTCGCTCATACCATCCACCTACCTGGAGAGTTTCTCGAATTCTAACTAGTATTTCCACTAAAGGAGTTGTTAAGTTGTTCATAACTATTCAGTGCTTACTGGTTATGTAGCATTCATGCTAGCATATGCCCATCACATCTTCATCAGCACTTTCATAAACTGTTGTGACTTCATGCTTTTTACAGCAATTCAATGAACTGATATAAGCTTCATCTCATGCCTTTCTTCACTTAGCACAAACATTGCCCTTGGGCACTCTCATATTGCATTTCTCCATTGACATTAGCCTTGCATATGCATATTCATATGCATTTTCTCATTAAATATATGCATTGCACATGCATTTCTTCATTAGCTTAAGCATTACACTTAGGCAATTTCACACGTATTTCATCATTAGCATAAGCATCACACTTAGGTAGATACATATGCATTTCTCATTTAGCATAAGCATCACATCTAGGTAAATGCATATACATTTCTCATTTAGCATAAGCATTACACTTAGGCAAATGCATATGCATTTCATTCATGTATTAGGCATTGCATCTTCATTAACATGTGCATTTTCATTATAACTTAGGCATAACCATATGCATATTAGCTTTAACAAGATATTTTTTATTTCTTTCATGTATTTTGCATTTCTTTGCTTGTGTTATCTTATATTTCCAGGTGGAGCTTGGAAGATCATGATTTTTTTTCCTAGAAAAAGAAGTTTTAATATTTCCATGCTTAATTTTGGTTGTAATAATTTGATATTAATGAGAATTTCTACCTTTATGTTTAGAATAGAATGTATGAGAATATAGTTGTATTTTAAATTCTCCTAATTGCCTATAGCATTTCATTTTTCTTTATTTTTCAAAAAAAAAACACTGTGGATCACACGAATGATGCGTGCACCATTCTAATAAAAGGTAATTAATCCTAAGTAAATTATTCACATTTATTATCATAGTCAAAATGTGAACAATACTTAGGATTTTTATCTTTTATGGAATAAAATTTGACCTACACTTTAGATTCTTTCTGAAAATCAACATATTTTTCAAAAATATTTTCTTCTTTTATCAGAATTCAAAGTAAAGATTAAATCAAGATATATTTGTGGTCATAGTCATGGATATATTGAAATTTAATCTTGTCTTAAATTCTATAAAAGCACAAAAAAATTAATTTTATTCTTTCTTGGAATTCAAATGAGGATTAATTTAAAATATACTTGTGATCATAGTCATGAGTATATTAAAATTTAAATCTCATTTCAATTCCATTAAAGAATAAAAATTGCTTTTTAAAATTCCAATTTTAAACAAATTCTCTCAATACATTCATCATTTGGCATCATTATTTGCCATCTTTTTATTTTAAGTCATCTTTAAAATTCCAAGTGATTTTGAAATAAATTTTCAAAAACAAAGTTTTTCATTTCTAAAATTCAAAACCATTTTCAAATTCCATTCACAAAAGCAAATTTGTATTTTTATTTCCAAAATTCCACTTAGCTTTAAATCTTATTTCAAATTCTAATTTTCAATCCATATTTCTGAACTTCACATTTCTAAATCTCATATCTTAACTTAGAGTTTTATTTCAAATTCAAATGCTAAATTCAAAATTCTTTATTTCTCTTCAAAAATTCTAGAATTTCAAAATCGCATTTTCAAATTCAATTTTAAATTTTGAAGTTTATTTCAATTCTCAAATCAATTCTAAATCAAATGTTTGAAATTTATTTCAAAATCCCATCTTAAATTCCAAATTCAATTACAAAAATTGATTTCCAATTTCAATTCAAACAAAATTTCAAAATCCAATTTCGAAATTTACCTTTAGATTCCGAAATTTTCAACTTCTAAATTCCTATTTTTATTTCAATTTCAAATCCTTATTTCAATTCCAAATTTCAATTTCCAAATTCATTCCCAATTTGAAAGTTAAGTTTCAAATATAAAATATAAACTCAATCTTCAAATTTTCAAATTTCAAATTCCAAATTCTAAGTTCAAGTTCAAATATTAATTCTAAATTCAAGTTCAAATTTTAATTCTGATTTCAAGGTCTTAAAACCGATTTCCAAGTCCAAAATCTCAATTCAAAATCAGTTTATTCCAGTTTTCAAATCAGATTTCAGAATTTCTTCAAAATCTCACTTCTAATTTTCAAAATCGATTTCAAGTTCCATTTCAATTTCAAAACTTTCAAATTTAAACTTTCAAAATTCTAAATATCAAATTCCATTTTCATCACAAATTCAATTTCAAATTTTCAATCTTATTCCAAATTCTCAATCTAATTTTGGAATTCACTTTGGATTTCAAATTCAAAATCCAAATCTGATTTCAAACATCAAATCAAATTTTAGAATTATTTCAAAGTCTCAACTTCTAAATTCCTTTTCAATCTCAAATTCACTTCAATCCCCAGTTTTTGGATTCAAATTTCAATCTTTTCAAATCAAGTTCAAATCTTCTAAAGGATATTTTCAAACTTATTTCAAAATCACTTAGAAAATCCAAAATTCTGAAATATTTTTGAAAGCATACATTACAGCACAAGCATGACTTTATGTGCATTTAGGATTTCAGAATAATCACTTAGACAAATTTAGGCAAAGAAAAAGACATTGATTCGATCCTTGGTTCAATTACCCCTGGTAAAGGCATCAGGAATGGTTGAACCACGTACCGATGAGCGAATCTCGTCTCTCCATTTTCTCACAAAATTTTAAAATGGAGGCAAGTAAATTTCAAAATATCTTTTTCAAAAGGTCAAGTGAGACCTTGCAAAGAGTTTCTCTCTTCTCTCTTCTCTCTTCTCTCTTCTCTCTTCTGCTTTTCCCCTTCAAAAAAGAAAAAGGAAGAAATGTTAAAAGAGAAAAATTTTACAACGATCACACCAGCCTAACAGCCAAAGGCCTCCAAACAACACATTTTCATGTGCTGAATCATTTTCATTGGCCCTGTGCACCACCTCGTGCGTAGTTGCCTAGCAAAAGTTGATCACGCACATTTTCAAATGCATATTCTATGTAGTCCATGTTGCTTAGTGCATGGTCGTACCATATCGGTTATCACTTCAAAAAGAGGCACAAACTTTGCATTAGCCTTACGTGCCATGGAGTGTATTGTGACTCCATGTGCACGACATAGCAAAACCTCGCCACCAAAGGAACATGACCTTGTGGCCCCCAGTCTGAAAACCCGTTGATGATTGAACATCATAGCAGAGAGCACCACCAAGACTCATTCGTCGGTGCCTAGACATTTACTCGCCTAGTCTAGAGTCACCATACTCAGTTGGAATCACCTAATGTGATTTTTGGGAGAATTAGCCCTAACTCACACGCACCCTCGTGTGTCTAACTGCTATATGTGGGACATTCCTACAAGTTGAGAGGTCCTTAACCAAATATCCAAAAGCAACATCCTCTGATCCGTTGGCACTGCTCAACCAAACAATGATCCATGTTTGTGCAGTCATACAACGATACACTAATGACGATACCATTGTCTATCGTGTGTCATGCTACCACCGCATGTCACCGATCAAGCCAACGCACATCGTGTGTTCTTACACTCGATACATTAACGATGATACCATTGTCTATCATGTGTCATGCTACCACCGCATGTCACCGATTAAGTCAACGCACACTGTGTGTTCTTACACTCGATGCATTTTCCACTCAATAGAGCTCCACACTGCACATGCCCCATTCTAAAAGATCGGTTTAAGACCCTCTCTCTCTCTCTCTCTCTCTCTCTCTCTCTCTCTCTCTCTCTCTCTTTTCCTCTTCTCATTGCTCTTTGTCCCCTCTTCATCTCCCTCTCGTTCCCTTATTTTCCCTCTCCCACCCATGCACGTGCCCTAACCTCTCATTCTCTCTATCCCTCTGACACTCCATCTCCCTCTCATTTTGCATTTCCCTCTTCCACCCGCACCCCATCTCCCTGTGATCCCTACCTTTTCCTCTCGTTCTCTCTGTCCTTCTCGTTGCAACCTACAACCTCGAACCATCACTGGCCATCACCAGATCCTCTTCTGCTCGCCTTGTCATTGAAAGAACCTGATTGCTGAAATTTGTAATTCGTTGTTAGAGAAAGACCCTATCATTAAAAGATCTTTACATGTTGGATGCCCATTGTTACACTTATGTAATTCATTCATATGGTTGAATTAGTAAATTTGAGCATGCAATTCATCGCTTTGAATCAATGAAATAAAAGGGTTTTGACCCCACTCTGGTGACATACAATATGGTTCTTGATCTTGACAGTAGAATTGGTGTAAACACCCCAAATTTTCCACCTTCGCTCACAAACCCCTTCCTCTTGCCACTGAGGGCCCGATCTCTAAATCCTTCAGGGAACCAGTTGGTCGACATCTGAGCCAGGGCTATTTAGAGCCCAAATTCTGACCCAAATTTAAATATTTTTAAATTCAATCTCCATTTCAGTTATCAATCTTCATCCTCGAACATGAATGATCAATTCTTTGTTTCTCTCCGAGGCCCGGGACTTCAAATCCCTCATCCAGTGTAAGACCCACGAATTTTTCTAAGAAATTATATGTTTGCATGATTTTGAGGTGTGTACTTTAATATGTTACAAGGTTGTAGCATGCAGAATTAGTTATAATTTGAATTATGCTTTGAAATTCAGTTCATAATGAGCGAGATCTTAAATCGCATAAGTACAGTATATGAGTTAGAAGAGCCCAATTCTGGACGAATTAACTTCTAAAAATTTTAAGGTAAATTCATAATATATGTATTTAGTTTGTTCCCGAATTTGGGACCTATACGACGAAAAAACATTGCCAGTGCATGTGAATTACTAAAATTGCATATCAATAGTACGCGAGTCATAACAAGAGCATTTCTTGCAAATGATGGGGAATGTTTCAAAGGAGCTTTGAACATTTCATGTTAATTAAGAATTTGAAAATGAAAATATGATGTGATGAAGTCATATTTTATTTTAAAGCCTTAAATGAGCATTTTATTTAATTATCATTTTTTTGGATCTGGAGTCCGACCAGACCCATGGGACGACCTTCAATGCGGACGGTGGTGGCCATGAGGACCAGCTGGTCAATGGTTGACCAGCTGAGCGGTGGCAGTATGGTAAGACTTTTTAAACTTTTTGAATCTAAGTCGTGGGTTGGCCAAGTGGGCGGCAACCCATGGCATTTTTGCAAGATTTCTAGTGCAGCCAAAAGGGTGCACATGCATTGGCTGGAAAGGGGCGGCACCTTGGGGGCTCCCCTTGTAAATTTCAAAGGTTTTAATGGCTTTTCAAAACCGTTTTGAGTGGCATTTTTGAAAAGGTTTTAAATCATTTCAAATAGAGGGATTTCGTTGGTGGAGTGGGCGGCCATGGGGGGGCGTGAGCAACCCCAACCCTCCATCTCCTCTACTTCCATCCCAACCACCCATTTAGAAAACCTAGGTATTTATTCCTTGAGGAAAGAGAGAGAAAGCCCAAAAGGGGCGATTTTTCCTCTCTCTCTCTCTCTCCCTTTCCCTCATTCCCTCTCATTCTCCCAAACAGTGGTGTGTGTTGTGTGGGTGCTAAGCACTATTTTTGTGGAAGCCATAAGCTTCTCAGCCGGAGCATCCTCTACGCCGGATTGAAAGCCGTCGGAGGTGAGATTTTCTCCTTCTTCCATTAGCTCCTTAGCACTTTATTTTAAAAATATATGGTCTCGTTTTAAAGCTTTGCACTTGAGGGTAATGTATGGGTTTGTTTCATGTTTTGAACAAAAATGACATGATTTCCCCTTTCGATGGTGTTTTCTTTTATGTTGCGTTTTCATTGTGGGGGATCTTGTTGTTCTCGTATGAATGGTGGGAGTTGATGGGTCTGAGCATGGTCTACTCGGTTGGTAGCCACCACTCATGGTGGAAGCGGCGGTAGCTAGGCTACCACCTTCCTTTTTGTTGCTCGTATGACGGTTCGGGCTTGCATCTAGCCGAACCCGTCACCTCTCTCTCTTTCGGTCTGTCACAGTCTGAACCAAGTAGGGTTCATACTAGACCTTAGGCACCCCCGGTCTGAGCTAAGGGCTCGGACAAAGTTGGGGTTGGCTCTCGCCGTGCCATTGCCAGCACCGCATGCTCGACATGCACTCGGTTGGCCATGGGCGTTGGCATCCTTGTGACAAGCGTTGGCTGCAGCGCCCCACCCCTTTTTTGTTGGTGCAACCAGCACCCTTGCTAGTTTGGACACCTCTGTCCAGACCAGTGCTCAGAATCCGAGCATGGACTCGGGTCTGAGTCAGACGACAGCAGCACCTGAACCGACTCTGGTTCAGGTGGTGCGCTTAGGTGCCAGTGTGCAGGCAGGTCTGGACCGAGCATCCATACTTGTTGTCGGGTTTGTATGAACCATCGGGTTCAGTGGCGTGGGTCTGGACCTTTGTCCAGACCAACGGGTTGCTTGATCCACGTGTCAGCAGTACCCTATACGGGTTCTCGGGTGGTATCGCTCCCGAGTCGCGAAGGGTCGTGCGACTGCATGTTTTGCAGCCTGAGTATGTGTGTTGAAATTTTGAGGCCAGAGCGTGGCCATAGTGCAATCCCTCCGTGGTGGAGTTGCTGCAGCAGTTGGGGGCAGGAAGCTACCGGTCTCCTGCCTTGCTGCGTTGCGGTTCCCTGGTGTCGTGGCCTCAATGGCCGGTTGGGTTAGCTACGCATCCCAATGCATTGCTCCTTTTTGCCTTGATGCAATTTAGCATATATTTTTTTCGGTCGTCGTGGAAAATGCGTATATATATATATATATATTTCTCATGCACATATTATTCCACTTACGTGCAACATGGTTGGCATTTTACGCGATCATATGGTTGGCGATGTACATGAAGCAAAGTAAAAATCATAGGCAATGTAACGATTCAAAGAAGAGCAAGGAAACCACTTGCTTAATGCTCTCGCACTTAATTGGAATTATTTGAATGCACTGGTTCGATAATTCAAACATTATGTTTCCCAATAAGTGTTCATGCTACTCGTCACTTACACCTTTCGCGACACATATGGACTTTTGGTTGCGCATTTAAGAAAATTTTTGATATGCAAGATAACTTGGGATAATGACATGTGGTGATGTTTGATTGCGTATTAGGCATGATGATGAGAGTGCATTTCTCATGTCTTTGAGACTTGGGGAAAGGTAGAACTCCATGGCGAGTTAGTATGGGCGATAGACCCACCTCGTGAGACAAGCTCACTAGAGATAACAACGTGACGGTATTCATATTTTTCTTGCTAAGTGCACCTCATGCGATGTATGTTCTAGAGAAGCCTTGCCTTAGATAGTCAGTTGATGAAGTGCTCCTTATTGTAATTAAAGGCTATCACAGCTACACTTAGTTCCTCTCTTTAGATATGCCAAACAGCATCACTACAATGCACATACATGTACGCACGCATTGTTTAAGTTATTCTACCTGCTTCAGTTATGGTTAAGTTCCATCAGCTCATTAATTGCAATATCACGTTTCTAATGCTTATTGTGATCAAGATGTTAGAGTTGTAGGTTACCTTGGCTAAATGTTTCTAACTGTCTCATCATGATGCACATTGTTTCGTATGGTTACATTACAAGTTCTCATACTTGTCACAACATGCACATATATGGCCACTTGTACATATGCACGGTTCACAATACTTTATTTGTTCTGCATGATATATTCTCTTGTGTTGTTACCTTGGCTAATTATGTTAATTGATGCATATTATGTTATGAATGCTATGATTTGCGCAAATGGATTGTCATGATTGATTTCTCACTAGCTCGCAAGAGTACTAACCCCGTTTTATGGAGCTACATGTGTTTTGACTTCTCGTGGTGCGATGGAGCTCGATGTGTGGCAGAGGATTGAACCCACACTTCTATAACATCGAAGATCTTGGCAGTTGGTTTTGTAAAAAGGGAAATGTTGTATCATCTTGTAAAATATGATAAATAAAATGTTTCAGTATGTTGTTCTCTGTAACCCGCCCAGATTTTCCACTTGTTTTCCCTTTTGATTTTTTTGCTTCGCACAATGTATTTCAAAAAAAAAATTACGCTAAAAATCTAAAGGATTTTCTAAGGTGGGATTCTAGGGCGTTACATCCAGGGTTTGCATTTTGCATCTTATTTCATAGCATTCCGCATATCATTTTATATCATTTCATTGCATGGCATAACATTGTATATCATTTTCAAGATCCAGCACTCTCATTTTCAAAACCTTCAATCCAGATTCGAGTTTTAAAACCCTCTTTTGAAATCAATTTCAAAAACCTAGGTTTTAAATCGACATTTGCCATTTGTCAACCCCCAGAATCTTATATTCCTTTATTTCAAAATATTTTCCTTAGAAAGCGATCTGGATTCATTTTAAACTCAATTTTAACTCATCTCAATTCTCGAATGGGACCCACGTAGGTGGTGTTGCTTCTGGATCACTTCTTTTATCTAGATTTCTCAAATTTCGGAGTTTTAATTAGATTAGGACTCTATCTTTTCAACTTTTTAAACTTTTTTAAAATTTTATTTTGGTTTTAAATCAGAGGTAGCCTTACTCCTTGTCCATTTTCTTTATTTTGGCCAAAATCTTAAAGATTTAGTCAGACTAGGACTCTATCAGAGAGTTTTAGTTGTGATTAGGACTCTACCTTTAATTTCTATTTTTATCTATTGTCAAGAAAATCTTTCAAAATCTTTCAAAAGAAATCAAAATTTTAGAGTTTTAGTCAGATCAGAACTCTGTTCTAGAGTTTCAGTTGGATTAGAACTCTAACCCTGACTTCATTTTTTAGAAAATCTTCCAAAAACTTCTTCATTTATCCTTCAAAATTTCAGGACTTCATTATAGAGTTTCAAAATTTTGGGACTCTGCCCTAGAGTTTCAGTTAGTTCAGAACTCTACTTTGATTTCAATTTTTTTACTTTTATTTCACTTGTTTTTCAAAAACAGATCTAATTCTCAGAGTTCCAAATGATTTAGGACTCTATTTTAGAGTTTTAAACTTTTAGGACTCTAACCCTGATTTCATTTTTTGTTTATTTTCACTAATCTCTGAGAAGATCTTTCAAAACATCTTTGTTTGTTTTTCAAAACCAAAATTTAAGAGTTTCAAAATTTCAGGACTCTAATCAGGAGTTTCAGGACTCTAATTTTCTCGAATTTATTCTTCACTTTTATTTTCATCAATTTTAAAAACTCTTTTTAAATCTTTAATCTAACCTTTTCGAAAACTCAGAAGTGGGGCCCACACACCTGACACCAAATTCGAGAGATTTTTAATTCATCTAGGACTCTAGTTGATTTAGAACTTTGATTTTTGCCTTTTGTTTTAAATCCTTTTTGAAAATCTTGTTTTTAACCCCTTTATTTTTAAACTTTAAAAATCATTTTCTGAAAACTCAAATGGGGCCCATAGTAGGTAGTGCCACATTTGAAAGAGGTTAGTTCAAGTTTGGTTAGTGTCCTAATTAAATTAGAATTTCAAAAAGATCAAAATGGATTTTAAAACATAACATTTATTTCCACTTTTTAAAACCTCATTTTTAAACCTTGAAATAATAGCTTTTAAAATCAAATGTGGGCCTACAGTAGGTGGTGCCACATTTGGACTTGTTTTAGGCTAACTACGATTCAATAAGGCTAATTAATGCCTTGTTAGGTTAGAATACCTCAACACCCCCCCCACCCACCCCCCCTTAATTGAGTTAATTAGGAAGAGTTTTGAGAGAAAAAAAACTCTCAAAATTCTAACCTAATGAAACTCTATAAAAAAAACTATAGGGGGTCGATCTCCACTTGATTTCTCCTCCTCTCCCTCTATCGAATTCACGATTCTCACTCCTCCAAGCTCCAGTCTCCTCCATTGAAGCTATGAGGTAAGGTCTTCTTCCCTTTTCTTAATTTTTGTTTATTTTTATTAAAATCGTCATTGTCGCCTCTTTTAGCATGCTTTTTCCTTTTTTTATTTCAAAAAATCATGTGAGGGCCTCAAAATGATGATCAACTGATGTTTGATGCTCCCTTACACATTTTGATCCATTAATAATATTTATTTTTTATTTATTTTAATAAATACCTAAAAAAGATCGAGATTTGATCCCTCTATGGATCAAATCCCTCTTTTAATGGCTAAATCAAATTCTAACTGTGCTTCCTGAATATTTTTTGTTTAATTCATAATGTTAATGTTTATTTTATTTGTTCAAGCATCCAATCATGATTCATTATATGGTTTCCATCTTTTTTATGATTTTGCATGTTTAGATTAGGGTTATTCATGCTTTATCGATAATATACGTATATTGATTCTAGCTACGCGGGAACAACATTATTTCATATGCATTTTTCAGTCAATAAAATCTAATTTTTTTAGAGTTGAACCATGCGTGTGTCAGTAACCCTTCATAAAAATTTTAGATTATTTTGAGTCTTGTAACTCTGTTAAAAAAATCAAAAACCAAACTCTGATTCATGCACTGTGAAAACACTATTTGGAATCAAGGGCGGCTTGTCAAGGTGATATCAACCTCATCGGAGATCCGATCAATGATTTGTAAAAAGCAATATGTTTGTAAGGATGTCTATCATATTCTGTGAAAATTTTAAATTTTTCTACGATCGTTTGCTATTTTTATTTTATCAAAAATTAGAACTTGTTTCACAAAGGTTGTTATATACTATTTAAGCCCTAGGTCAACTTGTGTGGATCGTATCTCCCTAGCCAAGGATTGTTTTCTTGATCCATAAGAAACCACAGATTCAGAAACATGACTAGTTTTATCAGTGTAATTTTTTTAATTTTTTAACTCAGTCTGTTATTTTTATTCAAACTGAAATTAGAACTATCTTTTCTAGAGTCGTTACGCGTTCACCAGAATCAAGAGTTTATTGCTGGAATAATATCTCTCCAACCGAAAATGCTTTTCTGATCTATAAAAGGGATTATTTTTGTTCAGTTGTCTAGTTTCTTTATGTAAAATTTTATAATTTTTACTTATTTTTTGATACCCAATTGAGGTCTGACACTATGACAGGCACGTGCCCGTGGGCGAAATTGTGTATTTTTATGTCTTTATTTGATTATCATATTTGAATAATACCAAAAACATATTTTTTTATTTGGTTTTAATTTTAAGGTTATTAGAAGTGTTCATGTCAATTTTTACAAATTTTGAAATTTATTTAATGTATTATTTACTTATTTCATAAAAATAGGATGCCCATGGAGTTCTGATTCAAGCGAAACACGAGCAAAACTTGTTTTTCTTATGATATTTCGATTTGTTTTTATAAAAAGTTTTATATTTTTAGGGTTTGATCATGTTCATGATCATATTAGGGTGCCCTCCACCCGATTTCATATTGTTTTGAATTCGTTTGATCTCCGGATTAAGCTTTTTACAAAAATATTTTCTGAGAAACCCTGTTTTACAATAAAGGTTAATTTTCAAAGGTATTTTAGTTATTTTTTCAAATTCTGAATTTTAAAGTTGTTTATTATTATTATTTATTCAATTCTGCATCATCCTTTATTATGTTTATTTCAGAAAAACATGGAAAAAGGCTTATATCTAGATAAATCCTTTAATTTCAGATATTGTTGGATAAATCCAGAAAAGCTGACATATATTCTCTAACAAGTTTGCTAGTTTTGCAAAGACACTCAAGACTGTATTTTTTTTATTTTTTTATTTTCTTTATTTTAATTTATTATTGATCTAAATTATAAACTTTAGAATAAGAATTTACTTTTCTTCTTAGATTAGAGTTGCATTGCATATAGTTTATTTTCCAAACAATGTTAACGTGTGATGAATGATGATTCATGCATATTCAAAATCACAATGGTCTACACGAATGGCACGTGTACTTGCTTCTAAAGAGTTGATAAACTCAGTGGGTTTCGTATTTGTGACCATAGTCAGAATATGAACGAAACCCAAATTTATCATCTTTTTCTAAGTTACAAACAGCCTACACTCTTAGGCTATCTTCAAAAAACATTGCATATTTTCAAAGCTTTTTCTAAGTATTTTCCCCTTTTAGAATCAAAATGAGCTATATTCAATACATATTCGTGGCCATAGTCAGGAATATGTGGTGAATATATTTCATCTAAATTCTATAAGGCACAAAATTCCTATTTATTAATGATTTTTCATAAATTCTTCAAAAAATATTTTCTCAAATTGCATTCATGCATCACTTAGATTTAGATGACATCATAAAAGGATTTCATAGGGCCATATAGCCATTCTTTTGAACAATTCAAAGATCCCATCTCAGAAAAATCAATTTTTCTCAAAGTCATCTAAGTTTTCTCAAAATTGATTTTTTCAAAACATGTGGCTTTTCTTCAGAAATCGATTTTCCTTTTCTTCAAAAGCATTTTCAATGTGATTCACGATTTTCAAAGTGTTTTTTTTCCAAGAATTCTCCAACCTTTGAAGCATACATCATGTTTTCAATTTGCATTTTTCAAAATTTTATAGCACATGTCTGATTCTTTGTGCATTTAAGAAATAGAACATTGATTTGGACAGTTGAGTAAAGAAAAGCACATGATTAATCCTTGGTTTGATTACCCCTAGTTATGGTGCCAAGAACGATTGAACCTCGTACTGACATGCGAGTTCCATTCCTCAGAATTATCCTGCATTTTAAAACGGAAGGCGAGTTATTTTTAAAATCTTTTTCAAAGGTCAGTTTGACTTGCAAAAGTAAAATTTTGCAATGATAACAATTGGGCATTTTTGGAATCAAATTTTGGGTCTTCTGGTTGAAATGAGAAGTAAAGGCTTCTGTTTCAATGAGTTCACTTATAGTATTGTTGTATCTACTTGTAGTAGGCAAGGTTTGTGTGAAGAGGGTGTCGAGCAGTATGGTTGTTCATAATTATTGTAGATCAAATAGTATGGAGAAGCAATTGATTTCATTTCAAAGATTAGGGAAATGGGTAGCATTTTTTATGATGAATTGTTAACAAAGCTGACTAGGAGAATACATGAGAAGGCAAGATCATAGTCTTTGATGAAAATAAGACACCCTAATGCTTGCTTCTTCACTAAAGGTGTCAGGTAGTTTTCATGGTCATTCTATCAAAGATTGTAATCCCACAGGTTAGCACCTCAAATTTTATGAGGTTGAATGACATGTTTACTGGTGGATAAGATGCATGTATCATTGATAAAAAAAAGGTTCCATATGCAATTGGACGCTCTATTATTTGTATGTCATGTTAAGTTGTTGTGTAATGAGTTGAACTGATTCTTTTAATGATAAAGGTAAAAGGCTAAAGAACAACAAGAGAATCAATAGAGAATGCGCTAGAAAACCTCAGACTTCTCATTTGTTCATTGTGAGCTGAGGTGCACTTTAAATTGATTGAAAATCGATGGATATAGATAACAATAATACAAGAGATATCATCGATCAGTTATGGACTCACGATACAAAATAAATAGTTATAACTCATGATGATCTTATCGATAGGTCAATAGATCAAACTCACGATAATACAGAAAACCTTATCGGTAAGGTTGTTGCAGCATTTTGGAAACTTATCATCAAGATGGCTTTCGGTTGGCGCTATCCGTTGAATGGATAGAGTTGGACTCTATCGTTGTGCTATCTGATCCTTTATCAAGATCAAGTTGATTACTCTTAACACCCCCCCTCCCCCCCCCCCCCCCCCCCCCAAAGTTCAACGGAGGGGAACACGCGTTGAGCTTGTCTTGAAGATCACTGAACTTAGCCAAGGAAAGCGGTTTGGTGAGGTTGTCAACAAGTTGATTGGTAGATGAAATGAACTTAATAAGAATATGGCTTTTACGAACATGATCTTGGATGAAATGAAAGTCTATTTTGACTTGCTTAGTTCAAGCATGAAAAATTGGGTTCATCGCGAGATTAAGAGCACCAATGTTGTCACACCATAAGATTGGCGAGTGACATGGTGGAAAGCCCAATTTCATGAGCAAGGCCTGGAGCCAAAGCAAGTCAGCAGTTATACAGGCAAGGGCTTTGTATTTGGATTTTGTACTAAATTGAGTTATTATATGTTGCTTGCGATTAGACCAAGAGATGACAGTGGGTCAAAGAAACACGACAAAACCAACTATGGATTTGCGGTCATCAGGGCATCCGGCCCAATCGACATCAGAGAAGGAACTAAGTTGTAAAGAGTCAAAGGGATGAATCAGTAGGCTATACTAGATAGTATGTTTAAGGTAGCAAAGTATGCGCTTGACAGCAGACCAATGTGCCTCTGTAGGTTGGTGCATGTATTGGCAAACGTTATTAATTGGAAATGTTATATCTGGATGGGTTAATGAGAGATATTGAAGTCCCCCTCAACAATACTCCAGTAAAGAGTGGGATCAGAGAAGAGAGTAGAGTCATCTGAGCAAAGCTTGGAAGACAAACTCATTGGAGTAGAGACTGGTTTGGCTTCAACCATAGATGCCCGTCGAAGTAAATTTAAGGTGTAGAGTTGTTGAGATAAGTGAGAACCATCCTTGGTGTAGCTAACTTCAACACCCAAAAAGTATCACAATTGACCAAGGTCCTTTATCAAAAAAGTGGATTGAAGACTAGAAATGAGATGTCGAATAACTTCTGGTGAGTTGTTGGTGATGATAATATCATCCACATAAACCAAGAGATAAAGAGAAACGCCTTTATGCTAAAACATAAAAAGAAAGACATCTGATTGAGATATAACAAAGCCATGAGAGATCATATAATTGCTTAGATGCTGGTACCATGCTCTAGGCACCTGTTTGAGGCCATAGAGGGCATGATCAAGTTTACAAATCATGATTTAGGTGATGAGGGTGCACAAAACCTGAAGGTTGACTCATATCGACATATTCTTCAAGAAAGCCATTTAAAAAAGCATTATTAAAATTGAGTTGATGCATGGGCCAATTAAACAAGATTGCAAGAGTAACAATAACCCAAACAGTGGTTGGTATAAGTATTGGACTGAAAGTCTCAAAGAAATCCACTCCTTCCTTCTTATAAAAACCTTTGGCCACCAGATGGGCCTTATAGTGGGCAACAGAACAATCAAGATTATTTTTAGTGCGGTAAACCCATTTGGATCCCATGACATTAAAGTGGGGCTATGGTGGGACCAAGTGCCAAGTGTGATTCTTCATAAGTGCCTCATATTCATCAGCCATAGCGGAGCGGCAGTGAGGGAGTTTAGCAGCCTGCTTGAAAGCAGTGGGTTCAGGGCATGGAAGCCAGTGAGGGTGATAGGGCAAAGAACTGAGAAAAAAGATTTAGGTATGAGAGAGCCAGTCATAGAATGGGTGATCATAGTGTGTGTATAATCCATAGGTCAAACATGAAGAGGGGATGACTCGATAGACATTAAACAGGTTGAGGGAGAAGACTGATCAAGACTAGGGAGTGACTCGGGCAAGGGCGCAGGAGGTGGCGACTGAACAAGTGGCAACAAATCAGTTGAGGATTCAGGTGCCACCAGCTAAATAGGTAAGGAATCATACATGGGTAGGGACTGATGGACCGAATAGGACAAACTCGGGTCTGGTGAAAGTTGGGCAAGAAAGGGCACATTGGGCAACACAAATGCAAAGGGGTGTAGTGGAAAAGTGAGAAGGACAATCAGGTTTGAGGAGGAGCCCGAATAACCCGAGTGGAACAGTGAGGTGGCTGAGGCAGGTGGATAGGGCAGGGAGCTCTCAAGGCCAAACCTCAGAGGTAATAAGGATGAAGAACTTGATAGACCAGGTGGAGACAGTCCCCATTGACTTTGGTCAGTGGTCGACAGTGGATTGGTTTTTAGGAGAAAGATTCATTAAAATAAACATGGTGGGAAATATAGGTGTGACATGTTGGGCGATAAAGACATACATATCCCTTATGCTTGGATGTATAATGAAGAAAGGTATGTGCCACAATTTTTGTTGAAATTTGATAGAATTGTAAGGTTTAAGGAGAGGATAACATATGGAACCAAAGACGCAGAAATGCTAATAAGTGGGAGTCTATTTAAACAAGATTTCATATGGTATTTTTCATTGAAGAACCAGTGTTGGCAGGCGGTTTATAACATAGGTGGTTGTTCTAAAGGCATCAAGCCAAAACTCATAAGAGAGGCAAGCTCCGCTTAGCATATTAAGACCGGTCTCAACAACATGTTTGGGCTTGCACTCAACTAATTTGTTTTGCTCAGGTATATGTGGACATAAAAAATGATGGAAGATCCCATTAGATTGAAGATAGTGCTCAAAATCAGTCATTGTAAATTCACTACCATTGTCTGATTGAAAAGTTTTAATAGTAAAATCAACTTGCTTTTCAACCACATATTTAAAGTTTTTGAAGCACTCAAATACTTGAGACTTAGTTTTCATAAAAAAGAGTCAAGAAAATCTTAAAAAGTCAACTATCAACCGATAAAATCTAAATCCTTCACGAGAAATAAAAGGAGTGGGTCCCCAAATATCTACATGTAAAAGTTTAAGAAGAGGTGAACTCATTGATTATGAAGGTCCAAATGGAAGTTTGTGAGCCTTTCCAATCAATAAGTTTTCATAAAACTTTATTTTATTGTTTCTACATACAAAAATAGCATTACTGGAATTTAAAAGGAAACGATTTTCATGTTGGCATGTATGAGCCGCTAATTCCACTGATCAAATGAAGCTTTGCATAGGTTGCCACCAACTTCAAGTCAATTGCTTTAATTGGATATAGGCCTGCATTGGACTTCGGACCCTTGAGTCGTATCTTATCTATCTACCAGTCCTTAACAATGAATTCAAAAGATGTGAATTTGAAAATGCAGTCATTATCCTTAGCAAACTGACCCATGGATAATAAGTTCTTTGCGGTATCAGTAACATGAAGAACCTTCTTTAAGATAAAATTTGAGTTTTTTGATAAAAGAAATAAATCACCTATATGTGATATGGGCAAAGTCTTACCATTACCAATAATGATAGATCCATTCCCTTGATAGGTGGATTTGTTTGCAAACTGTTGGTCATCCATTGTTAAATGATTGGTGGATCTAATATCTGGATACCCAGAGTCATCACCGCTTTGTTGTAGAGTCATTACAGAAAATGCTTTAGGTATGTCCCCGCAGTTTTTCACTACATGTCCTCGCTTGCCACAGTACTGACAAGTAACTAGTCCTCTCTTATTTAAGGAGCCTTGATTTGCATAATTTGAGTTACCTGGATAGTTGCGGCCTTGTCCCCTTCCTTGATTCCAATAGTCCCTGTAGAAGCCATGCCCTTAGCCTCTATCATGTGAGACAGTGAATACGGTTTGAGTTGCTTCTTGTTGCTTTGATGGTTTTGGATTCAGCAAGAGCACTCATCTTTCTTGATTGATAAGAAGATTGTATAAATCAGCAAACAAGTAATATGATTGATCGGTGGCTATTGACATGACAAAGCTCTTATATTTAAAAGGAAGAGTGTTGAGAGTGATTTGAACCAGATCGTTATCTCCAACAGGATGGTTGGCTGCAGCAAGAGTGTATGATAAGAATTTGATTTTGTTGAGGTAAGATATCCATATTCTCTTTTTTAATAAATGTGAGATCTTTCTTCAGCATCATAAGCATTAATGGCGACTGAGAGCCATAGGCTTTTTCTAAGCAGATCCAGGCTTCTCTAACAGTTTTGGTTCTCATAATCTAGCCAAGAATTGCTTCTGACACTATAGCTTTGATCCAACTTACTGCAAGCTAGTTAGATCTATGCCAAACATGATAGTTTGGATTGACTATTTGCTTCTCTTCATTACCAATGATGAACTCAGTGGTTGGGGTGATGACCCATCAACAGATTTGAGAAGATCTTGACTCAACATAATTGACTCTAGTTGAGAGCACCAGAGTAAATACTTGTTTCTACTAAGCTTTACTGAGACTAAACTCACAATAGCATTCCAATGGGTTGTCAGGACATTGGATGCAGCTAAACTAGAGGAGGTGAGAGTATCGGATGCCATTGATGTGCTCGGATGAGCGCTGAAGCTCTAATACCATAAAAGGCTAAAGAACAACTAGAAATTCAATAGAGAACATGCTAGAAAACCTTAGACTTCTCACTTGTTCAGCGTGAACTGAGGTGCACTTTAAATTGATTAAAAATTGATGGATACATATAACGATAATACAAGAGATCTCATCGATATGTTACAGACTCATGGTATAGACTAAACAGTTACAACTCACAATGATCTTATCAACAGGTTGATAGATCAGACTCACGATAATACAGAAAACCTTATCAGTAAGGTTGTTGTAGCATTTTGCAAACTTATCATCAAGCTGGATTTCGGTTGGCGCTATCAGCTGAACGGATAGAGTTGGACTCTATTGTTGTACGATCTGATCCTTTATCATAATCAGGTCGGTTATCCTTAATAAAAGATGCTTATATGAGTACATAATTTAATGTTTACCCTTTGACATTGTTCTGAGTTAGGCGTAGAGGGCAATAACCTTTTTTTTTTTTTGCCTGCTTATATGCCAAATGATCGCATTCCATTTTGATGTTTTTTTTGCTATAAATAATGTAAATGGCCCTCTAACCTCTGCTCAAGTTAAATTTTCTTGATAAGGGCCTCATTACAGAAATGGATCTTGATAAGTTTGAGATGAATATAAAATGGATCTTGATAAAGTAAACATGTTCTCCTTTTTCTTATGTAAAAACCCAACGTCTAAGTCTGCAAGCGGGTCGAAGGAAGCGATTTCACACGCAGTTGAGTTGTTTAGAGGATTGGATGGCGAGGTAACAAGCCTGCAAGAGCAAGTGAACTTGCTGATGGGACAAGTTACTTCGCTAACTACGACAGTGACCGCCTTGCAGGTTAAAGTTGGGGAGCTTCAGTTGAGGAACCGCACTTTGCAGTGGACAGTGACCCTTAATGGTGAAAATGGTGATAGGTCATCAAAGATAGATGTGCCGAGCCCAGCGAAGTTCAATAGTTTCAGAGATAGCAAGGCCATAGAAAACTTTTTATTCCAAGTGAAAGACTACTTGAACATTCAAAATGTATTGGCCGAGGACCTCAAAGTGAAGGTAACAACAGCTCCACTTGATGAAGATGCTATAGCTTGGTAGAGAATGAAATATAGTGACATGGAAAGAGTGAAATGTATAATTGATACCTTTGGAGCCTTCAAAACTGAATTATGAAACTATTTTATACTGAGGAATATACAACATCAAGCTTATCGGATGGTGACAAAATTAAAGCATATTGGAGCCTTGATATACTACATCAGGACATTCTACAAGCTCATACTAGACGTACCCAATATGCCAGATGAGGACAGATTCAACTAGTTTATTATGGGACTATAGTCGTGGGCATATTCTAAAGTGAAAATGAGCAATCTCGAGACTTTGAAAAATGCATATGTGATGGCGGAGCGACTAGTAAATACACAACATAAGTCCTTCACTCCATTGACTAAGGTTGAGAAGAAATCGAACCATGGAGGCAAGAAGAAGGATCGACATGACAATATGCGTGAGTCATCGACCCAACACCATTTCGATAAGAGGCAGAATTATAAAAAGCATAACAATAACGACAACAAGGGGTTAGTTGTGACTTATTGGTTCTGTAGCGATAGACATATTGAAAGAAAATATATGAAGCGCCTCATGAAGAACGATGAGCAAGCTAATGCAATGCAGGCAGAGAGTAGCGACACCGAGGTCGTGCAAACAAGGATGGGAGCCATGTGGTTAATTAATGCAGCTAGAAGTTGTGCAGTAGAGAGAATGCCAATCAGCAAAGAACTCATGTACCTAGAAGTCATTGCGAATGAGAAGTCTACTATAGCAATAGTAGACTCTGAGGCCATGCAAAACTTCGTCTCATGGGAAGAGTCAGAGCGATTGGGCTTGAAGCCCGGGCCAAAGCAGAGGACCATCAAGACAGTGAACTCTGAGGCCAAGCCAATCCTTGGTGAAGCAAAGGATGTGGCTATCCAAATTGGGAGTTAGGCCGGCATAGTCAACTTCTCAATGATGTCCCTGGATTATTTTTGAATGATTTTGGTCATGAAGTTTCTTTGCAGCTAAAATATGATGATGCTACCAAAGTTTAACTCACTAACAATCATGGGGACAAATACTTCACACACGGTGTAGTGCCTTACTCTTGGAGGTAAGTCTTCAATGCTATCAGCTATGCAATTGAAGAAGGGTGTCAAGCGAAGAGAGCAGACATTCCTAGTCGTCGTGCACACTGAAGAAGGAAATGTGGAAGAAGCAGTGTCGCTGACCCTTGCCCCATTGTTGACTGAATTTTAGAGAGTGATGCCTCCGAAACTACTAAAGTGTTTGTCGTCGAGATGCGAGGTTGACCACAAGATTGAGTTGACCCTTGGAGCAAAGCCCCCTGCCATGAGACCTTATTGCATGAGGCCGACTAAATTGAAGGAGCTACGTAAGAAACTGGATGAGATGTTGGAGGGAGGCATTATTCGTCCTTCTAAAGCACCCTTTGGTGCACTTGTGCTCTTTCAGGTGAAACATGATGGTTTTAAAAGGCTATGTGTGGATTACCGTGCATTGAACAAGATCATGATAAATAACAAGTATTTGTTGTCACTGATAACAAACTTGTTTGACCAGCTAAACAATGTTTGTGTCTTTTCAAAGCTAGATCTATGATCGGGTTACTGGCAGGTGAGGATTGTTGATGGTGATGATCCTAAGATGACTTGTGTCACTCACTATGGTGCTTATGAATTTCTAGTGATGTCATTCGAGTTGAAGAATGCTCTGACCATATTCACGACATTGATGAACAAGATCTTCTACCTTTACTTAGACAAGTTTATGGCAGTCTATATTGATGACATCGTGATCTACAACAGTAGCATGGAGGAATATGTTGGGTACTTGTGAAGAGTGTTTCAGGTACTGAAAGAGAATGACCTCTATGTCAAATAAGAGAAGCACCGCTTCGGCCAGGAGGAAATTAGCTTCCTTGGCCACGTCGTGGGATGTGGTTTGTTGTGCATGGATGGGCAGAAGATAAGTGCCATCAAGGAATGGAATTTGTCGACCAAGGTGCTAGTGTTGTGGTCATTCCTTGGGTTGATAAACTATTATCGGTGATTCAACTAAGGATACTCTCTCATTGTTGCGTCCCTCGCAGATTTACTGAAGAATAATCAGGTATAGCTCTAGAAAAGAGCCTACCAAGATGCTTTTGATGGCTTGAAGAAGGCCCTAGTGTGGGAACCAATTGTGTGGTTGTCAGACCACTCAAGACCTTTTGAGGTCCACACAGATGTTCCAAACTTCGTCATCGGCGAAGTTATTATGTATGAGGGACATCCAATTACATATGAGAGCTGGAAGTTGAAGGATGTGGAGAGGCGCTACATAGTGCACAAGCGTAAGATAATAGCCAGTGTGCACTGCCTCAGGACCTGGCAGTACTATCGTCTTGGTGCTTAGTTCATTGTTAAGACGAATAATGTCACCACAAACTATTTCCAAATACAAAAGAAGCTGACATCCAAGCAAGCTCGATGGCAAATATTTCTAGTTGAGTTTGACTTCGCTTTAGAGTATAAGGTGGGGAAGACCAATGTTGTCGATGATACCCTGAGTCGCAAGGCAAAACTGGCGGTTACGCAGGCGAAGCCTTCCGAAGTTCACTTGGAGGGTGCGTTACTGGACCGCATCCGCGAAGGAATGCAACATAAAACAATGGCTCAACACCTTGTCTCTCTAGCGCAAGCGAGAAAGACTCAACGATTCTGGTTACGAGATGGCCTCCTTATGACTAAAGAGGGATGTGTCTTCGTGCCGCGGTGGGGAAGCCTTCACCATGAATTGCTTAAGAAGTGCAATGATACATTATGGGCTGGTCATCCAGGCCATGAGCAGACCTTAATACTCCTTAAGCAGGGCTATTATTGGATGCAGATGAGATATGATGTGGAGGGGTATGTGCGAACGTGTCTCGTTTGCTAGCAAGACAAGGGGACCAACCAAAAGACTATTGGCCTCCTTGAGCCTCTACCTATTTTAGAACGTCCTTGAAAAAGCATTTTTATGGACTTCAATATTAGTCTGCCAAAGGTAGATAGCTTCAGATCCATCCTAGTGGTGGTAGATTGTTTCTCTAAGTATGTCACCTTCATCACAGTTTTCAAAGAGTGCCCTGCAGAGAAGACTGCATAGTTGTTCATCAAGCATGTTGTGAAGCACTAGGGTGTACCAAGAAGCATTATGAGCGATCGAGATGTTTGCTTCATGGGCAAATTCTAACGTAAAGTGTTTTAGCTACTCAACTTCGATCTACTATTTTCAACAAGTTTTCACCTACAGACCGATGAGCAGATGGAGCACATCAATGGACTGTTTGAGCAATACCTCAGGCACTTTGTTAGTGCCAATTAGAAACACTGGGTGAAGCTCATGAACGTGACTCAATTCTGCTACAATCTTTAGAAGAGTGAGTCTTCAAGCCACGGCCCGTTCAAGATAGCTATGAGGCAGCAATCGTTAACCCCACATATTCTAGCCGAACAGGAGAAGGGAAGGTCATCCTTCGCCTATCAGTTTGTTTGAGACTGGTACAAGCAAACCAAGTTAGTGAAGGTGTTTTTGCACAAGGCGGCTAAGAGGATGAAGAAGTGGGTGAACAAGCATCGTTGGCCTATTGAGTTCTGTGTTGGGGACTAGGTGTTGGTGAAGCTTTACCCAGATCGCATAGGCATCTTTCGTGGGAGACACCGCGTACTGATCAGGAAGTATGAGGGACCATTCACCATCACCAACAAAGTGAGCAACATAGCGTACAAACTGGACTCACCCCCAGACCTCAAGGTGCACCCAGTGTTTCACGTGTGCAACCTAAAATCGTTATATGCGGATGAGAGGGATTCAGAATGTAGCATTTCACAGTGCGCTCCTATTCTGCAGAGGGCCTCGGCAACACAACGGGCTGAGAAGTGTCTCAGCCAGATCCTTCGCCACAAGGTCAACTACTTGGGCAAAGCGAAGAAATATTTTGTACAGTGGGAGGAGACAGTAGAGCTGACGTGTGAGCCAGCATTCCGGATGAAGAGCCGTTATCCAAATGAAGTCAGGACCTACCATAAAACAGATGGCGCCGAGGGCGACACATGATTTGAAGGGGAAGCTTGTTCCCCTGTGACCTACTTTGTACAATTGTATCTAGAGTCTGTTTTGCTTTGGTTGAGTGTTGATGTAAGTGCTGAGTCACTTGTAACTTTCTCTGGGCCACCTTTGCACTTTGGTTTTGGTTGATCAATACCCTGAAAGGTTAGCCCGTAAATCTGAACTATAATAAGCTTGCAGGCAAAATTGTGAATGAATGAAAATGCGTTGAGCTTTCTTTTCTTCACCCTCGTTGTGATTACTTTCTAGTGATTGCAATTTCTCTCTCTGTCTATTATCTTTCATTCTTTTGTACTTCTTATTATCAAAGCTTCCACAACAGCAGGCGAGCGACGGGAAGGCTTGCGGCGGTAAGGACCGTCACGCTACACTGAGTTATTGAAGAAATAGGCCCATGACAACCCCAATCCGTCATATATGGACAATACTAATGATAATAATAATGTTATCAAGTAAACTCGTTGATATTCTAATAATCTATTGAGTGCTTCATGAATCGACTTCGTAAATGTGACGCCTATAGTTTATTGTTATAGATCATGTCTGTTGACAGTTATATACAGTCTTTTAGTTTAAATAAAAAAATACTCTCATACAGTGCACTAGGGGGATTCTCCTGAATGGACCCACCGTTTGACTGATATTCCATGTCAGTACCAACTTTTCTGAAATTTATGACATGGATCTAACTTTACCTGACAATGATCAAATAAGGACCTGTCATAACCTATTCCTAAACAGCGACAATTATGGATCTGAGAATCCCCCACGCTTCATCAAATGTTCTATATTGTTTTGCTAAAGGTCTAAATAAATTTTGGCAAATCCAGAATGACAGTTGAATCCAATTTAACATTCTATACTGAACCAAGTTAAGAAACATACTTAAGATCTTAAAATAAAAAACTTAATTGTGTACCAAAAGTCACAGCCGCAGTCAAAGCTTTTAAATTTTAAGGCATGAATGCATGGTTCTGCTTATCCGATCCCAAACCCAATTATAACGCATATCCAATATGACTTAGATCTCACCTATTGATTTTCATTACAAAAAATGTGATGCGTTCAGGGTTTTAACCCAAACATGAATGCAAAGATTACTTGGTTCCGAATTGGGTCTAGGGTTTAACCGAGATTTGGATACATGCTATCCAGAATTGAGATATGGGTCAGTTCGGTTGGGACCTGAGCACAACCCCAAAGGCGGGTTAGAAAGTGTAATTATTGTAATTTGAGTGTGCATCAAAGGACAATCATGGGTCTTTTTGTTAGGTAAGGATAAAATGATAATTTCTCTAACTTTTATACGTTTCCAACCGTTTGTTTTGACCGATATTAATGTCTCTATTTGACTATTGTCAAAAAACCTCATGTTCATATCAAGAATTTCAGAAAAGATAATTCTTGACATGGAATATCAGGCAAAAGATAAGTCCTTATCAGAAAATTACCCTTTGTTTTTGGAGAATAGATTTGGGCACCCAAGTTTCATGATACAGAACACCTCGTTATGTTTTTCTCCTTTTTTATTAAGACAGCCTCTATCCAAAGCGAAATTACTTGTATTAGATGGGGAAAAAAAGAACTGATAAAAATGTCCATAGGGTCTAATAAAATAGATAATAAAAAAAAAAGTATGACTTTCTACTATTTACTATCATTATTGTGTGAATGCATTAGGGATTCCAAAAGGGTGCGATTCATAATGGAGGTTTTGCAATTTTTGGTGTTCCGGGTCTGATCATTTTAATCTCAGTCTCCATTTAGTTGTTTCGGAAATAAACTGTTTGCATCCCTAGTATGCATGTGTGCGTGTGCACCCAGAGAGAGAGAGAGAGAGAGAAATGGAGAGAGGGAGAGGACCTCTTATTTGCTAAAGGAAAGTTTTCTTCTGGTTTTCTTAGGGAATGCTAAAGGAAAAGTTGCACCCTTTTACCAACGTGTCTGAGCTTGTCTGGTAGAAGTTGTTAGTGCACGTCACCATGTATTGGGACGTTGCAAGTTCAAAACCCAATGGTATGTTGTGTAACTAGTGGGGTCTGCCTAACCCCAGCTTGCCTTTCAAAAAAAAAAAAAAAAACACCCTTTACCAAAAAGTTCATTGAATATTTTTATGCGCCCCTCTCACAAGCACACAGTTGCACGCGCGACTTTTGTTCGCTAGATGCAAGTGGCACCACTATTGCTTCTTAGATCATGATGATTCTGAAGCCCACTGCGTAAAGGACAAAAAAAAAATGGTATAAAGCTTGCACAAGATATCTAACAGAACTTGGATGCTAGACGACAACTCCTTTCTTTTCTTTAATAAGATTGAACACCTTCAGCATATCCAAGCGTATCCTAATGACATTAACAACGAAAGATAAGATTGCACAAACTTGAGAAAACATGATGAATCCGCTTCCATGTGGACCAAAAGCAATTCCCCACTTGTTGCTTCATTTATCGGGAGAACACTAATGTCTTGACATATATATTTTTATATTATAATTGTCATTACATTTACAGTTGTATTGTTTTTATTTCATTTTAATATAAAAAAAGACTTTACATTAAAATGAGCACTGATTTTTAAAAGTACTATCAATTCAGTTAATGTGAAAGCTTTGGTAAGAAAAGAAGAATGAATTTACATATAAAAAATGGCTAGTGGTAAAAAAGAATGAGGGACACCAGTGTCAGCATGGTGCTTTCCCACTGATTTAATGTTTGTGAGAAAAAAATGTATCACTACCATGTTAGTCTCTCTCTTTTATTGATTTATTATATAAAAAACTGCACAAGAATCGAAAACTTGACTGTGTTGGTCTTAACTTGTCTTACTTATAGTCGTCATTCCAGCAGCATAAAAATGTGGGTGCCCCTATCAACCCCTAAAGAGTCTCTTGCTTTGCCTTGCAAAAGAGGGGGTTACATGGGGATTCGAACTTGTTGCCAAGAGCTCGATATCGTGTGGGCGACTCCTTGGGTCAACCATCTAAACGTCTAATTACAAGAGCAATATATAAAACAAGTGGAAAATGATCTAATTGAGTAGAAATTCTAGAGCTAAAAAATCTCACGCTCCACACAAGTCCTGAGAGAGATCTCCCAAAATCTTGGCACTGCATTTGTCCACACTTGAAACTATACAGCTTGGTTTTTGAAGCCCACATGTCTGCATAAAGACAACAGACCATTCACATGTGTAGATGCACGTGCCTGCTATTGGTTTGGTGAGATTTTGTTAATGCAAAAGAAGGAAGAAAATAATTCTGCACTGAAGAAATCATCCCTCTCATTTTTGCTTCACAGTGTTTGCTACAATATCTTGTTTTTAAGAAGAAATGCACATTGGCCTCCTAGGAAAAACCTTATCTATTAATAACCTTCACTTTTCCATGCTGTAGTTTTCAATCAAGCCGTGGTGGTGATGGTCTTGCTCCACTTTATCCTGTTTTTTTTCTGATCTTATGTGTACAGTTGCAGTTTAGTGGTACGAGCACACTGCATCCACTACTAATGATAAAGACATCCATTTTGCCAACTCTCTCTCTCTCTCTCTCTCTCTCTCTCTCTCTCTCTCTCTCTCTCTCTCTACACGTAAGCTGACTGTCCTAATTATGATTAGTTTGGTCCTATGCTCAGGTTCACTTTCAAAAAGTAGGTTCAATGTATGTTTAGATATCTCATGCAGTTATATGCTCTGATTCCTAGCGTCAGTTTTTGAAGAACAATTGCCTATGGACTCTATTCCATGGCTAAGAATAAGAAGGGGATGCAAGGAGCAATATGCAAAGTGTGAGGTGAGAAGTGTTTTTAAGAGATGCTTTATTATGTGAAGTACAAAGTGTTTAGGAAACATAAGAGAATGTGAATGTTGTGGGTGTCTTGAATTTTGGACCTGCTTCATTCATCATCAATCTAAAAAATATTTTGGTGATCATAATGGTATAGTTTTCAATGAGGTTTGTGGTGGTAGGGAAGGATTGGGCCCTTAGGTCGGAGCACAAAGCCTACCACAAATCTCTTGGGAGGATGCAGGGGCAGAACTCCCATGGTATAGAATTGTATATATATAGTTTTATAATTTTTCCTTTTGTACCAGTTAGTGTCCTTCGTCATATATGTAACCGTCATCTTTGAGAGATGGGCATAAGAGTTTTCCAGTATATTTGGGAATTAGAGTTTCGAGAGCTTTGTATCTTGCCTTTGTATTTTCTCACATTTTGGGAATTAGAGTTTCGGGAGCTTTGTATCTTGCCTTTGTATTTTCTCACATCTTACTAGTGGATTTTTGCTGATCCTTTGCCTGTTGACATAAACTTGAATGGCTAACCATGTAAATCTCGTGTCTTCTCTTGTTTTTTTTTCTTCTTTTTATCTTGTGATTTAACAGCAAATTGGAAACAATAATAGAGAAAATGAGAAGCAACATCACTTAAATGTATTCTTATTCCTTTTGCCCGAAATACCTTTTCTATGCACATTTTATTATTAAAAATAATAAGAATTTTATAATATGAATAGTGTATTTTCCAACATCAGCACGTTTGATTTCGTACTTAGGGAACTGAGATTCCCATAAAATTTCAAAAGCATGAAAGAAGTGTGTGATTTAGTGCCTTGAAAGTGAGCTTCCAAGATTTTTAAAGGCTTCATGTGATTATTACCACGAACTTATCTAGCAAAATGCAAGTTATCGAAGATGGCCATATTTCATAGTGTTTGTTATGGTGGGCCATATTTCATGAAAGAACATGAAAGTAGAAGGATGTCATCATCATCATCATGACCATCATCTCTTCTTGTCAATACTTATCTCAAGTTTGTTTGTGACAGAATATGAATATTGCCAACCTCTCGTGCATCGGATAACTTGTGTAATTTTGACATTATTGATTGTTTTGTTGAACATCACTAATGCTTCTTGTCTAGTCTATTCAGAATGAAAAGGATTGTATCTTTTGACATATAATGTTGAGCATCATATGCCGATCCTAGTCATCTTATTGAGTGCATCGTGGCCGTCCACATCCTCACCTATTAGCATGCATATAATCCTAAAGGCCTATTGAGTGCGAGGGATGAGAAGGGAAGTAGTTTTCCTGTGATTGGAACGAACTTTTACAAATGTATGTCAGCATAGGTGAGAGATGAGAAAAAGTTTTCATAAGGTAGAGGCAGCCTCAAGGGGTTTGTGGTAGTTGTTTGGGGCATAGGCTGCTAGGCAGGTGATCTAGGTTCAAGCCTCATGAGTGTTACCCTCTTACACAAACCGGAGCAAGGCAACTTCCTGAGGGCGAAGAGTAAGCACACGGAGTTTTAAGCTACCAGGTCAGTGATCGCAAATATGATAGGCAAAGCCAGCCCAACTGGGCCTCTGATCATGGGGACAGTTTCTCACAGAGTTACCGGAAGCGCCTAGGTAAGTGGGGAAGCGCACTTCCCCAAAGCATGCTTTAGAAGCGCGAAACATCGTCTTTCTGAAATATGCGGGGAAGCGCCCTTTTTTAATGGAAAGTGTGCTTCCCTTTAATGAAAAATGTGGTTTCCTTTTATGGGAAGCATGCTTCCCCTCGCTTCCCTCTCGCTTCTCCTATTTTTTCATTTTTTTGTATTTTTTATTTATTTTTTCGCTTTTCCGCTTCCTAGGTCGCTTTCGGTTTGCTTTCTAGGTCACTTCCGAGACAATTCCCGATTCGCTCTTAAGTGGTCCCACGCTTTCCGCTTCCTAAAATTTTGAAAGCGCCTCGCTTCCTCGGCTAGCAACCATCCTCTGTGTAATAATAATAAAAAAAAAAGATGTGAGGCATGACTGAAAATTCACATGAAAAAAGAGAAGATGTGAGGAAGCTAGGGCCCACACCTGCCAGGCGTACACCTTTCCTCCCTTCCCTTTTTGGTGTTTGTTTCATCAGTCGTGGCAAAAGTATCAGCTTTCCTGCCCACTCAACATTTTTCCATCAGAAATACGTTGAAACAAAACGGTCCTTATGAGAAAAGATTGTATCCGTCTAAATACATTTTGGTTGGACGGCTAGGATCAACATATGACATACGATCCTTTTTCTTTCATATACATTGAGGCAGGTGATCATCCTCAGTATCTTCAAATCTTGTTTCATATGACACATTAAATCACACATTAGCTGGGAAGGACCATATGTATCAGATTTTCTCTATGGGATCGGGCTGTTGGGCTTCCAAACTCTAAACCACTCCACAACTTCAAGGAAGGAGAGAGAGAAGAGAGGAGTGGGGGAAGCACGATACTTAAAGTGCAAGACACGTCCACTTTTTTTATGACTAAGACATCTTTTACCAATCAACTCTGACTCGATTTTGCTAATAAACTAGTTAGAACTCATAAAAAGACTTGTCGGTTTCAGCTTTGGCTCGGGTAGGCCCGTAAAGGCTTGCACATTTTGTAAGATATGTTTTTCTTTTCCAAACAAATAAATTGGTTGCTAGGCATAAATGAGAATTCATTCTTTGATTTATCATTCTTTGGGAAAAAAAACTCCCCACCTTCAATTATCATATTTATTTTCATTAGTTCCCAAAATTCCACCTACATTATACAAGTTTGGCAGCTTGTTTTTTAGGGGACATATTTGTCATTTCAAGATTGTGACTACGTTTCAGGTCATCTACCAAAGCCAAAAGACCCAGGAGCCAACTTTGTTCATTAGCCCTCAACAGGGGTAAGTTGGTAATTTGGTATGGCATCGAGTGGGCCCTCCACCTCCTTGTCTCCGAAATCTCTCAAGTAGCACTCGAACCTGTGGGCCCTACTCTCCGGCATGGACACCAAAATGGTAACAGCGTCCGGGTGGCCCACCACGGGTAGGAACACGCACTGGACCTCGCTCGAGATGGGGCCCACATGTGCAGGCAGCCCCGACCCGAAGTCCACCCGCTCCAGCCCGAGCCGGGACCACTGGGTCACCACCAGGCTCGAGCCCAGGTCCACTCCCAAACGGTGCTCCTCCAGCAGGTCCACCACCGACCGCACATGCTCGTCCGAGAGCGCAGCCTTCTTCGCTGCCTGCACTGCCCTCACGGCCCGATAGATGTTGCCGGATCCGAGTGACTCCGAGTCGCACTCTGCACAGCCAAGCACAATTGCATTCCCATAGTATCCTATCGGCAGGGGCGGATCAAGCCGGGCCCGTACATCGGCGGTGAACAGGAGCTTCACGGCCTTCCTGGCCATCACCCGTGTCCAACACCGCCACACGTGCGCTGCAAGCACCTCGAAAGATGTGCACTTGAGCGAGGGCATGCATAGGCGCTTGAGCTGCAGGATCAGGTCGGGTCTGAACATCACCGAGACTGGAACCAGGGGCTCGGCTGGAACGCAGCTGCGGTCTTCCAGGCAGGGTCCCGATTGGGGTTGCACGAATTCCGGGTGGGGGAACTGGACCCTGAGCGGGACCCTGGGCTTGAGGGCTTCCCTGCCCCAACATGGTGGGACCGAGATGGGGGAGGTGGGATCTCGACACGTGTCGGCCCAGGCGTGAAGGAATTGAGAGCTCCCTATTCCATCGCATACACAGTGACTGATGCCCACGCACAGTATCAGCCCTCCACATCTCAGATGGGTCGCCTGAATGGCACAAACGTAAATATTCAGATACCAAGAGGATGGTCGACTCTTTTTTTTTTTGTTTAGCAAAATTACACATATACCCTTTAGGAACATTTATGTTATTGCAAATTTTTGGGCGTGCTAACCTTCTTAGGTGTATATAAAATTGGAATTTAGAAATATTTTCCACTCATCTTGAATAATTTATATTCTTCACAATGGAACAAACATCGTGCATCTTGTGGGCTTATCTCTAATTTTGTGCCGTTGCAAGTCAAAAGAAGAAAATATTCGAATCCTTTGAGGAACAAACATAATGAAGGACAGCTAAATGACAATCATCTATGACATCTTACCCATTTAACATCACAAAGATACGGATATGACTCGACATGCAACATGAGTCCAAATTTTTTTTTTTTTAAGAAATAGACATTAGGATATTTGGTTTTTTTTTATTTTGTAATCAATAAATAAAAACTCAATTTGTTATTTTAAAAATAAAATACATATTAAGACTATTAAAAACACTAAAATAATTCAGGGACACGTGGCCAAAATAGCGTGTCCCCGTGACACATTAGAAAAGCTATAGAAATGGGCTTTCTATGGGTAAACCCCAAAAAAAATATAAAGAAAATGATAATTATCGAGCCCATTGAGAATTGTTATTTGCAAGGAATTTTCACTTCCACATCCAAACGCACCCCCAGACTTTTGGGCACACCTCCATAGAAGCCAACTGGCATTAAGGAACAAGAACAAGGGTAGTTGTGTCCCCTGAAAATAATGGGGCATCTTGGTCATTAATGTTTTCAGGAGCAGTTTTGGTGATGGTCCTATTTGGCGGGTCGCTGCGTTCAAACAAGTTGGGGACCAGAAAAAAGGACCAATCGATAGAAAAAATCAAGTTATTATTCCATCTTGTCGAAGGAAAATATGGAATTTTTTGATAAAAAGGATGGGAAACTGACCTATTCCAGAAGTAGGGCGTTTGAAAATTCAACGGGAAATGGATTTCATTTCCATGGCAAAGGAAATCTACACAACTCGTGTAGTGTACATCTCAGCTTCTCTCAACAAAAGGGCAAGTTGGTTAGAGGAATAAACAGGGTTATCCCATCATGACAGCATTGTTTTTTTTATTTTTAATTGGAGAAACCGCCACAGGCGCACAGAGACCTAGCCCCGATGGCTCAGCCTGCCGTACCAAAGGTGTCTGTCCATGCCAGCTTAAAACTAAGCCCTCGACCCTAGAGAGTCACATGGGATTTGAACCTAGACTACCCTTTAGGTCAAACGGTCTAGGCCCCATTATGACAGCATTTTAGTGGGAAAAAACAAAAACAAAAAGTTCTTGGTGTATTTTTTTATAAAATCTTTGAAAATATAAAACCCCAAAAAAATATCTTATTATTAACACTTTTTCTTTTTCTTTTTTTGAATAAGCAAAGCCGGGGGTTAGGCAAGCAAGACCCTTAGCAGAAAAGGCTAGTCCGGTCATTTTCTAAAAGATTCAGGAAATAAACGTCATCTAAAAGAAAACCAAGTAAACGGGATCGACTCAACAACGACACACAGCGGTCGTACGTGAGGGGTTGAGCGAGGGTAAAAGGACGAAAAGGTTCTCGGTCGTTTACCTGAATAACGAGGGGAGGGAGGGAGAGGAAGTCCAGGCCGGGCGCCCGGTAGAGGAGCTTCCGCCAGGAGCGGGAGGGCGACCTGACGGAGCGGAGGAATTCGTCGGCGGAGACGTCCATGAGGGCCTCGGAGAAGAGTGCGCCCTCGCCGGAGCACTCCACCTCGAGCTTCTCGGGGTCGACCGAGCTCCGCCTGAGGCGGCCGGCGAGCGGGTAGTATCCGACCAGAACGGCGGAGAGGGAGGAGCGAAGGGAGGGGACGTCGGGGGAGGAGCGGAAGAGGAAGAGGTACTTGATGGAGAAGCGGAGGAATCGGTGGTCGTCGAGGTTGGAGAGGTAGAGCACGCCGTTGGGGGTCGGGGAGAGCGGCGGGATCAGCACCGGCGGGCTCAGCAGCTCGCACTCCGGCAGCTCATAGCAATTCGGCATGCTTAGTTTCTTTCTTGAGTGTGTAGAGAAAGAGAGAGAGAGAGAGAGAGTTCAGTAAGAAATGAAAATAACGGAGGGGGAGGGACAAGGAGAAAGGGAGAGCAGTGGGTTCAGATGTGTGGAATGTTGGGTGTGCTTGCCCTTTGAAACTGATGGAGTTTATATAGACGAGAGAGAAAGAGAGTGACCATTGGATTTCTTTTCTTTTTTAGTTATACTGTATATATAAAGAGAAAGAAAAGATAAGGTGCTCACTCTTTCTCTCTCTTATTGGTAAGGAACAAGAAACTTTCATGTTGAGATCTCGTTTTTTTTTAATTTCCAAATAATGTTGAATTGAGACCAGGTGCAATGTGATTGCACACTTTAAGCATGCTGCTGCACCTCGTTACACAACATCTCGTACCAAAGATGGTGGGTGGTAATGTGCAGTAGCATAGTAAAAAGTGTGCAATCACATTGCACCTGATACTCCTTAAGAGTTGTCTAAAATGACAGGAGCAAGTGCAGTGTCCTTATCAGTGATCATTTCTATCTCTTAATAGATGGTTTTTTGGTCCTTATCAAGGAAAGAGAGTAGGCACACCCTATTTTTTCTTTCTTTGTATATATGAAAAAATAAAAGAAACCAGTAATAACTCTCTCTCTCATCCTATATTTATTTTCCTTGTATATACAAAAAAGAAACCCAATAATAACTCTTTTTCTCTCAGGGAAGAATTCAAATTGGCTAGAGGTGTACGACAAGGTTGTCCTCTAGCACCTATCCTTTTTAATATCGTGGCAAATGATTTACCTATTCTCATGAAAATGGTAAAACAAACAGGCTTCTTGGAATCCTTGGGCATTCCTGGTTTTGTTGGTCACACAATTCAATATGCAGACGATACTTTAATATTTGGACATGTGAATGTTAATCAAATGTTCAGGTTGTGCTTCATTATTAAAGTCTTCGCTGCAATTCCAAGTCTTCGCTTGAACAAGAGTAAGTGTGCTCTGTTCTTACTTAATGTTGATCATCTTCTCCAATCGACTGCTGCAAGGATCTTCAATTGCCCAATATTCGACCTTTCTGTCAATTTCTCGGGTCTATCGTTGCACTCTCTGCAGTCAGCGGAAACTTCTGCTTGGATGTCTACTATAGAGAGGGTGCAAGGGAGATTGCAGGCTTGGAAGGCTCGATATTTATCTTTTGCAGGATGATTGACGCTCATTCGCCATGTTTTAGCCCGATTACCAGATTTTCGAATGAGCATGTCCATTATACCGACGACAGTAGAACAGACGATTAACTGTTTGCTTTCGCACTTCCTTTGGTCTAGGAATATGTCGCACAAAAAATACTTGCTTGTTTCTTGGCAATAGATCGTCCTTTTGAGGCAGCAAGGTGGCTTGGAGATTCCAGTTCTGAGAAAGAGGAGTATCGTTTTAGTCTTGAAGTGAGCTTGGGAAGCTTCCACATTTCAATCTTCTTGGGCTACATTTGTTAGGCAAAAATATAGTAGTCTACATGACTCCCTTCTTTCCACGCCCAGTTCAGTGTGTCATTCGTCCCTCTGGCTGGAGTGGTGGAAGACACTTCGGTCCTTCAGTGACAGAGATCTTAGGCTTGTCCATGATCTGTCGTGGCTTCACTGAGCCATGGCGAGCGGAGATAGGTTCTCCATTAAGCAACTTTACCATTCATTGTTGCCATCCGGGATAGACTGGTTTCCCAGTGATTGTATGTGGGGTAAGGGGCAAGCTCTAAGGGCAAAAGCTTTGGCGTGACTTGTGGCTCTAGATCGTGTTTCAACCCAAATTAATGTCAGGAAACGGGGGATTCAATTTCCAAGCATGTGTGTTCTTTGGTAATGTTGAATGGTGAATGTTCTCTCTCTCTCTCTCTCTCTCTCTCTCTCTCTCTCTCTCTCTCTCTCTCTCTATATATATATATATATATATATATATATATATATATATATATATATATATATATATATATATATATATATATATATATTATGCTGAAAGTGGTAGTTGCCTAGTGCAAATAAACCTGTGTTGAGCACCCATCTTATGCTCATCATAGACGCTCCAGCGCACGTCCTGTGTAAAAGGAAACCTTAGCGATGCTTTTGAAGCACTTTTAAAGTTCAAAAAACTGTTGAGACTTTTAGGTGCTTCAAAAGTGTCACTAAAGGCTCTTTATACCAGAGTTGTAAGACAAAGAAGCGATACGAAAAGTGAAAGCGGGAAGCGGGGCACTTCTAAAATTTTAGGAAGTGGGAAGCGAGGGACGACTTAAGAGTGAACCAAGAAGCGTCTCAAAAATGACCTAGGAAGCGTCTTCGAAACGACCTAGGATTCGAGTGAGAAGCGAAAGGAAAACGAATAAGAATTGAAAGGGAAGTGACAAATACAATTATATATTTTTATTTTATCAAAAAACAAGATTTATATTATCATTGACAAAATAAAACATGTATCTAAGATAATAAATAATATAAGTTGCAATTATCTAACAAATGCATCATATTGCAACTGTCAAGCATTTAAAAAATAATACATCAAGAGAAAATCATAATTCACATTCTTGTTGCAACCATTTAACAAATCCACGAAAGTACTAAATAATACATTAAGAAAATAAATAAATTTGATTAAAAAATATACATTTTCAACGAAAGAATCAAATGGCTTCTTATTTGATGTTGTGATTGTTGTAAATCTTGTGATTTCTATAACATAGAAAATAAAAAATCAATAAACTCAAAGATTGCATAGAGATATAGCTAAACTTTTAAGCTATAAACTTTTAAACTGTAAATTATAAGTTAAAAGTTCTAAACTATATGCACATTAATTATATATACTAGTAAAAAATGAAAGTTGAAATTATATTATTAATCAAATGTAAAATCTATTTAGCCAAATTATCAAACAAGAAGCAGATCCATTAGGATGTTATAGATTAAAAAAAATCACACGTTAATTCCTAGATAAAAGACATAAAAGAAAATAGACACAACATTGATCGTGAAAGTATAACATACATTAGTATGTTTTGCATTATAGCACTATTCTGACAGTATAAACTCAGTGGCTCTGATGCAACGAGTTGATAGAAAGAGTAAAGAAGTAAACCCACTCTGTGCAAAAATAAGACGAAAATCCTATTGACATGTAAAGCTTATTTGCAAATTTTGCAGTGTAAAGTAAATCCAATTTCAAGATATTCCTATCTATCATTCATAAATATCATTTTGCATATTTTGCAAATTCTGCAGCTTATTTGTAGATTCTGCAACTTATTCTGCAACTTATTTGCTCTATCATACTAAGAGTTCCTGAGCTCGAATCCGATAGGAATTAGTAACTTAAACAAATATGAAGAAGAAAAAAATGTATCAGCTCTTTCCAACATCGAACAACAACCAGGTGGTATTCCATGAAGAATGAAACCCTTGAAAACAGTGAGTGTTTCTGCAAACAACCAACAACACACATTTTGCTCTCGTACTCCCTATGGGAATGGAAAACTGGATCATTTTCTACATCGGTGGATGAAGAATCGATAACATAAGAAAAAAATGTCACTCTTCCACCTCTCCTCTCCATTAAACCAGTCGATATGAGCATTTTGTGTCTTCGGCGGACACATCTGGTAAAATCACCACTGGCACTGCTAAACTGCACCAGCCAGTAGAATCAAGGTGTGGCTGACAAATAAATAGGAGTGACGGTCGTCAAAGAAAGGCATCCCCCCCCTTTCCCCACTGGGATTTCACTTTCCTTATCTATGTGTGCACTGCGTCAGCACTGGCGAAAACAAAGAGGTTGGCTTTACGGAAAAAGAAGGGGCGGGGGGGGCCTTTTTTCAAAAATTTATGGTTGACCATGTTCCCAGAAAGATTTAAGGATCCATATGCTTAGATTGGAATTGGAAGTTTCGGTAAGAGATGAAGAGTTGTGGGAGATACGTGATGGAGAGATAAGACGGAGATACGTGAGATGGAGAAACGGGTATGTACCTGAATGGATTCATCATCGGTCGGTGGAGGTCGTCGGACATCGGTGCAGGTTGCCGAATTTTGGATTTTGGATTTTGGATTTTGTCGATCGATTGCCAGAGAGAAAAGAGAAGGGAGAAGGAGACTCGGATTCAGCAGAGGCGTGAAAAAAAAAACTAAACCCTTTCGAGTTTTGTTTTCACGAGTTTTTTAAAATCTCTTTTTTGCCCTTACTAAAAAAACTCATTCTTTTAAATTTTTTTGAAAAAACACTTTAACAAAAAGGATAAAACAGTAAATCGTACCCTGCTTACCCCCTTAATGGGGTGTGTGTACCATATTAAAGGGTACGCGTACCACATTAAAGGGGTGTGTACCCCATTAATGGGAGATGCGCTTCCCAAAATAAATATGTGTTTCTTTGTGCATTTCGAAAGTGATGCGTTTTGCGCTTCCGAAGCATATATCGGAGAAGTGTGCTTCCCTTACTCTACATGTGTTTTCGGTAACTCTGCTTTATACACTAGGCGCACTGCTTCGTGCAAGCCTGTGATGGACGCTCACCAGTGTGCCCTGTGTAAGGTCAAAATGTTGCTGACACCTTTCGTGGCGTTTCAAAAGCATCGCTAAAGGCTCTTTTTTTTATATATAGAGCGTGTATTGAGCGTCCATCACACGTGCACAATGGATGCTCAATGCACGTCTATTTACATCAGGTACAAAAAGCGTCAGTCAGCTACCACTCACTCTATATATATATATATATATATATATATATATATATATATATATATATATATGAGTTTATATCTAATACAATCGGTTGTAAGTACAGTCTAATTAAAATCTGTTTTGACTCAATCTAACCTCAGATGTATTTAGCAGCATGCTCGATTGAGTGAGAAAATATCATTGGATCATGTTTTCCGATGAAAACACATTTTTTTACCCAGAAAAGTATCACACATCATAGGCTGTTGATTTTTGGATCGTCAAAACCTATACATAGATCGGATTTCAACGATGCAAAAGCTGGTAGTCACTAAAAAATACATATAGATCGCATCTATGATGTTAGATGTAACAAAAAAAAAGTGTGCTTTGCTAAGTTGCACATGCAATCGATTGTAGCAAATCTTTACCATGTACATGTATTATTTCTTAAATAATCATAAACATAAAAAAACATGTGAGAAAGTGTTTGTTTAATTGGTATGAACCTGCAGATGTGTTTCATATAATTTACTTGACAGAGAGCACGTTTTAAATGAAGTATTTTTCAAGTTTAGAAGTCATTTTAGAGCAATAAAAAAATTAAACATTCATATTTTCCTGAAACTAAACGATGAAAAAAATAAAAAAATAAATTACATTAATTTAAATTAAAACACAACTTTTAGTAAATAAAGATTATAATGCATAAACCAACGGCTCATAATCTTTATAAATATTCAAGCATCCAAAACTTGTCTTTTCCATCAAAAATACATAATTCAATAGTTGGTTCTTAACAAATTCAGCACATCTACATAGTTGGAATTGTAAAAAATGTGTTGAAAATGCCCAATTTATATGGTGTTTTTATATTTTTAATTCTCATGTATATATATATATATATATATATATATATATTGATTGCGCCGATTATTTCTCCTCAAAGAATACCTTTAGAGAGAGAGAGATGGGAAAGTTTTGTGTAGTTGCAGTCATGCTCCACGAGAATGTGAGGGTCATGTCAGATCTTTACCTGGATTCGGTGGTACGATTAGATTCTTGGTTCGTATGAAAAAGAGGGCGAGAAAGCAGGGAGAATATCGGTTGATATGTAAGGCTTTATTTGTTTTAGGATAGGAAAGCTATATAGTCTCATGCCAGTTTCCCTTCTCCCAAGATCGACACAAATGTTCCTTTCTTATTTTGTTGGCTTATTTTATATTAACCAACATGTCCCTCAAATACTCTTGTTAAACTTATCATTATGCAAATAAGACTTCACACTATATGCAGCATCGCTGCACGGTGGACATACAGCAACCTGCCTGACAGCCATCCATTTTGGTATTTCTGGCTGTGGAAATGGAATGGGTGCGTATCTCAATAAATGTTGAGATGGATAGTCAGAAGCCGATGCATAAAAATGACCTATGCGAATAAAAAGGCATGTTACTGTAAAATGATAATATTATTCAAGATTACAACCGTAAACATTCCTCGTTCGTCAATGCAAATAGAAAGGCGAATTGTATAATAGAACAAAACTTTATGCTTCTTTCGTTCCACCATTCATCTATGGAGGAAAGATGAATCCCCTCTACCTACCTGCTGGGGAAAAGCTAGCTTGATTATCCAGTTAATTGACTAAAAACTCCAAGAGCTCCTTTTTTTGTTTTTTTGAAAGGCAAGCTGGGGTTAGGCAGACCCCTACCAGAGCAACAACCAACCCATTTCGGTCGAGCTTACTCATTTACATAACTGAGCGAGTTGAGACTTAATTAATTAGACTCATTGACTTAAACAAGACAAGCTCTTAGCAAATCTCATGACCCAATTTTATTTGGGTTCAGATTAGGGTTTGGGTATAGGTAAAATATTCACCAATATGGGTTAATGAACTTCGTTATATTTTTTCCAGAAACTACTAAGGTATTGTTCAACATACCATTGGGTTTTGAACCTGCAACGTCCCACCACAAGGAGACGTGCACTGATAGCTCCTACCAACCACGCGGCCGTTGGTAATGTCATTAGTCACTCTTGCTGCATGGGATCTGCTTTCCTCACATTTAGTAAGCAAGTGGATCTGGTTCTTCCTCGATGATTCAATCCTAAGTGATGCTCAGGAGCACTTGAAGTAGCTTCCTCCAACAATCCCATTCTCGGTCCCTGATATTCCTACTTTCAGACATCCATACAGCTATCAGAAAATTTTCATAGGAATCTCGAGCCCCAAAACCCATCCTTCACCATCTTTCAGAAAATCTGCTATATGAGTTTCAGCCATATTAGGAGAAACCCCAGTGCCCATTTACTTTACTGAATGATTGATGAAAAACACTATTTTTAGGACAGAATAAGGCAGGACACAGTACTGATTTTCAGCTATAGTGAACTTACTCATCTTTTCTAAAGTCCCGTACAGTCCATCAATATGGGAAAGTAAAGTTATCTTATGCTTCAAGCCAGCCTTAGTGCACCAGCTATAACCATATATATATATATATATATATTCACATTCATGACGCCATTGCTCACATCAACAAACCGAAGGACAAAAAGGCAAAAAGCTAGCAGGACACCAAGATTGTAAGGAGCTAGGGATAGCGAGAGAAAGATAACATGTAGCTGAAGTTTCTACAGAGCGTGGTATTCCAAATATTATGAGCGGATCTGTTCATATCTTGATATCCAAAAAGAATTCAAGCCATGATTGTGGAAGAGAGGGTGGGACCAATGTTGCTAAAATCGATTAACAATGTGGATCGCTTTCTTTAAAAAAAAAAAAAACCTTCGGAATCGATTAATCAACAACTTTGCACCATCAGATGACATGTGATGACTCGGCCAATTCAGACCAATTTTAACAGCATTGGGTGGGAACTTTTGTTGCACAAAACACATTCTCGTGGTGAGCCCAGTGAGCCCGAGTTAAACGAGCCAAGTTTGTGCTGGCTTGTTTATAAAAAAAATACAATGGTTTAGAGCTGGAAGAAATAGGAGTATAAAAAAATACATGTAAAATATATTTTTTAATACCTAACGAGTCAGCCCGAGCATAGAACCTATTGTTCATATTCAGCTTATCGAGCCTATTTTACTTTAAGAGCCATTTCACAGCCCTAACCACGGGCAACTATCACTAAACTTGTCTTTGAAACCATAAACCAAAGTACCAAATGTTAAGAAACTCGTCTCAATTACTTCAAAAATGTGTATCATCTTACATATATAGAAACACGTTTTAATTACATTATAAATGAGAACAAGTTCATTTCTATTATCATTTTTGCATAAAAACAACAATTTCATTATATAAAGATAGTATTTTTATTAAAAGTAATAAATATTATAATTTGTGAAAAACCATTCTACAATATTGATTTATTTACATGTTATGTTTAACCATTTTAAAGTATCTTTCCAAAAATATATACTTTGTATCAACTTTTGATAAACTCGTACCAATTCTTCTAGAAACTGTATTAATGTATATTAGAAACTTATTTTCATATATTAGAAACTTATTTTCATATTTTTCAGGATCCGTTTAATATGCCTTTCAAATAAAAATGTACCAGAAACTTTTTAAGCCCTCACGTACCCATACCAATACCCGTACCCGTTTCTAGCAACTATGGGGATAACTCGTGATTGTTACCAAGTTGAAGGAACCTCATAAGTTTGAAAACAAGGGTGTGAATCCTTTCTTGCAAGGCGGAAGCCAAGTCTGCTCTCTAGTGGGAAATGGCGCGGGCTTGTGAGTGATTCAAGTGATTTTCCTATATTATAAAAAAAACATATATGAAGAGTAAACTTTGACAATTTTTTTCATTGGTCTCCAAAAAAAAAAGTGAAGTATGAAACTTAAAAATAGCTTTAATTTAATCACTTAAAATGATTACTCAAACCCCTATGTGGACATATGGGTTTGTAATTGCAACCACTTACCCTTTTTTTTTTTGGCTTCGAGGACTTTCTCGATTCGCATGCCAAGATCTCAAATCTTCTTGCTTCTCAAAATTAGTGTTTAAAAAAAGTTCTTTGCTATTTAAAAGTTGTTGCGTGGAGATTATCAACCCATTTATTACTTGCCTGATACGTTAATTTTTAATGAAGCAAAAAAAAAGGAAAAAAAAAACTACAAGACACATTATTTGCCTATTTTTGTTGATTTTAATTGAACCAAAAAAAGAAAAAATCTACAAGCATACCAATGATAATTGTATGATATTAGACTTTGTTGTCACCACCTTTCAACCAAAGTCATGATTAGAGATGTCAATGGATTGGATATATCTTAATCTTGTTCTTCAGATTTGGTTAAGAAAACTAAATCCAATTCAAATTCAGTTTAGGACTTTATCACTGAATCCAAAGGATATCTGATTCTGATGGATATCCAAATTCAATTGCATGTATTTCTTATTAGATTTCTCTCATCTGAATCTGGATGTGATTTCAGGTTTGATTAGCTAATATCCAATTAATAAGATTTGGTATTGGCTACATCTTACCAAAATCCGAACCATTTGCATCCCTAGCCAATGATCATAAACATCATCGTATCAACAACTTGCTTATCCAAGATAGCCCTAAACCATTGTTTTGTTTTGTTTTGTTTTTTTTTTTGGATAGTCCAAGAGAAAACCAACCCTCCACACCCATCACTAGTCGCACGTTGGTTGGCCTCCAATTGGTAAAACCCTTCAAGTCTCCCCCCTTCACTATGGAGTACACTCAGCTGCGACCTTTTTGCAAGGAATGCTACCCATGGGTTTCTAACTTGTAACATCCCATCAACTTGCTTACATTCACAAACCACCCATACTAGATGAGCTCCAAACTATTGTTTTGACAGGCAAAACCGCTTTTTATTTTTATGACAAGAAACACACCACGATTAAACCCTAACAGGCCCATCTTATAGTAGTAAACTTTAAGAGAGTGGACCAGCCCCGCAGTGCTGCTCTTTACTTGTTACATGTTTGACGATAGGGAGTATCGAACTCATAACATCCATGGCCTCTAAACTGAAAGACAATATTAGAGGAGATGGCGATCTCACACAACGAAATGCTCAATATAAATAAGCACTCAAAATGTAAAACCCTCAAAAAAAATTTGATTCGGTTCGGATCCGGACTTGACCCGAGGCCACCGCCTCTCTCTGCCTATTAAAGGCAGCGAGGCAAAGGGAGGAGGTTTCTCGAAACCTCCTTCCCCTCTGCTCTCTCATTCTCTCTCTCTCCCCCCGACCCCCTCTTGTTCTCTCACCCTCTCGTCCCCGACTCTGTCTCTCTCATTTCTGCTCATTGAAGACCCCCCGACAACCCACCGCCACCAGCGACCTCCCGTCCAACAGCCCTCAGGTCACCACCCCTCACCTCTGCCATCTTCTCATGTTGACGGAATCGACATAGGCCACACACACACTCCAGGTACGTGTCGCCTCTTTTTCTTCTCTTCTGTCTTCTTTTTCTCCTTTTTCTTTCGTCTCCCTCACTTCTCTGTTTGTCCATGGAAGGGTTGATTCACCTCCCTCAATCGCAGGGGAGAGGCAAAACCCCTTTCTTGCTGCCTTAAATCGCATAAGAGGGGCAGAGCCCCCTTCCTGCGATTTGTTTTGCGAGACAGGGGCCCAGTCCCCTCCTGATGCCTCTGTTTGTAGGGGAGGGGTCGAGCCCCTCTCTGCATGTCGTATTTGGCGGGGGAGAGGTCGATCCCCCTCCCTGCGTCCCCTTTTGGCAGAGGGGGGGTCGAGCCCTCCTTATGCTCCCTGCAGCCAAGGGAGGGGTCGAATCCCCTCCCTACACCACCTTTAGCAGGGGAGGGGGCCAGCCTCCTCCCTGCACCTTTTGACCATATGGGAGGAGTCGAGCTCCTACATGTTCCCTCTATTGGTCAGGGGAGGGGTCGAGCCCCCTCCCTGCACCCTCCAGCGATAGGGAAAGGGCCGAGCCCCCTCCTTGTACCCCCTATATGCAACGGAGGGGCTGAGCCCCTTCCCTGCTTACCCTTTGGCAGGGATAGGGCCAAGCCCCTCCCTGTGCACTCGTTTTGCAGGGGAGGGGCTGAGCCCCTCCCTGCACCCTCTGTTTGGCAAGGAAGGGGTCGAGTCCCCTCCCTGCATCTTCTCCTTCCAGTAGGCAGGGGCGTCACCCTTGCCCCCTCTAATTTCGGTAGGCAGGGGTGAAGTCTCTTGCCTCCCCCTTTTTTAATTGACGGGCAGGGGCCTGCCTCCTTGCTCCTTCGGCTGGCAGAGGTAAAGCCCCCTGCCTCTCTTGTTTTTGTTAGGCAGAGCTTTACCCCTGCCTCTCTTTCACCTTGTCAGGTAGGGGCACAACCCATGTCTACTCTCATTTTCGGAAGGCAGGGGCGCAGCTCCTACCTCTGTTCGATTTTTTGGAAGGCAAGGGCACAACTCTTGCTTCTGCCTGAACTGTCGATAGGCAGAGGTGCAACCCTCTGCCTCCCCGTTGTTTGCTAACAGCATATTAATAGGGGCTCGCGGCCCCTGCCCCTGCTTTTTTCGCGTTCAGCAGGTTCGTAGGGGCACGATGCCCCTGCCTCTGCTTCTTTCACGTCAGAACAGCAGCAACACTTCCGTCATCTTTACCTTTCTGATTGAGATAGCATGTTGACGTCTTGCTTTTGCAGCTCATACGATAGATCCTGCTTACGCCCCGCAACCTGGCCCGTTAATTGCTTATACCCGTAGAGGCCAACAAGCTTGCAACTCCCCAAGGTAGGGGAAGATTGCACGGAGGACTTGGACAATTGAATTGAGTTCAATTAACTAAAAAGGATAATTATATATATATATATATATATATATATATATATATATATATACGATTACTCATTTAACTCAAGGACGCGGTTTCGCGATCCTTGTCTTTTACTTTCTGTCATGTCTTTACTTTATCATCGCACTTTGTGTCCAGGCTCTTGCTTTTGCAAATATTTCGTTATTGCCTTGTCATTGCAGATGACACTCAAGTTTTCTCTCATTGCACGTTCTATAAAAGGCATTCTCGTGGAGGATGCAAGAGGCATTTACCACTCTTTCTCTTGCGACAAGAGTTGAGTCGGGAGCTTAACGATACACCCTCGTCTAAGGAGAGGGATCCCTAGCAAGGATCCTGGCTTTTTGAATGAGCAGTCCTGTAAAGTAAACTTGAGAATTTAGGAAGCTGCACAAAAGCATCAAAGACTGCTCAAATCAAAGTATTTAAAAGGATGTGATTGACTGATTTTGTTCGTCTATTTGACATATTTCGGGTAACCCTGAATTGAGGCTTGAGTGAACTTCTTAGCGAGAGTTCTGTTGAGAAACCCATATCTCATTCATCAAAGCCGGTATCGAGTCATGTGAGGCATGTAGATACCACGATAGCGGATGAGATTCTAGAAAATTGTATGCCAAATGTTGGCACAAACTGTTGATTGTTTCAAAAGATAAATAATGTCAAAAGTAAAGTTTGAGAAACATTCCATCTTTGTGAAACACTTTTGTTGAGGCTCCTATTGAGGAACTATATCCCTTTCATCCTAGAGTACTTGTAGTCGTGCACTACACGCTAGTACTGTGATGATCGGATGAGACGGTCATTTGACCTCGAACAGTGCTAAATGCATAATGATGTAAACACATAAAAATGACATCGCCTTCACAGGTAAGATGCTCATTTCGTCAAAAGACCAAAGCATATAGAATGAGTCATCAGTTAAATTAGGTTAGATACTCATTTGGTCAAAAGACCAGAGCATATAGAATGAGTCGTAAGTTAATTTACCTCTGACGCACTCATTTGCTTCTTGTAGTCTGTCAATGGAGAGGATAGAGCGGTACACACTCCAATAGACAGGTTGTTAATAACCACCCCACGGGAAAAGATCTGGCCTCCCTAGTCATTGGAGTTAGGAGAAGGGACAACCAGACATTATCCTAGGTGGTAGATCCCATGGACTTCTGTAGAAGTTGAATGCATCTGTTGCCAAGTACCTGTCTTTGGGGAATTCTCTCTCGGCTAAAGTTGTCCCCTTAGGAGTGAACTCAACTAGCTATTCGGGTTATTAAAAATACATAGAATAACAGATGCCTGAACTAGTCTCAGTTGTTTCTATGATTTGTCTGTGCATACCCGCAGGCCAGTAATATCGAAACATAAGTTTGTTTACACTGATTAATGGGTCATACGACTTGCTAATTGCGTGGTAGTTTACAGCTTACGATCAAATGAATTGTCATGTTGCGTTTGACAGTTGCACTACTTACTTGCTTTGCAGTGCTTACTTGCTTTGAACTGCTTACCTGCTTTGAACTGCTTATCTATTTAACTGTTGATCTGTTTTAAACTGCTTAGCATGTTGAATTAAATGATCTTAATTTAATTTTTTGTAGTCTCTCTTGTGCACCTACTAGTTACTCACGAAACTAACTCATTTTATGAGTATAGGTGATGATTAGGTACACCACGGTCGATGGCGCGATGGCAAGATGGCTTCAAGATTTCTTTTTCCTGCTTTTAGCTCGCGTCATAGACATTTTTCGGTTTTGTCATAGATTTTTCTTTGGATATATTCTGAATTTTGTACTATTTGGAAACTTCTTTAAATGAAAGTAGCTTTTCCAAGTATTTTGCAAGTATCATGTGTAGTGAGTTTTGGTTCTTTTAGCTAACGTGCCCAAAGTTGTCAGCTTGTCTTTCTAAATTCAACAAAAGAATAGTCTTTCGCTGATTTCATAAACAAACTTTGAAAGAAAAGAGATTTTTCTAGTCTCTTACCTATTTTCTGAAAGGTTCGCAAGTTTAAAATTTTAGAGCGTTACACAAAAACATGAATTTATTGGATAGTACTCTTCACTCATATTCAAAATACACAGCTAGAGATAGGCACTCAAAAAACATGATAATACTCCACTTATTTTAAAAATACATTACCCATTGATATGTATAGAGTTGGGAGCCCTTTATGCATGCATAAATAACTACTTTAGCTTTCTTTTCATGAGCTTCATCTTTAAATATGAATTTGCATCTTAATAACTCACTTAATTGCTACTAATAACATGACATGTACCCCAATGACCACTACTTGCTTGACTTAACTCATATAACCCATGACTTATATAGCTTTTTTTCTAAACTCTTCACATGTCATTACAACCGCTCTACTATTGAGACATGTCTCACTAGAGAGTTATCCAATGTATAACCTGCATATATAGTAAACTCACATTAACACTTTTTTTATGCCCATACCCATAACTTCTAATTATGTGATAAATTTAACGCTTAACTTTGTCTCACAACTCAAATGAATTTACACTTGCCCTAACTAATGAAATCACCTCATGAGAGCTTGACACACGACAAGTTTGTGAACAATTCAGATTTTTTCACTTCAATCCCTCAGAAAGACTAACCAAACAAGAGGGGATTAGTTTCTCCAGTAATATGGCTTTCAATTAGCCCAATCAACTGGTGTAGTGCAAAGTTTACATTGCAAATAGAAGAAAAACAGTACCAACAAAACCCTAAACACTGAAACTCCACCAAATTGGAATCACAGTAGTCATGTTGTTACTGACTTCTGACATGATCTGGTTTGATTCCCGCGGATGTGAATCAGATACAGGGATCCACTTAACAAATGTGTCAGCCTGTGAGGAAACAGGAATAAACAAACAAAATCAAATATGGATGTAGACAGATGTTGCCCACATCTAGCACATAAAAAGGCATCAAAGATGGCTTTTTTTCACTAAACCAAATGTGGTGGATCCAAACACATTCTTATTACTCCTATTCAGGTTATCCAAATCCATTTGATTGTGTTTGATTTGGGCCGAGCTGATCCGTTTTGAGATCTGCGTGAACTGAACAGCTTTACAGCTATATAACAGCCTTCTAGGTCTCAATGATTGGACTAAAGTTTATGTGCATTGTCTATGTCGAAAGGTATATACAGCTTGATCCAATTAGATTTCCATAATCAATACCAACACCACCAAGCATCTGAACAAAAGCATGGTGCATGAGAAATAATGTCTATTTAATTCATTCTATTATTATTCATCATCAATTGGTTTACTTAAGAAATATGAGTAAATTACAAAAAAGCTGCCTAACTTACCAACTATAAAATAGCATGTTTGTCCTTTTATTATAGAAAACTCTCGAACTAGTTGATCTTATAGATTTTCTCCAAACCTATGTCACAAGGAGAAGTCATTTTTCCCTGCTGACACGGGCACTAACAAGTACTGGTAATATTTTAATATTATTTTTAATTTTTTATTGGTTTATTATTTTATTTCAATAAAATTACATTTTTTAACATTAAAATATCGAAAATATTTTTTAATAAAAATTATATAAAAAAAAGCTGTCCTCATGTATGTTAAAAAAAAAATTTGTGAGTCGAACCCGGATCACGTGTTCTGTGCAAGTCTGATGATTTTAAGACCAAGCATGTGTTTGAAACATAAATTATAAAAGCAGGCAGCTAAATGTAACTCATCAAAATGTTAGGAGGCTTTTGTAAATAGCCGATAACCTAGCTAGGCTTATGTAAATTGCTCAAGAAATATTTTACCTTGTTTTCTACTATCTTAAAATGGCCAACACGGCTGGCTTTAAGTATCATAATTTTGGTTGTTTTAATCAATTTTGTCAGTACCGGTATCATGCCCTGTATCGTTTGGCCAACTATTCAGGTGAATAGGCCGATACCAACACTCAGGTGAATCGTTCTGAATTGGCCAGTTCTTTTCTTGCCTTCAAAAATACAAAAAACGCACCTTACTTTTGGCCTCTTTACAAACACATGCTTAACTTTTAAGATATTACGAATGCACACCTAGTTAACAAAGCAATTCTCAAAAGTTAGGTGCGTATTTGTAATATTTCAAAAGTTACGAGCGCATTTAAAAATAGACAAAAAGTTAGGCACTTTTTTATAATTTTTTTTTTTTAAGATACAATTAGTTGATTTATCCTTGAAGAAGGTAAACAAATTAAACCAGCTGGTGACAAATTGCCATGTAAGGGCATTTCGGTCAATTGGGGGATCAGGGCATGGTTGTAATTTTCTATAATGACAAAAAACAGTGAAAAAGTGGTCATAATAATTTTTTATTTAGTGACAAACTGAGGAATCTTGACAAGGGTTGGACGGTGCGACAATAAAATTCATGGAATTCAGAGAAAGCTAAAGGAGAGGTCACAAGGCATGAAAAGAGGTCTCTTGCATACTTTAAAGAGGGATAATTCTCCATCTTTAGAGATAAGACTGGATTATTGCTCTTAAATAAGATGAATATGCTAGCTTTTGATCTTTCTAAAAGTGAAATATGTGAACCTAAAACATATAGGTTGACTTTTAGTGCTAGGTTGGCATTTAAAAAAGAATAGGGACATGAAGCACATAGCACCAAGCATATCCTAATATGGATGGATTTGCTAAGATAGCGAGTAGTATAACATTTAAAAAATTACAGAAACCAGCCTAGGTTTTGATCTATTTACAAAGACATCCTAACTTTTGAGATATTATAAATACAGTTAACAAAATAATTCTCAAGGACCCACCCTTCCAAAGTCAGGTGGGTTTACTACGGTCAATCCTTGGTTAGACTAAAAAAAATTACTCAATTATCCTCTTGTATTTCTTTCATTTAGAAAATGGTTTCACTGAATGTTGTTTGTACGATACACCACTACGATATGTATCATTATTTTTTAGACAATGATATGATACATACTTGAATTGTGATATGAGTGTCTATCTATATTATATCATACTGTTATCGCACGATACAGTGTCGGTGAACTTTAAAAGGAATCAAAAAGTAATTTTGCATTTTTGAGTTTTAAACACTCATGAGGGTCGATTCTTTCATTTGTGTAAAGGTCATTAGAGAGGTATCCATACACTCTAGGAGTTGCGGTATCCATACACTCTAGGAGTTGCGAGAGCGATTTGAGGGCCAATTCATGCGAAAGGAGGGAACTTTTGTGAATTTATAAAGTAAAAGTGCATTTCTATTATTTTTCACTCAAATAAGTGGATTAAGATAAGAAAACCCTATTAATATTTTGCATTGTTCTTGTGATATAGTTGATGATTGATGATGTCTTATGTAACTCATAGAGACATAGATGCGTCATTTGTGATTTTATGATTGCATTTTTTGTATTTCATCATTTTTTTTGTTATGAGTTTTTTAGAAATTTTACTATTTTTTATTTTTTATTTTAATTTTTTATTTCAAAATTTATGCATTTTTAAGATATAATACATATCTTATTTTGGGTCCTACTGATAGGAGTTATGATACGATACATACAACCTTTGTTTTACTTACAAACCCTTTACCCAAAGGGTTTCCCTTCTCTCTCCCCAAGGCCGAAGCTCCCCTCTACCGATTGGTGGTTGCCAGAATCCACCCGGAATAGTCTCTCTCTCTCTACATTCTTCTGCTCACCCGTCCGTCCGTCCTCTCTCTCTCTCTCTCTTCATTCCTCTTTCAATCTGAGAAGATTCTAGAGGTTTTCGTCCTCTCTTCTTGAAGGCAATTTTTGCACCAAACTGACCCATGTGAAAACCCACTTAAGAATGCCTCGGTAAAAAGACTTTGAGTTATGTGAGGCAGGTCTTCAAGAATTATTTTGTCAACCAGGTGTATTCATAATTATATCTCAAAAGCTAAGAGTGTCTTTGTAAATCGGCCAAAAATCAGGCTGGTTTTTGTAAATTTTTCTATAACATATTTGCTTAAGAAATTCGGTAAATCATATCTCTTATCAATATAGTTACTAGTACGAAACTCGTTTCAGGAGCCATAAATAGAAGTATTAAATGTTTTAGAAAATCATTTGATTGAGAAACTGATACTATCTCTACTAGAAAATCATTTCTATTACGTTATAAATGAGTATCAAACTTGACCTCCCAAGGAAACAGCTGCTTGGAAAAATAGCATTAATGCATGTCATCAATACAGACAGAGTTCTTTCATTGAGACGAGTAAATATTTGACTAAAAGAGAAATTAAAGTACAATAATGGTTTTAAAAAAATAACGGTTTATCAAATAAGCATGTTTAACTCTTTTAATTCACCTTTAAAAAAAACTTTTTTAATTCATAGGTGCCTTTGTGAAAATATAATTCATGTCATTTTTTTTTAACTTTAACGATTCTTTTAGAAACTGTATCAATGTTTATTAGAAGTTGGTATAAAAGATTTTGGAAGCAGTAAGAATACGTGTTTAAGTAAAAAGGCACCTACCACTTTTTAAACTAGTACCTGACACCCGTGCTACTGCTTTGTACATGTTTCTGGCAATTACATTGCTGGTTCTTGCATGAACTTCAACAAAACAAAGTCTATATTGTAAACCCCCTCCTGCAAAGTCGTCGGAGGGGATAAACATTGAAAAAAAAGAAGGGGGGGGGGGGGGGGAGGAGGTTCCCCGAAAATTGGGGAACCCCCTTTCCCCGATCTGCGATGAGGGGGGAGAGGATAAACCTCACCCCCCACGATCGGCGAGGGGGTGACCCTCACCCCACCGTGAGGGCTATAAATAGCCCTCACGGTGTGCCTTTCCCCTCACTTGAGCAAGAGGAAGCTGAAAGAGGGCGACAGAGAGAGTGAGAGAGGAGCACTTACCAGCGACGGTGACGATGACAGTGGCAGTTGAGTAACTCCTCTCCTTCTCCTTATTTATCTTCTTCTTCTTTCCTTTTTTCGGTGAGTAAGGGCCGGCAGCCATCGCTGCGGACGATTTACAAAGGAACAGGAAAAAAAAAGAGAGAGATGGGAAAGAGAAAGAGGGTCAGTCGGCCGGCGTCGGTAGCCGATCCCTCTGTCGCAGGAAGGGTCGGTCGTCGTTGGATGTTGACTCGTACTCTCTTGGGTACAGAGGAGAGGGTCGATCGGTGGTTGCCCCCCTCTCTGTAAACGAAAGGGGTTTTGCCCCTTTCAGGGGTTTTTTAAAGACAGGTCGAGGGTCGGTCTGGGTCGCGCCCAGACCGAACCCAAGGTCGGGTCAACAACAACAACAACAAAAAGGACTGATTCGGTCTGGGTCGCACCTAGATTGAGACAGACCGGGTTCAAAAAAAATATGTTGGTTGAATCGGGTCTAGTTGAACTGGTTTATATGGGTCGGTTCAGATTGGACCGGTCTGAACTGAACTGAACTGGTTCAGACCAACCCGTTTCAAACCAAACCGGTTCAAATGAAATTGGTTTAGATCGAATCGGGTCTAAGTTGAACCGGTTTGGATAAACCCGAGTCAGACCGAACTGGTTCGATCTAACTGGATCTGGGTTCTCAATTTGGATCCAGTTCGATCTGGATCCAGACTGACTATTCTGGATCTGATTGGATCAGTCCTGGATTTATATCAAAATTGGGTCTAGATCAGACTATTCTGGATCCAGTTAAAATGACATAAATCCAATCAAGCTATTCTGGATTCAGTTAGGATATTCTGGACCCAGTCAGACCATTCTGGATCCAGTCAAACTGTTCTGGATTCAGATGAGTAATGGATCTAGATCCAAGCAGATAGGGTTGGATCCAGATCAAAAATAGATCCGGATCGGATCTTAAGATAGTCTCGAATTGTACTGAAATCTGAAATGACCATAATACTCTTTTGGGTACCCAAGATCCATTTTGATAAAATGGATATAACTTTGCACACCAAACTCATAATCGAGTGAGGTTTAGTGCGTTGAACTCGTATCGTAGAAAAGAATCTATTAGTCTATGAAATTCAATTAAATTAGTGATATAGAAAATTGAGGGTTCATGAATAAATTCAAAAAAAAGGTATTTTGGTAATTTAGTAATAACGTGTGAAGTTTTGTGCATTAATATGAATATATTGTGTAACCAGATCATACTATTAGAGCTTCGTGAGGCTCGATTTCGGAGAGATAACATATTCACTTTCAAGGTAAGAGATATTATAAGTAATTTTAGAAGTGAATAAACAGTTCTACGTTAAATGTTATGATGATTTTTAGTATTAATATGATTTGCATGATAGTTTTCGAGTGTTACCATGACATGCATAAAAGTTATCATGCCTGACATTATGAGTTAATTTTACATACATGTGGTTGTGATATCCATGTTAGTTATGATGTGTCTTGCATGACTGAAAGAGATTGTATTTGTGATTGCATGTCTAAATGTTCATTAATATCATGCATTATGATGAGACTATGTTAGATTGGAGTCTCATATAGTCTATTCATGTTGTATGAATAAATGTGTTGAGATCAACATGCATAACCTCTTAAATCCTGAAAGTGGCGACCTGTGGCAAGGGCTACCTGGTTCACAGTCAGAGTGCAGCCACCCCACAGAGAATGGGGCACCGGTGATTTAACAATGTAGAGACCCTACATATTTGCATGCTTAATGAGAGAAGTGTGAGTCCTAAAGTCATCATGAGATTTAAGAATGAGATTCGTTGTAAAAAGTTCACAATATCACTCGTGAGAGAGTGAGTGTATGACGAGTTTGAGAATATAGTTCAATGGGTTGAACTTAGTTATGACTTAAGGTTTCACTCACACCGGGTTGGGACTTTGGAGGACTAGGGATGGTTGATAACCATCATGGTTAGGATGTAGCATGAATCATACCGAGATTGAGAGCTTGACTCTTCAGCTAGCTACCGGTGGGGTCTCCGTGGTGGTTCACTGCAGTACCTGGTGGTCCAGAGATTACTGGGATTGTATGATTCATTGTCTGGCCAACATGTAGAATTTGGGTGTTCTACGGAGTTGCTACGCCCATAGACAGCTATGACCGGTATAGCCAACTTAGTGATAGTTATGTGAGAGAGTATTTGAGAAAGTTAATTGAGAAAATTAAAATATACCAACTTGTGTGGTGTGTTAAAAACTAAACTAAGACTAGGGGCTTATAGCCTACTACAGTTGTAAGTTAATAGTTTATTTGTTTATAATTATTTTTTGCTGAGTTGTAGACTCACTCCCATGTTTAAATTATAAATGTAGGTTTCATGCATTAGACCAATCAGGACGTGAGCAGCTTCTCCTTCTATAGCAGAGCATTTGACATATTTCATTTATTTGTCATTGAATAAAATGTATTTGCTTTCCTTTGTCATGAATGATGAACTTTGTAAGAAAAAATGTGATGATGGTAATAAAACGAAAAGTTTTTTTAGCCACATTTTTTCTATGTAGACTTTGAACTCTTTCCTCTAGGAAGTAATATCAACCGAACTCGGACTCTTGTGGTCTTAGATCGGGGTGTATCAAAGTGGTATCAGAGTCAGGTTCACATAAAGAAGTTCATCATTCATAACAAGTTCAATGATATAGAATATGATTTAAGTCTCTGCTCGATAAGAACATGTTAGTAATTAGATTGTTTGTTATTAGAAAATAGCTAGCGAGTGCAACAATCACGAAGACCCTAGTGCACAAAATCATTCAGAGTCACCGATTGTAGGAAGAGAGGAGTTTGTCGCTGCAATGATGATGGTGATTGAAGTCATGACAAGCATGGCTAAAATTATTAAAGATCTTACACCACGACCCCCACCGATTTGCATCATAGCTAGAAAAAGAGATATGTACTAACATAACTATATCAACATTACTTACGGATAATAGTCACAGCTCTACGGATAAGGAATTTATCAGTCTCACCGTCAGAGAGCTCGGTCTGTACGTGACTGGATGATGAGGGATTAGATGGCGGCTCAAGGAGGAGTCGCAAGGAGAGCATCTCCTATCACAAATTTTATGTCTCGGAGAGGGACTCATATGATTAGTGTAAAGGGACAACATATGTCCTAAGCCATCTAGGCGGCTGCCATGAGTGCAGTCAGTCGAGGAGTTTTAAATCTGAGTAAGGAATTTCTTGTTGAAGAAACTAAGAGAGAAATAATTTAGGCCATAGACACAGTATGACTTGTTGTATAAGCGAATAGAAGTAGCCCAAGACTAGTTCAGTCATGAGCAATATTGAAAAATTCATGAGAAGAAGGCAAAAATGAAGATCCCACTGTTGATCCTGCCTCACCTACCTACCCTCTCACTTTATTCTTATATAATATGGGTATCCTCCTTGTGTCTGAGGATCCCACAATTGATCCTACTTTACTCCTATACGACTTGAATGCTCCTCCTATGACCCACCCTTAGCAGACGCGAATTAGTTTAAGGAAAGAACCAAGCTCCAGATTAATCAAAGAGTAACATGATGTATTTAGGAATACTTAGCTTTATTTAGTTTAGTTCAATTATTCCTTGTTTTGCTTTATTTTCTTCTTGTTTGCTTTGTAATATTTTATTTATGCGTACTCGGGTGATTAATAAAATAAAATAAGATATTTTGAATAAATGAGTATCATAATCGCTAACATGTGATAGAATTTTATACGAGTATAAATGAATCAAATAATGATAAGCCTATTACATGATAATTTTTAAAGTAGCACATGGGTTGTTTGACTCTATAGCTACACATAGTTTCACTAAACAGTTGTCTGTTGCACCTTAATGATTGAGTGTTTCTTACTTGATAGAAACATCGGTAGGTGAATCCACCATGATGGACACGGTATATAATGATTGTATAGTGAAAATAGAAAATTGTGAGTTGCATATGAACTTATTGCAACTCGATTTCAAGGACATAAATGTCATTCTTGGCATGGATTGGTTGTCGGACCATCATGCCACCATTGATTATAGAAAGAAGATTACCAGTTTTCAAAATCTTCAGACTCCAACTTTCTCATATCAGGGTGTTAGAAAACTATTGAAACCAACGATCATATCTTATCTAAAGGCCAATAAATATATTCAAAAGAGATGCATGGGATTCTTAGCCTACATGAAGACTAAAGAGATAGAAGACCTCACTAAATCTGACGTAGACATAGTTCGAGAATATGGTGATGTTTTTTTGGAAGACCTTTCAGGTCTTCCTCCTGATCGAGAGATTGAGTTTCAAATTGATCTAGTTTCAGAAACAATGCCCATTTCGAAGGCTCCCTATCAGATGGGACCTGCAAAACTTAAGGAGCTCAAGGAGCAACTGCAAAAATTATTAGAGAAAGGTTTTATTCGACCATCAGTATCTTCTTGAGGTGCTTCAATCATGTTCGTTAAGAAAAAAGATGAATCACTGCGCATGTGTATAGACTATCGACAACTGAACGCAGTGACTGTCAAGAATAAATATTTGTTGTCACGTATTAATGATTTGTTCGACCAGCTGCAAGGTGCTGCATGTTTCTCGAAGTTGGATTTAAGGTCGAGTTCTCATCAACTGAGAATTAAGAAAGAAGATGTGGCTAAGACAACATTCAAATCAAGGTACGGCTATTATGAATTCTTCGTCATGCCTTTTGGTCTGACTAATGCACCAGCAGCCTTCATGGATATGATAAATAGAGTCTTTAGATCATATTTGGATAAGTTCATGGTGGTATTTGTTGATAACATCCTCATCTATTCTACTACGAGAGAGCAGCATGAAGAACACATGAGGATAGTCTTACAGACAGAGATGGAGCTGGGGAGCAGCCCAATCCTGCCTCCTGAAACTGTTAAAAAAAATTTTAAACCCCAGTCCTAGCCGAGCCCTGATTCCATATGAAATAAATTTTTATCCATTTTTTTAGCCCAGCCCTGACTGCAGCAAATAGTTTGATTTGTCCATATGAAATAGATTTTTATTAATAATTGTAGCCATTTTTTATTTTATCTCAAAAAAAAATTGGGGGAGCACAGCCCCCGAACCCCCGACTATCACACACAAAAAAATTTTTGTTACACCCCTATTTGCCCCCCCCCCCCTCACATGAATCCTAGCTACGCCATTGCTTACAGACACTTATTGAACATCAACTATATGCTAAATTCTCTAAGTGTGCCTTTTGGTTGGAACAAGTGTCATTCCTTAGACATATTGTTTCTAAAGATAGAATTATGGTAGACCATGCGAAGATTGAAGCAGTCACTAATTGGACTGGACCCATGAATCCTACTGAGATTCGTAGTTTCTTGAGATTGGCTGGATACTACCGGTGATTCGTAGAAGGGTTTTCCCTATTAGCAGCTCCAATGACAAAGCTCATTAAGAAGGACGTAAAGTTTGAGTGAAATGACAAGTGTGAGCAGAGTTTTCAGGATATAAAAAAATGTTTGACCACTGCACCAATGTTGGTCTTACCTTCTGGATCCAGAGGTTTCACTATTTCTAGCAATGTCTCTCATAAGAGATTGGGTTATGTGTTGATGCAGCATGGTAAAGTGATAACTTATGCATCTCACCAACTCAAAATGCATGAAGTCAACTATCTGACGCATGACTTGAAACTTGCAGCAGTCGTTTTCGCCATCAAGATATGGAGACACTACTTATAAGGTGAATAATTTAAGGTTTTTATCGACCATCAAAGCCTCAAATACTTATTTTTGCAAAGAGACTTAAACTTGAGACAGAGAAAATGGCTGGAATTTTTAAAAGATTATGATTTTGAGCTTAAATAATATCTAGGAAAGGCGAATGTAGTCACTGACGCCCTTAGCAGAAAGGCAGGAGCACTGGCCAGACTAGCAGATTGGGAGTTATTTTCTTCGGTGGCTCATTAAAAAGCAGAAGCTCAATGCTTATCAGGTCGGTTGTTATTCATGCAAACCACCATGATATCAGAATTGTGGGAGCAAATTAGGAAAAAATAACCGTTGGACCCAGAATTTGCCCAAATAAGAAAGAAAAATCCAGAAAATGAAGAGTCAGAATTCAAAGTTGATGATCAAGAACTTCTTAGATTTCGGCAAAGGGTATGTATTCCTAAGGATGACCAACTTAGAAATCAATTATTGGAGGATGCACACCACTCTAGATATGCCATCCATCCTGGCAGCACCAAAATGTATCGAGATCTGAAAGATACATTTTGGTGGAGTGATATGAAGAGAGACATTGTCGAGTTTATTAGCAAGTGTCTAGTATGTCAGCAGGTGAAGATTGAGCATCAACGATCAGGTGGTCTTTTGCAACCACTTCTCATACCTGAGTGGAAATGGATGGATATCTCAATGGATTTCGTTTCAGGGCTTCCAAGGATTTAAAATGGGATGAATTCAGTGTGGGTGATTGTTGACAGACTAACTGAGTCAGCTCACTTTTTGGCCTATAAGACAACTCAATCTTGTGACCAATTGGCTCAATTATTTATCAGAGAGATCGTCAGACTTCATGGAGTACCTGATTCAATCGTTTCATATAGAGACTCCAAATTCACATCGCAATTCTGACAAAGTTTTCAAGAAGCAATGGGAACACAATTAAAAAATAAGCACAGCCTTTCACCTCCAGTCAGAGTGAATCATTCAAACCCTAGAGGACATGCTTTGGGCATGTAGTTTGGAGTATAGCGACTCATGGAATGATATTCTACCATTGATGGAGTTTGCCTACAAAAACAACTTTCAAGCAAGTATAGGCATGACTTCATTTGAGGTATTGTATGGTCGACGATGTCGAACTCCCTTGTGTTGGGATGAGGTTCAAGAAAGAAGATTGTGAAGGCCCGAGATGGTGTAGCAGATGTCAGACCATGTGAGATTCATTCGAGAGTGTCTTCTCACAACACAAAGTCGACAGAAGAGTTATGCAGACCAAAGGCGTCGTGAGTTAGAATTTGATCAAGGTGGCCACGTATTTTTGAAGATATCTCCATTTAATAGAGTGATGCATTTTGGTCGAAGAGAAAAGTTGAATCCCAGATATATTGGACCCTTTGAGATACTCGCGAGAATTTGTCAGACGGTATAGTGTTTAGCCTTACCTCCCTCCTTGTCTCGAATTCACAATGTGTTTTATGTTTCCATGTTGCGGAAGTATGTGTCAGATCCCTCCCACATATTGGATACAGTTGAGTCTGTATTAGATATACAAGATAACTTAAGCATGAGAGAAAAGCCCATAGAGATTTTGGATACAAAGGTATAAAAACTAAGAAACAAAGAGTTATCTCTGGTATTGGTTAGATGGAGTCATCACAGTAATAAGGAGGCTACTTGAGAGCATGAATTTGACATTCGTGAGCAATTTCTATAATTGTTTCCAGGTAAGATTCGGGATAAATCTTCTTTTAAGGAGGTAGAATTGTAAACCCCCTCTGACGAAGTCGCTGGAGGGGATAAACATTGAAAAAAAAAAAGGGGGGGGGGGGAAAGGTGGTTCCCCAAAAATCGAAGAACCCCCTTTCCTCGATCTGCGATGAGGGGGGAGAGGATAAACCTCACCCCCCCATGGGGGGGGGGGGGGGGGGGGGGGGGGCTGAGGGTTATCCTCACCCCACCGTAAGGGGCTATAAATAGCCCTCACGGTGCGCCCTTCCCCTCACTCGAGCAAGAGGAAACTGAGAGAGGGCGACAGAGAGAGTGAGAGAAGAGCACTTACCGGTGACGGTGATAGTTCGGTGAGTACCTCCTCCCCTTCTCCTTCTTCATCTTCTTTTTCTTTCCTTTTTTCGGTGAGTGAGGGCCGGCAACCATGGCTATCGGCGATTTACAGAGGAAACAGAAAAAAAACAAAAAAAAGCGATGGGAAAGAAAGAGAGGGTCGGTCGACCGACGCCAGTAGTTGATCCCTCTGTCACAGAGAGGGTCGGTCGGTGCCGGATGCTGACTCGTACCCTCTTGGGTACAGAGGAGAGGGTCAGTCGGTGGCCGCCCCCTTCTCTGTAAACGAAAGGGGTTCTACAACAGAGCATTTGGTATATTTCATTTTCTTGTCATTGAATAAAATGTATTTGCTTTCCTTTGACATGAATGATGAACTTTGTAAGGAAAAATGTGATGATGGTAATAAAATGAAAAGTTTTTTTTTTAGCCACATTTTTTCTGTGTAGACTTTGAACTCTTCCCTCTGAAAAGTAATACCAACTGAACTCGGACTCCTGAGGTCCCAGATCAAGGTGTTACACATATAATCTATAAGTCCTAAAAGGCAATGTTGGAGTCTAACTCAGAGTTATCGGAAGTGCCATAGGGAGTGGAGAAGTGCGCTTCCTCGAAATGCATTTTGAAAGTGCAAAATGTCACGCTTTTGAAATGTTCTGGAAAGCGTACAAAAAAATGAAAAGCGTCCTTTTCTTTTTTTTGTATTTTTATTTTTATTTTTTATTTTTTACTTTTATTTTTATTTTTTATTTTTTATTTTTATTTTATTTCTCTTTTTTCGCTTTTTCCTCGCTTTTTAGGTCGCTTTTTAAGTCATTTTTGAGAGGATTTCTAGTTCGCTTCTAAGTCGTCTTATGCTTTTCGCTTCCTAAAATTTTGAAAGTACCTTGCTTCTCGCTTTTGCTTACCGGATCACTTTTTGCTCCCGCTTCTTTAACTGGCAACTCTAGTCTAACCTCTATTGTGACCCTTCCTTCTTGACATAAACCCTGCTAAATTGAGATCTGTGACATTCAAATGGGGCTATCCGACAAGACAGGGTCTAGATTTGGGTCCAACAAACAAACAACTTTGACTCAATGGTCCAAACAGACAACCCTAAAATGGTATAGAATAGAAGGGTCTCAAACATTTCATCTTGGTCACCACCAAGATGTAGGCAACGCTTACTGTGCTGGAAGTTGGGCCTACCTGCCTGACTCTGAACCCTTTAGTTTCAAATAATAAGCCTGAAAATTTTCGATTTTTTGGAAGAGCCAATCCGTAGGCTAGGCCGTTTGACGGGCACCCTAGATTCAAATCCTGTAAGTGTCACTCTTGCGTAAGCTAGATTCAAATCCCGTAAGTGTCACTCTTGCGTAAGCTGAAGCTTGGTGACTCCGGGGGGGCTGAGGGTTATCCTCACCCCACCGTAAGGGGCTATAAATAGCCCTCACGGTGCGCCTTTCCCCTCACTCGAGCAAGAGGAAACTGAGAGAGGGCGACAGAGAGAGTGAGAGAGGAGCACTTACTGGCGACGGTGACAGTTCGGTGAGTACCTCCTCCCCTTCTCCTTCTTCATCTTCTTTTTCTTTCCTTTTTTCAGTGAGTGAGGGCCGGCAACCATGGCTACCGGCGATTTACAGAGGAAATAGAAAAAAACAAAAAAAGAGATGGGAAAGAAAGAGAGGGTCGGTCGACCGACGCCAGTAGTTGATCCCTCTGTCACAGAGAGGGTCGGTCGGTACCGGATGCTGACTCGTACCCTCTTGGGTACAGAGGAGAGGGTCAGTCGGTGGCCACCCCCCTCTCTGTAAACGAAAGGGGTTCTACAACAGAGCATTTGGTATATTTCATTTTCTTGTCATTGAATAAAATGTATTTGCTTTCCTTTGACATGAATGATGAACTTTGTAAGGAAAAATGTGATGATGGTAATAAAATGAAAAGTTTTTTTTTTAGCCACATTTTTTCTGTGTAGACTTTGAACTCTTCCCTCTGAAAAGTAATACCAACTGAACTCGGACTCCTGAGGTCCCAGATCAAGGTGTTACACATATAATCTATAAGTCCTAAAAGGCAATGTTGGAGTCTAACTCAGAGTTATCGGAAGTGCCATAGGGAGTGGAGAAGTGCGCTTCCTCGAAATGCATTTTGAAAGTGCAAAATGTCACGCTTTTGAAATGTTCTCAAAAGCGTACAAAAAAAATGAAAAGCGTCCTTTTCTTTTTTTTGTATTTTTATTTTTATTTTTATTTTTTATTTTTTACTTTTAATTTTATTTTTTATTTTTTATTTTTTATTTTTTATTTTTTATTTTTTATTTTTTATTTTTTATTTTTTATTTTTTGTTTTTTGTTTTTTATTTTTTGTTTTTTATTTTTTACTTTTATTTTTATTTTTTATTTTATTTCTCTTTTTTCGCTTTTTCCTCGCTTTTTAGGTCGCTTTTTAAGTCATTTTCGAGAGGATTTCTGGTTCGCTTCTAAGTCGTCTTATGCTTTTCGCTTCCTAAAATTTTGAAAGTACCTTGCTTCTTGCTTTTGCTTACCGGATCACTTTTTGCTCCCGCTTCTTTAACTCGCAACTCTAGTCTAACCTCTATTGTGACCCTTCCTTCTTGACATAAACCCTGCTCAATTGAGATCTGTGACATTCAAATGGGGCTATCCGACAAGACAGGGTCTAGATTTGGGTCCAACAAACAAACAACTTTGACTCAATGGTCCAAACAGACAGCCCTAAAATGGTATAGAATAGAAGGGTCTCAAACATTTCATCTTGGTCACCACCAAGATGTAGGCAACGCTTACTGTGCTGGAAGTTGGGCCTACCTGCCTGACTCTGAACCCTTTAGTTTCAAATAATAAGCCTGAAAATTTTTGATTTTTTGGAAGAGCCAATCTGTAGGCTAGGCCGTTTGACGGGCAGCCTAGATTCAAATCCCGTAAGTGTCACTCTTGCGTAAGCTGAAGCTTGGCGACTCCGGATCGAGGGGTAAGACCTTGGAGTTTTACCCTGACAGGACAGTGATTGTAAGTGTAACAGGCTGAGAGAGCACGGCTAGGATTCTGTTCCTGTGGTGGTTTCTTCAAATAAAAAACAATACTCAATGGTAAACGTGGGCCTCCAAGGTGGGCTAGGATGGTTCCGGCAAGTGGCAATCCGGTCGGGTTGGTGGGTCAGCATACCTCAACACGAACCCGACCTGTTTATTAAACGGGTCAACTATGGCAAATACGAATCCGACCCATTTATTAAATGGGTAACCTGACACGACCCGGTTAACCCGTTTAATAAACGGGTTGCGTCGGGTAAACGGGTTGGCGGGCAAGTCGGGGTTGGGTAAACTGGTTGGCGGGTCGGGTTCGGGTAAACAGGTTTACCCGCCTGCCTAACCCGTTTATTAAACGGGTCAGCCGGGTTGGCGGGTTGGCATACCCCTAACACGAACCCGACCCGTTTAATAAATGGGTTAGGCGGGTCCCGTTTATGACACGAAAGCCAAACCCGAACCCGCCTAAGAAGCGGGTTGGCCGGTAGTGTCAGATTTTGCCACCCCTACCACTGAGTTTAAGCTGCACAACACTGGCCTCTGTTTGTACTTATAAGATCCACGTCAAATCATAGTGAAATCCTCCAAATTTGTTCTCTTCCATGTATATTTAGTATACCCAGAGTGTAGAATTGCAGTATCTGGAACTAGGGATTTTTGAGTTCGATATCCACAGCTTACCAAAACCACACCCTTCTCTCAACTAAGCCCTCTTGTGCACACACACACACACACTTGGCTAGGTGGGTCAGCAAGCTGACGCACGTGTCCAAGTGTGCAGAGCCTTATGGGACAACTCAGGTACTTAGAGACGTTTTGCTGGTCGTACTCTACCACTATGGAAGCAGAAGAAGGTAGAGGCGGTAGTGGAGACGCTGGCCTCAATGGCTGGCCCCTGCCTCCACGACTAGAATGACAAGTCCAGTGGCGGAGCCAGGGGTGGGCATGGGTGGGCGGCCGCCCACCCTAAAATTTAAAACTGAGTCGACTCATGACTCGGAAAACCGAGTCGACCGGGACCCGGGCTCTCGATGAGTCTAGAACATGCCAAAAGGGGGCAATGGGTAAAACCCTCGCCAGTTTTCTAAAGCTCTGCCCCTCCGTTCCGGCGTTCCCCTTCTGTCACAGGCAAGGCGGCAACCCCATTCGCCGGCAACCCCTATGCTCTGCAGTGCCGCCGGCCTCCCTTCGGTGAACCCGCGGTGGCGGTGCCCCCCTCCGAGCTTCTCTTTCTCTGCTGCAATCTCCGGCGACGCGAGGCACCTGTGTCGCAATCAGTCGAACCTTCGCCAATCTCCGGCGACCATCACTAGCAGTTTGAAGAAGACCCTCTTATCTCCTAAATTTGAGGGTGGGTTTTGTTCATGTTCAGTGGCTCTGGTGACACAGTATCCAGTTATCCATTCTACAGGAGCAATACAGGCCAACCCTTCAATTTGGTTCTTGGTCCTTTCTTTTTGGGGCACCACTGAACGTGGGTCTAGTTTCTTTCTTCTTTTTGGGCGCAACCTCATTGGAAGAGTCAATCTTGTGATCCTTTCTTGGTCATCGTGCATGCATAGGACTCTCTTTTTGTGCCTGCTGCTAAAACAAGGTATGGATGTCTATCAATGTAACGAAGGCAACGGATAGTGTATCTTTATCTACCAGATAGTTGGTGTGAGTGAATTGCTTGTTCTCGATTGTCTAGGATTCTTGTAGTGAGTAACTGTGGCCATTGACAGATTTTAATAATTGGACGTCTGTATTTTTTGTCTAACAGGCATTTTTATACTCTTTTTGCTTGAATTCTGCATATGGTGCATGTTGGTCATCATTGGTGTCATAAAAAATGTATTCGTTTTTTAGCTTAAAGCTTTTTCTGGGTTCTACGGCCAATCTTGGTGGTTAGAGGCAGAGCGGGGGGGGGCAGGTGCCTCCCGAAACAATTATTTATTTATTTGTTTTTTAAGCCCAGTCCTAGCCCAGCTCAGCCCTGACTGCAGCAAATAGTTTGATTTGTCCATATAAAATAGACTTTTATTAATAATTGTAGCCATTTTTTATTTTATCTCAAAAATAAATTTTTCGGAGGCGCTGCCCCCGAACCCCCGACTATCACACCATTTTTTTTTGATACACCCCTGTTTGCCCACCCCTCACATCAATCCTAGCTACGCCACTGGACCAGTCCCATGGCTGTGGGGGTGAGTGGCATTGAAGCTTCTCACTTAACACCAGATCCCCAAGCGACCCCACCAAAAACTAATTCTAAATCGGGTCTTCATGGTTCTCGGGGCAAAGAGATCATAGGGCCAGTCCTTCCCTCAAAGGGATCTTTCAAACGGAAGGGCGCGGCCATGGGATGCAGCTCTATCCTAGTCAAAGCTCTTCCTTTAGGAGGATCGATGCCTCAAGGATCTGCTGCAACAGAAGTCCTCCATAACAGATGAAGATTTGTCTGCAAAAGAATCAATTATGTTTAAGGAGAAGATTTCAAAGAGGAACCCACTAGGCGCCAACAACAACCCCAATAACTATTTGACTGTGAATTTGCTCAGTCAAAGATGATAGGATCCAACTTAGCAGGGTCTGGTCTCGCCTGAGCTAATCTATATAATCTGGGATTTGTTCAACAGAATTTTCCTTAAATTTTTGTGGAGCAGGCTTGTTCCCATCAACAAAACCTATAAGATTGAATGAGATCAATATGGGGGTAAATTGTGATTCCCAGATTAAGTAGTTCTCTGCATTAAGCCTTATTGACAAAAGATGTAGTGTTCGAAAGTTGTAGCATGGGTTGAGAATAATTCATACCGCTAACACCAGAGCTGGAAACGCTAGATGATGATGAGGAAGTGGTCATTACTATAGCACAAGATGAAGAAGAAACTTGAATAGGCTCACCACTAGAGGGAGACGATGCTGCAAAACTGATCTGCACACGATGAATGAATCAAACCAAAGACATTGCACACGCTGCACAATCTGTAACAGCACTATATGAGAGAAGGATGAAGGCTAGTAATCACAAGCTCTAATACCAAACAAAAAGAAAACTATTGCAGAAAGATAAACAATATAATGTGGTTTGGTCTGAGATATGATTACCTACGTCCACGAATCCTCACTCAGAATTAATTTTTCTCGAGTGGTTTTGATATTTCCTTTAGGCTTTAAATACATGTACGTGGCAAGATTTTCATCAATCTTCTTTTGCCTATTTTCCAGCATATTTTCTATACTTTGAGTTATATTTAGACTCTTGATGGTAGCGAATTCTCTAGATCGACTTTTGGTAAGATCTACTCGGTTTCCTTCTTTATTTATCAAGCTGAATATATCTTTTTCATTCTGAATGACTCCACATTTGGTAGGACTCCACGGTTCTTGAGAGTCTTGACTTGATCGGCCTGATCTTCATGATATTCATGATTCCTGTTGACCTTGTTGACTTTATCTTCTCTAACAGATCGTATAAGGTTGGGTTTAATATTTTCCTCAAGGGTGTGTTTGATATGTGGAACACACCCGTACAGGAACTGACCGGTCCCTGCCTGGGCGATGTCTCGAGTTTGATGAACAGGGCGCCAGACGTCCAGAACAGGACAAAGTGTGTCCTAAGCAACACTTTATAAAACATCTGCACAGGACGCTACTGGCAAGTCCAGGACAAACGCCACAAGTTCTGCCCATGTGGCGTTTGTCCTGCAATGCAAAGGCGACCTATCACGTACAATTCCAGGACCAATTTGACTAATCCAGATCCGACCATTCTGGACCACTTCTCAAAGACCAATAATGGGCAGTACTGAGCAAAACTGCAAGTGTGCTACACCTTTTTTTTCAATCACCTGAGTTGTGTTAAATTTATTTATTTTTAAAATGTTATATTGAGAAAAAAATGCTTCGCACATCTACTTCATTACTTGAAAAGGGCTAGCTTAATGGGATTCCCTTTTTTTATAGTTTCTCACCTAAATTTACATGTAAAATAGCAAATAATCTTGATTTTAAGAGATTAAAAAAGTAGGATTCGTTCTTTTTTATACCTAAATTCACTACATGTAATATAATGTAGTAATTTTTTTGGCTGAAAGGTGATTGCTTGCTTGTTTTATTTAAGCCCCTTGTTAGGATCGGTTTTGACTACTACTGACTTGTGGATCATGATGTTCATTAACTACTACTAGTAGTACTAATAATAATAATAGTAGTAGTAGTAGTATTGCACATTGCGATGCTCATTATCAATCATCAAGAATATCCAACAAAATACAGAGGCAAGAATCATATCCAAAAAATCATAGTGGATGCCTATAAATCACAAAACTCAGCTGGCCCTTATGGGGCCCACCTAAGGGGGGGCGACTTACCTATCTTCGGCATTTTGAAAAATCGTGTAAAGGGTTTAAAGCTTAGCCTAATCGTGGCTTGGCTAATTCTAGCTAAGTCAAGGAGGTGTTATCTGTTAATAGGTTTGAGTCTAGAATAAGTCTAAGTAGGTTTATCTTGATGTAGTTTGTTATTTATTTTGAAGCATTGTAACTTATGGTGGAGTGTCTTGAGCCTATATAGGCTGTATATTTCCCTTTTGAAAGCATGAAAAAATAAATTAATGAATTGTTCTCTCTCAAAAAAGTGTTTCTCTCTCTCTCCCTCTCTTTCTTCTCTCTTTCTCTAGCTGAACCAGACCATCCCTAGGTCATGAAACTCAAGAACTTAGGTTGTTGCCCAAGTCCAAGTACCACAATAGTGTGGGTGAACTAAAAGAATTTGGTAGCTAAGTTCTTTCGGACTCACCCTGGTGAACCCGACGCCTTGCAGACCCTCATCCCCTGCTCAAGTTGTGGACTAAGCCTAGACACACCAAGTTACACCAGTACTCTCCTTAAGCCTAGACCACTCCTTGACCTCTCACAAACCGTTGAACCTTGTCCTAAGCCTAGATTTTGTTTGTTGTAAACTGCATAATCTCACCCAACTTGCCTGAATCATACCTCTTCAGCCCGACCTGATCTAAGGCTAAAATTTCAATCATAGGTCCATCAACATATCCCTAACCAACCCACCAAAATTGAGATTTTTCCTTGAAGAGAACTCGATTTTATAATTGGACCTTCCAAACCCACCAAAATTGAGTTTTTTCCTTCACCCCACTGAGGAGAACCCAATTTTATAATCGGACCTTCCAAACCCAAATCAAGTACTGACCCTGTTAGAACCCTTGTCTAGAATCTAAACACTGTTATCTATTCTTCAGCTAATATCTCTTGAACCTAATGGAGTTAGGCCTAAAATTTTAACAAGACCTTCTTCCACGTGTTTAGAGTCTATCCCTAAAATTTAATAGTTTTTGTGCAGTAGATTGAGAGATCTTAATTTTCTCCCGACCTCTATCAGAACCCCACAAAACCGGCTTACCCTGTTACCCCAATTTGACCGATTGACCTAAACCTAGACCGAACTGAGCCTACCCACTACCTAAAATACCTAACCTGGGCCCAACTGCAAAACAAGAACGCAATGCCAACCCAGGGCTTAGCCAGATAAGACTCAAACCCAGCCTGAACCCGACAAGGTTGGGTCAAGATTAAGCATGCATAAGTTTGGGTTGGGCTTGTCGGGCTGGCCAATCCAGCCCACCCTTAGAGAATACTCTCTCTCTCTCTCTCTCTCTCTCTCTCTCTCTCTCTGGACATTGTGTATCGCCTGAGATCGTGCAAGCAGCCTTCGATCTGTTCTTAAATCCACAACAGGAAACGTCTCCAAAGTAGGGAAAAGTCTCTTTCCAAGTTTGTTAGAGGATTGGAGTTGAGAAAGGATATCTTGAATGATTCATTGATTCCCTTCCTTCCTAGGCTTCGGAGAGCCTGAAACACATTGGATCCAGTTTATCATCAAGTATCAGCTGGACCACTGAGAGACTTGAGAAGAATAGATTCTGCTAGTAGGAATATCCTGAGAATAGTATTGTCTTTATTGTGATAGAATATGATTCATTCAATAGGAGATAAGAAGAAAATAGAATTCTGCTCAGACAAACTGTCTTCCACAGTCCTAATTTTGGACATTTGACTATTTTTATGTGTTTGTAGTTTTTTCAAAGAGAGTTATCCAGGAATAAACTGCTCATGCAAGGTCCACACACTCATAAAACGTATTTAGATCTGTTTGGATCCACATAGCTAGTGGCCATTAATGAGTTGAAATCTGCAAATAGATCAAGATCAAATTGTCTAGGTTCAGTTCCGGCAGACATGGAAGCTTAATTTACTAGAAAATTTCAGAGTTATTCTTCTTGGAAATACTTGTTTCCAGACTGTAAATGGGATGATATCATTCAGAAATTAGTAGCATTGTAGCCCAGAAATGCTCTAGCTTGCAAAAAAACTCATCCATTAAACATATCTTTTGATCTATCACTGAGTTGGTGAATTTATAAGATCTGCAAGTTGCATTTAGCAAAGATCGCAGTGACAAGAAACAGGAGTGGATAGAAGATGGATGTACCTACCACCAGTTGTCAAATTAATACTCATGTGTACTTCACACAAGGGATATTGGCATATACTCCAAAATTCATGGTCCTCAACTACATTAGTAGGTAAGATCAATGGGCTACTTGTTTGGTTTCAATCTGCTATAGCTTGAAAAAGCTATAGCATCCTTGATCAACTATGCATATAGGATCCTAACAGTCTTGATACTATGCTTTTATATGCAGATGTAAATACTCGTTTCACAGAAGTTTCTCAAGTAGACTTTGGCTTGGAGATGGAACCACATGAACCAATGAAAGCTTTTCGGCTTCAAGTATACAGTGATGAAGGAGAGTGACTACTAAGACTATGAGTCATTCATTATATTCCCATTCCCATGAATCTACATGAGTAGATCGAGATTTGTTAAATCAACACCTCAGTTTGAAAAATGGTCAAGATGTGCCTCAACTTCGGAACTTAAATATGGAGATGATTTTAGTAGTAGTCATAGAGTATCAAGGGCAGATGTCGTTGTCTTCCCCAACGTCTTCAATCCTCTTGAACTGCTACTGTTTCAGTTACTAGAAGACACTGAATGATTTGTTGGTGCATAGCTCCCCCACAGATTTCTCCCGTGCAATGTACAGCCATTTCTCAACTAAAGTTGCACCTAATGACGCATCTTTTTAGAGATAGGATGAAAATAGTTAGTGCATTTTTAGGATACTGAATAAACTTAATGTCTGATCCCATGCATCAAATTCGTCATGAACTATCCATGCACATGAAAATAAAAATATACCCGGAAACACTACAAGTTGCAATAAAAATGAAATCCTGGGAATAGAAGGGCATCCAGAAGGGAGTTGAACCCAGTAGATACATATCATGCAACTCACTAGGTACATGATGATGGGGTTCATAACTATAACACAAGGACAGTAACCATTGTCATAGGCATCCTAGATGCACAATGAAGCAGTGGCGGAAGGGTTGAGTATTTGGGAACATTAAAAGGGCCTAGTTAACTCAGGTAAATGACAGAAAATACTACTTCATAAACTCTTCGAGACATTGATCCTAAGCAACAAGGGATGAACATACAAGATCCAAAATATACTACTTTTTCCTTTCAGCAACTTTCTGTTTAGTTTAAGGTCACAAATTTGGGACACTAGCATTTTCTTGAAGAAACCATCCAAGATAATGAAAGGCACCATATTGGGAAAAAAAACTTTAGCAAAGACCAATATCAGGTTGCATTAACTAGCAGCAAACAGGAATTTAGATCACTTCCCCTCAAAATTTAATCAGGTGAAACCTTATCCTGAGACAAACATCATCAAAAAAGGGAGCACAACAAATAACAGATGTCAAAATGAACAACTTCAGATGGGCATCATGAGATAGGAAGTCTTATGAATTTTCACGTCTCCCAGCTTATTTGTTACCTTCTGGTGACTTCTCATCACTAGTTTCTGTTTATTTTGTTTATTAAAAGATCACTTCAGGAAAAGGGGGCGAGGTGCTGGGTGGGTTGGCGGCGAGGGATTTCACTTTGACTGTTCAATACATTACACAACTCTAACCAAGTAGAAAGGCTGCAACAATTTCTTAACTTGTTTATACATGAACTATATTCCAACTTGGGCCCTTACTAGCACCCATAAAAGCATCAGCTGTCATTTCAACTGCCAATCCCCAGATAGACCAAATGCTTGTAGAATTCATCACATTTCTTGTATGTGCAAACTTTCTGGAAGTCCAACGATATCCTTGAAATGGCATTTTACAGCAGCAATAGGTAGCAATAAGAAAGAACAAGGGAAAAGAAGGGACATCCCATGATATTCATCATGCCAGCTAGCTCATGCATCTTGAGTCACACACAACAGAGGAAATGTCTAAGCCATGAAAAATAGCTATAAAACATTCTAACATTCGATAAAGGGAAAAAGAATGATAACAGGGAGAGAAAAAGGGAAAGAATAAGAAAGGAGAAATGCATTACATGAATTTGGCCCAAGAAGGGATGACTCTGTTAGTTGGTTGACATCTCTAAAGCGAAAAAATCAGACCAACCATCTTGTTATCCTTCATTAATAATCTACGAAGAAAAAAGTAACAAAACAGATATAAACAAGAGTCTATGGCCAATAGAACAAACAAAAATAAAGAACAATTAGGTCCCTGATTTTCCAACATCTACATATACATTAATGTTTACTCTTCTAACCTTATGCTAAGTACCCCCTATCCAGGTAGGACAAAAATCAGTTTGGGCATGTTAATGGCACTATGAACTTGTAACAGACCAGTAAGGCTAATGAAAAAAAAAAATCTACTCAAAATTGCAATCACAAAAGGGTTTGTCTAATAGTCAGCGCACAAAATACAAATTGATAAAAATCTGTCACCCCTTTCTGGACTCCTAAGAAATGAAAACACTAGCAAAAAAAGTAGTCTCTCACTCTCTTTCAAATCTTAAATGTCAGAATTCTGAGACATTGACCAGAGTGGCATCAGCAGCATCAACCAAACATTTTTCATTGGATGTGCCTAGCCAACTTTTTCACAAAAATACATCTTATGATTTCTGGAACACCGAGGACAACTGCAACACATGATTATGGACCACCAATCAGGACCAGATCACCGTGCTCAATCACCTATGATGATGAAACTTTTGCTACAACAGAATCAGGTAAATTCTTCATGAGTATTTCAACAAATTTGAAGGCCCAAGTGATTGGTCTTCTAATATCAACAGGATGTATTTTTATCGATACATGACAAAAGAAATGGCAGGGAAATCATATTCCCAATGTATGTGCATGTCTACATGGCTGCTAAAAAACCAAGCTGCTCTGGCTACAATCATACTCAATTCAAAGGAATTGTTTGATCTTAAAGGAGATCTATTGTTTCTTGTTCACCAAAACACAAGCCAATTTTCAAGCTTGTCATGTTTAATAAGCCAAGCTAGTAACAAGGGTTACTTGGTTCAGTTCAGCGCTGGTAAACTTGTGTGTGTGTGTGTGTGTGTGTGTGTGTGTGTGTGTGTGTGTGTGTGTGTGGTCACCAATATCAGTCTCGAAAATAAACAAGCAAGACAATTTCTTGATGTATTATAGGGTTTCTTATAATTCCCAAAAATATTGATATTAAAAATTTGAAAAGAAATAAAGAGCCAGAAAATTAGATTTTAATAAATTTTCTGCGATAAGAACAAATAGCTATAAAGTAGGCTATAACGCATGTGTTTGTGTATCATAAAAAAATGAGAAAATGCAAAAAATAAACATATTTAATTTATATAAAGCAAATAAAAATAAAAAGTAACATAATGCTACTAGGCTTTTTTAGAATGACAATACTTTTAAAATATAACAATATTTTACCTTTTGAATCCATTTTATAGTATTGCATTGAATTCGCCGTTATATTTTCAGAATATCACCTTTATCTATGACGTATGTGTATGATTGTGAAAAAAAAAAATCCCTTTCTATAGCCTAATTCGAAAACACTATTATTGTTTTTAAGCATTGAATTTTAAGCAGTTAAGTTAACTCTTCTATCATCAATCATTTTCTACTATTCTAACCTTAAGGACTCTTTAGAAAAGTCTAAAGTAATTGTTTAAACAAAGAATATGACCTGATGTAATTTATTAGGTTGACATTGTCCACTTGCTTTCAACTTTATGCCTGCAAAACAACCTCTTCAGGTCACTGTCAGTCCAACCAGTGCATGAATATGCCGTATTACTTTTGCATATTCCCAACTTTTTAAGCTGAACAATTCCATTTAACATTTCAATAACTGAAATGCGAACATAAATACCACTCTGGAAAACACATATATGACTTTAACTTTATGCACATACTAACAAGTAACAATCCAATCGAGTCCATCTTTTTAAAGCTCAACACTCAAGTGAATGTGGCAAGCCAAATCATGCATAGAGAGCAATAGAAAAGCTAACATGTGCATGTATACGTTGAATTGAATTATAACTCTTCTCCTATTTGAAGTAGTTAATGAGCGGTGTGTCATAGCAACATTGAATTGAATAATAAAAAGGTGAGGAAGAAGAAGCGGCTCTATCTTAGCAAAGCTCTCAAAGTCTCAATAGCACATTTAACACAAATAAGATCAGAGAGAACATACATCAAAGTCACAAGGTGAGACACTGCAATGCAGCTTAAACAGAATTCAACTTATACCAAGGTACATAATAGAACTCAGAGAAATAGACTAAGCCCTAAAACACAACTTGATTAACAACCACTGCATGGAAACAGGTAAGAGAATAATACCCAACATCGGATGGGTGAATGAAGCCAATTGCTCACAGTTCCAACTAAGCTAACAAACCGCCTACATGGAATCACATCCTCCTGCTGCAAGAGGAAGAAGAAGAAGGACCTATATCTGCCTGTCTGATACAAACCAAACCACCTCAATTGGCTCAGATGGGATACCGATCAATGCAATCCAACCACGGATTACCGGAGGACGGCCTTACCGTTCGCAGAGCCTGCCACACCGCACTGTTGCATTTAAAGCCACTTCCGAACGCAATCTGCCAAATGCGGTGCCCCCGCCGCATCCGACCCTTGGCCTCAATGTAAGATAACTCGTACCAAATTGAGCTCGAAGAAGTGTTTCCCCATCGGTGCAGAGTCATCCTCGACGCCTCGACATGGACAGGAAGCAGATGGAGGTTCTTCTCCAGCTCATCTATCACAGCCCTCCCACCAGCATGAATACAGAAATGCTCGAATGCGAGCTTGAAATCGGGAATGTAGGGCTTCACCTTGGCATTGAAGAGCTTCTTGGCCACGAGCGTGGCAAAGAAGAGCAGCTGCTCGCTGAAGGGGAGGACCAGGGGGCCGAGCGTGGTGATGTTGGTCTTGAGCGCTCCTCCGGCGATCGCCATGAGATCCTTCGACAATGAAACACCAACCTTCCCCGAGTCGTCCTCCTCCTGGTATACGCACCGGAACGCATTGTCATCGGACCCCCGGTGAGTCCTAACCACATGAACCAGCCGGTACTTAGCCCGCCTCCGATCGGAGGAGCGGTTCGAGAGCAGAACAGCTGCGCCACCGACACGGAACAGGCAATTGGGGATGAGCATGGATTTCTTGTTGCCAAAGTACCAATTCTGAGTGATGTTCTCCATGCTCACCACCACTGCATAAGTGTTGCGGTACACCTGCAGGAGGTCCTTGGCGAGGTCGATCGCGATCACACCGGCACTACAACCCATCCCGCCGAGATTGAAGCTCTTGATGTTGCCCCTGAGCTTGTACTTGTTGACGATCATGGCGGAGAGCGAAGGCGTCGGATTGAAGAGGCTGCAATTCACCACCAGGATGCCGATATCCTTAGGCTTGAGCGAGGTGTCCGCGAAGAGCTTCTCGAGAGCGCCGAACATGACCTGCTCGGCCTCCTCCCGAGCCGAGGCCATGCACGGGCGGGGTGGGAGCGAATGCAGGGCCTCCGGGAGGTAGGTCTCCTCGCCGAGACCGGAACGCTCGAGGATCTTGCCCTGGAAGTCGAGGGCGGGGTCCTCGAAGTTGCCAGAGATGCGGGAGTGCTCCATGAATTGGGAGAAGGAGACCTTGAGGTGAGGGGGAGGGGTGTAGCAGGAGTAGTCGACAAGGTAGACTGGACGGGGGCGGGTCATGATGTAGAGAGTGGAGCCGAAGACGAGGAAGGCGCAGCAGGCGATCACGCTAACCAGATTGAATTGGAGGTGTTGCCACAGTTGGCGGGCGTCTTCTGGGTTCATCTGGGCGACCTCCAAGATGATGACCACCATGAGCGGCAAAAGCAAGAGGGTGACCAGGTGGGTGATAAGGTAGTGGTACCCCAATTTTACGTACTTGAGGTTCACACTCTGAAGGAAATCCGGCAACCGGCGAGTGTGCTGCGGAGGAGGAGGCGGCGCAGCGGCAGCATTGCCATTGCTTCTGCTGCCCATTAATTCAGAACCACCACCACCAATGCTATGTAAATGAATCAGAAGAAGCCTAAGAATGAACCCAAAAGATATTCGATTGGCAACGGATCTAACCGGAAGCCTAAGAATGAACCCAAAGATATTCGATTGGCAACGGATCTAACCGGTTTTGGGATAAATCAACACCACCACCAGCCGCAGTTTTGGGATCAATAGAGATGTTTCCTGTTGGAGCAGGAAGAGGCAATCTCCTCCTTGACCACCACAATTGCCACCAAATAAACAATATTTGTATCTAGAAGAAAAATAAATAAAGATTTTGAGGGAAACCGATTCAGAAAGATGGGGTGGGGCAATCACATTGGGTTTCTAAGATATACAAATCACCACCACCACCAATAATGAAATAGTATCAGAGTGAGAGGAGGTAAATCTTTTTTGGCTTCAAAGCACCAGCACCACCTCCACCAAGATGCGATGGTTCCAGAAGGTAATATAAAGGCTGACAAGGGACATCTGCACCTGCTGAATAAATACGCAACCTCTTTTGTGCATAGAGAGGAACGGAATAGAGAGAGAGAGAGAGAGAGAGAGAGAGAGAGAGAGAGAGAAACCCACTGCACCAGAAAAACCCCCAAAATGCACAAGGCCCCTCTCTCTCTCTCTCACGAAAATGAAACTCAACAATGCAACACATATAGTATAGATTTTCGAGTTGTTTTCCAGAATCATTCCTCTAATTGGAATGGGTAAGATCTAAAACACCAGAATATTGCCAAATGGTTAAGGATATTTTAGTATTTTTATTTAATTTAGCCCCTTGACCGCACTTTCATTTGACAGAGAGGTTAGCCTCCAAGTCAGGGAAGCTTCCAGGAAAACTGATAAGGATGCAAGCGCTATATAGGCAATACTGAATCTCATTCTTTTTTTTTCTGTTTGGGTTTTTTTCTTTAAAGATGGTTTTCAATATTACAAGGCCTTCCACACTCACCATGTAGGCTGGAAAAGCTCTTTTGAAGTTTTTAAAATTTAAATTAGACGTCACCAATCTGACTTCCAATTGGGACAATTTTATTACCTATATCTGTTCTACCATAAATCAGAAGATGCAAATGGAAAAAGGAAAGGTGGGTACTCTCCCACTTTATAAATTGATGCACAGGGTCTCAATTGTGTATGTAAATTAAACCTCTGCGGCTTCTGCTGCTGCTGCTTCTGAATCTATTTGCTTGAGCAGCTACATTGTGACTGCTGACAGTACCAAATACCAATTGCATTTATTTAGTGTGCTGCTTTTGTTCGTTTCAGTACTGCGTATTGTCCTCGGAATCTAAGGCATAAGCCACATGAATGGTCATAAGGTGTGATAGGACGACTGGCTATAGCACGTTGATTTGATGCGAATCTACTTAATTTTTTGAGTAATTTCTTACTACATATATTTCACTTGGAATAACATGTCACGTGTCACTTCTTTTTCTGAAATTTTAAATAGTGTCTAGTTTTTTTTACATTGGCTAAATGAAAACAGGTTCTAACCTATATTTATCCTTGCTAACTGGAGGTGGGCAATGGGCCCCGGCAGCCCGCTGGCAGGCTCAGCTCGAACCAGGCGGGCTGGTTATCAGCCCAGCTCGACCTGTACATATATATGTATATATATACATAAACCTGAACCGGGCTGTTGACAGGACCAACCCGGTCCATTGGCAGGCCCATTGGCTACCTCTATAAATAACTAACATGAGCTAAATATTTTAAAGAAAATTTTTGAAAATGGCATCTAAAGTTTGGTCATTAATCAAAAAGGCGCTTAAGTTTTGAAAATTTTTATAAATACACTTAACAAACATCGTGGTTAATTAAAAAGGCTCAGGAGTTTACTATGGCCAAGCTTTCTGTTAAATGTGATGTGAAATTACTATCTTACCCACAATGTCATATTTTAAAAAAAAATACACTTGAAAAAAAAAAAGAATGAAGGAGTCTTTGAAGGGTTAACTAGTAAATTAACTCTCTTCACTCATCTTGGGTTAGTGATAACCTAGGTTACATGAATGGAAGTTTTGCTTTTGATTTACTGTGAAAAATTTTAGGTGTCTTTTAAAAATTTTCTAAAAACTTGGGTGTATTTTTTATTAATGCTCAAACTATGGGTGTGTATTTTTAAAAACTTTCTATTTTAAAATACTAAAAATTCTTTTTTTACTTTATTCTTGAGTTAAATATTGTTAAATACTTTAGTTAAATATATTTATCTTGGATCTGATGCCATATTTAAATATAAGCTAGCCAAAACTGAAAATATTTACTTTAAACTTTGGTTGAAACCAATGTTATTAAAAATTGTCTAAATCATCGTGAATTGGCCCAAAGACAATTCAAAATGAGTCAATTCAATTTATTCTTTTACTATATATTTTAAGGGAGTTAATTTTGTTAATGACATTTGTTATTTGATGGGAAAAAGTTGATCGATTCAACTCGATTGGATTTTTTTTTTTCAAGAAATCGATTCACCTGGTGAATCAATTTTAACAACACTGATCAAAACTCTGATCTGATCTGTTTTGCTTGTTCGTTTGAGGGTGGGTAAATGTAACCTTCATTGCATATAAGAAAGCCAATCATGTATATTATAGTGAATAAGGGTAAAATAAAAATCTTAAATTAAAGCACTGACAATGATGTAGATGACACCCATTTTTGGCATCATTTGGTGCTTTCGTTGAGACTAGAAAAAATATGTTGAACATGACCAATTCAATACTTAAAATATGTCAAACATGGCTACTTTTTTTTTTATAATTTTACCCTTTTGTTGCCTGAAAAATTAGACGCCTTAGTTAAACTACTTAATTATGGAAGTTGTTGCCTGAAAAAAGTTATAGTATTTGTAATAAAAACCACAAAACATTTTCTATTGTTGTTGTGGTTGTGTGAGGGAGGTGAACAAAAAGTCCTTATTTGACTAGTGTGAAAAAGCCTCAGGACTATAACAAAAATTTTAGAAAAAAAAAAATTGTTGCCAGCCTATGATTTTAGGTGGGCTTGTATAAAAAAATTATCATAATTTTCTTTTGAAAAAATATGATACGCCAACTCATGATGCTGGTCAGGTCAACAAAGGTGCGGTCATGTGATGTGTATATTAACGGAGGTGCACAAAGAGTTAAAAAAAAAAAGGTTGAAGACCATAGTGGCCCCTCGCCCATGTGACCCTATCTGGTGATGCAATCATTCATATTGTGAGAAATTTTAGTATAGCTTGACAAGCCCCAAGGAGGGAGTTGGAGTAGTGTGGTGGGGGCCTTGACTACTAGACGGGTAGTGAAGATTCGATTCTCATTGGCTTCACCCCCCTTTGCCCAAGCCAATGCTAAGCATAGGCCCTGGGGCAGGGGTCCTAGCTTCGGAGTTTTATGTTGTTGGCACGACGACCTTAGGTATGGTAGGCTGAGATAACACGATCAGGTCTTTGTTTCGAGTGTGGTTTCTTCGGGTTATAAATTCAAGAAAAAACTTCCTTGATAAAAAAGATGTGATTGGATCTAAGTTGAGTTTGGATCTAATCTGACATAGAAGTCGATATAGTTTACATATTTTTGATTGATTCAATACTAGATTGGCTCAAATAATGACCAAACCATAGATAAGAGGTTTGAATACGGTGAACTAGATCCAACAATAGGATGTATTCTTCAAAAAATAGGTAGGCTGCTATATCAAGCTTGGCCCAACGTCTCAACCTCTGAGAGAGAGACAGAGGGAGAGAGAGCTAATATAAGGGAAGGGCTAGTAGTTTCCTAATAATGAGCTCTTTAATTTGGAAAAGGTGTATGGATAAAATGGTCATTCTAATCGATAAATAACAGAAGCTATTAGAGGTAAGTGCCTTGGTTCCATTTGCTTAACTCAGGTAGAAACTTTGTTGGAAAAAACTGTAAATTTTTGGTGTGCACATGAATTAGACCCAAAACTTTGGTGGTTACTTGAAAATTTTCTAAAATTAAATATTATTATTTTTCTTTTTTTAATTTTTTTTTCTTTTTCAAGATGACTACTTTATGGCCATCTTGTTGAAAAAGAAAAAGAAAACTAAAAATGAACTACGTTGCTTCTCAAGTTCATCAACACCAAACACGAGGTCTTTTTTTTTTTTTTTTCCGATAATCAAGCTAGTGTTTGGCAGACGCCTACCAGTTTATTCATAATTGTTCATTTTTAACCACTTTATTCAGAATTGGTCAAAAATGATGTTCAAAGTCACTTCTTTATTCTTTGCCTCTAATCTTCAATACTTATGAAGCCCCATTGCTAAATTCTTAGCCAACAGTTTTGTATGTGTCAAGTCTTAAAATCTTTTTTTTTTTTGGAAAGGCAAGCTGGGTTAGGCAGTCTAAACCAGTTATTATTCAAGGTACGTACCATGGGGATTTGAATCTGCAACGTCCCACCACAGGGAGACGTGCACCACCAGCTCATACCAACCACACGGAGCCCCGTTGGTAAAGAAAGTGTAGCTGCTGAGATTCGAGCCAAGGTCTCCACGGGCACAATGACAATGTCAAACCTGAGGTCTTCTTTGCTTACTGTGAAGTACACTAGCTTAGCTTCCTCCTCGCGCAGCACAGGACGTAAATGTATGGGTTTTAAACTTGTGACATCCCACCAGTCGCCCCTACCAAATGAGATGAACCTTCACGGGCAAAATTTTTTTTCAGATTTATAGAAAAAACTATAATACAATAAGAAATTGCCTGTGTGGGCATGCGTGCACACACACACACACCGACTAGGGGTGTCAACGGGTGTCCGTTTGGTTCAGACCCAGGTGGTACCAGACTTGGACCCAGTTTTTGGGTATGATATCAGATCCAGACCCAAGTCTAATCATGTTCACTATACAAAAAACCAGACCCGTTAAAACCATATTTTTTTATCATTTTTACATTAAAAATTTGTGGGTCTTAATCGGAACTCGGGCTGGTATAAAATTTCACAAACTACACCCGATTCCAAGTATTGATTGGACCTTCGAAACAGGACCCAGGTCTTATTATTTATCACCGTACCCAGACCCTATAGGGTTTGGTTCGTGTCTGGTCTTGGTAAACCTGACCCGTTGACACCCATACTCCTTACTCGTATTCCCCATTTTCCCAGATCGTAAAGCCAGTAGATGACGCAACTTTTTGGTAGTCGACAACTTGGTAGCTATTGGTTTTTTTTTTAATGGCAATACATTACAATATACACACTATTTTACCTTTTGAAAATTTTTACTATATTGCATTGAATTTACCATTATATTTTCATCAACTCTCTAACAGCCACCTAACATTTCAAATGCAATTTGAGAGGTTTGAGTTAAACTTCAAGACAAAATTTCATGCTAGAAAATCACTATCAATTACTAAATAAAAAAATGTGGGATTAAGAAACATTTCCACTTTGATAAAATCTTTGGGTGCTTTTCACGTAAATAAATCTTTCTTTATATATTTAGCAAATAGCTCCTATGTTCCTTGAGCTCTAGACAAAAGTATTGGTGGATTTATGGTGACACACTACTTGAACCAACATAATATTTTCTTAATAGATAGGAATGCAATTTTTTAATTCTTAATTATATTTTCATATATTATCGTACACAAATCTCGATACGATCCTTTATTTTTTATTTCATGGAGATACGAAAGTGTTGGAAAAATGATAACTTTGTCTAATGGGCGACCTTGAAAACAAGTTGCCCTTTTTTATTCATGCCTACCAAAAGTTGTCTATTACCAAAAACGATATCTCCCAGTAGGGGTGGGCAACGGGCCTGGCGGCTCTATGGGCCACGCCTACCCGGCCCGCTATGTGTCGTATTTGGGTCAAGGTTTTAGGCTCGGGCTTGTTAGTTACCGGGTCAAAACCCAGCCCATTATATACATGAACCCGGTCAAAACCCAGCCCATTTTTAACATATTTTATATCACAAAGCATAGCATAGAACAAAATATTTGAATTGTTTGGCTTTCATGATTTAGACTCATAGTTCAAATCCTATTGCTTTCATCGCTAAAACACAGCGAGCTCAAACTCGACTTAATAAATCTTAGAGCTTTAAATCTATTATTTGCATTTTTGAAACAATGTGTTTATTTTAAAATGAGTCAGCTCGAGCTCATCATGAGCTTGAGCTTAGCTCAATTGCCACAAGCATGAGCTTGGCATCAACACCTCCCAACTGGCTCGATAAGTTTGTTTACCGGCCTAAGAATAATTAATACACATAAACACACACATTAGGGGTGCTCTTCAAGGTGAGGAAATATGCCCTACATTCAATCCTAGCCATCTAGCCATTGATTGGATCGCTACGATTGAATGTATGATGGAACCCATCTTATATTTTTATTATTATTATGGGATCAGTGTTCACTGCAAAGTTCAACACCAAGCTTCTTCTATGGGCAGTAAAGGCCACTTTGCTTGCATTTCATGGTTGATGGGCTTGGCATGTCTGTGCCATGGAACCTGGCAAAAGGTGATCATCTACTTTCTTTACAACTTGGGAAAATGTCTTTGCCAAGCTGGGTGGGCTCGTGCCAAAGCAATAAATAGGATATGAATGAAATAGACCATTCAACTACTTAATGAAAATGATTTTGCAAGTTGACTTTAACTGGTGGGCTCGATATGGGCTTGGGTGTCGGTGACCTCACCCGTGGTTTACCTCGCAGGGGGGACAAGCCCATTAAGTGACTCAGTTTTCTGTCAGAGTATTTGGTCATAAAAAAAACCATGAAAAGTGCATTAGGTAAGAGCAGTTTGTGCAAGTCACCATGTGATGGAACATTGCAAGTTCGAACCCCCCGCTGATATGGGTGGTTGAATAATTGTCTGGTTATATAGGGCTTTTCTACCGGAAAGGAGGGGACCTTAATCCCTCAGCTTGATCATAAAAAAAAAAAAAGATAGGCAACTCTGATTGTATACTTGGATGCAGAACAGCAACCAGAAAGCCATTTAAAACTTTTTGTTTCAGCAGTTCATTTTCATTTCATTTAAAACTTAAATTGCTCTAAACAAAATTTGTAGGACCCATCTAAGAAACAATCTATCCATATAACGTACCTGATCTTTCATGGAAACTAGAATTTCTTTTGAACTTATAAAAAATTCTAGACTCATTCTACACATTCAATATGTCTCTCTCTCTCTAATAGTAATTTTTATGTTGCAACGTAATCCAATTCTAAATCAGTCATGTTTGAAATTTCATATTTGGTACTGTAAGGCATCCAAAATTTTAACCAAAAAATATAAAAAAAAATATATTATATTTATATGTAATAATGTAACGACTTTACCAACAAACAAGTTTCAACCATACTAATAGAGATGGCAGTGGACCGTGGCGAAGGCGGGGGACAAGGTCTCCACCCCCGCCCTCTCTCAAAATTCTGCCCTTCTCCTCACACGGGTTTTGATTTTAACTTCCATCCCCATTTCATGTCCTCCATCCCTAGTCCAAACGGGGCGAGGTGGGGCACAACCCTATTTCTCTGCAGCCCAGTGCCATCCTTAAAGGTATTTTAATTTTTTTACTAACGAGGATCTAGGATGGGATGGGGTGGGGTGGGGGAAGCGTAAGTCCATCCTCACCTCTATTCTCACAAAAGTTTTGATTTTAACGTCCATCCTCGCCTTCATCCCAGTTTCATGTCCTCCATCCCGGTCCAAATGAGGCGAGGTAGGGTAGGGCTTCATTTTTCATCGGTCCACTATCATCCCTACATATCAAACACTAAACGGTCCACCTAAGCGCAAACGCGATCATATCTTAGCCTCCTAATATCTGATACAATACATAACCACTATTATCAAACCAATTGAACACATTACATAAAAGAAACAGTAACTTAAATGACTCATCAATGTCATTGCCTTAACTGAATTAAGCTCTAAAGAGTCAGCCTGCACATGCACAAATGTTTAATAGCTTCTTAGAACAAAATTTAAAAAATATATATTTAATTGACAAAAACCTATTTTTAATTAAGTTGAAAAATACAACAAAAATTACAAATTTGAAATCGGTTAAACATTTTGAATTTTGGGTTAAACATCTTGAACAAGTTACAATCACGAAATACATCACATTCAACCATCAATATAAAATTAATCTAAAAGTTAAGTGGTTCCACATAAAATATAAGTCATTTACATATTTTGTCTTAAACTTAAGAATTTAAACAATCAATTAAAATGTTTAAATAAAAGTCTAAACATATGTCTCCGAGACCCAAACGTTTGGTTTCATACATTACCTGATTTTTTTTTTTTTTTGAAAACAAGTGTAAGACTTTAAAGAAACTCAATAAAATTCACACAAGCATGGCATTGATACAAAACACTAAGTTTGCATAATCATACATCAATTGCATTGCACAAAGTTTATCACCAGACGCTCAACTGAATAATTACACAATTAAATTCAAGAATACATAATTTTAGAATATTATACAATTAACCATATATTAATTTAGGCATGCATTAGATATGGTTATCAACAGATAAATGAATGCATAAAAAGGGAAAGTGAACAATTACTTTATTGTTTATCTTTTTACCAAACTCTATCGGGTATACATAGGGTATCATGAAATACACTAGATCACTCAGGTGTTTATTATGCTATGTAATTTGATTTTTTGAGAGACTAACTAAGTCACAATCATCGAGATCGGTCTCAGTCTGAGAGAAAGCTCTCATGGTGGCTTAGCTACATGTCAAACAGGATCGATTCTAATTTTTACAGAAGATATGAACATACCATTAGGATTAAAATAGACAGTTCGGGCCCCTAACTCCTCTGAACCTAGGGACCAACTGAGTCATTGTCACTCGAAGTAATTTTTTTATAGTTTAAGGGTATGGAGAGTTTATATCGTCTTCCATCTCCAAATTAGACATAGGTCATTCTAGTTTAACACACAATGGTAAGGCATACCTGGAATCACACAATAAAGTTATCTTTATTAGGCCATGGGTCAATGCAACTACCTCAAATGGATAGCCCATTGTAATAATAAGATCATGACCCTCTTTCAAAACTCTAGATCAACATGTAAGTTCTTTTAAGCACCCATATGCACAAAATCTAATGTGTATCTATTATCCTACATCATTTCATACTCACATACTACATGACATAGCACTACATGCATTCATCATAACACATGCATATCATTAACATGTTATTTATCAATTAAACATGCAATATACATAAAAATATGTTTAACATAATATATTTAAGCATGCATAATCATAAGTGTATATTATGACATCAATAAATATATATATTAATATTTGACCATTCATATTTTTATTAGTTTAGTTCTAAAACAAAACCATATTCCAACTAGTCTACTTTCAAAACCCGAACAACATGAGCACAAGAGTTCCAACTCAGAACTACAAAGATTGAAGTTTATTAGTTGGTATAAATTTTGTCTTAATTAAGTTCTAGTGAGAAAAAATCTAAAAATTTAACAGTAGATGCATAGTTGTGTTACCTCAATCCAAGTTTGAATCATAGAGAAATAATTATTTTATTGAGACTAGTTTTTTCGCTCCCAAACTATTCTATCCAGTTTAGTCCCTCCGAAGAAGCATCAATTCAGTATCTTTACATATCTAGAAAATTCTATAAAAATTATTATAAATAGATGAACATGTACAAAACAATTGCCTATAGAGATCATGTTCAAACTTCATCAAAACCATGAATTAAAATTTATGGACCGCATCCTATTCAGGTTCTTGGACAAACAAAGCTTCAGAAATTTCAAATTTTTGGGTCAACTTTCATGATTTTTAACTCACAAACTATAACGAATTTGAGCTTCATATACATTTTTTTTTTGCCATAACCATGGTACAAATTAACAGAAATAAAATCTGAAATATAGAATGTTTGTTAAGATAGAAATCTTGTTCTAACTTTTGGAGATCGTAACTTCCCATCTGAAATTCAAACGAAGCCAAAATTTCTCTTGAGACTTCCTCAATGAGTATAGACTATCTTTCTAAAATTTGAGAATTTTTTTCAAGTAGTTTGAGTGTATGATAAAGTTCATAAAAAGTGTTCAAGACCATAAAAATTAAGACAATGTATCTTTTTATGAAAAATCATGTATATTTTATAATTTTCACAAAATAAACTATATAAATATGATTTTCATGTATATCATGTCTAATATGATAAATAAAACATGGTTAATCATGAATTAAGTAAACACATATCATAAATAGAATCATATAAAATGTATTTTTTTGAAAAAGGCTCTCATAAACCCCAATTAGTATGATCTATAAAATATTATTTATAATATTTATTTTCAATCATTATGAAATCATGAATCATACATGAATATTGTTTAGATCATTCAATACATGCATATCAACATGAATTATAACATTAAATAATATTTAAAATCATTATTAGAATATTATAATCATTAAACATAGATTTTAACATAACAATGAGATTTATTAGGATTTTCCCAAAAATATTTTTTTGTAAAGTTCTTCCAAGGCCTTACAAAAATTTCAAACTATATACTATCAGTTCTAACATGGTTTAAGGGTTAATTTGAAACCCAAATAATATATGAAATCATAATAAATATATTTAGTATGATTTTTTTTCAAAACAAGTTATATTTGAGGTTTTCTCAAAAACATTTTTTGTAAAAAACCATTTCAAAACTTTACAATCCCTAAAACATTACGATATCCGTTTTATAATAGTCTAGGCACCAATTTTATGAGGTAAAACATATAAGAACCATCCCTGATCAGATCCAACATGTTTTTACCAAATAAAACCCTTTTTATGAGGTATTCTTAAAAGCATTTTTTTTTAAATTCTAAAAAGGCTTTATAAAAATTTTATACCATGCGATATCAATCACAACATGATTTGGGGTTGATTCATATATGAATATACGTCCAAAACATATTTCAGAATGTATATATATGCTTGGTGCATGCATGATGCAAGAACCCATGTAAATCTTACCTTAGAAAATCAGGTAAATTAATACTACTGAAAATCACTAGATGTTGGATATGTGGCTTGCTTCACCACCACCGAACCTTCCTTCCTTTTGTTACATATTTAATGGTTATTACACAAACTATATACCTCTAAGCTCCTTTAATAGAGATTGAACTTATAGGAACTTGAGATAGGAAAAGGAAAGAGAGAGTGTGTCAAATTCATATGATGGGAGGGGTCTCATCCCTTTTATTTAATGTTTCTAAAATAATCCCTTTCCATATGGGTTTTCTTTCTCGTCCCAAACTCTATCGTTCCAGCCCTATAGGTTTTCTAAATAAATATATTAAACTTTTTATAATTAAGTATTTAATTAATGAAATAAAAATAGGAGTGTCACTTGGCATGCCCACATGAAATTCTATTTGAGATTTGGTGACAAGGTGACCTTCCGAGAGGCTTACAAGTATGAATACTCAACCAAATTTGATGTTTAAAGCTGATTTGATAGTCCTTAAAATATAAATTATCATAGTTGTTTTATATTTAATTGTTCGTTAATTTTCGTACAATAATTTAGCATGAATTTTGACTAATGATAAAACTCTCAAATCAACACCAAATTTGGCGTATAGATAGTCGAGTTTGATGCTCTCAAAATGAGGAACGTCAAGGTCAACTCTACTTTAATCAATGAGCTATTGATCATCCGAAATGTTTGCTAAAACAGTAATAACAATATTTGAGGCATCGCACACTTGGGTCCCCAGTGGGTCCAAATACCATATTAGACCCAGATAAGTTTCAAATGTGTATTTAAACTTAAATTAAAATCGAATACCAATTTAAATACATAATACGATTTTAAACCACCATTAGTACCAAATTCTATCTTTATTTATTTAACAATCATGAAAAATTCATAAAAAAATCTCAAGTATTATAGGTACTATCATTTTTTAAAATTTTAAAATCAATTTACCATTTTCTAACAATCGACAAACAAGAACCTTAGGTTAACCAATGTGACTAGGGCTGGTAAACGATCCGAATGAACCGAACATGGCATGTTGAGGCTCAACTCGTTTATCAGTGGAATGAGCTCGTGGCTCAGCTCGTGTTTGTGTTTAGCTGACCCAATCTCGAGTTTGGCTCGTCTTTGAATGAGATAAGCCGAAAATAAGTTGGCTCATGTAAAAACATTCCATGTTAATTTATACATGGAATATATATTTATATATATTATATTTTATATAATTATATATTACACTTAATAGTTCATATTTTGTGTATATATATTTTATTCACCCTTCTCTTGATATATATATTATATATATTTTTTATATATTATACTTAAAATATATACCTATATATATATATCTTACATGTTTTGTGATCTACAACAGGTGCCTGCAGAACCTGGGTAGGTGCAATAGCTGCTGACCACCCTGCTCATCATAGCAGGCTGCAACTGTTGTTCTCAGCAAGGTACAATACTTTGCTTTTCACAAAGAGATAGATGGCCCGCTTGAGGTCTGCAGCTTCCATTCGACCAACTTATATTTTTTTGGGTTGCGACAATCATCATGGTTGTCATAGCGTGCCCAAAAAACAACAGGCAAGGGGGTTGAGTAGACCCCAATCTGCCATGTTTGGCATGCCACCGCAAGCAACAACAGCGCCCAGCAGGGTGCTGCAGCCTGCTGTGCTCAGGTCCAAGCAATGCTAACCCTTGTTGAGCTGGGTCAAATCGGCCAAGTTTGGTATGGTTCAACCAACATGACCTAGGGTCAGTGTGAAGGAAAGGGTTGGGTCGTGCAAGCCTAGTCCATTCCCTGCACACCCACACACTGCATAGATATACAGAAACACAATGTTTTGTTTTATGTGCAAGTACGTGTAAGCAAGCATCTTTGAAACAAGTGAATAGATTTAACAAGTAAACACCAATGAACTTAGAGTACAGTTCTAAACACAGATCATGAGCAAATGATCATATTTATTTAATGACATTAACGAATATATATATATATATATATATATATATATATAATGCCATCATATTTTTTGAATAAAAAATTTCCTATTTACTTTCTTAACTTTAAATCATTTCATCTAACAATAAAAATCAATTTATATGTATCATTTAATCATTATGAAATAATAACAATGTACCAAACACACTAAGATTCTTAAATCATATTTGATAAAAAATGCTACACCTAAAATAATGATTAAATCGAACACCAAGCCTTAAAATCTTAAATAACAAGTCATGCATCATATTAACTATTCAGATTTTAAAATAAAATTCTATTTCTTGTTATTATTAATTTTTTTGTCAAACGACATGCATAACATTTGGGGTTTTGATTCACACCAATGGTGCCATCGATCTCACTGATTCAAAGTGGATCGATGCATATACATGAGGTACATCCAATATAGCCCTATATGTTGGTCTATCATTACTGCACAAAGGTTTAAGTACTCTACCTTGTTGAAGCTTGTCTAAAAAGCGCAAAGATGAACAATCATACAACCTACACATGTGCACCCTTGCACGACTCCTATAATGAAGGTCCTTCACTCATACAGGATGAGAGGGAAGAGAGAATTGTTGAGATAATTCAATAGTGAGAGAGATATTTGATAGAGATATAGAAAGACAGAAGAAGGGAAAAAGAAAAGGGGAGGAAAATAAAGGAGAGTGAGAGGACTGGTGTGAGACCCCCCTTTCCTTGTATCTCTCTCTCTCACACACACACACCATATGGGAAAGTTGAGAGGTTCCCCCTCTATACCGTATGGGTTCAACCTATTACAAGGTAAGTATTTAATACTTTGCTTAAAAAATTTCTTCTTCTTTTTTCCAAAATGGATTGTGCCTATCAATTAAGTAGGACAGGCCCACTAGGGAGGGGAGACCCTCACTTGCTTGTTTTTTTTTACTTAATTTTCTTTATGTTTTTGTTTAGTTTTAATTTGTGTTACATGCCATAAATAGAGAGAGAGAAGGGGGTCAACCTTCATATTTTGGATAGGTGTGTCCCACTAGGGGTTGAGCCACCCTATCCTCATATGATAAATTAGTATAAATTAATATGTAATTGATTAATTAAGAACCTCATTTAAGTTTTCTAATTGATCCATATCCAAATTTGGATATCATAGCTATTAGGATCAATAAAAAAAATCCAACCCAAACTTAGAATAGATTTCAGATTTCTCCAAGATCCAATATTCAAACATCATATCCAATATAATTGAATTGGATCCAAATCCACTTCTATAATGAATTCTGAATTTACTTGAGATACAGATCCAAATACTATATCCGACAATTTAAATCATGGAGTTTAATTTCAGGTTGAATTCCTCGAACCATTAATTTCGTTCGAGTACAAATATTCATAATTTTATTTTCTTCAATTGCTATTTATCAAAATCTAAACTTCAAAAATTGAACAAAAATCACCTTTATTGATTTAATAGTTTATTGAAATTTTATAGGTTTTATAAGGGGATTGGAGTTCTTGTACTTTATAAATAAAGGGTCTCACCCTAAGGAGGAACAATGGAGAAATCATTTTGGGTAGCCTAATGCCATGTAGCCAATAGACAAGTCCAAGTCTGCCTCATTCGTATACTTGTTGGACGATGGCTGGCTGTCGATGGGAGCCCCCATGACGTTGACAATGATGTGTTTGGTTGGTCGACGACAACAAGGAGATGAGAGGGTGAGAGAGTAGTTGTGGTGCTGGTGGATGGGGCATGGGAGAGGGGTAGGGTTCAGACCCTCCTCCGTTGTTCTTTTGTACTACGATGAGCGACAAACCTTGTGTCAGAGCAATCGACAACATGTTTTTCGTGGTTCACCAATCCCTTATCTCAATTACAAACCATCGATTGTTGATGTTGCTTCTCAAAACGTTGTGTGAGAACGACATTCTATCGTTCCAATGCCTCCAATCGATGATTCATTACACATTGATTCTCTTGCAACTTAGTTAATAACTAAGCAATCAACGAGACATTGTTGCTCAATCAAGAAAGAGTGTGGTCCAATTGGGAAACATTCACCTCCAACAACATAAACACAATTAGGATTTTAACTCATACAAATTTGATGTAAACCGCGAGAGCTCGATTTATGAAAAAATCACTCTAATACCAAATTGATGTAAATCAAACTCTCAATTCATGAAGAAACACTATGTTCCACTACTTTTATGCACAAAAATCAAGAAAAGCAAAAAAATACAAAAAAAGAACCAAAAATCTAAAAAATTACAAAAAATCTAATTGAAAATTAAAATAATAAAATACTCAAACTAATTCTCAATTCTCAACCATGAACTGTCCTAGGCCACGTTTATATTTATAGTGAAAGAATCATAATCCCAACAAATCTAAACTGCCATATCTGATAAACACCAATTAGGAAAGTAAATCATAAATCTAATAAAAAAATATATGTATCAATTACTAAGATCCAATATCCATTACAATGACCCAAAGTTCAAAAATATCTAAACTAAATTATACGGATCTCAAATGATTTAATGAGTGATGCAGAGCCAGTTTTGTATCACTTTGTTTCTGCACCAACACCCAGGTGCATGCACATTTGTACTATCAAATTCATCCTACTTGCAGTTTCCATCTGCAACCAATTTGGAAATGGAGAAGTTGACCTTATCAGGACCAGAAGAAACCCCTTTTCGGCTATGATATTATGTTCTTTGTCAATGTGAATGCTAAATACATGATCATATCGTGTTGTGCAAGTGTCTACCTTGCCACATAGATCGCTAATGCAGCAGATATGCCTCTCATCAGTGGGACTTAAACATCCCACATTCAAGCATTCTAAGAAGTACACTTGAGGATGAGGGGGTCACAACAACCAATGTTTAAGCTTTTCCGCTTATTTGGTAGGAGTAACTAGTGAACACCACCTTGTGTTGGGATGTTGCAAGTTCAAATCTCTATGGCTTGCTTGTGTAACTGGTTGGGATCTTTTTAAGCCAACTTGCCTCTCCAAAAAGAAAAAAAAAACTTTTTTCTTGAGATCGTGCAATTCACAAATTGCATCTAATGCCTTAGGGGGGTTTCCAATGATTTTTTTCTTGAAAAAGGGTAAAGTGGTCATTTTAGTTTATTTTGTTTGCAAATCAGTCCTTGTTTTTTTGTGTTTTTTTTCAAATTAGTACTTGGACGAGGGCAGAACAATCATTTTCTTCTATATTTTGCAAATTAGTCCCTACCTTATTCATATTTTGCAAAATGCACCTATGCAAGAGCAGAATCCTCAATTTACTTTTCCCTAAAAGTTTCCTTCAAAAAAATATAACAGATGTTAACCTTAAGTAGGGATGAGCAAGAGACTGGGCAGCCCAATGGGCCAAGCTGACCTGGCCCGCCATGGGCTTGGTTTTGGCAAAGGTTTTAGGCTTGGGCCCGTTAGGTTGTGGGCAAAACCTGACCCGTTATTTATTAATTTTTAATATTAAAAAAAATAACTATTGCATAGTAATTTGGTAACTATTACTATTTACCTAATTAGTTACATTAATTATATAAAAGCTATAAATATAATTAATTGGGTGCATTAAAAGTTGAGAACTTGTTAATTATTACTATTTACAAATGAATTTAGGTCAGGTCAGTCTGGACTTGGCCTGCTTCACATTGGCCCGTTGGGCCAGGCCATGAGTTTCTCTTCAAACCGAGTCTGTTAAGAACCAGGCCAAAACCCGGCCTGTTAGTAAACTGGCCGGGCCATCTCCGGGCCTGACCGCACTTAAAGCCCGGTGGGCCGAGCTCTGAATGAGCCCGGACCTGCCCGATGCCCTAATATGCAAGACTTGATCAAGATACTAATTTGCAAAAAAACCTTTTCATTTTCTTCCTTTTTTTGGGATTGGTCACATTGGAACCAACTCTACATTATCATCTGTTACGTCATCTGAACCACGTAAACATATTTGATCTAACCTTACCTAGTCAAGTGTCATTCAACTCATTTTCTTTTTTGGGTTGGTCACACTAGATAACATATTCATTCACCAACTAAATTCTTTTTTTTTTTTTGTTCAGAATATTTTTCATCCACTTGTGACGGAAGAAAACTAGATAATGGCTGGAATGTTTATGCTCAATGTCAACTGGGATGTCAACGGGTCCGACGTAAATAATTGGATTTGGTTTAGTATTGAGTTTTGCATTTAAACCCGAATGTGAGTCTGAAATTCAAATTCAACAAAATTCTGAATCCGATGAAGTGTACATCGGGTTTTAATCTGGTCGGATCCAAATTCAATTTTATCTGATTCCACTCGACTCCAAATATAATTTTCAAACCCGATTAAGTCGCTCTCTAGAATGCCTAGAACCGACCTAAATCTGACCTGTTTACAGATCAATGTTGCTAAACTTATTCAAATTCAAATTGTGAAAAGCTTATACCATATCCGCTTTTTTACATGCAGACAAATTCAAATATCCTCAAATTCTGTTGCAAAAAGTTTTGGCTTACCAAACTGAGTCGAATTTAGTCGGATAAAATCCAATCCATTGACATCCTAAGTGGTGATCGGTGAGGGTGTAGAAAACACCCCTTAAGACTTCCACAACTATCTTGGGAAAGAACTGGTCTTTTTAAAGAAAGAACTCCAAATCTGAAAAACCCGACTTGGAGTCCACTCTCACTCTCCCCTAGAGGTGGGCAACGGGACTGGCCCATGGGCCAAGGTTTTAGGCCCGGGTCCGTTAGGTACCGGGCTAAAACCCAGTGCTTGAGTTATTTATTAATTTTTTAATAATATAAAAAAATATAAAAAATTAACTATTGCATAGTAACTTGATAACTATTAATATTTACCTAATTAGTTAGGTTAATTCTATAAAAACTAGAAAGATAATTAATTGGGTGCATAAAAAAATTGAAAACTTGTTAATATTTACAAATAGATTTGAACCGAGCTGTGTGCTGCTATTCAAATCCGAACCGATTAAAAACCGAATCAAAACCCGGCCCGTTAGTAAACATACCGGTCCAGCGGGGCCGCACTTAAAGCCCGCCGACCCGATCCCCAAGTCTCCCCTGCTTTTCAAAATAACGAGTCTCGCCGCCACTGCCAAGTCGAAGCCGAAAACCTCAAACCCTAAAAACTCACTTCTCCGGCGAGAAAATGACCACCTTACCGGCCGTCCGGCGGCGTGCGGAGTACACCGCCGAGGAGCTGAAGAAGCTAGGCCACCAGCTCCTCACCTCGAGGGCTCACCTCAACAACGCTCCGGTTCTCCTCTCCGTCCTCTCGCCTTCCCCCTCTCCGCCCCCTCTCGCCCTCGCCATAGAGCCAATCCTCTCCCTCCAAGCCTTCTTCACCCCTCTCGTCCCCACCCTTCCTTCCTCCTCATCCTCCCTCAGGGACGCATCCTCGAAGCTGCGGTCGTCGCCCGGCCGGGGCGGCGTCGGCGAGGCGGAGCTCGCGGACTCGATCTACAGGCACTGGCTCAAGGCGAGGTTCGACGAGTTCTTCGACTCGCTGGCCGGACTCGCCGTGTCTCCGGAGACCGACGCTGCCCTAAAGGTTAGCCCCTCGCTCTTCCCGATTCTTCCTCTATTCATTCGTCTGTTTGCCTGTTTTTTGGGATTTTTAGGGCTTGAGGCTTGAAATTTGTGTAGTTAAACACAAAATTTGTCTGCTGGAAGTCTGTCTGGTAACCGGAAATTATCTGAAATCAACTAGAAGTTCCGTTAATGTGCGTTTAGTAAAAAGTTGAGATAATATCAGAATATTGCGCTCTACTCCACTTTGCATCATCTCGACTTTCCGATATTTGTGGTTATGTGGGGGCATCAGTACAACACTCCCTGAAGTTGAAAAGCTCCTGTTTTTAACGGGAATTTGCAAAATAAAAAGGAGTCGATTTTTGTTAATGTGATATCTTGTTGCTATTGAGTATTTTATTACCAAGTTACCAACATTTTACAATTTATGAAAAATTCTTTATTTTTCGGGTTGTTTTAGCTACTCATAGGGCTAAAAAATACTGAATTTCAAATTGGCAAATTGATTTTTCTCTTGAATTGTATCTTTTTTACTTTGGTAATGATAGAAAACGAGCGTTCGGACCAACACACTTGTCAAGAGAATGGGAATATGTTAAGATCTTCTATATCTATGTTTATCTCTTGGCCTGAAAACCTAAAGCCTGAATCTGTCGTCTTCTACTAATCAGATATACAAGACCTTATCAAGCCTGACTAAACATCTTTAGGTCGGTTCATGATTGTATATCTGATCCTAACCATCCATGGGGGTAATCTCTGGTGGGGTTCGAACCTTAGAACTGTTTATTAAGATTCCACCACTTCACTGTCCAATAATCTACAGTCAGTCCATAGAAATGCTGATACACATGCTTTTCTATATACATCATCTTCTTCTTGTTCTGCATGTCTTTGCTGTCCTAGGCATCCATGCATTCATGCACGCTTGTTCATTGGACCGTTTGCATATTTGTCAGCCATGAAGCTTAGCCATTTATCTAGTGAATGCTGTAGGATTTGGGTGACTTGTCTCTAATCCACATTATGGTGATGTAGAGGACAATGGTATCATAATGAATGTTGATAGTAATTCCCTAGTTGATTGACGATCTATATTTTGTTGACTATGCTTCTTGTGCACATATTGTAACCCCTCTCAATCCTGCTATTTTCTTTACTTAAGGATGTTGCATTGGATGCTATCATGGAGTTCGTGAGACAGGGAAGAGGCGGCATGTTCCAGTCAAGTCTTTTATTTAGGTTTCTTCACAAGATTGTAAGTTTGCTTACACAACTCTCGTGACAATGATGTTTCTTTTATAAATATATTCTAATTTAGGTGCAGGTAGAGGCCAAAGTTAAAACAAAATTTCGTTACAACTTATGTTGCTCATTTTACGTGGTTGAATGCAAAATAGAGGTTTTTTCTCAATTTTCATGGTGCTGATTGCCATTGTGGGCTTTGTGCAAACTTGGTGTGACTCAATCCAAGACAATGCTTGGTCAAATGGCTGGTGTGACAATAATGGGGATCTTAATTCACAAGATATGAACTTAGAGTGTTACCCAAGTGATCTGAAATTCGTAGTCACTTTCTTTTATTGTAACTTTAGGGTGTGTTTGACTGCTTGTCCAAGCTTGGAAAGAATACATGTCCAGCACATACAGAGCACATGTCCTGTCCAAGACAGAACAAACTGTCCTTGTCCAGCTCTTGCTTCGACTGGGCAAGGACAATGTGCTCCTTGTGTCCAGCGTTTGATTTGCACAAAGTGGACAGCTTGGACACATGTAAAATGGGTCGGATAGCTTCATTTTCAATTGTACAAACCAATCCGTCCCACCAAATGAACATGTTTTGATTGGATTTTAAACCCGGATATGGTTCTCTTACTAGATCTAAATACCATTTTTTTAAAATTTGGGTAATTTAACGAAAAAGACATTCATATTTTTTGGATATACAAATGCTTTAATTGGGAACATATTGGATCCAGTTATGAAAATATGTCAAAAAATATGGATTTTAGTCCTGAATATAGATTTTGTACTGGATCCAAATACGATACAATGTTTAAAATTTGTGTATATTGGCCAAAATATAAGAAATTCCCACTGTTTGAATTCCCCGCACCATTGTGCACCACAGCACCGTTCAATTCACTCTTAGTTTCAAGCCTATAATCGAAAACAAAACTCTCCACATACCCCCTCGATGACTTGTGCGATTTCCCTATCGCAATCCCCTGCACCTAGCGCTATTCGCTACAAAAACTAACGAAATACCAAAATCTTTCATACCCACAAATTCTAAAACTGTGAGAAATCGAATTCAATCTTCCCAAAGAACCGAAACCCACTAATGATTCTCCCTAACAAATTCAAACATTAAATTCTCCGTAAAGAATCAAATCAAAATGACAGTGAAAAATCAAATCCTAATCATAACACCCAAACACTTCACCACCAAACACTACAGTGAAGAATCATGCAAAACAAGAACAACCCAAATCCCTTATCTTCTTCATAGTTGAATGCAAAACTTGGATCTGGAGCACCGAAATCCCTCCTCTTCCTTCTTCCGAGAGAGAGAGAGAGAGAGAGAGAGAGAGAGAGAGAGAGAGAGAGAGAGAGAGAGAGAGAGAGAGAGAGAGAGAGTATCGCCGTCGGGGCTTTTCTCGTGGCCTGAAAATCTCGTTGTCAGGCAGCGAGGAGAGGAGAGGGCAAGTTGGGGTGATGAGAATGACGGGCAGTTGGCGCCCCACGACTTAAAAAAAGTGTGCCCCTCGTCCTTGTCCACATTGTTCCAGTGGGGGGGGGGTCTGTTTCACATTTTTCACGTCCCAAGGGATGCGCGGAACTGCGCATCCACAGTTTGACTGCACGCTCGTCCCGAGAGACATAGTCAAACATCCCTTTAAGTTTGTATTGTTAGTTGTGTGTGTATACACATGCATGTTGATGTTGCATTGTCTAGTATATAGATTGGGCCATTTATTTTATTGATATTGCTATCTGGACAAGGGCACTGCCACCAAGGCACCACTCAGCCCCACCAAATTCTATTGTCGTTGGTGGTGGTTAACTTGTTTGGTGTGAGTCATCACACGTGGTGATTACCGTAATGTTTCTTTGGTTTGTGCATAAAAATGCTTTGTGTGTTATAGTAGAAAGCCTAATTTTTCTATTTGTATAATTCAGATTTTCAAATTTTTATATTGATTGAACTTAAAGGACAGACTATTTATACTTTTCTTCGTATGAGTTTTTAGATGGGTTATGAAACATTGTAAGCATTTATAATTTCCTAGAGTTGCATCCTTCGGTGAAAATGTATAGCCATAAATGGGTTGCCGTTGTGACAAATCTTTCTACTTTGGCCTAGGAAGATGAGCCCATTTTAGTTCTGGGTAAGCCATTTGGCTATGATGTGAGTAGCCTATCCTCTTCTCTTTGAAACAACGAGTGCTTCCGGTTCTATCCGTGCTTCAATCAAAATTTTCTTCTCCAAATTGCTTTATCTCTAGTTAATTTTATATGAGGAACTACTGAACTCAATCACTTGCTGCCGTTAGTCTCTGTAGAAGTCTTTTTAGGTGGACATGGGCCTGCATCCATTTGGATCTGACAATAGTTACTGAAAAAGTGGAGGGAGTGAACCATAAACTTGAAGAACAAATAATAACAAAAGAATAATGACATCATATGGTGGTTAGGGGAATGTATGATAAACTTTTTAGCATTTTCTCCTCCTGGCTATGTGTGTTTTTGTATGCTGATCTGATGTTTTGGTTGCATTTTTCCCCCCAGATAATCTTGTTTCCACTGGTGCTTGTCTATTACATGTAGGTTTATTCTGAGTACTCCATTGATGTTCTACTCAACTTGTTCAAATCAAAGTACTTCAATTTTGTAGATGTTTGGTACGCGACTTTCACTAAATAATAATTTTCTATGGTTAGAGCATTCATTCATGATACTGTTTATTTAATTGTTTATGGGTTTCTGCAGTAGTCTATAAACTGCACTTGTTCTTAAATGTAGTAGTTATTAAGAATTCATGCTAGTGGAAAAGAATGTTATTGTCTTTAAATATTATAAGTTTATGCTATCCTATTGGTTTATCTATATCTCTGCTCTTGTCAACAGTTATAACAAATTTGTTTGTCTATTCCATCTTATGTTTCTAAACATTGTAACACGAACACTTCTAAAAGGTCAACACATCCGTGTTACGCACATGTCAATGCGGGTGCAATACTTGGGCACGGCTTCCACAGAGTTAGTGGTGGTCAACTGCATTGGGGTCCATTTCCATCCAAAATTGGACTCAGTTAACCCTAACCAAGTCTAGTGTTATCTATAGTATATACATAAATATGTATATGCGCACATACACACACACACAATATATATATATATATATATATATATATATATATATATATATATATATATATATATATATATATATATATATATATATATATATATATATATATATATATATATATGCACCCAAGTTTTTTGAAACTGCCGTGTCGCACCCTTCACACCCGCAGTCACACTTATGTGACAGTTTCTAAAGTAGTGCCCTAGATGAATAGTTTGTTAGATCGTTATTTTTATGCTCTCTGGGCTAATTCTCTTTTATTCATTTAATGGTCAACTAGTAATAACTAATAAATGTATCATGATTGTTGTCATCTTATGATTATGACATGTATTTACGGTAATAGAAATATGTTGATAAAATTGTCACTGGAAGTATTATCTGAACTGCATGGAGTTGGCTCTGTGACTATCCATAATGATAGTCCACCAACTCTTCATTGGGTCCCTCCTTTTCTACTAGTTTTCACTTTCACTTCATCAATCTTTTCTTATTGGTACTAATAGGCTTTTGTACAATGTGTCCAAACTCCAAATGTCTTAGATGTCACTCTTTTGTTTTTTCTTTTACTGGTGTCTTTTTAGATGGGATCAAATTTGATAGCTGGATGGTTAGGTGGCACTATCATAAGTGAGGGTTGGGTTCAAATCGAGTATCTTTTTAGATTTCCGTTTCATATGTGTGAATTCGATAATATCAAATGACAACCTCTATGTATGTGTACATATTCATTTGCAACGTGTGTGTGTGTGTGTGTGTGTGTGTGTGGGCAATCATGGGTGTGGGTGGGTGTTTTTGGGGGGTTCAGGGGAGATATTCTTACAAAGCTTAAACATCAATCATGTTATTTGGTCTTAGTTGATTGCTACATTCCATGTGTGTTTACTATTGAGGGATTGTTTTTTTTAATATTACCTTCTCAAGTAATTTAAAAATAGGAATATTAATGGTTCAATTCAGATCTTAATTAGGATGGATAAACTATTTTTTAAAATATGGCTTTATTTATGAGCCAAATTAAAAATGGAGTTGAGTAAGAGGCATAAATCCAATTGGATCCGTGAAGGATAGGACTTACCCGGATTATGCAAAATCCTTTTTAGAAGTGTGGGGGACGCCGTTTGCAAGCTCTGACAATCCTTCGCCCGACAGAAAGGTAAAGACATGGCAGTTTTTTTGATCTCCGTAGCTCAAATCGTACCACTGCGGATTGAAGTATGCAAACAAATCCAAAAACGTGTATAATCACCCAATCAAAGATTATTGAAATAAGCAGATTAGGGATTTGAAAAATACCTTTTTTGGACTCAGGGGTCCGTTTAGCTTTTAAGCTTTTTTTTGTCCGTTAGCACCTCCACGTAGGTATGAGTGTTCTTCAATGGCATCAGGACAGAGTGTCGACAAGGCTTGAGTAGGCACGGGACTCATCATCTTCATCATTGTATTCCTCTGACAAGAAGTCATCCATGGAGTATTCTCTCCGATCCATGTCCATGTATCTCATTCTCGAGGTTAGGCTCTGAACCCCTTTTAGTGATTTGATCTTTCTGTCTTACTCGGATGACATGGTTTGGAATGGACGAGTCAGCCTGGATTTGTGGACTCTCCTTTCCACATGAGACACTTGGAACTTTCCCCACTGACTGTACTCTCTGTCATCTTGTGGTTTTAGAGCCCGTCTAGTCTCTCTGTCGGCCTGAACCTTTTTATATTGTGATTCTTAGGCTCTTCTAGTTCTTCTTTCAGCTCACACTTGTTCTTGCCTCAACTGCTCTTGTATCTTTTTCATTTTGTCCTTTATCCTTTCCATGTTCTGTCTGACTTATGCTAGCACATCCCTTTCTTTGGATCGGGTTTTGAAATGCGAGGTCTTGGGGGTTCGTGTGGACTCACCTGTGCTAAAGCCGTCTGTCTTGTAATCTGCATGAGGGACTTTATGAGACTGGTGAGGGTGCCGTTTTTCGGACCAAGCTTTGAAATATGAGGTCTTGGAAATTCATCTTTTGGTAGGCTCATCTGTTCTAGAACTACCCGTCTCGTAACCCGTATGAGAGACTTTATGAGACCGATAAGGGTGCCTTTGAAATGTGAGGTTCGAAGAATTTGTCTTTCGGTAGACTCATCCGTACTAGAATTACTCGTCTCTTAACCTTCATGAAGGACTTTACGAGTCCGATGAGGGTATTAACGTGAGCTTAACTCAGGGAACATCGCGACCTTTTCCTTTTTTCGGTCGTCCATGGATTCATCAGGAATGTCCGCGTGGGCCCTTTCTTTAGGATCCGTATCGAATATAATGTTTGACATCATATGGGGTGATATCCATTACGTGAGATTCTCCAGAGGTAGTTCCTCTGTGATGAATTAGATTTGGAGTTTGCAGGATTTGGATCTGGTATACATTACACCTCAAACAATTGGTTGACACAGGCCTACAACAAGCAACGAGAGATTTTCAAAATAATGAGTATCTTAGAAAGCTATATTCACTAATCCGCGAGGTCTCTTCGGGTTCTAAGGTTTCAGGGTTCCCTTTCAGGACCACACCGATATACCCAAGCTAACAACTTAAGGGTACTAGTGTGGATGATTTGGCTCCAATGATACCACCGTCGATATACCCAAGCTAACAATTTAATGATAGTAGTGGGGGGATTCAAATATCCAAATGATAGGACAAGAGATTTTTGAAAAATTTGCAATAAAATGACTCTTTTCCTAAGAGAGAAGAAGATAAAAAAAATAAGGAGCACACAATGAGATCAAACAATTTCTCAAACAAACCCTAACTTGCTGGAGGTATTTTTCTATTTTTTATGTGATTTGCAAATCTTCAACAAGAGTTTCTAAAATGTAATAAGCTTAAACCTAATGTTGATACATGACTCTTATGCAAAGAAACCTATTCGTGAGATAAATTGGCTAAAAAATTAAAAAGAAGATTTAGCAAAAGAAGCAAAAGAAATCAGCAGTGATTTGCACCACACTGTACAAACATCATAGTCATTCGGGCAGCAAAAACGACAAATCTATCATATTGAAGGATCTAATAGATGACGGAGGTGGCCGAGATTGCAGGCACAACGAACAACATTGTATCCGGACGACGTTATCAACGGACAACAGAACCTGCAGACACGAGCGTCTGCAAACTACACTGTTTGTCAGACGGTAGAACCTGCAAACACGATGGTTTGCGGACGACACTGCCTGCCAGACGACAAAACCTGTAGACACGAGGGTTTGGGAACGACGCTGTCAGTGGACGACAAAACAAGATTTGCCGTCCGAATACAGACAAAAACCCGAAAGACAAAGATTTTGGGCTGGTTAGGGTTCAAAATCTCCGTGCACTGCAATTCTAACTACGAAATTTTTAAAAAAAAGTTCGACGTCCCATTTCGATCGCAAAAAATTGTTGATAAATATTTGAATGTTTGGGAACGACGAGACCTATCCAATTTGTGCAAAATACTTTTTAGAAGTGTGGGGGATGTCGTTTGCAAGCTCTGACCATCCTTCGTCTGACGAGAAGGTAAAGACGGGGCAGTTTTTTCGATATCTGTAGCTCGAATCACACCACTCTGATTTTAAGTATGAAAACAAATCCAAAAACGCATATAAACACCCAATCAAAAGATTATTGAAATAAGCAGATTAGGGATTTGAAAAATACCTTTTTCGGACTCGGGGTTTCGTTTAACTTTTATGCTTCTTTTTGTCCGTTAGCACCTCCATGTAGGTAGGAGTGTTTTTCAATGGCATCGGGACAGAGTGCCGACAGGGCTTGAGTAGGCTTGTTCTTGCAGGGACATCACTTGGGTATGTGATTTCCAGATGATTAGGCTATGTGGGTGAACCTCTATTTATAGAGTTTTAGAACATGGTATGGATTACTAGATTTTTTGGGTACAGTTGCAATCTCAAATGTATCTAAGTCTATCTTAGATGAGGATAAGGCCTATCCAACAGAGTGCTCTCTGAAGGAAGATCTTCCAAGAGGAGTCCTCCCACCCTAGAAGACGTGCATGGTGTTGGAAAGAGATAGGGATGAGCCATTTGGCATATCCACACATTCAGTATAGTGAGTGACAAAGCTTTTGTGCCGTTCCATAGCGGACAACGTTCTGTTTTGCCGTCTCGTAATGGACGACGTTCAGTTCTGCCATCTAGTAATGGACGATGCTCCGTTCTAATGTTCGAGTATGATGGGTGTCCAATTCTCGCTGAGTACCTGCAAACGCTTGTCTCCAAAAAAATATTAGCAATTGGGCATCATAAAATTTTGGTGTCTAAACTTCCAAAAGATTTTAAAGATTCAAAATTTTGAGACATTCGAGAAGAAGCAAAAATCATAGCACAAAATAATCATAAATAAAAACAAAGAATACTAGACAATTATAAAGTCATCATACTTCGTAATTATATAAATTAATAAAAGTTTCATGAAATTTCACAAAACACATTAGGCCAAAGTCTTGAAGTTGGCAGTGGTGGTGGTAAGTAATCTCAATGGAACTTTCCATATTCTGAATCAGTAATAACTAATAACTTCTAATAGTCATTGTACAATGACTGTTGTGTGTTTGTTCTTTTCTTTATCTTTTTATGCTAGGTTAATGGCAAACTAAGCATGAACATTAGGTGGAATATGAGAATATGTACATGGTCATATGGAAGAGTTTCCATGGCCTATAACATGGTATTTAAATTTTAAATATATATAACCCATAACAAATTTCAGTTCATAAAAAATGACATTTTGGTACTCACTGTGGAACTTTCTCTACGTCAAACGGTTCGCAGTATTGCCATGTCAGATCTAACTCAAAAACCCCAAAACTAGGTTTGATGGAGGGAGAAAAAGAAGTCAAAGAAAAAAATAAGGGTTGAGAGAAAAGAAAGAAGAAGTACAGAGAGAGAGAGAGTTATAAGAAAAAGTAAAAAATCCCTTTAAATAATGTAGACCTAACCTCTTTCATTGCAGTTTTTGAGCTTTAGAGCCCTCTTCTACATTTAAAAACAAATATTTTGCCTTTAGTCATACGGATCCAACCTTTTAAGGGGTAGATGAAGATAGATCTCTCTGAAAATCTGCTTATAGGGTTTAATTTTTTGATATACATGCACAGAAAAAGACCTCCCTATGGATAATTGGGGTTAGATTTGTTAAGATTTATTGGTATATATATATCATGTTTCTTGGTTTGTAATAGGTTATGCCCTCTAGGGGTATTTTTGTCTTTTTGTATTGTTGTAATAGGTCTTGTCCATTAGAGGGACATATTTGACTTTTTTTATTTTTTCTCCTTTTGTCTTTTACTTTTGATGTAGGGGCTTGGTGGTCTTTTGACCATATAGCCGTTGGGAGCTCCCCAATGGCTATATTTCTAGCCGTTGGGATCTCCCAACTGCTATATTGGGCTCCCTTAGCCCTTGTATGGGGCCTATAAAAGGGACCTCTTCTCCCTCTCTCTTGTATGCTTTTCTTAAGCATTTTCTTGGTGAATAAAGAATATGTTTTTTACTTCTTGTGCTCTCTTGTGCTAGCCCATTGGTGGCTTTTGTGTGTTTGAACTTTTGTATTTGCCATTTATTGGCTTGTGTATTGTCCCTCGGTGGACTAGTGCTTGTGCACATTATTTTGATTCTTGTTTTCTTCTTGGTTTCATTACAAGATTTATAAAAGCACTATCCAGGATCTGGTTTATGAAAATTCCTAAGTTTCTACAGTGATTTGATCCAGAAACAGTGGAGGAGAAGAGTTTTTCATGTTTTGTGTGTGCAAATGAGCTCAAAACTGCCCCATTCACCTTAGAAAACACTCCCAAAAGTGGCTGGATGCACTTTTCTGGCTGCTAAAACAATTAGAGCACCTTTTTTTCCCTATATGAAAGTTTCTTGTACAGTACTGAGGTCTGATACACCATTAATGCTCGTGGTTTGATACCATATGCTTTTTACAAAACTTGCAGATAAACCATCCTATCCAACATCTAGTTGAAAATTGAATTTCATATGCATGTGTGTGTTAGTTATTTGCAAAGCCTAAGAAACCAACTTTGCATGTTCATTGTAAGAGAGGTTTGTTGGAACTCTTTAAAATGGTATGATGACCTTGTACATTGTGAATATTCTTATAATGTTAGTTGATTAGTATTTATTTAGTTTGTGGCCTTTCTCTGTCTATATGTTAAATTCTGATAGGACAAATTTTTTGATAAGATTGTTGGAAGCCTTTTTGCCTATTTGGAATCCTTCTAAATTATTTGAAGATTTTGGTTATATCATTTTGGGAGATTTCTTTTGTCTTTGATGATATTGCTGGATGCACATTATTCAAGAAAAGAAAAGTGTTGTTTTGTGTTCAAGTGTTTAGATCATGCAATATGGCTTTTTCAACTATGGTTCATTCTGAAACTGCTTCATCTCAATGAGAATAAAGCTTGTTTAATTTAATACATTATCTTTCTTTATTGCAGTTATTTCTTATATATTGGCCTTGCTAAGCTATCTAAGAGTTTTGAGCCAGCCAAGGTTAGAGGTAATTGCTCATTTTTTATCTCCATCAAATATTTTAAGTCGTAATTTGATACATAATTATTTTAGAGATTATCCTCTTTTGTTATCTTCATCAAACATTTTAAGTTTTAATTCGATACATAATTATTTTAGAGGTTATCCTTATCAATAAGCAAACATTTGCTATTGGCATGCATGAGTATTTTGAGCTTAAATTTGATAGTTATATTCTATTGCTTAATTATTATCCACTAGGTGAATGCACATGGTTATGATGTTGGTTTACTAATAGAATTTTTTTTGAGTTACTTGTTCCTAATCGTCCGTGCAAATTTAAGCATGTCTTAATGATCCACATGGTTATCTATTCAAGTGTAGCTTACTTAGGAGTCCACACAGTTGTCATACTAATGACAAGAGAAAATGTTTGATCATAGTCAACAAATTCTATTTCCATGATTATTGCTTACCTATTGGAAAGGCCCTATATCTTACAAATTCTATTTTAAATGAATTTAAAGCAAGGGTCTCTTTTTTTTTATTTTCCAAAGCAGATTTTTTTTAATCCAAAAAATGGACCAAAATGACCCTGGGTGTGTTGACCGCACCCAGGGTCGGGTTGACCACACCGGATGCCGCACTCATACTCGCACCCGCATCCCGTCGACGCGGGTGCGGCACCCGTCTTGGTGAATCCCTGTGACATAGATCTCACTCCAGTTTGCATAATGAACATAATCTGTACATCGAAAAACTTTAGGCTTGGGTAATTCCACAAAGTAGGCAACAACTTTGACATAGGTTAAACATTAGGTTAACTATGCTAGACCAGAGTTACCTGTCAGGGAAGCGGGAAGTGAGGCACTTCCAAAATTTTAGGAAGCGAGAAGCACGGGATGACTTAGAAGCGAACCAGGAATCGTCTCGGAAGCGACCTAGGAAGTGAACCAGAAGCGACCTAGGAAGCGAGGGGAAGGCAAAAAAGGAGAAAAAGAAAGAAAAATAAAAGTGAAAACACAAAAACAAAATGAAAAAGAAGAAGAGATTGGGAAGCATGCTTCTCAATTTTTTTGGGCACTTCTCAGCGTGTTTCGGAAATGCCACATTTCGCGCTTCGGGGAAGTGCGCTTCCCCATGTCCTCTGACGCTTCCGGTAACCCTGTGCTAGACTATCCTATTGGCAAGATGAAAAATATTGCGAATAACCTCACCTTCAATAGTGACATGATATATAGATGTAAATGCAGCATGAAGTCTCTTCCACATGATGTTTTCTCTTATTAACCACATTTTGTTGTTGCTGCCTATACCTGACTAAGTGACTGGGTACAATCATCAGCAAAAATTGCATATTATGCAAAGTCACTTTGGGTAACGTTAACATAGGGCATGAAATACCAGATTAACAGTAAACAGTTTAGTGGTAACATATTCCCTTTTGGAAAAAGTCATGAAATACCAGATTAACAACAGTAAACTGTTAAGTGGAAACATATTCCCTTTTGGAAAAGGTCGAAGAACAATCTTATTACATTTTATAGTTTGCACAAAGGAATTGACATCTGATCAGAATGTTGAATTCTTTAGGTGGCTTACAATAAATGATAATCTAGTGGGGGCAGTTTGACCTAAGTCACTGAACCTAGAAGACTGAACCATGTCACAAATGCAACCAAACTTGGTATATTTTGAAGGTAGATGAATGTTACTAAAGATCACCAACTCATCTACCATTTAGACTTGCAATCCAGACTAGTAATTCTACTCCCAACAACAGCCGTGAGCAGTAAAAATAACATTGCAGTTGTGCTAAATTACTTGAGATATTGAAAGCAAGTTCATATTCAAAGGTGCTGGGAATAGCTGAACTGAGAAGTAGCATAACAAACTCTGTTTATGCCAATAAAAGTACTATCTTCAGTAGAAACATAGAGTAGAGATGTGATCAACTTTGTTAATGCCAATAAAGTACCGTCTTCAGTATAAATATAGCTAAAATGCCAATGAAACAACTGGTCAACTATGGATCATCTGGAGTCATATAAAATGAAACTTCAGAATAAAAAAAATTAGCCATACTTGTAGTAGAGAGGCCACATAGGGCAGAGGCAGAGAAACTAGAAAGGGTGGAGGCAGAGGCCATCTTTTTATAGTTCCAAATTATATGCTTGAGGGTTGAGACTTAACATCCAAGTGCAAATCCATTGTGGCAGTAGATATGCCAGACAGTCCTGAGTAATCAACTGAAGATAGACAGCAGCGTGTTAAAGGTCCACTAATTGTCTCATAACATACAGACATATCCTTATCTTTTTCCAGGTCAGTCATATTCAAATAAGATGGTAGATTCAATATGCCGAGAAATATGAGTTAAGAAAAAATCAGCCTCAAGTGTGAAGTGAGTCCTTAAGGGAACTCAGCCCAATCAATGAAGCATGTGAAACAACTGACCAACTATAGGTCTTCAATGTTATTGTTCTGCATGAAATTCAGATATTGGACATTTAACATCTCATGAACTTTCCATCGAAACATCTCATAAACTAGTTCTCCAGCAACGTCTCCAAGATGAACACTAGCAGCACTCTGCAATATTAAACTTCCTTAATGGAAGAGCAGCATATTTTGCTTGTAATTACTGATCGAGCAATTGAGATGTTTGATGCACAAGTGTAATAAAGGGGAAAGGCAAAATCATAACCCTCTGATGAAACTCTAAGGGCATGTTTGCAAATCCATATGATTATTGGATTTTCTCAGCTTCCTGTGATTGCAAATCACAACCACAGCACTTTCTCAAGTTGAGTGAAACATGAGAAAATGCAAGTTGTGATTGTGAATCTCACTTGAAAATGCTTCTCCTTGGAATCCTGTGAATGTTGGTCATAAGACTGATCTTGTGACCAACAAGTCCAGTTTTTGGATTCTCAGCTGTGATTGCTCATCCCATCTATGACGAAAGGAAATCTGCCCTAAGATGTTTGGAACTTGCAGAACTTATTCACTCTTTTATTGATGGTTATTCTCTTAGTCAATGAAGCATGATTGCCAACAATGATCAAATTGCTAATGTAGGACTGCTTATACTATGTAAATGAAGTCTAATAAAGAAACTAAACTACATTGGCTTGTAATTTGTGATATTTTCTTACAATATATAATTTTTTTCAAAGAGGTCGGGGTAGGCCTAAGAAGACTTGGATGGAGATGATAGGAAAGGATATGAATGCTTTGAACCTCACCGAGGACATGGCATTGGATAGAAATGATTGGAGGAGAAGGATTCATGTGGAAGACCCAGAATAATTTTCTTTTTTGGTTCATATCGCCGACCCCAATTGTTTTGGGATGAAGGCGTAGTTGTTGTTGTATATAAATTTTTTCAAACACTGTGCTGAAAATTCTTTAGATTTCTGTAAAAAAAAACTTTGAAACAGTTTTCAATGTATTCTATCAGTAATCTAAAGTTTTGAATACTTATGGTCCACTAGAATTATATTTTCTTTCGCGAAAAGGTTGTGAATTATATTTCTACTATGGATCATGTGCTGTGTCATTACCAAATATCTTCGAGTCTGTGCATTGGATACTGAATATGGTCTAGTCTTTTCATCAATGAACTGTTCTTACCACCTTCTATGCTTTAAGTTCCTAGATCATCATGCGATTGCTTGAATACTTTTTTTTTGAGCTTTAAATAAAAGAACCAAAGCTTTCATTACCTTTTCAACATAAAAGTTCCCATAATGGTTAATGATTGCATCCTAAAAGCCTCCTCATTATTAGGAAGTTTTTTCAAGTGTTACAAATACCTAACCTTTTGAACAAAATGTGGATGAATGTTTCAGGTGTATACAGCACTGAGAGTTTAGATTGATGAAAATATAGAAGTTTTTTCCTGTTATCATATAAAAAGACCTTGTTTTTTTGCATTGCTTTAAAAATTTGTTGATTATTGGATGTAGAAATAAATTTACAATATATTCTTCGAAGAAAATTGCTTCATTGGTTAATGATTACATGGCTAAACTAAAGCCATTTTTGTTTGTTTGGGACATTTCTGGAAATGATATTTAAGATGAGGTTACTTTTTTGAGCTTTTCTTATTTATCTTTGTAATGTGTATATTTTTTCGCCTGTGCACCAGCTTGTATCATTTTGCCTGTAGAAAAAAAGTTCACCTTTTTTTCTTTTGCCTTTTTTAATTCTTCATGTGTTTTCTGAACGCTGTCATCATTTTTATTTTCATCCTCAAGCTTCAGGTTTGCCTTTGGTTCAAACCCCAACAGGCATTATCAACCAGCTTGCTGAAAAGAAAAAGAAAATTGTTTCCAAGCTCTTGACCACTAATTTGGTTCTTATGCATTCTGCCATTGATTTGTAGGTGGCAAATTGGACCATGTCATGTATAACATACATAATATTCTTTCACAAATTCCTTCACATATGCCTCCTAAAGCTCCACTCAGGGAAGAAGACAAGCAATTTGAACTTGACATCTGGAGCCCGTTAGGCAAGTGGCTTGTTTATGATTATTGCGTTGAAGCTGGCACATTTCTTTTGATGATTCAAGTATTGTTTTGGGCATTATGTGATTGCTGTAAAGCTGTACTTTTAGAATCTTGTTCCTCCTATTCTTTTATGTTATGCTGGATGACAGGATGGTTCATTGTCGCATGCTGTTTTCTTGTATCTGATACTCGGATCTGTAGGACATATTTAGTCCAAGTTACAAAGTTATGTGTCTGTCTCGTGAATCTTGCCGGAGTTGATCTATGCTGGCCCTGTTGGTCGTGTCCACATATTACTGTCTGTGCATCAACAAATTCGGTTATGTAATGAAGTGTGAAACATCTTTTTGTTCTGATCTTGTGAATGGGTCATTAATTATTACTGCTGCATGTCTTATTGATTATGATGGGATCTTCATCTACGATAAAGTGACTTTTCTATATGTTCATGCTAATTGGTTGTAAGCTTGCCTGGAATATAATGTTTTAGTTGGGTCTGAACTCTTGATGAAGCAAGCTTGCCTGCTGCTATACAGTGAGCATTTGTGTTTATAAAGCTTGTTATAAAGTGGTTAGTTCATAGGTTCCCTGTTGTTTGCTGTATGATTATTTAATTGATAAATTGTATCTTTTATGTCACTTGCTAGTTTGATTTTGTTTTATTGCTTATAATTTTTTTAGTTTTATATATCTGGATAGGTGATCTTCTAGACATTTATTCTGCATAGGTGTACTATTAAACCTCAAGTGCTATATCGTTTGTGATCAGTTAATTTCTTATTGGTTTATTTATTTTAAATTCTTTATTTTCTGCATTAATGTCTAACTTTCTTGTAAATTTTTGTGTTCATCAATTCAGGAATCTCGTCAAAAGAAACTGAGTCTGAATTATCAGCAACGATTTTGTCTGTAAAGGATGGTTCTATAGAATCCAGAAAAATCACTGATGAAGTGAGTGCATAAGTATATGAACTTTTTATCTCTTTCTAAAATTGAATGTGGTTTTGGTTGTTCTTACACTCTGTTCTGGTAACTTTCTTTTGTTTGAAGTGTAAGAAGTAAGAGTACAACGTAATTGGTTTGGAACTTTGGATTCTATATGACCACACACCTTCATGAACTCTTTCTTTAAGTCTTTATTACTCTTGTTTGGATGTATTTATAGATGGTTTATTTCTATTTAAAGTTTTTAAACTTAGTTGACAAAATTATTCTCAATGTTTCATAGTTCTGTTTTTTATCTTTTTCGACAAGTTTTGATAACTAGAAATAGAAGTTACTATTTTTTTCTGAAAAGCCAGAGGGGGACCTATTTCTTCTTTTTCTATTTCTATTTCTATTTCGGTTTCTTTTCTTCTATTCCACCATCACTGCTGCTCTTTTATTACCACCCCTTCTTTTCCACCACTGCCATCACCTATGCAGTCAAAAGCCCAAACTAGGCACCGCCTAGTCAGTCTAAGTGTAAGTAAAATGCCTAGGCTTTGCAATTCCTAGGTGGGGACCTTAAAAGGTACCAATTTTGCCGACTAGGCACCGACTAAGGTACCTAGTCGGCAACTAAACTGCTCCCATCTAGACACGAGGGAAGTTTAGTTATTTATTATTATTATTATATATTTTCTGTTATTTTTTGTATATATATAATTATATATATGTGCATGTGTTTGTGTGATTTGTTCTGTGAAATGATGAAAACATGCTTTTATATATATATATATATATATATATATATATATATATATATATTAGTCCCCATTTCTCATTCTGCTCTGTTCTGCCCTATAGGTTTTAAGTGTTTTATGATAGATTTGAACCGTTAGATGTATTTAGCGTGATTGATTTAGTGGGAATTGACTCTTGGATCATGTTTTTTTGAAGAAAAAACATGTTTTTATGTGCCGGAAAAAACTGGTACCTTAGCCATTGATTTTGGGTCACCGGAATAACCTGTGTATAGGTCCGTCTCCGGCGATCCAAAAGCTGGTTCCCACTAAACAAAACCTATAGATCACATCTACAGTATTGGACGTGAGAAAAAATACTTAAAACTTCGATTTTTGAAGGGCCCTAACGAGACCTAACGAAAAAGTAGGTCTAAGGAACACATTACTTTCTCTCTCTCTCTCTATATATACGTGTGTGTGTGTGTGTTTTACTTTGCTTTTGGGATTTTTTTTTTGTGAAACATTGAAAGCATGCACAATTAATTTTAATTGATTATATTTTTTATATATGTGTGTTACTTTGTTTCTGATTAATTTTTCTATAAAAGCCTGAAAGCATGTTTAATATTATGAATTATGTAATATGTTATTTATATATGTATGTGTATTGTGCTTCTATGAAAGGCTGAAAGCAGATTTTGTTGATTATACTTTACGGTACCTGAACACTCCATTTTGCCCTCCTTACCTGTGTCGACACCTGGACACATGCACCATTTTACCCTTCGTACATACAAGTTTGTATTCAATTTATAATTTATAATTATATTTTCAGTATATAATATATATTGTAGATATAGCATATATATAGATTATATTCAGTTTATTTGTATTTATGTCATATATATATATATATATCATGTTCCTGTACCCACATTTTTTGGAATTGCCGTGTCATATCCTCCGTACCTGCACTTGCACCCGCACCTGTACCCAAGTGACAGATTATACTGAATATGTTATGAATAATTGAATATATTTATATCCGTGTGTATACAATTATATATATATGTATACTTTGGTTATGTATATTAATATAATTTGTGAAAGCATGTATAATTTTGTACTTGTGTGATGAAAACATCTTATTTGTAAAAGAATTAAACACATTTTTATGTATATTTTGTATACTTTTTTATATTCTAATTGGGGTACCGACTAGTCCTGCCTAGTCCTCGACTAATCTATTTAGGGGTTTACCGACCAGGCACCGCCTAGCGCTTTTGACTACACAGGACATTACCATCTGTTTCTCACCACCACCAATACCCTTCTTCACTACAATTAGAGGCTGGCTATGTCACTAGGGTATGAGTAGGGAGGGTACGACACAACAATTCCAAAAAATGTGACTACAGGGACACAACTATATATATATATAAATATAAACAATAAACAAGTTCAAACCTGGTCCAGTCCCAAACTCTTTGGACCTTGGACCAAACAGGTTTGGACTTGTCCAAACCTTCAGCTTCGTTGACCAGGTTTGGACTTGTCTAAACCTGATCATTGAAGCCAGGTGTTATAAAAGGGAAAGGGGCGGTAGCCCTTCCCTTTTTGTTTTTATTTTTTTGTTCTCTCTTTTTCTCTCTCTCGCCCTTTCCTCTCTCGAAAGTTGCTGCAAGAAGAAAAGGAAGAGGATGATGCATGAATATCGTTACACACACACACACACACACACACACACTCTCTCTCTCTCTCTCAATCCCTTCTGCAACAAGAAGAAGAGGAGGAGGTACACTCCCCCCCCCCCTCTCTCAGTTCCTTCTGCAGCAAAAAGAAGAAGAGGAGGAGGAGGAGGTATGCTCTCTCTCTCTCTCCCTTCTGCACAGAGAGCCAGGAGAGGAGAGAGAGAGAGGGTGGGGAGGGAGGGGGGCTTTGACCTTGGTTTGACTAAGGCAAAATTAAAAAATGGGTTTGGGACCTAATCGACTCGCGGTGCACCGGTACTGCCTTCGGTATCTGCTCCTATGTCGATGCGGGTATGTTGAGCAGTTTGCCGTGTCGCAGTGACATAGAAGGCTGGGCAGCTTGGGGACGGTTCCGGCCCAACCCACCATGGGCCGGGCTTGGACCTATAAATTCGACCCAAGCACAGCCATGGGCTGGGTTGTGGGATGACACGGGCTGGCCCGGCTCAACCTGTATATATATACACACACATATACACAAACACACACAGAGGTGTAATGAAACAAGGTACAATAGAACAATAGGGAAACAAACACAATGCCAACAAAGGGCTTTAATAAACTCACTTAAAGTTGGTCACTAATGGACCAAATACAATCTCAAAAGAGATAAAAATACCAAACAACACAAGAGGCATACAAGCCTATAAGATGGGAAAAAACTCTAGAGAAAACCCTCAAATGCTTCTAAAAGCATTGAGGAATAACAAGGGAGTGAGGCTCTATTTATAGAGCCTCACTCCAACACATGGGAGGCAGTCCAGCTCTTTAGACTGCCTTCCAACAGTCATTATTATGACTGTTGAACAGTCATATTTTTGACTGTTGTGCCCAACAGTCATATTTTGTATTTTGACTGTTGTGCACAACAGTCATATTTTTGACTGTTGTGCACAACAATCATAAATATGACTGTTGTGCCTAAGCTGAATGACAATTTATTTATTTATTATAATGTTAAATTACATTTCAGTCCCTAGTGGACTGTACTATATGATAAAAAACAAAAATACCCTTATTGGGTATTTGGATACAATTTTATTTTTAACACTCCTCCTCAAACTTATGGGGAAATCACCGAAAGTTTGCTAAGAAGATACAAAAATTGAGGTAGTGGAAGAGCTTTGGTGAAGAAGTCTGCAATCTGAAATTCGGACTGGACATATGGCAATGTAATGGTACCCTTCAAATATTCTTCGCGAACATAGTGACAATCCATCTCAATGTGTTTTGTTCGCTCGTGAAATGTGTGATTGTTGGCTATATAGATGGCACTTTTATTATCACAACATAGCTTTGAAGGTTCTGAGACATCAACACCCATATCGAAAAGTAGTGCTTTCATCCACACAACTTCAGTGGTTGTGGTAGCCATTGCCCTGTACTCAGCTTCCGTAGAGGATAAAGACACTTTCTGTTTTTTTTTTTGCATCGCCAAGAAATGAGAGAATCACCTAAAAATACACAAAAGCCAGTAGTTGAGTGACGGTTATTGGGATCTCCTCCCCAGTCAGAATTAGTGTAAGAAATAAGACTTAAAGATGAAGAGGATAAGAATAGTCCTTTAGATATAGTTTTCTTGATATATCGAACTATTCTTAATACTGCACTCATGTGGACGGTTGTGGGCGCATGTTGAAATTGACTTGCAGAATGTACGGCATGCGCAATATCTGGCCTTGTAATGGACAGGTACATCAACGATCCAATAAGTTGTCGATAAGGGTTTGGATCATCTAATATTACTCCATCTTCAGCTCGCATTTTCACATTTATTACTTCAGGAGTATCAGCATATTTTGTGTCCGTGATTCCTGAACGCTCAACAATATCAGCTGCAAACTTGATTTGAGATAAAATATATCCTCTTGGTGAGTAGGCTACTTCAATTCCTAAAAAGTATCTAAAAAAACCAAGATCAGTCATATCAAAAGATTTTTTAAGCAAAATTTTAATATCTTCAATTTTCTTTTGATCATTCCCTGTGATGATCATATCATCAACATACAAAAGAAGAATGATCAATGAGGTACCAGTAGATCTCACAAAAAGAGCAGTGTCAGTGTAACAAGATTTAAATCCAAGTTTTAATATCGTACCACTGAACCGATCATACCATGCTTTAGGGGTTTGTTTAAGCCCGTATAGGGCTTTTTGAAGACGAAGGACCATGCCTTTTTCAATAGACAGACCAGGAGGAGGATCCATATATACTTCTTCATTTAAGTTTCTGTTAAAAAATGCATTTTTAACATCTAACTGATATATCGGCCATTTTCGAATGGATGCTATAGCAACTAGAGTTCTAACTGTAGTCATACGAGCTACTGGGGCAAAGGTTTCTTCATAATCTATACCATATTCTTGAGAATATCCTTTTGCAACAAGTCTTGCTTTATATCTCTCAAGAGACCCGTCACTTTTTGTTTTAATTTTAAACACCCATCTACACCCTATTGTCTTCTTTCCGATAGGAAGAGGTTGAATTGCCCAAGTGTGAGCCTTGTGTAATGCATCTAATTCAATTTTCATGGCTTCAACCCATTCGTTTATATTTTTGGCCTCGTTATAGTTGGATGGTTCATGATAGGAATGAATGGCTAGAAGACATGCCCTGTAGTTTGGTAAGAAGGATTCATATGAGACAAACCTACTTGGAGGCCTATCTGTCAATTGATTATATCTGTCAAGGGCACATGGATGCTCCCCGGTATTTCGTCTAGAGTATTGAAGAAGATCTTGAGATGGTTCACTACTTGAGTCATTAATAGACTCGAAGGTTTCAATATCATTACTAATACCTTTATTGGGTAACAAATCAAATAAGAAAGCATACTCGGATTCTTTTTTAGGAACTTCAAAATCAAATCCACAGTCATTTTCTAGAAATGTAACATTTCTAGAAACATAGAGTTTATCATTTGTTTTATCATAACATCGATATCCTTTTTGATTATCAGCATAACCAAGAAAGACACATTTTTTGGCTTTAGGAGAGAGTTTGCTATATTTTTCAAGAAGCACAAAGCATTTACAACCAAATACCCTTAGCCTTTTTAAATCAGGAGAAATTTTAAAGAGTTTTTCAATAGGAGACTTGTTTTCCAAAGTTTGAGAAGGCATTCTATTTATCAGATAGACTGTGGTTAGGGCAGCTTCAACCCAAAATTGCTTTGGAATTTCTTTTGAAATAAGTAGGGTTCTAGTAGTTTCAATGATATGACGATGTTTTCTTTCAGAAATCCCATTTTGTTGAGGTGTCCTAGGGCATGATTTTTGATGCACAATTCCATGATTTTTTAGATATAATTGAAATTCATTTGAAAGAAACTCTCCCCCAGAGTCGGAGCGGAAGACTTTAATATTTGTTTTAAATTGATTTTTAACTAGATTATGAAAGTTTTTAAAACATGAAAAAACTTCGGATTTGAGTTTTAGAAAGTAAATCCAAGTATGTCTACTAAAATCATCTATAAATGTAACATAGTACGAATAACCACCTTTTGACATAATAGGGGCGGGACCCACACATCCGAATGCACTAATTCAAAAATTTTATGTGTCACAGAGGTTCTAGACCCAAAAGGTATCATTTGCATTTTTCCAAGTATACAATCTTCACATACAAAATTTTTATCTTTACTGGATATACTTGGGTGTCCTAATCTTTTATGCCAAAGATCTATATTAATGTCTTTGACATGATTACAAAACGAGTATTTTGGTAAACACATGAAATCCATGTAGTAAAGGTCTCCTCGTCTATGGCCTTGCCCAATCAGCTTCCCTGACTGGAGATCCTGCACCCAACACGCCTTAGATGAGAAGAATACTTTACAACCATAGTCAACAATTTGAGAGACCGAAAAAAGATTCAAATCCAGTTTGGGAATGACTCTCACTTTTGGAACAAAGATTTTTTTTTAAATATCATCAAGGTTTCCTAAGCTTTTGACTTTTAAAGAGGTACCATCGGCAGTTGACACACATGAAAAATATGATTTAGTGCAATCAGATAATAAAGACTCATTATGAGTCATGTGGAAAGAAGCACCTGAGTCTAAAATCCAAGAGGTCTTACCTGGAGGAGACGAGGAAGAGATGACAACTCCGGATGTAGAAGGTGCAGCCTTAAGAAGTTGTGAGACGGCTTATGCTATTTGAGCAAGATTTAATTCATTGAAGCTGCCCCTTTTTCTTGATTCTTGAGGTTCTTCACTTAAGGCGGCCACCTTTTTAAATTTGGGATATTGCGGCCTTATATGTCCGGGTTCCTTACAATGATGACAAATAATTTTTCCTTTGTATCCTCCCTTGTATCCTCCTCCATTGTGTCCTTCTCCATTGAACTTCTTCTCAAAGTGAGGTGGTTTATATGTTTTCACAAAATTTCCGGGCCTTGCCATGGCAAAGACCTCATCATTAGACTTTTGCATTCCAAGTCTTGTCTCTTCTTGACAAATTTGAGCAAGGGCCTCACTTATAGAAGAAGTGGTCCTATGAAGTAAGGAAGATCTTACTTGCTCAAATTCCGGTCGAAGGCCATAAAGAAAGGAGAAAAGATTTTCTCTTTCGATTTGGGTCCTTCTCATATCAATAGCCGAACCTTTCCATTTTGGTTCCAACATGGCTAATTCATCCCAAATAGGAGATAAAATACCGTAAAAATCTCTTACACTTTTATCTCCTTGTTTTGAATTACGTACCTTATCTTGGAGATAATAAAGTCTAGCCATATCCTTTTGGATAAAAGTACTTCTTAGAAAGCTCCATGCGTCACATGCCTTCTTGAATTTGATGATATTGGTGGCGATCTTGAACTCCATGGTATTCATAAACCATGAGAGTATTTGTGCATTGCTTGCCTCCCAATCTTCCAATTTATTTTGGAATTCTTCTAAGGCATTTTCTTTTTCTTCTTCGGACAAGGCTTTGACTTGATCTCCTTCTCTTCTAGTCAATTTGAGTTGTGGTTCACTAGTAGAACCACTAACAAAACCCCACAATTTTTTTCCTTTGATATGATTCTCCATAGCCGTCGCCCACATCAATTAGTTGTTTTCATTGAGTTTGTAGGTGATGATGGTGGCGAACTCTCTTTCTCCCATAATGAATACTTGAGTTTAGACTAGAGAAGATAGGGAATGATCAATGATCGAAGAACACTTCCTTCACGAGATTCTCCTTCTTTCAAGAACCTCGCTCTGATACCATGTAATGAAACAAGGTACAATAGAACAATAGGGAAACAAACACAATGCCAACAAAGGGCTTTAATAAACTCACTTAAAGTTGGTCACTAATGGACCAAATACAATCTCAAAAGAGATAAAAATACCAAACAACACAAGAGGCATACAAGCCTATAAGATGAGAAAAAACTTTAGAGAAAACCCTCAAATGCTTCTAAAAGCATTGAGGAATAACAAGGGAGTGAGGCTCTATTTATAGAGCCTCACTCCAACACATGAGAGGCAGTCCAGCTCTTTAGACTGCCTTCCAACAGTCATTATTGGACTGCTGCCCAACAATCATATTTTTGACTGTTGTGCACAACAGTCATAAATATGACTGTTGTGCCTAAGCTGTATGACAGTTTATTTATTTATTATAATGTTAAATTACATTTCAGTCCCTAGTGGACACTATATGATAAAAGACAAAAATACCCTTATTGGGTATTTGGATACAATTTTATTTTTAACAAGAGGTCCGACACAACCCAACTAGGCCCACGGGTCTAATTGGCGGGCTGCAAGCCAAGGTTTTTTGAATGGGATGACTCGAACCGTCAAGTGATGGGCCGGGGTTGGTCGGCCTGTTGCTGACCCCTAATTATCACCACCACTACCACCACCACCACCCCTTTTTCACTGCCATCACCACTCCAACACATTCCCTTCTTTACCATGATGGCTACCACCACTATCACTCCCCAGTCATTACCAACATCACCATTAGGGGTGTCAATGGATCGAGGTTGACCTGGACCCGGCCTTTACCACATCCTATAGAAAACCCAAGAAGAGTAGAGGTAAGCGAGGAATTAGTGCAAGTTAGAGAACTTCGTTCATTCAACTATCAAAGAAACAATACATGATATATGGGGGTCAACCCCTCAAGGCACAAAAAGACAAAAATTGTTGACTCTCTAGAACAACCTATTATACAAGGACAAAATTAAAAAAAAAATAATATTATATAATACATCTCAACACTCCCTCTCAAACTTGAGATGATAATGGAATCATTCCAATTTTGGAAAGAAATGTTCTAAAGTGCACTGGAGGAAGATTTTTTTTAAATACATCGATAATTTGATCCTTGGACCCCACATGCATGAGAGAAATAACTCCATCTTCATGAGCTCGTCTTGAGTAGTGACAATCAATCTCAATGTGGTTTGTTCTCTCATGAAATTCAGGATTCTTGACAATGTGAATTGCACTCATATTATCACAGAAAAGAGGGGTCCGATCATGAGTAAGTATACCAAGATCTTTTAGCAACCATCAAATCCATGAGTTCAGCTGTAACTTGGGCTTTAGCCCTGTACTCTGCCTCTGTTGTAGATAGTGCTACCCTTTGTTGTTTCTTGCTCTTCCATGAAATCAATGAGCTTCCAAGGAGTACACAATCAAGTAGTAGACAATCTAACTCTAGTAGACCCTCCAAAATCTGCATCACAATAAGCTCTAAGATCACACGAGGTGGATGAGGATAAGAACATTCCATACTGCATGGTATATCTGACATATCTGATTATTCTCAGTACAACTACAACATGTACTGATCTTGGTGCACTCATAAATTGACTAACCACATGAACATAGGAAATGTCCGATCTGTATATAGTTAAGTATATCAAGCTTCCAACTAGTTGCATGTATTAAACAAGATCATCTGACTCTTCTCTATCCATAGCTCTTAATTTTGCATTGGCTTCCATATCTGCGTCCACCTTAGTATCATCCACCAATCTTGCTTTTGATACTAATTCAATAGCATATTTATGCTGCACCAAGTAGATTCCTCGTCTTGAGTACGCCACCTTAAGACCCAAGAAATACTTCAGATTTATTAAATCTTTCATTTCAGATATTTTAGCCAGCCTTCTTTTTGTTTCTTTAATTTTCTGAACATCATCCCTTGTGACAATAATGTCTTCTACACATGAAAAAAGTATGCATCTACCTTGACTTGTGGATGACAAACAAGGTTGGATCGTGTTGACTCTGCATAAAACCAAGAGATTTGATTGTCGAGATGAATTTTTCAATTGAAGCTCTTGGGTCTTGTTTAAGACCATATAAAGCTCTTTTTAATTTTTCTACTCTTTCTTCTGCATCAAAGTATCCTTGAAGAAACTCCATCAGACCTCTTCTTCCAAATCTCCATTCAAGAAAGGGTTCTTTACATCTAATTGCCACAAACTCCACGATCTAAGTGCAGCCACAACAATTAAGGTTCTAATAGATGTCATATGTGCCACATGATCAAATGTTTCTACAAAATCCATTCCATACCGTTGACTATACCCTTTTGTAACCAATCCGGTTTTATATCTTTCAATAGAGCCATCTGCCTTTTTTTAATTTTATAAACCCATTTGAATCCTACAACATTGTTCCTACGAGGTAATTTCACAAGTTACCAAGTCTGCATTTAACTACGCCACACCTGGGGGATAGGAAGAGTGATGGCTTTAGATGCATCGACAAACTCAACTGAAAGGGAATAAGGATTGGCCTCTCTACATGATCAATATCTTCTTCCTCAATTCTTTCTAAAAATGTAACATTTCCTTCCTGTCTTCTTGAATATGATTGCTCAAACTTGTCATTTTGCACTTGAAGGCCACTCTGAGGAACATGATCATTACTCAGGATATTAATAGTTCAATCTTCCTTTCTTTATTTGAATAAAGCATCAAGAAAGATAGGTCTTCCTCATCTCCCACTTCACCACTATCAGCTTCAAAATAACGTATATGTTCCAGAAACTCTATATGTCTAGATATACAAATTCTCTTACCAACATAATCATAACATTTATATCCTTTTTATCCTTCAGCAAATCCCAGGAAACAACACTTCACAGTTCTGTGAGAGAGTTTGTCTCCATATCTCTCAGGTAACAACATAAAATGTGTACAACCAAAGACCTTTATCATAGTGTAATTTTGTGCTACACTATAAAGCTTCTGATATAGAGATGTACCTTTCAAAACTCCTAAAGGCATACGATTAATCTGATGAATTGCCATACATGAGGTATCAGCCCAATGAATTTTATGCACATGACTAGTAAACAAGAGTGCCCTAGTACTTTCAAGGATATGCTTGTTTTTTCTTTCAACAACACAAATTTTCTTAGGTATGTAGGGGCACGACTTCTGATGCACAATGTTTTTTCCTGCAGAAATTTCTCAAACAGGCAACTAATATATTCTCCCTCTGAATCCGAGCGAAGGATCTTCATTTTGGAAACAAATTTAGTCTCAATCATCATACAAAACTTTTTAAAGATTTCAAGTAATTCATTGTATTTTTAATGAAGTAAATCTAAGTGTATCTTGTACAATTATCAATGAAAGTAACAAATAGGATGAGCCTCCTTTAGACAACACTAAAGAAGGCTCCCATACATCAGAATATACAAGATCCGCCCTAACTGACTCATCTGTCCTAGATGCAAATGGTAAAGCATGGTCTTTTGCCAATTTACAACTTTCACATTCCTTAACATGCTTCAAAATAAACACTTTAGACCATTTGAAACTATCTGAAGACAAAAGGGACCAAAGCTGTGAACTAGATGGGTGACCAAGCCTCTGGTGCCTTAACATGGAGTCATCCAACACAACTGCTCCTAGATTGAATTTTGATTTCTCTTTTGCAAACTCATATCTAGCCAATCTAGGTAATAAATATCTTCCTACGGCCAATCCCAATCCTCCTTTTTGATAGCTGATCCTGCACAATGAAATCAATTAGAGGAAAGACAACATTGCAATTAAGTTTGGTTAGTTGGCCAACAAAGATAAGATTCATGACTAGGGAAGGAACATGACTAACTTGGGAAACATTTAATCTTCTCCCAGGACAAGGGATAGGAGTAATTTATCAAATCTTAGATATAGTTCTAGAAGAACCATCCGCAGTGATAATAGAACCACTATAGGTAAGACAATTTGCAAGAGCAGTACCAGAAAAGGAAGAAGGTGCATGAGAAATAATGGCTGACTGAGCTAATAGCTACTGAATTTTTTGCTGAATGCGCTCTGAATGCGCTCAAGAGCCCATGTCTGCCCTTCTTCACAATGATTGAAAAATGTTGCTCACAGTGGGAGAGGATGGTTGAACTCCACTAGTAGCCTGCATCTTTTTAGACTTCATCACATCTTCATTTGATGAGGCTACAAAAGCCCCTATTCTCTGTTTTTTTTTGAGAGGTGGACATGTATTTATCATATGCCCAAGCTTCTTGCAATAGTGACACCTGACAGTACTCATGTCACTCCTGAAACTCCCTGACCTGCCGCCTCCTTTTCCTCCACTCCTACCACCTTGCTGGGTAGCCGCAACCAAAGCAGACTCTTCAGATGATCAAACACCAAGAACCTTGTTTTTGGTTTCCTATGCCATTAATTCAGACAATGTCTGCACAAGAGAAGGTAAGGATGCACATTGAAGAATCTCCTTTCTCACACTATCAAACTCAAATCACAAGGCCATCAAAAGATCTACCTGTTGATCCTTAGCTTCAGATTCAAGTTTCTTACACTCACTACCTATGTCACATGGGTGCGGGGATGCGGCACTTCCAAAAAACCTGGTGCGGGGGTGCAACAGGGGAAAAATGTAAAAAAAAAATTATATATATATATATATAATTTTGAAGTTTTAACAGTTTAATATTTAACAATAAACATTGTCATAATATGATTCATCATGCATGCATGCAGTATATCAACCTAAATATCAAATTATCAATCAAATAAGTAAAGCAATTACATAAATCGACCTAAATATCAATCAAATAAGTAAAGTATAAAAGAACTAAATTACATACCAAAGTATATCCTGATGAAGTAATGGATGCTCATAATTTTCTTCATCATCAAATGCATCATTAGAAGAAATACTGGGCTCAGGTAAATCTATGTTTGTTATGTTGAAATCATGTTCTCCCTCGAAGTCACACTCTTCTGGGTTTACATCCCGAAATTTGGATGTTCCTTGTCTGCGTTATAAACCCAATTTGAAAATGATAAATACAATACAAGTATATTTAAATGAAAACTAAGAAATAATCAAATAACTAAGAGAGAAATTAGTACCTGTATTCATCATTGCTTCACGAAAGTAATCAAAGATTTGAATGAACATATACTAAATCCTCTGCACGCTTGCTGGTGAGTTTGTTTCTCTTCATGTTGTGGATTTGAGAATATGTGCTCCAATTTCTTTCACAACAAGATGAACTAGCAGGCTGCAATAGCAATCTTAATGCAAGACGTTGGAGAAGAGGTGTTTCTGATTCAAATCTTGACCACCATGTGATAGGATCTATATTATCTTCTTCTCTCGCGAATAATGTCGGTCCATATAATCTCGAAGATGAAAATTTTCTAAACTCTTGTGTGACTTGATGTAGAAGATATGCTTCTAGAAAAAGTCTTGTCATACACATATTTCTATGTCTTGATAGCTCTGGGTCTAAATTTGGAGGGACATGACCAATACCACCAACCCGCCACTTATTTGCATAATATTTTGGATTAAGAGAATGTGTCATGCAATGCAAAAGAGTGTTGCTCTTATCCCATCTTCTGACTAAAATTGAATGAATATGATTAAAAAAATCTGAATCATCCAATGCAGGATTTTTTCCTTCATGCATGAAAACTATAGCTTGTATTTTTTCAATCATATTATCCCACATTTCATAAACTCTGTGAAGCATGGGCTCATCCTTATCAACTTCTCTTAACATTTCCCAAATAGGTTGTGTAAATTGAAGGAAGTATACCACTCTGTCCCAAAACTCATCATCAAGAATGAATTTCTTAATTTCTTGAGCCTTGATATCATCATCAGTACGATAGAATGTCCAATTTTTATCAGTCACCATGTTAATCAAAGCATTCTTCACTCTTTTAATCCTCTTCATCATCACAATGATGGACGCAAAACGTGTTTCAGCGACCTTCAACAATTTCAAATCAGAATGCCTATTAAATATAGCATTAACATGATGATGATTAACAACAAAATTCCTAATGCTTTTGACATTTCTTTCTAAATCTTCAATCCATGAACATAAAGCATATGCTTGTTAATTCTCTTCTTCTTTGGGGTTGCAGATGCTCTTTAGGGCTAGATTTAAGCTGTGTCCTACACAGGTAGTCCAAAAAATATGAGGGTACTAACTCTCCAAACTCAACGCTGCAGTTTTACAAACTGGAACGTTGTCTGTAATGATTTATACCACTTTTTGATCACCCACTTCTTCTATCACTTCTATAAACAATCCCTTCAAATACTCTGCATTTTTATATTCCCAGATGCATCAACTGCTTTCAAGAATATTGGGCCACTAAGCGAACAAACAATGAAATTGATTAATGGACGCCTTTGAATATCTGTTCATCCATCAGACACAATAGAAACTCCATTTTGCTCCCATGAATATTTTTTAATCTCTAGCAATCTCTCTACATTTGCCCTCTCTTCTGCAAGAAGTGTGATTCGTATTTTTCTGAACTTGGAGGCACATAACCACTAAAATTACAATTTGCCAAGGATGTTATTAAATCCTTCCAATAAAGATTTCTAGCCGCATTAAATGAGAGTGAACCAGAATAAAAATACCTCCAAACTTTTCTATCTAATTCTTCTCTTCCATATGTATTGAATGCTGCTTGTATCGTTCCTCTACCTCTTACATTGACTTTTTTTTTTCAGCATCTTCTTGGTGGCTTGCGAATGACACACTGACTGCAGAAGAATCGACCATTGCCTTTCTCTTCTCATATTCTTCTTGTATTTTCTTGTATTGTCTTCGCATTGCCTCATCAACTTTTCTGCAAGCTGAAATGCCATATCCTGGTATCTTCAACAAATGAGCCTTTACTCTTGTGTAAGACCCAACAAAATCTCTTTCGCAGAGCTTGCATCGAAATCTCTTGTTTCCACCACCTCCTTCTTCAGTTTTTGCAAGTTTATTTACACGTACCCATCGTGGCCCCACATCATCAATCCCACTGCAACTATCAGCAAAACTAGCAGCAGAACTTACATGTTGGTATGAGGATGACGCAAGTCCTTTCCCTTTATCCGTCATTTTTATCCTGAAAAAACACAAAAAAATACATTAAAATTTTCAAATCAATTATACTCGACCCTCTCCCCATGTCGAAAACACAGGGAGAAGGGGGGCTCAACCTCTCCCGCCAACCCAACAAGAGAGCGAGAGCGAGGGGGGGGGGGGGTCGCCCCCTCCCCTGTCGAAAACAGAGGGAGCAGGGGGGGGGGCTCACCCCTACCCTGCCGACCCAACAAGAGAGTGAGGGGGGGCTCGACCCCTCCCCTGAAATCAAAGGGAGTAGGGTGGGGGGCTCGGCCCCTCCCCTGCCAAAAACAGGGAGGGGCTCAGCCCCTTCCCTACCGAAAACAGAAGGAGCAGGGGGTGCTCAGCCCCTCCCCTGTCGACCCAACAAGAGAGTGAGAGGGGAGGGCTCGGCCCCTCCCCTGCCGAAAACAGAGGGAGCAGGGGGGGGGGGCTCAACCCCTCCCCTGCCGACCCAAAAAGAGAGCCAGAGGGGGGAGGGGCTCGGCCACTCCCCTGTCGACCCAAAAAGAGAGCCAGAGGGGTGGGGCTCGGGCGCTCCTGTGCCGAAAAACGAGGGAGCAAGGGGGGCTCAGCCCCTGCCTTGCCGACCCAACAAGAGGGGGTGAGGGGCTCGGCCCCTCCCCTGTCGACCCAAAAAGAGAGCCAGAGGGGGGAGGGGCTCGACCCCTCCCTTGTCGACCCAAAAAAAGAGCTAGAGGGGGGGGGGGGGGCTCATCCCCTTCCCTGCCGACCCAACAAGAGACCGAGAGAGGGGGGGTGGGGGGCTTGGCCCCCTTCCCTGTCGACCCAACAAGAGAGCGAGAAGGGAAGGGGGTGCTCGACCCCTCCCCTGTCGACCCAAGAAGAGAGTGAGAGAGGGTACATACCTGCAAAAGGAGAGGAGGAACCTGGGCGGCGGAGCTGGGGCGGCGATGGGAGAGAGCTCGAACTCAGGGGGAGAGGAGAGGAGATATTAGGGCTATTTTTTTTTGCTCTAATCCTCCTCTTCATCGGGGATTTTTTTTAACGCCCAAACAATGGACAAAAATGACCGCACTCGGTGCCGCACCCGCGTCATGTCGCGTCGACGCGGGTGCGGCATCTGTTTTGCCGAGTCCCTGTGACATAGCTCACTACACTTCTTACACTTTGCACACTTCATATTGGGAAGCATAGGGGCAAAAACATCCCATAACTGCTGAAGCTTTGCATGAAAAGTCTGAATTGATTCACTTTCTTGTCTCAAGCTCTTGAGTTCTTGAGTCCGTTGATACCTTCTTGCCCAATTTGGCTGCTCATATACCTGCTTTAGGTACTCCTAACATTCTTTCGCTTCAAATTTCATAATATTTAAAGCAATATTCTGCTCTACTAAACTTAAAAGCCAAGACTTAACCTTAGCATTATCCTTATTCCATACCTCAAAAAGCAATGTTGTAAGAAGCGTTGAGGCATAGCGAGGCATGTTAAAATATTATGTCTCTTTTAACTGTAAACTGAAATACCCATCAGGGGTATTTCAGTCGTTTTACTCAATAGGTGTCAGCCATCCTAATGAGCTAACATTTTTACTTTTTCTTTTTTTATTTACTTTTGCTTTTTACACTTTTTTTTCTTTTTGACTGTTGTGAAAGGGACAACTCCATATAGCTGTTGGAGCTGCCCCAACAGTCACAAATGTGACCGTTGGGTGCAGCTCCAACAGTCATATTGAGCTGCACCTGTGGCTTCTTTTTGCATTATAAATAGGCCTTAGTGGCCCTTGTAAACATATTCTTTTTTGTGAGTGCATATGCAATATTGTAAAGCCCCTCTTGGGAACTTATGAATTGAAGTTCATTTTGTTTCATGCTGTTGTGCATGTGTATCCGTGCCTTCGTGCACTTGTGAGTGTTCTCCTTTGTGCCTTTGTGCACTCTTTGTATTTCTTGTATTGTGGTGTTACACACAATCTCTTTTTGTAGAGATTTTCACATGGTATCAAAGCAAGGTTGTTTGGAGAAAGAAATTAGTGTGATTCTTCTCAATATCAAGTGCCTCGAAAAATGTGCCTTCAACTTTTTGGTGATTGGAGTGGATGCTCTTCTTCGTTCAATATTTTAGAAGATTACGACAACAAGAAAGATTTAAAATCTTATTGTGGTAAGTATTCTTCTAAAATATTGAATGAAGAAGAGCCTCCACTCCAATCACCAAAAAGTTGAAGGCACGTTTTTCGAGGCACTTGATATTGAGAAGAATCACACCAATTTCTTTCTCCAAACAACCTAGCTTTGATACCATGTGAAAATCTCTACAAAAAGAGATTGTGTGTAACACCACAATATCGTGAAAAGCTCTATCTCTCAATCAAATTGTGGAGGCTCTTCAACCTCTTCTAAAGGGAGCTATTTCCGGTGCCGCCGTATCCACATCTTCTCCTCCAGGTAAAACTTCTTGGCTCTTAGATTCAGGTGCATCCTTTCATATGACCCCAAACATTTCATCTCTTTCCGAGTATTCTAAAAATGTGTCACCTTCTTTTGTTTCGACCGCGGATGGTACTTCTCTAGAAATTAAGGGAATTGGAAATTTTAAAACCCAAAACTTCTTTATTCCAAAAATTAGACTTATACCAAAATTAAATTTAAACTTGCTTTCCGTTTCTCAACTCACGGACCTTGGGTGTAACATTCAATTCTCATCTAATAAATGTTTAATACAGGATCACCGGTCCGGGAGATTGATTGGGGAAGGCTCTAGGAAAGGAGACTTGTACTATGTGGACTTTCTTCAAATTCCTAAAAACACCTTTTGTAATGTGGCCCAACATAAAGACATAAATGTTTGGCACAAGAGACTTGGTCATCCCAACATTACCAAGTTATCCTATCTACATTTTGTTAAAGATCTTTGTAAAAATACTTTATCTTGTAATGATTGTATTCTTGGAAAAATGAAAAGTACACCTTTTGAACCAAGAACTATGTTTAGTACTAAACCTTTTGAAATTATTCACTCGGATGTTTGGGGACCGGCACCTGTCATATCCAAAGGTGGTTTTGCTTACTATGTGATTTTTGTAGATGATTTCTCACGATATTGTTGGATACATTTTCTCAAACATAAGCATGAAGTTTTTTCATGTTTTAAAACATATCATATGATGATTAAAAATCAATTTAATAGTAATTTAAAGATATTTAGGACCGATTCCGGAGGTGAATATCTCTCTAATGAGTTTAAGAAATATCTTGAGGATTGTGGCATTGTCCATCAAAGATCGTGTCCTACGACCCCACAACAAAATGGTTTGGCCGAAAGAAAGCATAGGCATATCATTGAAACCACTAGAACCCTTCTCATTTCTCAAAATATTCCTAAAAATTTTTGGGCCGAAGCGGCTCTTGCTTCCGTCTATCTTATCAACCGACTTCCATCCAAAAATTTAGATAAAATTTCTCCCTTTGAGATTCTATATGAAAAAGAACCTGATTATAATAGGTTGAGAGTTTTTGGTTGTAAGTGCTTTGTTCTTACCGATAAAAATGATAAACTCTCACCAAAAGCCATTCCTTGTGCTTTCCTTGGCTATTCGGAAACTAAAAAAGGATTTCGATGTTATGACTCTAAGAATGATAAATTATATGTTTCAAGGAATGTAACTTTTTCGGAAAATGATAGTGGTTTTGAAAAAAATGAATCTCATTTAGAAAATGCCGATTACTCTTTTCTTTTTGACCTTTTATCTAAGGATGATGATATCTCTAGTGATGATGAATCAACATATAATAGTGAAAATGAAATGGTTGTAATCAACAATAACTCTAACCCTTCTACCCCTCAAGAAGAAAATGTATCTAGAGAACCCATCACTTATTCGCATAAAGATAGAAGCACCTTTAGGAGTGCTATTGAACTATATAGTGAACCTAGTGAGATTATTTCCACTCATGATTCTCATCTTAGGAGAACTGAAAGAACTAGAAGGACTCCCTCTAGATTCGTATCTTTTGATTCTTTCTCTCCTAAATATCGAGCTTGTTTGAGTGCCATTCACTCTTATTTTGAACCAAAATTTTTTGGAGAAGCCAAACAATGTACTAAATGGAGAGAAGCCATGGAGAGTGAACTCAAAGCTCTTAAGAAAGCTAACACTTGGGAATTTCAATCTCTTTCCAATGGCAAGAAAACTATAGGATGTCGATGGGTGTTCAAGGTCAAGACTAAGAGTGATGGTTCTCTTGAAAGGTATAAGGCTCGTCTTGTAGCTAAAGGGTACAGTCAAGAATATGGGATTGACTATGAAGAGACATTTGCTCCAGTAGCTCGTATGGTTACTGTCAGATGTCTTATCACCATTGCTTCAATTCGAAAATGGAATATTTACCAAATGGATGTCAAAAATGCCTTTTTAAATGGAGATCTTAATGAAGAAGTTTACATGGATGCTCCACCTGGTATGAAAATCCCTAAAAATAAAGTTCTTCGTCTTCGTAAAGCTCTTTATGGACTGAAACAAGCACCCAAGGCTTGGCACGATAGGTTTAACAATGTAATGACTGAAAATGGTTTCACTTCATGCTATACTGACACTGCATTGTTTGTTAAGAAATCTGATGCAGGGATTGTTATATTATTGTTATATATTGATGATATGTTAATAACAGGTGATGATATCAAAGGAATCAAGAGCATTAAATCTATTTTGACTTCAAAATTTGAAATGTCAGACTTAGGATTTCTGACATATTTTTTGGGAATTGAGGTTGCCTATTCTCAGAGAGGCTATTTTTTGTCTCAAACTAAACTTGCTTGTGAGATTCTTGATAGATCAGGAATCACAGATGACAAGGTCTGCGAAACTCTTGAAATAGTAGGTTCGAAGATGAAGATTGATGATGGGATTCTCTTAAAAGATCCCACACCTTACCGGCAACTGGTTGGATCCCTAACGTATCTCAGCATTACCAGGCCTGATATTTCTCATACAGTACATGTTGCTAGTCAATTTCAACATGCACCTACTACAGTCCATATGAGCGCCATCCTTCGCATCATCAGATACATAAAGGGTACAGTAAACAAGGGAGTATTTCTATCTTCTACGTCTGAATTAAGTTTAATTGCTTATACTGACTCTGATTGGGGAGGTGACACAAATAACCGTCACTCCACCACTGGTTTCTGTATTTTTTTAGGTGAATCATTAATCTCTTGGAGATGCAAGAAGCAGCAAAAAGTATCGCTTTCATCCACCGAAGCTGAGTATAGAGCCATGACATCTACTACCATGGAGATTGTTTGGATTCGCAACTTGTTGGAAGATATGAATATTCAAGTTCAAGGGCCCACAAAATTATGTTGTGATAATAAAAGTGCAATCTACATTGCCAAAAATCACACATTTCATGAGCGCACGAAGCATATCGAGATGGACTGCCACTATGTTCGTGAAGAATATTTAAGAAAAACCATTGTCCTTCCTTATGTTACATCAGAATATCAACTGACAGACTTCTTCACTAAGGCGTTGTGTTCTCCAAGATTTAACTTCCTTCTTGGCAAACTTTCGGTCGTGACACCCTAAGTTTGAGGGGGAGTGTTAAAATATTATGTCTCTTTTAACTGTAAACTGAAATACCCATCATGGGTATTTCAGTCCTTTTACTCAATAGGTGTCAGCCATCCTAATGAGCTAACATTTTTACTTTTTCTTTTTTTATTTACTTTTGCTTTTTACACTTTTTTTTCTTTTTGACTGTTGTGAAAGGGACAACTCCATATAGCTGTTGGAGCTGCCCCAACCGTCACAAATGTGACCGTTGGGTGCAGCTCCAACAGTCATATTGAGCTGCACCTGTGGCTTCTTTTTGCATTATAATTAGGCCTTAGTGGCCCTTGTAAACATATTCTTTTTTGTGAGTGCATATGCAATATTGTAAAGCCCCTCTTGGGAACTTATGAATTGAAGTTCATTTTGTTTCATGTTGTTGTGCATGTGTATCCGTGCCTTCGTGCACTTGTGAGTGTTCTCCTTTGTGCCTTTGTGCACTCTTTGTATTTCTTGTATTGTGGTGTTACACACAATCTCTTTTTGTAGAGATTTTCACAAGGCACTCCACCAAAAATTGAAGCTAGGCATAAAGCATAAGCCTCAATTTTTTCAACTTAAAAAAATATCTAAAAGTATAAATAAATAAAAGAAATGCTTTATTCATGAAGTAACAACCAATGAGACATAGGAAATATCAAATAAATACCAAAAAATATGATAATAACATGTAAAGGTAACATGAATGCAACAACTTGATCTATCCAAGTATCTAACAAATAAAATATGAGCATTCAATGAAAAATTAAGTAACAAAATACTAATAATTAAATTCCTCAACATCATGTCATCATCATATAATGCATATTAACACAAACTAAAAGTCACAAATCACATTAACAATCTTTATATACAAACCTACACATAGACAATAGATTACATGCACATACACAATCTTTATATGTAGTTATGTGCAAATACAATCCCACACATACACAGTCAATTGCATGCATATCCATTTATCAAAAAATTATTTTAAAATAATGACAAACTAACATTCACAATGATATATACAATCTTTACAAAAACTAACACATACACAATCAATTACATGTAAATACATAATCACATGCAAGGAAAAAAGGAAGAAGAAGAACAAAGGAAGAGGAAAGAATAAGAGAAAGCGACAAGAATGGAAGAAGAAGAAGAAAAAAAGGAGGGAAGAAAAAGAAGAAGAACAGAGAAATGAGGAGGGAAGAAGGAAAAAAAGAGGAAAGAAGAAGAAGCAACAACAGATTAAGGGAAGAAGAAAAAGGAGGAGGGAAGAAAAAGAACAAAAGAAGACGAAGAAGAAAAAAGGCTGAAAGAAGAACAGAGGAGGAGAAAAAGAAAAATGAGGGAAGAAGAAGAAGAAGAAAAAGGAAAAGGAGAACAGAAGAAGAAGAAGAAAAAGAAGAAGGGAAAAATAAAAGGAGGGAAGACGACGACGACGACGACGAAGAAGAAGAAGAAGAAGAAGAAGAAGAAGAAGAAGAAGAAGAAGAAGAAAGGAGGGAAGAAAAAGAAGAAGAAGAACAAAGGAAGAATAAGAAGGAAAAAAAGGAGGAAAGAAGAAGCGGCAGCAGAGGAAGGGAAGAAAGAAAAAGGAGGGAAGAAGGAAAAAAAGGAGGAAAGAAGAAGAAAAAAATGGAGGAAAAAAGAAGCGACAACAGAGGAAGTGAAGAAGAAAAATGAGCGAAGAAGAAGAAGAAGAAGACCTGCACCGGTGGTGAAGAGGGCGGGGGTTGGGGAGCAAAAGCCTCCCTCCCCCGCTTTTGTTTCGATTTTTTTTTATTTAATATCAAATGAGGTATGAGCCTCAAGGTGTATGAGGAGCACACCTCAAGGTGTATGAGGCACACGCCTTAGACATAGTTGCACCTTAGGCTTGTGCCTCAAGGCAAAAGTTCCCCCCGCCTTGATGCGAGACACTATTTTTGCGCCTTGAAGGACGTTTTCAACAACACTGCTCAAAAGCAACCTCATAGTTTTCATCATCCGTGTGAAGCTTCCTTTTCAACCCATCAAGATATCCTCCATATCTGAGGCCTTTCACTACAGTTCACACATATTCACCGCAATATATGTAATTAGTCCCATCCATCTTGATGGGGATTATATGAAGTCTTTCTTCTCCATATCTCACCAAACCCCCAAACTAAAAGAGCTATAAGCGAATACCAAGACAACAATAGCAATGCCAAAACATATTTCTCAAGACAATCAGCACAGCAAAAAAACAATTCATCTGAATTTTACTGGCATAACTTGATGAGAAACATGCCAAGAAATGACTATTGGCATTCAATACCCAAGAGAAACTTAAAACACATCAAAATTGCGAAGTCTCAGCAAAACAATGAGTGTAAAATGCCAGAATCACCAATACAGGTTCAAATATCCCACATACACAGCAACCCAAAACCTGTCACACAAAACAAAACTCGGAACTCAGTTATCGCCTGCTGTATTCACCACAAAAACACTTCAAATCTTGCAAAATACTCCATCAGAGTGGATTCTCTAATCTCTAGCTTCTTCAGCCAAAAACGACCAGAATACTACCAACCCAGCAGATTAGAAACCCAAAAGCTGGCTCAGATTAATCGATTTTCCAATCTGTTCAGAAAAATTACCCCAAATCCAGAAAATCTTAAAAATTCTTTAGAAAATCAAAGTCTGAACCAAACTGTGTGCGGATTGATTTGACAATCTTCTAAAATCACGAACTAGAAGATGCTGGGATCAAACTGACCAAAAGCTACAACTCTATTCCAGTCATTTGGAGGGTGTTGATGACGCCAGCACTCCCTTCACGGCTTGCAATACAACACCAAATGTGCAGCTGAATGCAGTCTTCGCCCTCTCTTGATGCAAAATAGTCTTTCTATGAGCTCAATATGGCTCTGATACCATAGAGCAAACCCAAGAAGATAAGCGGCAAAAGAGGAATTAGGGCAACTTAGAGAACTTCGTTCATTCAACTATCAAAGAAACAATACATGATGTATGGGGGTCGACCCCTCAAGGCACAAAAAGATGAAAATTGTTGACTCTTGTTTGGCGCTAACCCTAGATCCTGCCTATGATGATCATTTATTCTCGAGCTCCATCATGTACTATTTACAAAATTTGTCGAGCCAAGAGATCTTCATTGAAGATGATGACAAAACCATATACGGTCATGCCATTCAAGTTGCACGTTGCCTTGTACCACATCATTTCAAACAAGGTTTTGCCATAACATCCTATAATTCGTAATAGATATAGGATTGATTCAATATGGAATTAAATCAGGAATAGTCATTGGTTCGATCAATGGAATAGTATTGAAGCTTTTACTCTATTTTTTTTATATTCTCCATGGACACGTGTATCTAACAAGTATCCAGTTTGACCCCAGATTCATTCTTTCTCCCACCCCTGGTCAATCATGTTTTCTTGTTCATGTAGTGGACTTTTAAAAGTTTTCTTTTGTAATTTTCCTCAATCTGACCAAATCTTCTATGTTAATTTCCAAAGTCTTCTCATTTTTCTGTAAAGCATACACTCTCATTTCACCAAAAAAACTAGGTTTTTTTATTGTATTTTTATCTTCCGTAGCTTCCTTGATTGACTTCGCATGTTTTATAGTGAATGCTGCATTTTTTATTATGTGTAACAATTTTTTCTGATATCCTATGTAGGTTTTATTGAATTCTCTTGTTAAGAAGGTGAGGATAAGATTCAGTAAGGCATGGATATCTTTCTTAAGATTGCCACTCCCTCTTGATGTATACAAGAAGGTAGCTTTCTAAAACAGAATCTGCAGTATTTTACTTGCTGTTTAGTGCTTCCTGCTGCCCAAGCTAGCTTTCATGCACAATAGTCTTCATTGATTTTCTCTGTCTTGTAAAATATGAGGAAAGGACATTTTTAGCCAGTACATGAGGATTGCTCTTCTTATTTTATTGAAATTCTAGCCACCTTCGAAGAGCTTCCGAAAAAGAGATGGCTAGATTGTACAAGTTTTCATATGTGAACACTAGGGTAGCAATGGTCCATTTTTTAAATTCAGTTTGGAAATTAGGTTTTCTTTCTCTGTCAGCCACAATAGTCAGATTTAATCCTGCATGAAACCATCTTGCCCTGCTAGTTCAAGGTTGACATGGCCGTTCATGCCCGTACTCCATTGGCACTGTCATATCCTTCGCCAGCGTACTGCCACTGCCATGTATACTTAATACCCAATGTTCTTAAAAAGTGGGTACTTATACATCCAGAACTTTGTATGATTTGTTGTTAAGATATTGTTATTGTTGCAACTTCTGTTGGATTTATTGCAGTCAATCTTTTGGTCTTCTCATGTGATATTCTGGAATGGTCCTATGTTTTATAATTATAAGATTTTGACATAACCCATACTTAGGTTGCTTCATATCCTTCTTACAGCTCTTTTTTTGGTACAAGTATTCTGCTAAACAAGATATTTTGATATGTTAAAATGTGTTCTGTTCTCTTGTCTGTGATTTCCTTGACAGTTTTTTAATTGAATTTTAGGTTCTTGCTGATCTACATCAAACTGTCATGCCTCACCTTACAAATCCTCTGCTTTTATGGTATAGAACTTTTATAATTATTTTGATGTAGCTTGCAAAATATTTCAATAATAACTTGTAATTAACCTGATGCATACCTCTTGAGTTTTGCAGCGACTTCCTGACAAGATCATATGATGCCAGTGGTGTTGTCAGTGTGATGGCACTTAGTAGCCTATTCATTCTTATGACCCAGCATGGTCTTGAATATCCTAAATTCTATGAAAAGCTATATGCACTACTGGTTCCATCTGTTTTCTGTGTGAAACATCGGACCAAGTTTTTTGAGGTAATTCATGATGATAGGTATCAGATCTACCAATTAATTTTCTTATTAATTTATGCCATCTTCTTTCCCTTTGGATAGTTTGTGTAGACATTTGCTAAACGTTTTCCATTTCTTCCTACAGTTTCTGGATACCTGTTTGAAAACTCCACTTTTCCCAGCATATTTAGCTGCTTCATTTGCCAAGAAATTAAGCAGGTTGGCTCTTTCTGCACCTCCTTCGGGATCATTGGTTATTATTGCAATCATACACAATTTGCTTAGAAGGCATCCGTCAATCAATTTTTTGGTTCATCAGGTGGGTTTATTCTGTTTTTAGTTTTTATTTTTCATTTGGTATAATCTTTTGGTGGTGTATCCTAAGCCGATGATGGTTCTTGAAACTACGCAAGTCATCTTGGATGCTAGTCTCTACATGCACATGCTTCTCTATTTGAGTTGTAGGTTTTTTCTTTTCTTGGTGAAGGGTTTTTCTCTCGGTATCATGTTTCTCTGTGAAACCCATATATCCAGTGATACAAGAAGTCACAAGAATCATCTCAGTTGTGATCTACTGTGATGCTTTCTGGTGTTATTTATTGCCATTAGTGACTTTTTTGTTGATTTTGTAGCAATTTGGCGACAAAGTTGCTGGTGACACTTCAACTGAACCAAAAGAGTTAAGTGAAAAAGAAAGTGAATCAGATGCTTGTGTACATACAATTGGAAAAAAACCAGGCATTGATCCATTTGACAATGAAGAAAGTGATCCTGCAAAGACCAGGGCCATGAGTAAGATATTTATCCAAACAAATGTCACATTTTCATTTTATCTGTAACTCAAAATGTATCTCACATGAATATTCCATTGGTTTTTCCACAGTTCGACCATCTAGTAGGCTTAGAAGTCATTTCTTTTGTAGTGTGCATTGTATATGGCAGAATCCTATATTTTACCTTACCAGCTTCATGTGTAATCTGTGAATTGTTTTCTTTGTCTAAGAACGCTTGGGCTTATTCTTGTGCAACAGGAAGTTCCTTATGGGAGGTAGATACTCTCCGTCATCATTACTGTCCAGCAGTTTCTAGGTGATATTATCTAATCCCTTAAATTTAATAATGTTTTCTGCAATTCACTGTTTTATTATTTTCTCTGATTATTGTTATATAACCAGGTTTGTCCTGTCCCTTGAGAATGACTTGACTGTTCGAGCCAAAACTTCTGAAATTGAAGTGAAAGATTTCAGTTCAGGGTCGTATGGAACAATATTTAAAGAAGAGGTAGCGTACTAGTCTTGTCTGGGATTGCTCTTATTCAGCAAAACGTTTTGTGTGGGAAATTATTTTAATGTAACTATTAGGTAGAAATGAATATTTCTGTGCAGTTCGATATTTTTTGTCGTAATACCATCAATCTTGCAGTTTACATGTAGACTAAACCTATTTGATGTTTCATTGAGGGTCATGATCATGGTTGCCAGTTGAGGAAGCGGGAGCGGGAAGTGATACGGGAAGCGAGGCACTTTCAAAATTTTAGGAAGCGGGGAAGCGTGGGACCACTTAGGACCGATTCGGGGAACGTCTCGGAAGCGACCTAGGAAGCGTCTCGGAAGCGACCTAGGAAGCGTCTCGGAAGCGAGGGGAAGCGGAAAAAATAAAAATAAAAAATACAAAAAATTGAAAAAACTGGGGAAGCGAGGGGGAAGCTAGGGGGAAGCGCGCTTCCCATTAAAGGGAAGCGCGTCCCCCATTAAAGGGAAACACGTCCCCCATTAAAGGGAAGCGCGCTTCCCAAAAAAGGGGGACACTTCCCCCCACGCTTCGGAAGCGCGACGTTTCGCGTTTCCGAAGCGCGCTTCGGGGAAGCGCGCTTCCCCTTTTAGCTAGGCGCTTCCGGTAACCCTGGTCATGATCTATTTAACATGCTCTTCCAGAAGTGATCTAGAATCCAATGGAAGTTTGTGTATGGTAATATTGATGGTTTATAGCACACTAAGTGAACTGCAGGTTCATTTGCATCTCAAATCTTCATCATCTAGCTCATTCTTTCCATATCGAATGAAACTGCTTATTCTAGCTACTTTGAAACCATCGCTACCATCACAGTTGCCTGCCTATGTGCACCCATTCTGACATGCAAGCCATATTAGAATATCATACTAAAAGTCACAATCTCTACTTCTAGTCACCTTGTCATTTTCTTACAGTGCCTTGATAAGTAACTAAAATTTCTATATATCAGGTTGGTCGCCGAATAAAACAGGTGCCTCTTGCATTCTACAAAACAACACCGACATCTCTCTTCTCCAAAGCTGATTTTGCAGGGTGGACGTTTGCGAGTGGGCAGGAACATGATGCTTTGACAGAACATTCGGATCAAAGAGAGAGGGCTGACAATTCTAATAATACCAATGGTGATAAATGTGCAAAGAGGCAAAGGTGTGACTGATCCTCTAGTTTTTTTCTTCCTGGTGTTCATGTTCTCATTATTTGTTACTAATGCAACGTCTAGGTGCTAGCTATTTTAATCATCTCATTTCATTGATCAAGGAGTTGTGCAGTCAAATTTTACTGCACGACTGCACCATAAAATTTTGATGGGTTTCCATGATTCTTCAGTTCTTTTGCTCCATAATCTGTCATATAGAATGTATATCATCTTGGCTCTGATCTACACATTTGATGAAGAGGCCTGAAATTCTGAGCCTTGTTCTCATGTAATTTGGATGAGCTCATCTTTTCAACCACCTTGAGAAATGTGTGTTCTGGCCCAAGGTCGTGAACATTCAGTTCATTCGTAGGTACTCGCCATCCAAAATCATGTGTTCTTGAATATGGTGGTCTCTGTATGTGATGATGGGCTCTTGAATATCACAGAGATGGTCCATGTAATGGCCATAATCGGCATACCTGTTATAAGCATTGTATTCTTAATTAATAACCAATTGTAATTCTTATGCAAAATGCCCTTTAAACATGTTTCTGTTCCATTTCCAAAAGCTTTGAAGACCCTTTTGGATAGGAGACAACTTGGTGGTAAAAAGAAATTAATATTAAATAATGCTTCCCAGAAATATGGGACGTCTGACTTGTAAGGTACTGTGTGCCCCACAATGTGCAAGTATGGGCATGTCAACTCTACAGTTTCATTGAATTTGTTCAAATATAAGCTTTTCACTCTATTTGGGAGCCTTGAATCAGAGGTGTGTGGTGGTTTTCTCTAATCATCTCATGCTCTCTGCTGTTTGGGAGCAGTGATGTTGCCAGAACACTGCATTGGGGATGGAGTTGGAGCACAACACCACATTTCAACACCATTCACAAGACTATGTCTTTGGCAACTCCATCCTCAACACTACATTTTGGCAAACCATGTTTCAGCAACACATAGGGAATGGTGCTTTCATCTCAGTTCAAGGCTTTCAAACAGATCCTTAGAGTAATAACAAAAATCTGCCTCACTTATCTGCAATTTATAATAAACCCTTTTTAATTGTTACATTTAGCTACCTGCTTTTATAGTTTGTGTTTCAAAGACCCACTTGATCTTGAGCAATCATTCATTTGGCACTTGTTTAGTCAAACAAAGATTAAAATGCCACCATAAGATGGCATAAAGCGAGTTGTTTATAGAAAAAGACAAAAATAATATTATATGAAGCCCGGTATTTGAAGTATATTCATAAGTGGGCGGTTGAACGTAATAACGCAATTTGGTGCATTTTTTTGGGTAGTTAATAGGTTAGGTGTTTTTTTGTAATTTTTTCTTCATTTTAATAGCATGTGTGGGTCCCTCGAATTGAAGGGTGATTATATGGGATTCACAAGTCCCACGACAACAATAATTTGGATACCTATCCCTTATCATTAAATACTTATTTTTGCTACATGTCAGTTTTCATTATAGGCCCGTGGTCAGTGTGATTTCTGCACGGTGATCTGAATGTCAAAATGAAGAAATTCGACCAAGCGCAAACGGCGGGAGTGACTATGACTCTCTTAAGGTAGCCAAATGCCTCGTCATCTAATACTTGGCCGACCTTCCAATGATATCTCAAAGCTTGAGCTAAGATTCTTATCGCTCAAAATGCAAGTGAAAGAGGGTCTTGGAGTACATAAATGGCCAAAGACACTATCAATGGATACAAGGCTAAATCCCCTTGGTTTGGCTAGCTTAGAGCTGGTTTATAGTGTTTGATACTCTGAATCCCAGGTCAAGATCTACAGACAAATTTCAGGCAAAAATTGGACTAAATGATGCGAATCAAGTTTTCCAACGCACCAAAGATCTCCCTCTAGTTAAATTTCTATGGTCGCAAAGGCGCTTTGGTTCGAAAATCCATCTTTTGCCCTACTCTTTCACACACTAAGGTTATTGATCTATACATTTTATTACGCAAACCAAGCACGTAGATTATTAGATTCGTTGACGCAACCTCAGGCAAGAAGCAAACTGCAAAATTTCTCATTCCTATTCAAATATGTCTGATTCGAAAATTTTCTTTGAAAACCGATTCTAACAATTATTGATCTATACAGTCATGGGTCAAAGACTAGACGACCCCATATTTCCTTCAGTTAAGCAGTTCACAACTGGTTGTCCAAGCATATTTTCAGCTCAGTTTGATGCAGAAATGGGGAACGAGTGAGAGAGATGGCTGGTGACCGGCTATGAGAGTTGGCAGAGATGGCCGGTGACCAGCGCTGGTAGAGGAGACACCGGCGATGAGGGTCCAGGTGAAGATGGCCTCCGGCAACAATGAGCCGAGGTGGATGATCCTGGGCGATGTGGGTCGAGGATGCAATTGTGGATTAAACTTTTTTTTAGATAAAGTTCTTTCCAAAAATAAGGCAAAACGTTTACCTTGTTTGATGGGCAGGTGCGCTCCACCTCAAAAGTGGGGGAAATTTCTCCCGCATAGAAAATTTCCCCTTCTATTTATAACTGATTTTACAGCCAATTTGGTCTCCCCGCGCACACCTTTTATTTTTAGACAAAATTTTATTTAAGAGTCATCCTTTCACCTACAATCTAAAAAAAAGCCTCACTTTTTTTAATTTTCTAATGTAGTGCTCTGATTTCTTGGAAATTGCGAAAGCAGAGAATTACTCTTATCATTGATCATTAACTCAAGTTTTTTTTAGCCAAAATGACTAAAATACCTAGCACTCGCTTTTAGGTAAATACGTATTTTTAAACTTCAAAGGGCAATATAAAAAACTAAAAAAAAATCACATTTTCCCAATGGTTAACCTGCTGCCTCTATTTGCCCCCAATGGCTCCACTGGTAAGGGCAACTTGTCTACAGGTCATCATAAGTCAAAAATCTACAAGTGGCATCCCTTACTAGAAGGTCGAAACTGGGTGTATTATCCGGTGCGTAGGGGGTGACATCATGGGTCTTACCAACTGGAGGCTAGCCTATGTGCGTTCGGGTGATGAGGGTTTTTTTTTCCTTGGGCTATTCAGGAAAAAAAATGTGGTCTCTATTTGGAAATAAATTGAGAGAGAACCTCCTAAAGATTTAAACATGGGACCTTTGATTATGATATTGCAACCTAACCATCCAGCTATCTCAATCAATCTCTGTCCTCACGTCAACATGGCGTGAGCCACTATCATATTTCCACTTATAACATCTTTCAAAAGTCATCATGGCTTTTCATTAATTTCCTGACTGCCCGTATGACCCCTACATACATGGTTGAACCATAAGTTCAGGCTATGTTAGAGAGCCATTGTTGCAAATGGTGATGGCAGTGGTGATAAAATCAGTGAATTTGGCAACAACATCCTCATGAAGACATTTTTGAAATCCACCCATTTATAACATCATCTCCCCTCCTAACACCTCTCCTATCTCTTTCTCCCCTCCCAAAACGGTGACTCCAATCAACGGAGATCCTTGGGATTTGGTGAATCCCAGCTCCCAAATAGAGCCTTAATGTAGACCTTCAAATATAGGGGTACAGAACAATTTTGGTTAGATATTAAATTCAAAATTTATTACATTACTTTGTGAATATATGTTTTCATTGGGGATTTCTTCAAAAACATCGCTCAATTGAATTTCAATTTCCTTTTTGTATTAATTCATGTTTGTCAGGATTTTTTTTTTCATTTAAGGCAAGAAAAAGAACAAACCTTTTGAAATCCTCTTGAAAACATCATGGCCTATTATCCAATGCCAATTTGAAACTTTAACAACCATTCTTTTTCATCGAACGTAATCAGGGAAATTGGGTCCTCTGACGAACGAACCAAGACCTGAAGGCACAAACCAATGCACACGACCACCGAACCAGTTTGAATCATCCCCGAACTGGTAGAAAATTGGCCTGAATCAGGTTCCAGCACTATCACCGATATACATCAATATTTCAAACTGGTTCGGTCTCTTGATAGAACCCTCACCATGCTGAGGTCGTCGGTAAGGCACCCTCCGCTATGACCGTAATATCAACGCCGACATCGCCTACGACAGTCTTGGGCACCGGCCGACAGGATCCGACCAACAGACAAATGCTTTCCGAGATCTTCCCAACGGTGACAGCGCAAAAGTTGGAACGTTGCTGCAACCCCCACTGCCACCACATTGCTGGCGTCAGTGTCGACACCACCAGGAAAGGGAGGCGCCAGCTAGCTAGATCTGGCCGACGGACGATCCGCTGACCGGGATCCCACCGGCGGAAGGACGCCGGTCAGAACCCGGCTGGCGTTGGAACTCCACCTGGCTGGATACCCTTTTCGAGAAGAGAACAACCTGATAAAACTTTGGAAAGTTCCACCGATCACTGGGGACCACCCGATGATGTCTGACCGCCCAGATCCGGTCGACATGACCATGGCAATTGAATCGTGGCCGGTCCAGTGGCCATGCCCAGTGGTTGGTTCTTCCCACTAACAGTGTAGACCAAAAGAACCTTAGAGGGTTTCGTCGGCCTTTAGAGGCACTTCGATTGTCCATCATCTTGCATGCAGGCTCGTCTCGGACCCTCCTCTGTTGTGCATGACCAACCATAGTTCAGTGAGTATTGTGCTGGCTCATCGAGGGTGGTGGTTGCGTCGACGTGCTATCAAGAGTCAGCATCAATGTTGTTGCATATCACCCTTGAATTGATTATTTTTTAATAAATGTAAAAAAAATACTAAAAAATGATTTTTAAATATTTTAAAAACATTATTTTAATGGTTTTAACATGTGTCACTTTCTGAAGGACATGTAATGTTGTATTATTATTTTTAGGCAGATAAAGAATGATTTTTACTTATGGGTATCGATCGATCCAGCTGAATCGTCGGCCAAATGATTCAGGGCCAATACCGATACTAACAACATTGGTCAACATCTCCATCTCGCAAATCTCATCCGATCGTCACATGAAAGCCTCGAGTATATGTTTCATCTTGGAGATATGTTGATCAAACATCGCAAGCCTTCGATTCGATCGTTCCTGTCAACATTTTTCTCAAGCTTAATTTGCATATCAACCTTTCGATTGTTTCTGGGGAAGATCCAGTGTCCTTTGCTTCCACAATGATTTCTGTCACGTTCTTTTCTTGACTACCATTTCTTGAAATTGTTATAAGATCGAGATCTTGCTCTAATACTATTTTTATGCAAATTGAATCTTCGATTCATAAAAAAAAAACTTGATGTTATGTTATTCTTGTGCATGAGAATAAAAAGAAAATATGAGAAAATTAAATAAAATTTAAGAAAATAACAAGTTCAATCATCGAACTCTCCTCCCAAACCCCATAACAATTATTTATAAAACAATAATACCCTAATCATACGATGAATCTTAAATAAGATACAAATATAAAAGATCCAAATGATAAAATACAAACTATGAATCAGATCCAAATAGATTCTTGCGAACTTGGGTCTCCTGCATTTGTCTTGCAATATCCGCAATGCATATACCGCGGGACTCTCCTCAGCATCTTGGCACGCAATTGGGCTCTTTTGGAAGTCTTCACAAAAAAGAGACTAGAACTTGCCTTGAGACTTTTTCTTCCTCTTTTCAAGTTGTACATTTTTGTTTGTTATTGGCAAGATAGAGTTAGGCAGACGCCAACCAGATTACAAACGAGTTAGGTCTTCCTACACGTTAAACATTGGATACCAGTGATCAGGTGGTTCATCCTTCCAGCATCTGTCAAATCCCATGGATCCTAATTCTTCAGCCCTTTAAAAACCAGACACATTGAAACATATCAACACGAGCAAATCTTTGAATTAGTCCACCTACTAGCTACTACCAGAGGCCGAGGCATAAATCCAGATTAATGTGGGCATAGAGGCGTGGATAGAGAGAACATTTGGGTCAAGGTGGGCACTGTCTACCTTGACCCAAACCCATTTATTGGAGATTTCAGGGTCGGTAGGCACTTGCCCACCCTAGCTAGATTGTATATAGCTCTGCCATTGCCTACCTACCAACCCTAAACCCGCTTTCACACACACACAGAGAGAGAGAGAGAGAGAGAGAGAGAGAGAGAGAGAGAGAGAGAGAGAGAGAGAGAGAGAGAGAGAGAGAGAGAGAGTCCGATTGTTTTAATCTTTTCAAGGAAGAGCGAAGTCGCGTCTAAAGTTCATGCCGTTTCACATTTGTAGCTTCTAAGACAATTCTACATTTTACTAGGCAAAGCAAACACGTCCCAACATGAACAAGGAAAATCATTAGATTCGATGATGACCTCCCAAAGCAAGAAGCAAACTGCAAAATTTCTGTGTACTCTCCGTGGCGAGGAAAGACGATTTTACCAACTGGAAGCCTACAAGTATGCGGTATGCGATTGGGGTTTTTTCCCCTTGGCTTACCTCAAAAAAGAAAAAAGTTTCTCGAGTCTTTCATATATATAAATATATATATGGGAAAATATTTACTATACTAATGAAGGTAAGAAGCTAATGACCTTGAAATCATAGGTGCTAGTTGTATCAACTCAATCTAACCACATATGTACGTTAATCATGGTTTCTTTGTTAGGGATCAAGCCTTAGATTTTACTTTTCTGATGTAAAAATGTGATTTTTTGAGTTATGAAATTTTAGCACATTGTAGGCTGTTGATTGTTAAACCCCTTTAAAAAACCTAATTATTTGTCATAATCACATGATCCAAAACAAGTTTTCTCATAAACAAACCATGTAGATCACATCTGTAACATTTGATCTAAAAAAAATTAGAAATTTTTGAAGAAAAGATTGATTTTTGCTCATTAGTTCCTTACCTTCATTAGTAGCCAATATATATATAAAGTTAGATTTCTTTTGGGCTCATGTCCTGTTGTGATACCACATTCTCAAATGAATAGTTGTTTCTTATCAATTAATTACAAATTAATATAAATGACTGATCATCTGCTTTTTTTTTTCTAGTTATTCATCAATCAAAAAAAGAAGTATGACCAAAAGAAAGTGGGGAAAAACATCTTAGATACCATGAAACAGCCTTTGATTTTTCCATGCAGGAAAATATACCACCCTTGGAATCAAAGACTTAGTCACGCTGGTTAGGGTTAAGTTTGTTGTACGTTTGGTCGCTGTCTCTACTGTGTAAACCCGTGGCAGACCCCACGTCCCCTGGAAGTCATTTGACTACGATTGAGTAAGGGCTTATCCCAGCTGGCCTCAATAATACAAGGAGCTGATACTCATAGAATGAAACCCTGATTACCCATCTAAATGGCCAAGGCCCCTTCCACCACACCAAACCCTTTGGGAATACGGCCTTTGATTTTGACCCCCTGTGTTTCAGAAAGTATAAAGTGCAATGTAATTGCACACTTTTAGTGTGCTGCTGCACTTAATCACCCTCCATCGTTACTTGGGCCCCACAGCTGATGGGGCTAGCTGTATCCTGGAAATGAAGGGTGATAAGGTGCATTGGCACACTATCGTTATCATCCCTGTATTTTGTTTTTGAAAGGCAAGCTGAGGACTTTGTTTATGGAGTATTTCACTTAATTTCTTTTGCAGTTGTAAGCTTTGGTGGTATTTAAATCCTTTTCATTCTTCGGTTATGTATGAAAAGATAAAAATAAAATGATCATAGTTTTGGGTATTCCCTTAATCTTGTTAGGTCTAGGCGCTTTTCTTCTATTGTTCAAAGCTCTTTATTTTGGGGGCTAGTAATACAACTATACCATTGGCATGTAACGTCCCAACACAAGGTGACATGCACTAGCTGTTCTTTGTTTTCTTTTTCAACAATGAAACTTCTAATTCTAATACTTTTTTTTTTCTATGTTCATAAACTGGGATTCTATGGTTAAATATGTCTAAATGCACTGGTAACGTCGGTCTAATCCCAGATTGCCTAATTAATATGGGAAAACATGATAGTTTTTTGTATTATTTTAATGATAGCCTTCTTCATTTTCAATGACAGGATTGAAGATGAATTCTGGAATATTCCCTATTTATCCTTAATAAATGTACAGTGCATATGAACTTACCTATTTTATCTTTTCGAAAAAAAAAACTTACCCTTCATTGCACTTTTTTAGGTGTTGTCTTTTTGTGCAAATACGATGAATATATATATATATATATATATATTTAAGAGGAGCACGGTTGTGATATGTATGCAAGGGATGAGCAGTTTTGACAATATTTTATTTTTATTTTTTTATTATTGGCAAGCTCGGGTTAGGCAGACCCCTTACCAGTTAAACAACTATACCCTTAGGTCTTGAGCGTGCAACTTCCCAACACAAGGTGACGTGCACTAGCTGCTCCTACCAGACAAGTGGAGCCCCCGTTGGTGAGTTTTGACAATATTTTATGACATAAGAATTGGTCATATTTTATGACCATCCGTTGTGATATGTACTAAAGGGCACAGCAGTTTTGACAAAATTTTATGGCCGTATGTTTAGGAGCATATTTAATGAGTTTTTAATTGGTCATATTTCTTTTTGAGAGAGAAATTGGTCATGTTTCTAAAAACTACTCATTTGTTCCATAAAAAAGTCACTTATAGTTATTAATGTGAAATTTACAATTTTCCAGATTAATCATGATTTTTTAATTTTTTCATTAATCATGATTTTCCAACGAAGAGTTTGCATGCAGAGGTGATCCAATTTTTTTCATGATTCACCAAAAAAAAAATCCCAAGAAATTGCGGAGAATGAGTTTGGCTACTTTTGTATTTCCTTAAGAAGTTTCCTAATGGTGCAAGAAGATATGAGAAAGTATACATTTTTTTTTTTGACGAGGAACTTAGAAAAAAACAAAGGTCATTTAATGAGCCTCTCCTCCTAGACAAGTAAACTCCACATTAGTTACCTATCTAATCTCAGGGGGAAACAATCTTGGACAAAAAAAGCTTCTAATAATATCTTTATAGAATCTTTGAAGATTTTGAAAATCCCCTTATCACAGGAGAGACAGAGGGTCTTGTCAAACCCTAGAGTTTTTTTTCTTAATGATACTATAGTTTTATATTTTGGGCAGCCAGGGTGACGTGTTTAAATATTAATTGGACACCTAAGAGAAGTTATTCCTCTTTAACAACTCTTGAGTCAACTAGAGGCTCGCTGTTACCAAGCTGCAGAGAAGTAGTTGCAGAGGGATTTTTCAATGGAGTGGGGGTGTAAAATGTGCAAACATTGGAGAGAATAATATAGCCATCCCTACTCTCTCACGTCAATCCATGAGCCTCTTATCTCATTTGATCTTGGTGGGAAGCAAGTCTTTATACTAAAATCAGTCAAAATAATGGCTGCTTATTGAAAACCTTGGTTTAGAATGTGTGATGTACAAGCTATTTACCTCCAACTCTTAGCCCAGCGAACATGGTTACGATTGCATGGAGGAGCTCATTTTGAAATTCTCAACCCTGCACCCACCCACAGATAAGGTTCAATGGAAATTATAGTACTTTTCCGACTATCACCCCCAAAAAACCATATAGTCTTGCTAAAGAAAAGAGTCATTTTCAAAAAGAGAAAAACAATGCAAATGATCAAAACATATTTTTCTATCAGTTTTTATACATAAAAAAATATGTCTAAATACCAATATAGAAAAAATAATGAAAGAATTGTTAATTGTGTTTGAAATGTCATGTTGTACCCCTTGAATACAAGATCTCAACTAGCATGTCTCCGTGTCGTGTGCGTATGAATATTTGGCAATCCCACGAGGTAGGTAGATGTACTCAACATAGTTTGTTAGCTACGGACGAGACTTTGGATCATAGCCTTTTTTTTTTTAATTTTTTTAACGTAAGCACATGATTGGTTGATGTGTGAACTTTGGGTACATTGTGGGCCATTGATTTTTTTTTTAAAATCTTATAGAAAACCTGCTTACAAGTTATGATCGTGTGATTTAAAGCCTATTTTGCACTAAACATTCCATGTAGGTCACATTGCAAGGTCCAATCTACAAAAACTAGAAAAGAAAATATGAAAGAAAAGTAGTTTCTACTTAGTAGTTCCGTACCTTCATTTTATACCAAACATTTAGGTTGGGTTTATTTTGAGTACTCAGCCTGATTGCAATCATGGTAGTTGCGTAGTAGCATAAAAAATGCCAACTCGAATGTTATTTGTTTTTTAATATTTATACAGAGAATCAAAGACCTAGTCGCTCCTAAAACTTCGTAGGCTTACCCCTGCCCTCAGGGAGTCACGCTTAGGATGGAGCAAAGGATAACATAAATCATATTCAAATTTGAATAGGGTTTAAGCTATGTTTTTTTGTTGGATATCTAACTGCACCCAACTAACTTGAGTGTTTTGTTTATTTTTTTATAAGAAAATTCTCTAAATTATGTGAGTCATTTAGATTTTCTTGATTAGACACAACATGACCATGAATGTTTAGTAATTGGGTGGGGTTGGAGGCATTTTAGTGAGGTCTCTCTCACACACATATATATAAAGCCACTAAAATATAAAAAACACTAGAGTGTGAATTGAGATTTTCATATTTTTTAGTTTACCTTTTTCTTAAATCTGTCCTTACAGATTAAAGGAGTAGGCACTTGAATCATCTGATTGTGATGCTTAAGTAGGATTTTTTAAAACTTGAAAATCAATTGCTCATAATTTTTACAAATATTCAAGTATCTAAAAATCGAGTTTTTTTTTTTAACAAATGGACTGAACACATATAAAGGGTCAAATTTGCAAAAAAAGAAGAAAAGATTAGTTCATATTCTAATTCTCGTATCCTAGCGGCTCTATATGATTAATTGATTATTAAAGGAGAGGGCGTGGGAGAGGGGTTTGGCAGTTATTGTAGAATTAGTTCCAAATATTTACCTGAGAGAGAGAGAGAGAGAGAGAGAGAGAGATTATTTTGGACGTGATGGTACGCAAAGAGGATAAAATCATGAAAAACGGGAAATTTTTATCCAGGGAGGAAATAATCTGAAAAGGGCAAAGTTCGTTTGTCGTTCTCAGTGGGAAACCCGGAGACCTCTATATCTCTCTCTCTTAGGGTACAAGTTTTGGAGATCGAACTCAAATGCATGGTAGTTCTTGCATGAGAACTGGAGGCTTTTCATCAGGAAGAAGACGGGGGCATTTTTTCTTCTGCTGGTTCATTGGTTCCGGAGAGATTGAGGGCTCGGAAGTGTCGGAGGTCAGGGCGTTCGGGAGACCATCGAGCAAGAACTCGTCGGATCAGCCGAAGCGAAGAAATCGACGTGTGTTGAAGGGAGAAAGGACCCAGGGGAAGTTTTTGAAGGGTCTGAAAGTTTTTTTCTTCTATCGGTGGATGGCTTCTCCAAAAATGGAGGTTTGAAGTAGGAAACTTTTGGGAGTTTGAGGTTTAAGGAGTTGGTTCCAGAGGAGGCGAAGGAAAGGCGTCGAGATTTCTGGTGATCGAGATGTTTCTCGTATAAAAGAGGGGAGACAAGTCGAGTTATGGTGGAATGATAGTGAATTGAGGGTTTGTTGAAGAAAAGGAGGATCTTGAAGTATCTGCGGGTGGGGTTTTCTCGTTTCTCGTCTGTTGGTCTTAAAAGAAACGATTTTTGGGTCAAACGAAATTTCTTTGATGTGATTCTCGTTCGGTGCAAGTTGAAATTTTAAACAATTACGGAGTTTTAGGTCAGAGAGCGTTGGGGAAGTAATCCGAGGAAAGAAGCCCGGATAAGGAGGAATTTTCGGTTTCTAAGTGCAAAAGGAGGAGATTTTTCGAAGTAGAATTCCGAGTGTTCAAAGAAGCTACGGTGGCGACAAAACAGGTGGAATTTCACTTAGCAAAATGAGGAGGCTTTAGCGATCGTCTATCGTCAAATTTTCATCTCTTTGGAAGGAAAGAAAACCCTCCACGGAAAGGTATTTGATCCTGAACTCTGAACCTCCTCCAATATATAGTTTACAAATCCATGGAAAATGTCGTCTTTTATATGGCAGAGAAATTAGTGTAAATTCTTCGTGGCTTTAACTTGTGATTGACTTATTCAAATGGATGCACTTGCACAAAGATCCCTGAGATTGCGCTCCCACTTATCTATGATACTGCCAATCAGTAGGTTACTTCATAGTAGAGGTGTTAATTCTCACTTTTCGGACCCTAAAACTGTCAATGGTAGTGTGGGGATCTTTTGGGATCTGGACAATAAACCACCCACCTCTGTTCCTCCATATGATGCCGCTGTTAGGCTTAAGGTAGCTGCTTCAGCATTCGGTGTGGTGAGGTACATGGTTGCTTATGCGAATATGCATGCTTTTAGCTATGTTCCCCCTGATGTCAGACAACAAAGGAGAGAGAGGAAGGTGTTGGATCGCGCAGAAAGTAAAGGTTTGGTAACACCGGCTGTTCCATATGTTTGTCGAGTATGTGGGAGGAAGTTCCACACAAATGTTAAGCTAATTAATCATTTCAAGGAATTACATGAGCGGGAGCAGATGAAGCGGATGAATAGGCTCAATTCGTGTAAGGGAAAACGGAGGATAGAGTTGGCTGGCAAGATGGCGATGAAAATACAGAAGTACAAGACTGCGGCTAGAGATATCTTGGTTCCTAAAGTTGGATATGGCCTTGCTGGTGAAATTAAACGGGCAGGTTATTGGGTTAGGACTGTGCCAGATGAACCCCAAGCTGCTGATTTGGCACTTAGGGATCATATATCCGAAACAATTGATCGTGGGCTTAAGTGCCTGGTTCTTGTATCAGATGACTCTGATTTTGTTGATGTTTTAAAGGAGGCAAGGTATAGGAACCTGAGAACGGTGGTTGTAGGTGATAAGATTGACGGCGCACTCAAAAGATGTGCTGACACAAGCTTCTCATGGCAAGAGATTGCATCAGGGAAGGCTAAAAAGGAAGCTTTGTCAACCGTGGGCCGATGGAATGATCGTGAAATATTGAAGAAACTTGAATGGACTTATGTACCAGAGGCTGAGATGAGCGACTCTGATCATTTTGAGCTTGAAATGGATACAGATTGTGAAAACACATATATTGATGGAGATGAGGGCTTGGAAGGAAATGAGAACTCTGGGCCATGGTGGAAATTGGACTCTGATTCTGATAAGGAGCTCCCCAAATGATTGAAATAATATTTCATGTTATGAAATCTTGACATCTGTTGAGAATGGCTACCTTTTTGAATCTAAAAAAAAAAAAAAAAACAGACTTTATTGCATTGATTAACATCTTATTGGTTTGGTAATTTGCATGAGAAGAAATGGCTATCTTTTATTGTTTTACTTATTTGTTATTATTGTGTGATAGGATGTGGCAGCTCTTTTCGTCTAATGATAACAAAGGAGAACTGTCATGATATCAGTGACAACTGGACTGATAGAGTTGAACTATCCTAAATGATGGGTCATGGCTTTGAATTGTGATGGGGCTATCTCCTATTTTTTCTTTGTTCTTTGCAATGTGGATTGCCATGGATCAAAATCTTCCTTCATTGTCTTTGACTTCTATGAGCCAAATATGTTGTAGGAGTTGTAAATGACCTCAATCAGATTAAAAGAACTATTGAATTATTTGGATTGCAGAGTGGAAAGGCAAAGATTTTGGGAACATTTTTAACTAACAATCTAATAGTTTGGTTGCCCATTCTCCTTTCCTCAAAGATATGGATTCCTTACTCGAGGCAATTCGCAAAATGAAATCCTTGGTTCTGAGACAGTGCTTTCAGTTCTCAAACCTCACAGACTATAGGTCTCCAAGGGCTTCAGGTGCCTGTCTTTAGATATGCACCTCAAATTAGCCATTGGACTCCCTAAGCTGGATTATCTATCTTGGATTTTCAATTCACATGCCATCACAACTCAGGCATCTGCATTATGAAAGCCATGCTCGTGAACGAAAGTTGATTTAGTTAAATTCTTGAATGTTCTTTTTGGCATTTGTCGGTAACCTATACAGTGCAAGATTGCTTTGTCGAGGTTGGACTTCTCCTCTGCCTAGCCTTCCAGGAAAGCATATTAAATGGTTCTTGTGGATATCCTAGTTAGAAAGATGGCCAAAAGTTGGTCTTTACTCCACCATTATCATTATTGAAAATTGTGTGAACTTAATTGTTACACATTGAATTGATTAAAATCAGACCCTTATATCTGAAATAAGGTTAACAATGAAGGTCTTGGTTGTAAGAGTCATCTCCACTACCTGGGCCCTGCTTACCTGGCTATGGGTGTGCTTGATTGTCCAACTGTTTCCTGGACCTCTCATGTTCAAATGCCTGGGTAAGCATTCTGCAAATAAGCAATGGGAGTGGATACCCTTAGTGGGCAGGGCCCAACCCCGGGGGTTTTCACCTTGATGGGAATGGTTTTGCAATGTGTGTGTGTGTGTGTGGGGGGGGGGGGGCTGTTGAGGTTCCTATGGGGGCATGCCCGTGAATACCCCCCTGGCGGGGCATCCTAGTAACCCAAAAAAACAAGCAAAATCATCTCCACTCTTCCACCAAACAAATTAGCACTGTTAACCATCTGGCCTCAAGTATTCCACCTTGATCTTTTAAGTCGAATGGTAAATTTTCTGCAACAAAGTTATCGAAAATGGGATCATGTTTGATTACTATAAATTTGGAGATCAATCATAGATACTGGCCTTAACCAGGGAAAGAAGATGAAACCTAATTAGAGAATGACTGAAATACTCATGCAATTTGGAATTACATAACTGAAATATCATTTTGGGTTTTCTGAAACAAAAAAAAAAATCGAGTTTGTTTGATTTACATTTAGATAGATTGTTGTGACAATAGGTGTGTTGTTACTATGTTTGAAATGTCTTCATTCTTTGGTCTCGTTGATGTTCTATTCATAAAAAAAAACTACACATGCACACACAGTCACAAACATCAGTCTGGGATAATACTAACAAGGTTTTTCTAAGGTAAGTGATTTTCTTGGGAAATTCTGGACATTTAAAAAGAAAAAAATTCTTTTTGACACATGAATTTCTCAAGAAAACATTATTTTACTATTGCAACAAACTTGTGTTGGAGTTTTTCAATTTTGTTATGACACTTTGGCATTTTCTTCATTTTTGAACAAAGGCTTTCAAAAATATTGTAAGTTAAAAAATGCGTGTATATCAATTGCAAGTTTTGTTTTGCTTATGAATTTAATTGATCCTCTTCTTTAATCTATCCGAAATGTTGAAGTATTTGGTGGTATCATTTGGATTCTTTCTTTGTTATACTGATATCTCTATTGTACATTTTGTACTCTTAACTTGTCTCTGGTTTGTAATATACTACAGTGCAATGGCAACTCTAGTGGATCCTCCAAATGGGATTGGAAACAAAGGCAAGCATTATTACTCAATGTGGCAAACATTGTTTGAGGTGGACACAAAGTACATCCCAATCAAACCAATTGGTAGAGGAGCATATGGTATTGTGTGTTCCTCAATTAATAGAGAAACTAATGAAAAGGTTGCTATTAAGAAGATACATAATGCCTTTGAGAATCGTGTGGATGCACTCAGAACTCTGAGAGAGCTAATGCTTCTTCGTCATCTTCGGCATGAAAATGTGATTGCTTTGAAGGATATCATGTTGCCTGCCAATAGGAGTAACTTTAGGGATGTTTATCTGGTTTATGAACTCATGGACACTGATTTGCATCAAATTATCAAGTCATCTCAAGCACTTTCCAGTGATCATTGCCAATATTTCCTGTTTCAGGTATGAGTTTCATAGGTTGTAAAAACTTTTAGATGTTAGAATGTGTTAAGTAGGGGTGCTATCTTGCAGCGGATTTGGGCTGGATCTCTTCTTTAATTGTGGTTTTGCTAATATTTGAATCAAACTTTGGCAGCAAGAATCTCTCGAAGAAAACCAAACTAATAATTACATGTCCTAACATGTAAATTTTTATTTCAAACTTCAATTGCAATGCAAATCAAAATGCTTTGTCCTGCATTATGCCTTTTTTTTTGTGCTGATATTTCTAATTTCAAAATGTGTACTATGATCTTTATATGTTGCTGATGGTTGAGATGAACATTTCACACACGCACATACAGAGATACTCAGTTAGAGGAAGGATGAGAAAGGTAGTTGATTCAATTAATATAAAATGAGTGAAAACCATTTGTTCTTACTTTTGTGGAGAAGGTGCAGATAGAAGAAATGATCTTGAACATATAGAAGTTCATTGATCTTCCAGAACCACCTAGTTAGTCTGCTGAATTATCTATCGAATTGAAGATGTGGATAAATGCATAAACTGAGCAGGTGGATTCTCCCTTGGTCAGCCTTAGGGTAAACGAGCTGAAAGAGATGAGCTTAAGTGTTCAAGCTTTTCTCATTCTTGTAACGAGCTAAGCCGAGTTCGAGCTGGCTTGTTTATAGAAAAAATACATTGTTTTAGATCTATGTCACATAGGTGCAGGTGCGGGTGCGGCGATTCGGCACTTTAAAAAAACTTGGGTGCGGGGGTGCGGGGATGCGGGGAGGGTATATATATAATTTTGAACAGTTTGTATGTGTGTACATTTATGTATTTATATACATAATATAGATATAACTGGACTTGCTTAGGGTTAACCGAATCTACTTTTGGACAAAAATGGACCTCAGTGTGGTGGACTTCACCTGACACAAAGGAAGCTGTGTCCAAGTGTTGCACCCACATGGATGCGGTGCGACGCTGGTGCGGTGCCTTGTTAGAAGAGTCCGTGTGACATAGTTTTAGATCTGGAAAAAATGGGATAAAAAAAAATGCATGTAAAATATATCTAAAATACTAGCTGCTTATACGATTCTAGCTGATCCCTGTACCTATTGTTCATGCTCAGCCTGCCAAGTCTATTTTATGAGTTTGAACGAGATCTTTACGTGCTGAACATGAGCCAAGCGACAAGTGACTCGGCTTGTTGCCCAGCCCTAACTACCAGTCAACATCCCTCCACATATAGGCCAATGTTTGCTGCTGCTGTTATTATTATTATTATTTTGCACCTTTTTATGTTGGTCAGTTTCCTGAGTTTTTTTGTCCAAATATGTTTGTAGGGTCTGAGGTTGACACCTGCCATTGTTTATGTTTGCAGAAGGAAATTGTCTGTTCTGAAATTCACCCCCAATTTCTTTCTTTTTCTTTTTTTATGGTAAAAGTAGAATCATCATATTTCTTTGCTTTATGTAGTCACCATCTGGGAGTAACTATCAAGCTACAGACTTCCAACCGTATCCATTGACATATTCTTTAAGATCTACTTGACAGAGCTCTGTTATCTTATATTTGTGAATGTACCTATCTTGAACTTTGATATTTCCTTCAACTCATCAGGTCATGTCATCAGCTTGAACCGTTGTGCTCTTGATGATATTCTTTCTTCATGATTGTTTGTTGATCTGCATGTAGAATGTTTTACATAATTTTTTTTGAATTAATCATTTGTAAAATTGCAAGGATTCGAAGAATTCAGATTGATGAACTTCCAATTGATGGGGTCAATGTAACTCTTAATTCCTAGAGGACATGCTTGTTTCCCTGAGCTTCAGTAAGTAGTACACATTCCTGTTAATAACATCTGATACTTTTACAGTTGCTGAGAGGCCTGAAATACTTGCACTCAGCTAACATTCTGCATCGCGACTTAAAGCCTGGTAACCTCCTAGTGAATGCGAACTGTGATTTGAAAATCTGTGACTTTGGCCTTGCTCGCACTAGCAGCGGCAAAGAACAATTCATGACTGAATATGTTGTAACACGCTGGTATCGAGCACCTGAGCTGCTCTGCTGTGACAATTATGGCCCCTCCATTGATGTATGGTCTGTTGGGTGCATTTTTGCTGAGCTGCTGGGCCGAAAACCCATTTTCCCTGGGAAGGAGTGTCTTGACCAACTGAAGCTGATAATCAATGTCTTGGGCAGCATGGATGAGTCTAACTTTGATTTCATTGACAACCCAAGGTCTCGGAAGTACCTGAGGTCCCTGCCCTTCTCTCCTGGGACACCCTTGGCACGCTTATACCCACATGCCAATCCATTGGCTATTGATTTGCTGCAGAGGATGCTTGTGTTTGATCCTTCAAAGAGAATTAGTGTTTCTGAGGCACTCCAGCATCCCTACATGTCACCTCTTTGCGACCTGAGACTTGATCCACCAGCACAATTACCCATTGTTCTTGACATGGATGAGGACCTAAGCGAGGAAATGGTCAGAGAGATGATGTGGAAGGAAATGCTTCACTACCATCCAGTGGTTGCTCTATCCAGCTCCTAGACAGTTTTGAGCTCAACATTTTTGGCTCTGCATGATTCAGGAGGAAGCTCATTTGATGCAGTAGTCCAAAGTCATAGGATAAGCAAGAAATTAGAGGTTTATTAGTAAAGGTGTTGCAATTAGTCCTTACAGAAACTTATCAGCCGTTTAACTAATGATTCATCTGTCTTCTTTCAAGTTGTTGCAAGCTGAGTGTGTTTTTGACTCTAGATCTGTATGTATTTGTCTGTAAGAGTTTTGAGTTGTATATTTGGTGTATTTGATGTGATGATATCATGTTGAAGGTATGAGGATCTTGTTGTTTTGGTCCTTGGTGTCGACTTTTGACAATGGTGTCACTTTGTAGTGTTATTGGTCTTCATGTTAGTCTAAACTTTATGTCAAGCAGCATCCCTAGAAATAGCCATGAGTTTCTTTATATTTGTGAAATCACTCGGAAATCCCATATTTCTTTATAATCAAGTCAGAAATTTGTGCAAATTGGAAACTGAAAATATATTGTGATCTTTATGGCTGAGGCTTGCAACTATGCTTTTCTCAAGAAAAAGTCAAATGCAAATGAAACTGATAACTGATACTTTTATTATTTCTTTCTTTTTATTCTTCCCCGATCAAACTAGAGGAAATCTCTATTGAATGAAATGGAGAAATGTTAACGTATATAAAAGATTTATTTATTTTATAATCAAGTTAGGGGTATCTGCCTTGAAGTTCTAACTCAAGACCCATCGTTACAGGTACAAGAATCATGCTCTTTCTCACTGGAAGGCAGAATAAACACCACCGTTCATTACTGGATAGCAAAACTAGGAACACCGTCTATTGCTGGAATGCAGAATAAAGAGTGTCGTCTGCTAGGAGATGGCACGATCAGTTTGCCTTTTGCCATATCTGATTCTAACCGCCTGGTATGTCTCTCTGGGCGGGAGGACTCTTCTTTGGACACATTTTTTTACAGAAAAAACTCTTTCGGGTGAGTATTAAATAGAGATTCACCCTTGTACCTTGAGCTTTTGAAAATTATCTAAAAATCCTATACCTACGTACTGGCCCTGCAAGAACACTCCTACTTCAATCTTGCCAACATGTTGTCCAGAAGTCATTGAAGAACATATATACCTACTCGAAGGTGTTAACAAAAAGAAAAATGAGCTTGAACAATAGAATGGACCCCTTGAGTCTGAAAAAAGGTATTTTTCTTAGATCCCTAATTTATTTATTTCAATCTTATTTAATCTTTGGATTAGGTGCTTATACACGTTTATACCTTTTGATTTGCATATCAGAATCCGCATAGGCATGATTCATGCTACGAAGATTGAGAAAACTTGCCCCATCCTTACCTTTCCTTCAAGCGAAGGACGATCGAATCTTGCAACAATGTCCCTATGATTTTTAAAGACGATTTCAACAAATCCAAGTCCCATCTTTTAAACATTCAAATTTATTCATCAACAGTTTTTTGGCAGACCGTGACAGGGTGCCGTACATTTTATTAATCTTTTTATAGTTAGAATTGCATTATAGGAAAATCTTGAAAATTATGTTTTTCGGGTTTTGAGTCTCTGTCGGATGACAATCCCTATTTTGTCATCCACCAAACTTTTGGTCGTCTGTTGATCACTGTCTAAAAACCCGCATGTCTGTAAAGTCTTAGTTTTTCAGTCTGCTGATTGTCGACCGCCAGTTTGGCCGTCAGTTGATTGCCGTCCACCAACCTTTAGCCGTCCAGATTTCATCGTATGACAACATCTGTAGGAAAATTCTGCCAGACAGCACCACCCAGCTACGTTTGGCCGTTTTGTAGAATAAACTCCAGGCTTTGAAAATGAACAATATCCAGATCATGTTTTCAAACTAAAACGTGCCTTATATGGATTAAAACAAGCACCTCGTGCTTGGTATGACAGACTCAAAACTTTTTTATTAAAAACTGGTTTTTCTGTAGGCAAAGCAGACTTTACTCTATTTGTGAAAATAGTGAGTAATCATACCCTAATTGTTCAAATTTATGTAGACGATATCATCTTTGGATCTACTAACAGCACTCTCTGTGAAACTTTCTCTAAGTCCATGCAGAAAGAATTTGAAATGAGTATGATGGGAGAACTCACCTACTTTCTTGGACTGCATATTAAGCAAACCAAGGATGAAGTTTTTATCAATCAATCTAAGTATGCTCATGAACTTCTGAAGAGGTTCAACATGAACTCAACTGCTTCAAAGAATACTCCTATGAGCACAACTACTGTTTTGGACAAAGATGAAGATGGTAAGTCTGTGGATACAAAGGTATACCGAGGTATGATAGGATCACTACTCTATTTAACTGCTAGCCATCCAGATATCATGTTCAGTGTTTGCTTGTGTGCTAGATTTCACTCAAATCCAAAAGAATTACATCTTAAAGCTGTAAAAAGAATAATGAGATATCTAAAAAAAACAATTGATTTTGGATTATTTTATTCAAAATCATCCACATTTGATTTAATCTCATACAATGATGCTGACTTTGCTGGAAGTAAACCTGACAGAAAAAGCACAAGTGGAACATGTCATATGCTAGGGCACTCACTAGTTTCATGGTTCAGTAAGAAACAAAACTATGTATCATTGTCAACTACTGAAGCTGAATACATAGCTGCTAGCCTAGCCTGTACACAAGTCATCTAGATGAAACAAACTTTGAAAGATTTTGGTTTAAATTTTGAAAATACAACTATTTTCTGTGATAATACTAGTGCTATAAACTTATCTAAAAATCCTATTTTACACTCACGAACTAAGCATATTCAAATAAGACACCACTTCTTAAGAGAATAAGTCTTAAACAACATAATTAAACTCGAATTCATACCCACTAATCAACAATTAGCAGACATCTTCACTAAACCTTTGAAACATGAAGACTTTACACGAATCAAAAGAGAATTAGGAATATGCAAACTAAGTGACTTATAATTAATCACACTTATTGAGATTAAAACATCTTATGAGTTCTATTAAAATTTTGTTTTAAACGGTTACCTTCTTATCGATTTTTTATATATATACATTTTTTTGTTCCCACTATTCAAAGTCAAACTATGTTCCCATATTCACGTATACTCTAAACACTCATAAAAACACATTCATCATGACACATTCTTTATGTCTTTCAACTTGTCATCTTTCAAGTACACATCAATAATAACTCCTTGTCCTATTTCCTTTCACATATATCCATAAGAACCATTTACATTAAGTAAAGCTATCATGACATTGTTTACATCACTCATCTCATAACACCTTTTATCACTTTTGTCTTTTTTGTGAAAACCTCTCTTACGATAAGCTAGCCCATCTTCAACATAATATTGTATTCCTCACTTATTTTATTAGACCTTTACTAATCATTTTTCTTCGGTTCTTATATTCAAAATATATCCCTTTTCATGACTTCCTTTCCTCCTATCAAAACACTTCACTAAACTTTATGAGAAATCTTGATTTTCAAACTTAAGTCATAAGCGAGTGTTTATCCTTCTTATTTTTTTTCACCACCTTTTTCAAAGTTAAGTTCTTATATTTCACGTATAGTTTTACTATGTCATCTTTTATGTCATATCTTAAGTACAATCTATTTTTGTCCTTTCATCCTTCATACCTTTTATGAAAAATTATTATAAAAACTCATTCTCGACAACTTGTCCTTTCTTTTTCTATTATTCTCATGAGTACGATTAGTACCACCCTTTTCTCTCTCTATCCCATACGAAGTGAGCCTCCATCCGTGACCATTGACCCCTTACATATTTAAAAAAAAAAAACATGAACTCCCTCCAAACGAGATTCATTGAAACCATGTCCTTTAAGCAAAACATCAATTCATATCAATCATAACTTTACTTTATGTCATACATCAAGTGATTGTTGTCCTTTATGACCACTATTATCTTTCTACAAATTCGTATATAGCATCACCCTTCTTCATGACTATTCACACTTCTTCCACGCATACCCATAAAAATACTTCTTAAATAAGAAATTATTGCATCTCACTCATATATCTTTGTTTGTCTTATTCCAAACTCATTCTTCACGAATTTAGAATGCTTTCACATAAAGTAAAAACTTTGTATAAAAAGTTGTTTGTTTTATTAGGCCATTATTTCTTTCACTCTATAACAATCCTTACATCTCTTCACTTCCTCACACGAAAATCTTTAAAATCCATAGATTATTCACCTTCTTGACTTTATTCATTCATCTCACATCAAGTCTAATAAGACACTTCATACTCAATCCATGACACATCTCAAAATTCGATAAACTCTCCCATAGTAAATTTTTCTCTATATAAAAAAATTATTTAAAACTGTCCTTCTTGACATACATACTAATATAATACACTATCTTCCAAAAATTGATTTGATTTATCATTCACAAGCCTCTTAATTTACAACTCACGAATTTCCTTATTCAACTAAAATCTAAAAATCAATCACTTCAAATGCCATTCATTTCTTATCTCAATTATTTTCTTCCTTCTATTTAATAGATTGGTTCATCCCTCACCATTCCACTCGAATTTCTCTATCTTCATACAAGCTATCACTCCTTCTAAGCTCTTCTTTCTAAATACTTGCTATGACATCCTCTTCCACATCCGACATTAACATGCTTGAAGCTTCGGAGTTGAGATTTTCAGATCTCATTCACACATATCACTCCATAAACTCCATGACCATCCAACCAGGCAAATTAGTCCATCTAGAAGCCTTTCCATCATTTGATTTACAAACTTCACTCTCCAAATTTATTCATGTCCTAGCCTCTCCAAAATTAATGACCATTTATCCATATCTCATCAAAGTATTCTACACCAACCTTTCTGTAGACCACGATCACTCTACTATCACTTCCATGGTTCATGGAAAAGTCTTCTCCTTCGACATATCTAAGTTAGGCCAAATTCTGAATATCTCTTCCTACGGGATTGAGCTCCCCAACAAAGTTCCTCTCGACCGAACTGTGTTTAAGAAAGTCCTCCTCTTCACTCGCTCCACCCACTTTCCATGGCATGAAAGCAACTTGAAGCCTCATGCTCTGTTGTTGTCCAAAATTCTTTCCTCCAACGTAGTCCCCAAGTTGCCTTCTAGGGGATTTATTACCAATGAAATCTCCCTTCTTCTTTATGCCATCTTCTGTGCCTTTCCCATCAACTGGTCTAGTGTCATCTTCCATAACATGATTAACTTTCGTTCCTTTCACTCTCTTCCTTTTGGGTACTTCATTACCCTCATTCTTGAATTCTTCCAAATACCACTTGCAACCGATGTTGTCTATCACTCCAACCGCACGTTTGATGACTCCTCTCTCCATGAGGAAGAGTCCTCTCACCTAAAATCTGACGACGAAGGCCCTCAAGAAGCAGATCCAGCATCAACTTTTGATCTTGACATCTTCTCAACACTTGTCAATGTACAGAACACCCAAGATCTCCTTCTCAAGAGTCAAGCATCACTGCAAATCGGCCAAAATGCTTTACTTAGGAAGTTTCACCCCTCATTCGACTCAAAATGAACTCTTTATTCATGTCGTCTGTAATAACTTTATATACTTTTTTTCCATTTGGTCTGTAATAACTTTACTTTACTCTGATCCCCTCCTTTTTGTCCATGACAAAGGGGGAGAAAACCTGTCTCCATTATTGGAGAAAAATACTCTTTGACATTTTTTAATATTTTTATGATATTATTATTACTATGCATAATGTCTTTTTGACAGGGGGAGCATATTTTGTCATCATCAAAAAGGGGGAGAATGTTGAGAAACTATATTTTGATGACACACAATATGATACACTGTCATATTTGATTTTATATGATATGATAATATGTCTTCTTGAAAAATGTTATATTATAACTGGATATGCTTTGCCATGTATCTAACGAGTATTTGATGCAAGGATATCTCACCCAAAAAGGATGGAGACCTCCTGTTCAAGTACAACCGTGGTGCAATCATACTCCTTGAAGAAAAAGCTTGATGAGCCATGCATTCCTAAAGATCATCTAAAGAAATTGGCTACCTCAAGATGAAGATTTTTTCTTCTTTAGAGTCATATGTAACAAAACCTTCAGAAACATGCATATTGCATATTACATACTCATTCATAAAAGCTATATTTCATAAAAGTATACGATAGTTTCAAAAAGCACCTTTTTGAAAACCAATAATTGTACCTTCTTACAAACCTTTATAGAAAAGGTATTTTGACATGATATATTAGCTCATGATTTCAAAAAGCAATAATTGTACCTTCTATCATGTATAATACAACTTGAAAAGAAATAAAAAAAAATGATTTCAAGTGTGTAAGAAAAAGACAAAACATATAAATCGGCTAGACAAAGAAAAAAAATATAATATGTTTAGAAAAGACTTTAGTTACCTTTTTACAACTCAAGAATGTCGACTTACTTAAAGTCATCATTCTCTTTGTAAAACATTAAATATCTTCTCTAAAAACCTTTTTAGAAATGACTAGTTTAATCCCACTCAAGAATGTCGACTTGCTTAAAGTCTTCATTCTCTCTGTAGACATTAAATAGCACATCATAAAGTATTTCTTGATATGATTATTTACAAATAAATATCTCAAAGCATTTATTGTACTTACACTCATTTAAGTAAAGAAGTGACAATTTCTAAATAAAATACTTTAGTACTACAAATCATTAATTAGAATAAAGACAAAACTACATGATGGCTTACACATCCAACGTTCAATGTACTATTATAAGAAAAAGACTTTTTACATAAAATATATCACACCTAAAATACTACAACGACTAGTGTACCCAAAATACTACTTTTATAGAAAGAAGACTTTTTCGAATATCCATAAAGTGATTTTTGAAATGACTTGACATCTCACATCCCAAAAAGACTATCATTTCAAAAAGGCAACAACTATTTTTTTGAAGGCTATATAAACACAAACAAAATAGTTCTCAAAAAAATGGACATGTGAGCTTACAACGAGAAAAATTCCTATTCGATATTTGAAAGAGAGCCTTGAAAAAGAAAGAGAAAAGAAAAAGAAAAGAAAGAGAAAAAGTCAAGAATAGCTCTTTGACAAAGAGTATCTTCTGAGTGAAAAGAACAGAACATTCTGAGAATCCTTCATTCGTGCATTCATATCATTCTGAAGGTTCTATAGGAAGTATTGTAACTTTCTGTTATTCACTGTATTCCTTCTTTGTTGAAAGAAGTAGACCTCTGAGAAAAAGGGTGTTGTTCTTCTCTGTTGAGAGAAGAAGACCTCTGTGAAAGAGGGTGTTCCCCTTCTCTATTAAGAGAAGAAGACCTCAGTGGAAGAGGGTGTGCCCCTTCTCTGTTGAGAGAAGAAGACCTCTGAGGAAGAGGGTGTTGTACTATTTATCTGGTAACTCGGATGTTATAGTGGAAAGCTCAAGTGGTTTGCTTGGGGACTGGATGTAGGTCAGGGTTTTGACCGAACCAGTATAAATTCTGTGTTTTGTGTTGTGCCTTATTGCATTCTATTTTTAATTTATCGATCTATATAGAATTTCACTATTCACCCCCCTCTAGTGGAATTTCACTGTCAATATCACCGAATTATGAAGCACGACACCAAAGAATGTTTTATCCTGAGACATATTATCCAAGACCACATAGACAGTGGGGAACTGCTTCTGAATGAAGAACAACCAGAGCGAAGCAACAACAATTGCACAACAAAAAAAAGCGGTTTAGGATTGTGAAGCGAGTGAAAACTAATTATCATTGAATAGTATGAAACAAGGATCCTCTATCAACACAATGGTCTATATTCCACGAGCCCTCATCTGTAGTAACTGTTACTGTTCGATGCCTATGTTACCCCAAATCTATTACCAAAGAGGTCAAATGGTACAAGGAAGAGGAATTCCATGGGAAAATCAGAAAACCAGTTGGATAAGCGTGATGTATCTAGACCCACCTGACAACAATCATACCAGGGCTCCTTCCCTAACGTCCATCACGAAAAAGGATGACCTCCCCATATAGTCTCCATTGTCCAAACTCGAGGAACAAACTGGCATGGCAACCGTTTGGTTAAAAGAATAAATGACCCTGTCGGTCAGCTTAATTGTAAGTGTGGCGTCATTCAGTTCGGGTTAAGTGTCAAGCAAAAACCTTTCCAAAAGACTCAAGGTCATAAGAGAATCTCTTACAATCACACTTAGAATGAGAACCAAGAGTCTCGACCATAAAGGGCTCAAACACAAAAAGGATAAAAGAAAAAAGCTCATATGAGTTTTGAAAGAGCAGTCTAGAAAATGGTCAACAAGCGTCAACTCGATAAGGAGGTCCGTTATAAGAGATGATACAGGACTGACATTTTCATTGCCTCAATTCAGTTTGGGTTCATAAAGGTCAAGCGACAATTCAAGCTCCTCTTCCTCTATATTTGGAAAGGGCCACCATGCTCACAAAAGGTCTATAACAGGTAAGGGCAAAACCACCATAGTCTGGAAAAGAAAAGATCTTCGACATGGGTCATCATCCCACGATCCCAAGTAAGTTTTTAAAACTTGGATCTTGTAAAATAGTGTTTTAAAAAAAAACATCAAAAAACCAAAATTTTAAAAAAAATTATGGAAAATTTTAAAAATTCAAAAAAAAAATATTCAAAAAAAATATAGAAGAAAATTCAAAAAGTTTTTTTATGGTCAATGTTTTTTCCTTTGTTACAGGAGCATGATATTCCTGTTGATGAAATTAAGGAAGCATTTGTCAAGTTTTTAAACCATTCTCAATGATGCCTTTCTATCCAAAATCATGTGAGGGCATGTTAAAGGAGTTTGAACTTACCTAAAACCCAATAATAGGGCATTGCAAAATCATTTCAAAGTTTAAATCTCTTAGGAAGAAACCTTTAGCAGCAAAATATACATCTTAAACTGGTTTAACCTTGTTCGATGAGACCCAAATGGTTTTAGAATCTCAATTAACCTCTGGACACTAGCTCAACCTCGTTCGGCGAAACTACACATGGTTTCTACTTCTCAGTTGTCTCGGATGCTGACACAACCTCGTTCGGCGAGACCATAAATGATCTTGATGCCCCAGTTATCCTTGAACTGATCCGACCTTATTGGGCAAGACCCACAATGATCTTGACAGTCCAGTTTATCTTGACTCCCATAAGTTATAGGAAGAGGATAAAACTTTATCATGATGCAAAACATGACATTGACAGATCATTAAAGGTTAGAGATTTCTCCTAAAACAGATTCAACTTTCTTCATTACGATCTTTCCTGCAAGTATATCCCTACACACACGAGAGTTTATCACATAAGACATTCTTAGAAGAAAATAAGACTACGATACAGTGAGGCCAAGAGACTTTAATCCAATAATTCTAGCCCATGAGTCTATAAAGATAATTATAAGAGCTCGAGATTATTATCAATGCATAAATATAGATCCAGTGAAAATCCATATAGGCAACCGATTCTCCAAGAAAATGATTGGGTGTTTAGTACTTTCGATGCAAATCTACTTGGTAGGTTGCCCCTCCTAAGGAGTCTTTTTTTTTATCTCAAGGAAAAATATTGGAAAAAAAAACCCAGTATTCACCTCTAGATCTATGGTGTGATGGCAGTCCTGGTCATACAATTACCTTAGGGGCATATGTTGAAATAGAAAAAAGCGAGAGCTAGAAGAAAGCCAATACTTACATCTAAACCTATGACATAGTGATAGACTTCGGTCATATAGCTTTTGAAAGCAGAGTTTGGATAGCTAGGGGTACCCTTCCTTGATCGGGAAGCCATGAGACCCATGGTTGCCATGCTTCAGGTAAAAGGATGACAAAAGTGAAAAATAAAGCCTCTTTGAGTTAAAAATAAAGACTCCAAGAAACTTACCTAGGGGCAAAATATGTACCTGCATACATTCTCATCAAGTCATAGTGCTTCAGAGTTTAAGCCTTAGTGGGAACCATCAGACCTAACATGAATGCCTTGAGACTTAATCTTATATCCTTATAACTAGTTGCTTGAAACCAAGGTAGAATTAAAGAAGAAAAATACTAGTGAAGCTAAGTGTCACTATCTTAAACTAACCTGAGAATATGAAAGTCTAAAGTGTAAGAATCTACATGAATCAACTTGTTAAGAAGATTCTAATTGTTGAAGAAAGCGCAAAAATCTATGACTTTATGTGATTAATCATGCATCGTTGTCATAGGCTACCCACTCTATCACAAATGCACGAGTTTCACTACATATCATAAAAGCTCATTGCATGCATGAAAGAGTCTAACCATAGGGTTCCTATGGTCTGAAGAATACCCAAAAACCTTTGTTTGGTGATCGAAGTATGACTGATTCCTCTCACTGGGACAAAAAACTTTATGTCCAAATTGATCATTCTAGGAAGAACACCTCTACCCTAATGTCTTACTGGGATAACTCTATCCTATCCATGAACTCACAAGCGGTGTAAGATTAATGATATTTGCTTTCACAAACTCTCAAAAATAAAAATAAAAAAAAAGACATCTAAAACCAAAACGAGCCTAAAAGATATGAAATTGAGTAAGATTTCTCTTATGATATTCGTGCCTAACACCCAACATTTTTTTCTCTCTAAACAAAGTGTTTCTCAAACCAGCCCAACCTAGCTTGGTGAGACCACAGACGATATAAAAAATCTAGTTCACTTCCTGACACTAACACCGACCTTGCTCGGCAAGATGATCAAATGGTCTTGACAATCCAATTGTCCTTAGACAGATCTAACCTCGTTCGGCGAAACTCATAACAATCTCAACATCACAACTCTTCTCTTCGAATGCTGGCATCGATCTTGTTCGGTGAGACCCATAATAGTCTCAACATCACAACTCTTCTCTTTGGATGATGGCACCGATCTTGTTCGGTGAGACCAATCATGGTCTCGATAATTCAATTTTTCTTTAAACACTAGCTCAACCTCGTTCGACAAGACTGAATTAAGTCTCGATGACTTAGTGTTTCAAGCCTTGACGTGTTTATTTTTTCATCATAAACCGAATCAAATCGATTAATGACAAATAGGAGAATTTGTAGACACCAAAAATTTTATGATGCCCAAATGCTAATGCTTTTCAAGATAAGTATGCAGGTATAAGAATTAGACACCTTCTCACTGGATGACAGAACAGGCACCATCGCCCATTGCTGGATGACAAAACCAAGAACATCGGCCGTTGTTGGACAACGAAACAAGGAGTATCATCCGCTAGGAGATGGCACATTCTGTCCGCCATCCACTGTACCGAACATATGTGGATAGGCCCAAACTTATTTTTATCTGAGTCCAACCACCTGGTATGTCTTTCAGGGCAGGACTCTTCTTTGGATGAGTTTTCATACGAAAAAAATTCTTCCAAATGACTGCGCTCAACTCTATAAATAAGGACTCACCTCATACCTTGAGCATCTAAAAATTATCTAGAAATTTTATACTTACGTGCTGGTCCTGTAAGAACACACCTACTTCAATCATGTCAACACGATGTCTAGAAGTCATTGAAGAACACATCTGCTCGAAGGTATAACAGATCGAAGAATGAGCTTGAACGATAAACCATAATTCCTAAGTTCGAAAATTATATTTTTTCTAGATCCCTAATCTATTTATTTCAATCTTATTTAATCATTAGATTATGTACTTATACACATTTATTTATTTTTATTTGTATATCAGAATTGCAGCACGATTCGAGATACGAAGATTGAGAAAACCTGCTCTGTCTTTACCTTCCAATCAAGCAAAGGATGGTCGAAGATTGTAACAATGTCCTTACCACGATTTCAAAGAATCCAAGTCCCATCTTCTCAACCTTCAAATTTATTCATCAACATTATGACATTACAGTTTCGCCATTTAGTTATCTCAATGCGACCCTATAAGAAAAGTGCAATCGACAAACCCACAAGGACTCGACACACCGGGCTAAGTGGGTTTGCTTAAGGTGTTCAAGTTGAAGGACGTCACAAGTTCAACAATTGGCATACTTATCTTTTTCAGCAAGGTTGGTGTCGTAGAGGGAGAGTTTACACCGTACTCACTGAGGGATATTCAAAACATGACGATGGCTTCTCCCTGTTATCAGAAAAAAAGTAAAAAAAAAAAAGCTACTGATAAAAGCAAAATGAATAAATTGCAACTTTCAAGAGCAATGTTGTCTGCATAGGCCTGAATCGAATCGCCCGATACTTGTTGTATTGGTAGAAAATCGATACGGAACATACCTGAATCAATCAGTTAATTTTCAAATAAATCAGAAAAATAGTTTTAAAAAATGTAAATAATATTTTTATCATTCTTGGGCTAAAAGGTGAGCGATTCAGATAGATTCAGCTCCGAATTGGCATCACCCAATTCACGTCAGAGACGGTACTGACAACATTGTTCAAGAGTAGGACGATTTGGCTCAATCCCCCAAAAGGCATCTCCTTGAGATGTGTGAATTAGAGACCAAACACCCTCGGTTCAAATTCTAACAGGGTTGTTTCAAGGGTGCTGGACGGGCATTCAAGGTTTGATTTTCATTAGCCTCACTTCTCTGTGCAAGTTAACTCATGACCGTAGGTATGACAGGCTAAATCATCTCAGTTGTAGTTTAAATAAATAAATAAAAAAGGATTATTTCTGCTTTAAAATATAGATATTTTTTTTATGAGACGCTTCATAGCAAGCAGAAAAGCTTTCTTTGTGGATTATCCATATGGTTATTGCTCAATTTTTAGTCACCGTCCAAGAGTATATCATTGGTCTAGGACTCGGACACCCAAGTTTTTATTGCTTCGTGTGGAGGGACGTTCAGTCAAACCATCCATCACGTTCAAAATTGCCTACATTCTGAGTGCTGGACTACTGTATCCTAACCATGTTTGCCAGAAACGGGTACGGGTGGTACTGGTATAGGTACGTGAGGGCTTAAAAATATTCAAGCAAATTTTTTTATATGAATCACATGTTGATGTGACCTATAAGGTTTCTAATAGGCATTAATACGGTTTCTAAAATATTAGAATAAATTTATTAAAAGTTTATATAAAACATATATTTTAATAAAGACACCTACGAATTAAATAGTTAAATAAATATATGTAATAAATAATTATTATATAATACTTTTTTATAAAAGCTTGATTTTTTTTTTTTATATTTACGTGGAGATCACTCCGTAGGCTTACTCCCCTCCCCCATAAAATCACCGTACTCCTTGCACAAGGAGTGACACCCATTGGATTTGAACCTAGACTGCCTGCAGCCGCATGGGCCCCATCCCACTATGCCAAACCATAGTTTAAAAGCTAATCGAGTCAATCCAATGATTCGGTTTACTGGGCTATTTACTAGGTCAACCCAGTGAATGACCCAGAAATGAACAAAACACGGCATAGTCATGATATGACTCAGCCCGAGTTTTAGCTTGACTCATGACTCAACCAAGTGAGTCCATGATCCAATCGAGCCATATATATATATATATATACAAAGTTAATATGATCAGACCAAGTCACCGAGTTGACCTGACCGACTGATGAGTCACAGGTTTTTAAAACTATGCGCCAAACCCCTTTAGGGCTATAAAGCATGATATTTGAAATGCCTTAATGAAAATAATGTCTTTAAAAATAAAATTGCTATTTGTATGCATAGATGTTTATATAAATAATCTTGATACTCATTTATAATATAATAGAAATGAATTTCTACATTAGCTGATACTTGTTTAAGTAATTGTCTTAAATATTTGATACTTCTTTTTGTAGTTACTGAAGTAAGTTTCATACTGGTATTTAGTATGAACACACCTGATACGCGATAGATTAGGGTATATCAAGTACCAATGCCATTGTCATGATTTTTTTTTGTGAGCCCATGCGACGCCAGGCGAACCTAACTTGATCAGCATAGCCAACTCCAAATATTAAAAATTTTAAATTTCAAATCCTTTAATAAAGAGGAGGTATTTACAACACCTTGAATCATAAGGGTTTTGGTGGGTTTAAATATTTATGATGGTTCAAAATTTTTACCCCATTTACCTCACTAAATCTTATATTCACCTATTTTACCTCGTTATTAACTGCAATAATAGTGTAGTTAAGAGGCTAATAATTAGTGGTGGGCAACGGGCCGACCCGACCGGCTAATGGACCGAGCTAATCGGGGCATTAACCCAACTGCATCCGGTCAAAGCCCAGCCAGTAAATTGATGGATTGGGCCAACAACCCAGTTAGGGCTGACCCATAGGGAAAACCCAACTCATGGGCCTAATCGGGTCAAGCTAGGCTTATTATATTATATAATATACATATTATATTATATATAAAATATATATTATGCTATATATACATTATATATATAATACGAGTCAAGCCGGGTTGTGGCCTAGTCCATTTTGACTCAGTTTGGGTTGAACTTGGACCTCATTTATAGGCCCAAGCCTGGCTCATGATGGATTGGGCAGGGCTGCTTGACTCATTGGTCACTTCTACTTACAACTACACTCACCTAAAACCAAACATGATGAGGAACCAGGAACAGGAGTTGAGAGCTTAAATGATCCTAGGTTCCAGACATCTTAATGTGCGCCTATTGAATGATCATTGGCACTACACATCACTCCATGCATAATTGCCTAGACAAATGTTTAGCTCTACATACCACCTTATGCACAATGACCTAACCCAAGCCACGACTTTATATACCATCCTATGCACGGTGTCATGGTGCTCTTCACGAATGTGTGAAAGCAGTTATCGTTTGAGTTTCGAAGAGAGAGTGACGTTCACGCTCATCTGAACCAACAATCTAATTAAACAACAAAGTTGTACTACCAAGGCAGAGATGTGACCTCTTGAAAGCCGACCTCCAGCCTTGTGAACAGTTGATAGCTATATGTTTTAGTGAGCAACACAACACCATTGATGCCTAACCCCTCACTTGCCTGGCTCTGTGCCATCTTGCACGGTTGATACCACCTAAAATGATCCTTGTAAAAATTAGCTATAACCCACATGCACTCCTTTGCCAAATGATATACATGAGATAATCTTATCCTAGGTACTGTACTAAATCTTCAAAGGCATCCTCCGGTCCGATGGCTCAACACAATCCAGAACAATACACCACGTCTATGTTGCCACATACCATCACACCAATTCTAATACCGTGCCCTATCACAAGATATACTATCACTTGCATGCCATCGATAGCCCAACGCATACCGTCAGCTATTATGTTCAATGCATTCTCCACTCAATATTGCTTCACAGTATCCTTACCATATTTTGGCCCTCTGAACACTAGTCAGTTCTCACACATCTCCTGCCAAACACCTGACATCTACCTGAACGTCGAGTATAGGTTGCGCTAGAGATGTTGTGCTAGAGAAGTTGCTTCACAACATCGATTGAACACAACACATCAATCTCTAAACATTGGGTGCCCTCTTTGAAACGTGTATCTAACAGTTCTTACGAGGTCAGCTTGTAACAACATCTATGGCCTTGTATAATAATGGAGGCCAACTTCCTATCTTAGTTGATGTCCAAAAAGGTTGAGTTATGGTAACCTTTGGTCTAAAAGATCTAAATTTGCTGAAGAAACTGCACAGTAATGTGGAACCAAGTGGCCGTTGGTAGAAGAGCATAGGCTCGTAACCAATTTCCTAGCTCACACTAGATGATCGCTCAGTCTCGATCTTAGAAAAGAGATCTTGCAAATAGGGAAAGGGGTAGGAAAGCATACTAACTTGAAAAAAAAGCAATAATGGAATGTTGAAAAGTTAGGGTCTACTCAAACATATCCTTAGTTGGAATTATTTATAAAGATCTGGTCCTTTGGTTAAAAACTCAGCCTTGTCCTTGCCGATTATCTTCAGCATCCAGAAAAAAAGATCTGTATCCGGTCCATACCAAAGAATATTTGATGTCATTCTTCTTAGGATGCGAGATTAAATCCACTTAAAGCAAACACGTATAAAACAATCTAAACTTGTCATAGAGGATTGACATCTTAAAGCTAAGGATATAAAATGGCCAAATTGTATTTGCAAAATTTCTGTTATCAAGGGGCAGTTTATACTTTTACCCTTGTGGTCAGCGAAGTCCTAGGGTCCTATGTCAAGCAAAAGGCCCATAATAGAATCCTGCTGGCACCATCGGTTGGGGCATGTAAGGATGGATGGTGGTGTCCTTAACCCCGAAGCAGGTTATATGCCCCCCCCCCCCCCCCCGAACACGCAGGTGCATCTTCAGGGGTACGAATGAGCGCCATGTATGTAAGCACGTGGGGCTCGTATCTCTGTGTGTGTCGGCATCAGAGTTCAATGCGGTTGCAAAGACTTAAGTACCTTTTCTCGCCATTCCCGCCATGAAATGACGATTTTAGAAAAGGATAAAAATGTCCTCCATCTAGAAAATGGAGGATAATCTTAACTCTTTAAAGTTCAAACGTTCTATTTTCACCCTAAGCAGTAAACTCCTTTGTTGTAAGAGAAGCTTCTCGCAATATTTTGTCCTAAACGTTTCAGATCACCCTTTGACAACACACCATATGCTCTAACAAAAGCTCTCTTTGACAATGCACCCTTTGTCATCGTCTGCTGCCATCAAAACACCCTTTATCATCGTTTACTGCCACCAGAGTACCCTTTGACGCCGTCTGCTGCTACCAGAGCACCCTTTGTCATTGTCTGCTCGTGAGAAATAGTTGAACTGCCAGAAGAATCAACATTCTGTCTATTATTCATCATGATAACAATGTGCAAGAGTCGAACTGAGTAGACAGAGAATAGCGATTTATAACAGAGATAATGGTGGTAGTGTCGAACTAAGTAGACAGAGAGCAACAATTTATAACAGAGATCAAATCAAAGAGTAGCGATTTACAATAGAAATCAGATCAGAGAGTAGCAATTTACAGTAAAAATCAGATCATAGAGTAGTGATTTACAGTATAAATCAGATCAGAGAGTAGCGATTTACAATAAAGATCATATCAGAGAGTAACAATTTACAATAAAATCAGATCAGAGAGCAGCGATTTATAGTAGAAATCAGATCTAATCTCTTCTGTAAATCACAACTCTCTGATCTGATTTATACTGTAAATCGCTACTCTCTGATCTGAATTCTGCTGTAAATTTCTACTCTCTAATCTGATTTATATTGTAAATCGCTACTCCGTGATCTGATTTCTACTGTAAATCACTACTCTTTTATCTAATATCTACTGTAAATCGCTACTCTCTGATCTGATTTTTACTATAAATCGCTACTCTCTGATCTGATTTTTACTGTAAATTGCTACTCTCTGATCTGATTTCTACTATAAATCGTTGCTCTCTGATCTGATTTTTATTATAAATCGCTATTCTCTGATTTGATTTCTATTATAAATCGCTACTCTATAATCTGATTTCTACTGTAAATCGCTACTCTTTGATTTACTTTTTTTTGTAAATTGCTACTCTTTGATATGATTTATACTGTAAATCGTTACTCTTTGATTTGATTATTGTTGTAAATCGCTGCTCTTTATCTACTCAGTTTGACGCTGCCACCAGTATCTCTGTTGTAAATCATTATTCTCTGTCTACTCAGTTCGATGCTTGTATCCTTGTATTATAATGAACAATAGACAAAATGTCGATTCCTCTAGTAGTTGAACTATTTCTCATGAGCGGACGATGTCAAAGGGTTCTCCAACGATAATAGACAATGATAAAAGGTGCTCTGACGACAATAGACGATGACAAAATGTGCTCTGACGGCAGCAGACGACGACAAAGGGTACATCATTAAAAGGAGCTCCTGTTACAATAGATGGTGCATTGTCAAAAGGTGATCTAGAAGACTCACGGGAATATAGACTCAGAGGAATGTGAAAAGCTATTTATGGGAGAACATTTCTGTCAAACGCATATCTATCTTTTAGAGATTTTCAATTTTATAGAAGAGATCATCAAAACATTCATATCGTTCATCATCGAGTTTATTTCTTATTGCAAAGCGATTCTATGTGCAGTTGATGATACATCCTCTTCAAGCAAATAAGCTTATTATTAATGACAGCCTACTGCACAATTTTCCTTGGACTGAGGCTTATTGTTAGAGACTCTAGCAATTGTGCACTCTTGAGAATATGCTTCACAAACTTCAGCTCAGACATTGTCTTCTTGAAGGAGATGATGGGCTACATGCTAAATCGTTTTTATAATATAGGAACGAACCTGAAAATATTTTGTAACACAAGGCAAGAACGATAAGGCAACAATGTATTATAACACAAGCTAAAAACCAAGGCAATGATAAAAGTCACGAGAATGTGAAAAGCTATTTACGATAGGGTATTTCTGTTAAACGGATATTATTTTATGGGAGAACATTTTTGTTAAATGCATATCTACCTTTTTTTTATATATTATTTTATTATAAAATCATCATGGGTAACATTGGCATATGAATTATCACGGGTCCCAAGATATTCTTCCGTACACTCCATAACACGCAAATTTGTCTTTAGGAGAGAACACACAACCTCACATGGAGGCGTGCTCATTAAGTAGCCTGGATGTCTCTGAGGGTTCCTTTGTCATAAAAAAAACAGTCTATACTTGAGAGTCTTTTATGAATAATTGTTCATGCAACATTGACTGATAAAACCAACAAGTATATGCATGGGAAAATTGTCTAAGATGTCTGAAGTAATACATAAAAGATCAAGAATAAATGAATGATGGAATACACAGTAACGCATGAGAATATTGAGTAAGATTGCTTAGGCATATGTCAGGGAGGCCTGAGGTAGCATTGGTATGTAATGTAAGGTTGATGTGATACAGTTTGGAAGAAGTAAAAGAAAGTGAACACTAATTAGGGGGATAGGGTGGAAGTGTATTGTGTGACTGAAAACTTAACTTTAGATGCAAGTGAGTGAATAAAATTGGCCTTCCAAAAGCTGACCAATTCAAGTACAGTTAGGACTTGGGAGAAGGGTTAATCATGACAACAGTGGTGCACCACATTGTACAATCATTTTAGTTTGAATACGTGCAAATTACCAAAAGCAGATTTCAGCTTACAAGGTACAACTGGCGTGCTCCATTTCCCATCTCCATGAGCTATAGTCAAGCCAATTATCGATTGCAATTTTTGTTTTTTATAAGTATGTTGGGTTTAGGCAAAACCCCATCAGTACACAACCATACCATTGGTTTTTTTTCACTCGGAGAAAAGGTGGAGGTGGAGAGATCTGGCTGTCCACACTTACTGTGTCTGTCCATGTCGGCATAAAACTCCGACTCCTCTATCCCCCAAAAGTAGCCAAGCTTTGGCTTATTAGGGGGTGACACCCATGGGATTTGAACCTAGACTGCCCATCAAACGGTTTAAGCCCCGATCCTATTATGCCAAACCCCTTGGGTCTGTACCATTTGGTTTTGAACTTGAAATATCTCGACACAATATAATGTGCACTAACTGCTCCTATCAGACAAACGGAGGACCCATTGGTATGCATGATTTCATATATTTGTTTGCCTAATTATGGTCTCTTAACTCATCGAATCCATTGTCTAGCCTCATAACAAATAAAAAGTTGCTCATGATACTCAGCTTAGAGCTTGGAGCATTATGCAAGGACTGAGGTAACAAAATAATTACCTTTTGAATGAAATTAAATTAACTACAACATCGGCATTTTTCTTATCAAGAATTATTACAGCGGGGAAATCGTTAGAGGGTTTGAAAGGCATTATGACATTAAGATTTGCAAGGTTTAACCATTCTATGATCTAAAATAAAGTAATATAAGAAATTGGCAAGCCAGTATTGTTCAACCCATACTGCAGTATCATTACCCATGACTGCTCTTGAAATATGATTTTAATAATGTGTATTTGAACTGTGTTTATCTAAATATATGTGCATCGATCGGCTTTCACTCAAGATTCTTTGACTTTTTTTGAATTTATAACTCGAAGAAACTGTACCCAGCACGAAGACCTGGTCACGCTAGTTCAGTCAGACATATCTACGATCGTTGTGCCGGCAGCGTAAAACTCCGAGGCTAGGACCCCTGCCCCTGGGGTCTATACTATGCATTAGCCTGCACAAAATGGCAAAACCCATGAGAATCGAACCATGACTGCCCGTCTAGCAGCCAAGGTTCCACCCCAGTACGCCAACCCTTCCTTGGGACAAGATTCTTTTACTTTACTTGGTTGATGTGACTAAGAGACTGTTATTTTCGGGAGCACCTATGAGGAGTCTTTTCCTCAAAAAATTATGAGCATAAAGACATGGGGTTTAATTAGGCACCAATGGAGGAACCAGGCCCCACCCTTCCAATTTTACATGATCATCTTAAACTTTTTTTACTCTAAGGGTAAAAACAAGCTTGGTGGCTTCCCATGCTTTAAATATGCTCAACTATTTTCCCTGTTAGAGAACTACTTTCTAAATATGCAAACAAAAGAGGTCACATAAGAAAGATCTTGCCATTAATTATCTCCCTTTTGTATCCAAAGGGACACTAGTGGAAAAGGAATTTTGGTCCAGCTGAGCCTGCCAGTAAAATAAGGTAGGTGGTTATCCATGTGGTCAGTAGGGTCCGGTGTCAAGCTGAAGGCCCAGGATCAAATTCCATTTGCGCATGGGGTTTGCCATTGCGTTATCATGGTTGGGGCACATAAGGCATTTTACCTTGTAGGGAGGTGATCCCATTAAGTGACCCAATTCTCGGGTAAAAAGATCAGGTGCAATATGATTCCACAAATATTTGTGCATTAAGCACCTGATCACCCTCCATCTTGGGGACAGGGACTGTTAGGTGTGGGTTCAAGACCTGATGGATGGCGATGGGGCCGATCCTCTCTCAATTTTCGGTGAAGGTTTTCTTTCATCATCATAAAAAAAATGTTAATTTTTTGTGCTTTCGAATGAGGATGATTAATACAAATACGTACAGTTGTGTCCCATATGAATTTGTCTCGCTCAAAAGGGTTTGCAAGCGATACATTTAGAGTTTGAACACTATTGCCTATTGCTTTGAAACAATGCAGTTATTTTGTAAATGAGCGCCTAGTTTGAATTTGTCTCAGTAGGTTTAGAATTCAACTTCTATCACTTTCAATATATATATATATATATATATATATATGTTAATGAGCCAGCTTGATTTAATTTGAGCTCGCCATGAGCTCGAGCTCAGGCCGGTTTGTTATTAAGAATGGGCCAAGCTTGAACACCCTATGGTTGATTCATTCGGCTCATTTACCATCCATATAAAGTTTATCTAATATGGGGTACAGTGTTGTAGCAAGTAGGAACCTTCCTAGAAAGATGGTATAAGCAAAACTTGACCAAAGGATATCAGAGATAAAAAGATACAACTAAAAAGCTATGATCATAATACACTAAATATTAAAGGATCTTATCAGTTCTAAAGACACTGTTCTCTGTGGTTTGGCAACCTACACGGGTATATTTTGGTTGGTATGGTAGGTTAATCCCTTTTCAAAGATTGAAGAAATTATTTTACTACCTTTAGGTCTAGAGATATACTCCAACTAACATTTTGAGAGAGTACAAATCTAGAAGTTCTTCAGGCCTGAAACTCAATTAGGCCAGAAACAAAAGAATATTCTCTCAATCGATACCCCACATGAATCAGCCAGGCACTATGGTATCAGGAATCGGCAAATGCATTACAGAAACAAGTTGGCAATTTATACCTCCAACAAAGGAATCTGGTTTTAGCAATTCGTGTTGCAATGTAAAAAATTCACATTTTAGTAAATTAGCATAGTTTGATTCTACAGTACAAATAATCTATTCAACGTATGCTAATCTTACTATGTTAACATTCCTGTCATATAAATTTCTATATACATCATCCTTATAATAGGTAAATTGAAGAATAACATTTATTTTCTTTGCTTTATCTACTTGCGAACTCTATAGTTACAAATGATGTAGGAGGAAACAGAATGCTTGAACAGAAAAAAACTGTCCCTAGATATGTTATAGGGAGGAAGCATATTAAGAGCCTGATCTGCAGGATATATATATATATATATATATATATATATATATATATATATATATATATATATATATATATATATATATAGAGAGAGAGAGAGAGAGAGAGAGAGAGAGAGAGAGAGAGAGAGAGAGAGAAGTAAATGAGCCGAACCAACTGAGCAAAGCGGGTTCAAGTTCACCTTATTCTTGTACCAAGCCAAGCCGAACTTGAGTTAAATAAGCGGAGCTCAAGCTGGCTCATTAACAAATAAAAAGTAAAATTCAAAACAATAGAATAGACTCTAAACTTGCTGAGCCAAGCTCATTCATAAAATAAATACAATGTCGCAAAGCTGTAAGCAATAGATTTGAACTATAAACTTATTGCTCTGGCCAAACACTTCAACTATCTATGGTCTATGATATAAAATATATTTATTATTAGTTAATGAGCCTATACGAACTGAGCTGAGCCGAACACTCATTGTTCGTATTCTGCTTGTTAAGCCTATTTAATGAACCATTTACCAGCCAAACACGAGCTGAGCCACTAGTGGCTCATCTCGCTTCCCAGCCTTATTCCTGCGACTGCTTTTTTCTTGATAAGCAACTGAAAGAAACGCTTGGAAGTTTAGGGCATGCCTCGCACTAAAGCTGAAAAAGGAGTACCGAATCAAAGGTGCACTAATTGAGTGGTAGGCATATGTTCATATGACATTGAAATAAAAGTTTGAAAACTATATATACAATGTATACATATTATCTGTTTGCATATCTTTTCATTAGATGGTACAACCTTATACGATGAAAAAGATGCACATGAGAGAGAGAGAGAGAGAGAGAGAGAGAGAGAGAGAGAGAGAGACGTCCTATGACTTGCTTCTACCGAGTTAGTTTAGTTAGCCTTGGAGGAAAATTAAGAAAAAAGAAGAAAAGAAAATGACTGGCTGTTGCTCTGACTAGGGGACCCTTGTGTCCTATTTTTCCACTCGATACCGCACCTTTGAATAGTTAAAGAGCATGTGAAAGCTACAAAGGCACCCACAGAGTTACGAAATTGCAGTGAAGGCCTTTTCAAAGATGTCTTTGTTCCCCACAAAACCATCTTTGCTGTTTTTTTCTTCTTTTTTTACCCTTTTTTTCTATTTTGGCCAGCAATTTTACGCTCTTTCAAAGGGCAGTCCCACAAAAGTAGGCTGCAAATTGGATGAATATAAGCCCATGCAAGTTTGTGGGGGCCTATGACTAAGCATGAAGGCGATCTAATAGCCATCGATTTTGAAAGACAAAAAGGATAGATTGCATGGAATCTCAAGAAACACACAACCAACCAAGCTCAGTACGTAGTCCAAATAGATTACATCTTGAGTTATTTGGTAACACTTAGCAAGTATACAATCAAAGAGATGTTCTCTCTTCCTCTCTCACTCTCATAATATTATATATGTGAAATGAAAACCTACAAAAATGGCACCGTGCTAAATGAAATATGACAGTGGATTTCTGATTTTTTTTTTCAAAAATTTTGACCCTATAGTTGTGTTCAGCATGATTGATTTACTAAAAATCGACACTTGGATCATGCATTTTGAATGAAAAAGTGATATTTGGAGCCTTAGAAATTTATGAAAATTATAGGCCATTGATTTTTTAAACATTATGCATCGGAATCAAATGCTCCAAGAAGTGTTTCCTATAAAAACAAGCATATAGATCACATCTTTATGGTCAGAATTTAAAAAAAACATCTCCAAGAAGTGTTTCCTATAAAAACAAGCATATAGATTACATCTTTATGGTCAGAATTTAAAAAAAACATCCAAAATCTAATATCATGTTTCATTTAGCACTGTGCCCATTTCTTAGGTTTCCATTTCTTATATATATATATATATATATATATATATATATATATATATATATATATATATATATATATATATATATATATATGTGTGTGTGTGTGTGTGTGTGTGTGTGTGCTAAATAAAATATGCTAAAAGGAACATGTTAAATGAGTTTTTCAGGCTTTTTTGTTTTATTTCTAAATCCTGACAGTATAGATATGATCTACACACTTGATTTTACAGGGATTAGCTATTGAAGTGTTCGATTTTGAAACTTGGGTAGGCTTTTATAAGGTTTGAAAAATCAATGGTCTAAAATCTTTGTAAAATTTTGAGGCACCAAATATCAACTTTTTTCATCGATAACACATGATACATCTATAGAGTTGGAATAAAAAAAATTGGAAAAGAAAAAAAAACCATTTAACATGTATATATACAGGTCACTGAGTGGCATTGGGCTTGGGAAGAAGGTACTGAACTTTCATCCCAGGTTTGACTCCCACCGATTGTGCAGGTTCCTTTAGCTGGTGGGATCCATAAGTGCTTGGGTGTTAGTGACCTGATATTTACATCATAGGCAGGCCCATTATGTCACCAATTCTTGGTAAGGGTTCCTGATTATATATATTTATATATAAAACTAGAATATGTAAACTAAAAATATACCAACTAGAGTATGAACTTGAGATTTTTATGGGTTTTTTATTTTTTCCTTAAATTTCACCATATGGATGTGATCAAGCTTTTGGTTTATAGAAACCGACTCTTAGATCATCTGGTTATGATTTATAAGAAGGATCTTTTAAGTCTTGAAAATCAATGACTCTGAGTTTCCGTAAATACTCAAACATCCAAAAATTATAATTTTTCATCGAAAATACATGACTCAACAGTCAATTCCTAGCAAATAGACCATGCCAAATACATCACGAGGGTTGGATTTGTAGAAAAAGTGTTAGAAATGCTTAGTTCACACTCCGGTTCATATATTTTCAGTTAACATATTCTAGTGGCCATATATATATATTATACATATAGGGAGAACTTCTATGGTTGTGGTACACACTTGATTTACATAGATCTAAGCTCCAAATACAAAATTTGACCTTTGAATAATGTTTAACATGTTTTATTTACTATTTTTATGTGCCAAAGTTGATAGAAATATGATATTTTATACAATTTTAGACCACCCTTGCTTTTATGAATTGTGAGCAGTTGATTTTCACCATCTCAAAATAGGATATTATGATGTATTAAACGATAAAACCTTTTAACATAATAAATAATTCACATTAGACACATCTGTATAGTTAGATCTACTATTTCTATATTAAACTAATTATATTTAACATTAGATGAATTCAACCTTATGAAAATAACAAAAATACTCTTAAAATAATGACATTTTTAAAATACAAGGTTACTTTTTGAGGTTGATAGGTAACTTTGATAGCTTCATAAAATTACTTTATAGAAAAGATGTTTGACTTTTCAATTCCCTCTAAGTTCAAAAGACCTATAATACCCAAAAAAAAAATCATGCATTTAAAAAAAGAAAAATATTTGCAGCTAATGAAGGTAAGAGACTAATGAGCTATAAATCATAGGTGCATGTGTTCCACATGGTTTGTTTGCTAAGGATCAAGCCATGGATCGTGCTTTTCTGAAGTAAAAATGTGATCTTTTGAGTATGAAATTTTAACACATTGTGGGCCATTAATTTTTTGACCGTTTAAAAAACTTAAATACTTATAATAATCACATGATTCAAAACACGTTTTCTGCATAACAAACCATGTAGATCACATTTGTAATATTTGGTTTAAAAAAATTGATTTTTTTTAAAGAAAAAAAGTGATTTCTACTAATTAGTTCCTTCCTTCAATAGTAACCAATAATTACTTTTAAAAAATAAATTTTTTTAAAGGTATTTTAGCCATTTTAATAAGGTTGAATTCATCTAATGTTAAAACTGACTAGTTTAATGTTAGATTAACCTATACATATAGGGAGAGAGGGTGTGCATGCTTGATGACATACACCATTTTTTGGTGATTTAACCATACAGATGTGTTAACATCATTTATTTGCTAGTAATCAACCCTTAGTTTGTGTTTTTCCAATGAAAAATATGATTTTATGACATTTAAAATTTAAAAAACTTATGAGCTGTTTTCAACCCTTAAACAAACCTTATTATATGTTGGAATCGGATGATTCAAAAGCCACTTCCTACTAATTTGATAATTTTGAATATTTTTATATGGTTAGAATTAAAAGAAAAAAAACATTGGCACACCTACCTCTCTCTCTCTCTCTCTCTATATATATATATATATATATATATATATATATATATATATATATATATATATATATATATATATATATATATATATATATATATATATATATATATATCCTGTGTCACTGATATACGACCTTCAAGAAAACACATTCAAAATTTAGTTATAAAATTGCAAAAGTTTTGAAGCTACAATTATCATATTGTCTCCAAACCAATGTTGTCAGTATTGGTGCGTTTGGCCTGTATCGGCTATTTTTTAATAAATATAAAAATTATTTAAAATATTTTTCTGATTTTATTTTAGTGGCTTTAACATGTGTCACATTTTGATTGACACAATATTTTTTAATTATTTTTTGACCGATTCAGAATGATTCACTTGTGCCTAGGGGTGGCAATCGGGTCGGGTTGGCAGGTTGGCGTGTCAGCATACCTCAACCCGAACCCGACCCGTTTATTAAACGGGTCGGCTGTGGCAAAAACGAACCCGACCCGTTTAATAAACGGGTAACCCGACACGACCCGCCAACCCATTTAATAAATGGGTTGGGTCGGGTAAACGAGTTTTCAGGTTGGCGGGTCGGGTTGGCGGGTTGACGGATCGAGTTGGCAGGTAGGCAGGTTGGTGGGTCGGGTTGACGGGTTGACAGACGAGTTGGCGGGTCGACCCACCCGCCTAACCCGTTTATTAAACAGGTCAGGCGGGTTGGCATACCCCTAACACGAACCCGACCCGTTTAATAAACGGGTTAGGCGGGTCGACCCGTTTATTAAACGGGTTCATTTTTTCCAAACCCGAACCCGCCTAAGAGGCGAGTTGGCGGGTCGTGTCAGGTTTTGCCACCCCTACTTGTGCCGATTCACCTTGGCCAAATTAAACGATACTGAGCAGATACGGATACTGACAACAAATATTGCTCCAAACGTAGAAACCAATATATAGTAGAGGGTGAGAAGCACAGTGGTTCAGAATAATGCAATCCTCCAAGTTGCCATCACGCCTCGTTCGTACCATATTCCTTAATAGCACATGTGCCTCTCAATCTAGAACCCACTTTTGTATCTTTAAAGGCTTTCTTTTGATTTTATCTTTTTCCCATACCTCTCTTCTTTTCATATTTTGGATGATTTTTGCCAACAGCATGCATGAGTGCATTTGTGTGGCAGAGGAAGTGGCGCTTTCTCTGCACTTTTGCACTGGCCAACTTGGACAATATCAAACAGTGGAAGAAAACTCATTCCACCACACACACCAACTCTGCACTTTCCAACCCTAATTAATTTGGTAGATGAGTTACTGGAAGGTTGTTTTAAAAAACTCATATTTATAGTAACCTTTTTTGTTCTTCAATAAAAATATTTTAACAGTGCAAGTAAACACTAATGGATTCGTGTTACTTAACCACAAAAATGTGTGTTATATATAATATGCTAAATATTAATTGATACTAACGAAGGTATGAAACAATTGAGTAGGAATCATATTTTTTAATTTTATTTTTTTTCCTTTTTTTTTAATCAGTCCCCACGAATGTAATCTATAAAAATTACTTGATAGAAAATGAGTTTTGGAAGTGGGTGTTTTAGGAGTTTAGTAAGATTGAGTAGATACAACTTTCATCTATGATTTTCAGCTAAATAGTTCTGTACCTTCATTAGTAGTGCTAAACATTTACCCGTCATAATATTTGCTCTATTGCCATTTGAACCTCAAAAAGATGCTTTTTTTTTCTCACTAGGGTGCAGTTGCCAGAATCATGGGGTTTTATTGCCTTACAAAAAAAATTGCCTGAGAATGAGTGGGGTCATGACCTATTTCACCAATTTGTAGTAACCTAAAGATTGTGGCACCCCTGGCATCCACTGAGCTAGGTTACCTTCCCTCACACCAATTCCACTTTTCCCCATTGTTGAACTTTGCTTGGGATGCAGAAAGTTGATTAAAAGTTACCTCTCAAGTGAGTTATGCTTCTTGTACATTTCATTTTCAAAATGCAGTTAAATATCGAGTCCCCTACCTGACCAAGAAGTGGTCCTATGATGGAGATTTTCTTAATCAAGTGGATGCATTTTAACCAGCCTTAGTCATCTTTAGTCAAGCCAACCAATTGTTTGATGGCTCACCTTCTTAGTCTTTTTTTATTTATTTTTCATGTGTAACAAGTCAAAACTCCAGTTCAGGTGGTGGGGCCCAAGAGTTTTAAAACTTGCGGATAAAACTATTTGCCACCAGAGCCTGATGCTGCAGGCCTTGCAACAAGAGACGTATACCCCAAGTATCGAACTCTCAACGTCCTTTAGCTTGAATGTCATAAGCTGACTCACCTAGCCAGGTGTGCACAACACTTGTGGACCATTTTCTGGTCCTTACTCTAAAAAAAAAAACAAAATGGTAGAAAATGTTCTAGAAAGGAAGACAACAGGGGGAAATGACAAAGTTGAGAATCACCAAGATGTTATATAGGCTTGAGAGAACTAAAAAATTTGGTGGTGCACTAGTGGACTGTGACCTAGAGGGCATTGAGTTTCTTCATGTCCCATGGAACAAAACTTTAATGTTTTAAACTAATTTAAAAACAAAAAAGGATTACAGAAGGAATAATGACATTGAGACAAAAGTTTAATATTTTAAACTAAATCAAAATTAAAAAAAGAGAAACAACAGAAATAATGGCCATGCAATATATATATATCATTTTTTAGTTTGAAGGACCTATGAAATTATTGCATTGCCCCATTTGGATGCTTAGGTCCAAAGAAATGTCCTTTCTCACGGTGCATGGTGCTTGTTGTCTTAAACCATTGTCCATGAGTGAGCACGCAACTTGATGGTAGCCATGTGTGTAGGGAAGCACGACCAAAAAGAGAAACAGGAAAGGCTGACCGCACATTTCACCACATAAGGGAGGGGAGGGGTTGTGGGGAGGGACAGATAAAGTGTCAACCCCATTAGCACATGAGAAGATCCTAAATTTTTCTCCTTTTCATTTCCTTTTATCAAGTATGATTCCACTAGAAAATAAGAAAAGAATAGTGCCTACAACCATTGTTTAAGAGGATCTAGGACATTGTTAGGGCTTTATGCTAATGACCTACCACTTTTGCAAATAAAAGAAGGCCTAAAATAAAGTATGAATTACAAGGGCTTGTGGGTATTTGTGCTAAGATATTAAAATAATGTATGCTAAAGGTCTTAGTGGGGAATATTTTGGAGGGTGTTGTGTGTTCTCTTCCAAAGACACACTGTTTGCTACAGTGCGTGTTCGGGGGTCCAAATGAGCACCACGTATGTAAGCACGTGGGGCTCGTATTCACGTGTGTGTGAGCATCACTTAGCATCGGAGTCCGGTGCAATTGCAAAGACTTAAGTATCCTTTCTTGCTATTCTCATTATGAAATGATGGTTGGAGAAAATGACAAAAATGTTCATTCAAAAAAAGGAAAACGACGGTTAAAAAAAAAACAAAAATGTCCTTCATCCAGAAAGTCGAGGATGATGTTAACTCTTCAAAGTCCAAACAGCGAAACAAACTTGAAGCGCTTTCTCTTTCTTTTTCGTTTGAACTTTCCGTCGTCATCTCCTTCTTCCTTCTTCGTGAAACACTGTAAAACCCTCTCTCTCTAGAGAAGAAATTAAGGGAGACAAAGAGTCGGCGATCCGATAGCGATCATCGTTCTCTTTCTGCTAGCAGTGGCCAAAATGCTTCCCTCGTCCAGCGGGCAACCGACTGCGGCGGCCCCTTCATCACCTTCGAGGGACACCTACAATAGAATCTTCCTCTAGTACACCTACAACAGAGTCTTTCAAAGTACAATCCGTCTACCCCTACGTCAACAATACTTTCGATCAGGGCTATGCCTTTCAGGCCACCCTGACGCTACTCAACACAGGCGTTCGCACCCTCAAGTCTTGGCGGACATTCGTCGGGTTTTGGCACCGTGAGGTTCTCATCTTGACCTCCGACGTTGTGTTCTCCGACAGGACTTACCTCCCCGCTGACGTCGGGAATGACACGTTCCTCTCCGTCTTCCTCGTCACGGACCTTGCGGTAAAATAAATGGCAAATCGCTAAATCAAGTAGCGATTTACAAAAACAATGTAGCGAAAAAAAAAACCAGAAAATCGCTAAACCGAGTAGCGATTTACGAAAATCATGTAGCAAACAAAAAAAAAACCCGCAAATCGCTACACGGTGTTTGTAAATCGCTAAATCACGTTGCAAAAATAAAAAGGCAAATCGCAACGCAATTTTCGTAAATCACATAGCAATTTTTTTCCCCTTTTCTAGAGTCATCGTTTCATGACACCAATGGCGGAAAAGGGTGTTACGAAAACCGTGATCAAGAAACAACCGAAGGAAACAATAAACAAAAATGATCAAACAAAACACAACACACAGATTTACGTGGAAAAACCTCCCCTCAAATCCGAGAGGGAGTAAAAAACCATGGCCGCCTAGAGGAAAAACTTTATTGCTCTTTTTCGACAGTTACAAGAGAGAAAGAAAAGAAACTCCCCCGAGACTCGTGCCAGGGGAGCCCCCAGACCCCTCCTTCTGTAAGAGCAAAAAGTCTGAATCAGACTTCACAACTTATCAAGTTGAACAATGCTACAGTCAGTGTGCAGGTCAGTCAGTGCTTGATGGAGCAGTGTAGGATCGTCTGATAGATGTGCACAGAGGCAGAAAGAGAAGGGAGAGAGAGATGGGGTTGATGTTCATGGCCTTCTTCAGGGGGGATTCTTTTTTCGGATAATCCTGCAGTGCAAGGACTGGGTCTTAAATAACCATCTCCGAGGTACTTAAGTTTTTGCAACCGCTTCTTTTCTAGAATCATCATTTTATGGCACCAATGGCGGAAAGGGTACTTAAGTCTTTGCAACCACACTGGACTCCAACGCTAACTGATGCTGACAAACATGGGGAAACGAGCCACACATGCTTACACACATGGTGGGTCCCCAAACACGTATTGTAGCAAACAGTGAACATATAACCTGCTTCGGGAATTTTTGCAGAAAAAAGAGTTTGAGCATCCATCACTTGCTGTGTTTTACTAGCTGCGCACCTAAGGGGTTGCACAGCTACCACTTTATCTATCTATCTATCTATCTATATATATATATATATATATATATATATATATATATATATATATATATATATATATATATATATATATATATATATATATGATAAAAACATGTTAAATGAGTTTTTCTGTCTTTTTTGTTTTATTTTTAAATTCTGACCGTGTATACATGTGTCTTACATATTTGTGTACGCACTCATTGACAAACATTTGCCAACATTGGTTATATCTTCTCTCACGAGCGTTCAAAGATGCCCTTGAAATTTAACAACTTTGACAAGGGGATCCAACGGCGAAGAATAGAGCGCATCCAACCAGTTGTTGAGATTGTTCTTAAGAGATTTCTAAGTGCCTTTTTTTTGTGTGCTCTTTTTGTCTCTCTGAAACCTTTTGGACCATATGCGTGTCATGCATCCACACCACGAAGTGGGTTCTGCCCACCGGGCCCCACCCATTTATTCAATTAGGTCACCTGAACTAGGGGTGTCAACGGGTTGGATTTGGATGGAACCCAAGCTAAACCAGACTTGGATCAGATTTTCGGGTATGATATCGGGTTCAAACCTGGGTCTAATCGTGTCTACTATAAGAGAAACCATACTCGGACTCGATAAGAACAATATGAACGAGACCCAGACCATACCTGATAAAATAATATTTTTGTATTATTTTTATATTAAAAAATTATGGGTCTTAATCAGAACTCGGGTCAGACATGGGTCTGATATAAAATTACACAAATTATACCCAGGTACATGTATTAATCGGACCTTGGGTCCGAACCTATAGGATTTGGTCCAGGTAAACCCGACCAGTTGACACCCCTACCCCCAAGGAACACATGTTAGGTGCTGATTTATGTTGTCTGTTACCCCCTGCTGCTTCGGTCAGTCTGTTTGCCCAAACGAGGCCAAAGTGGTGCTTAACGTTTTTATTGATGTAGACTTACCATTGCAAGCCAACAAAAATAAATAAATAAATAAATAATTTAATAAATAAACTCTCAAGGTAAGATGGTCAAAAGATAGTTGTTAAATACCTAAATGCATGTAAGGTAAAATATGGCTTTCCCAATAAATTAGGTTTATCAGATTAATAAGAAAGGTGTATCTATGTCACAAAGATACGAACATGGACTTTATATGAGTACGTGACACGGAATCACAGTTTTTTTTTTTGAAAAAATAGGTCACAAGGATACAAATGCTTTAATTATTTAATTGATTGGAAAATATTTTTTGATATTTTAAAATTTCAAAGTATAATTAGTATTAAAATAAAATTAAACTATTAAAAATATTTAAAAATTTATAAAGCACCATATGTACGTGTCACAGCATCTCACGTGGCATGTCTATGTATTGTGTCGTATCTCCTAGATACAAGACCCAAATTGCGTGTCCCTGTGACATAGGGGTATATGTAAGTAGTTCATGGTCTTACTAAATTCATGTGGAAATTGTCTAGAAGAAGAAATATTGTTAGTTTGAATTGTAAATCAAGATTTGTGCATTTGGATTAAAAAAATAAAAAATCTAATCACTTGTTGATAATGCTGATCTTGGATTACAAACAAATTTGGGAGTTCTATAATTTAAAACTGAATTTGGTCGAGCAAGTACAACAGATTGGAATTCATATAAACATGGAAATGTGTAAATTAGTGGATCAAGTGGACTAGTAAAAAGAAAAAGACAAAACATACTCCATCTTTCTAAATGTTGATATAAAATGCATGTTTAGCATGCCATTATAGGGAGCACTTTGGAAGGCCAGTCATATTGTATATGATCGGATCCTTTTGTTATATTCAATCTCCACTACACATTTTACCTCATGGAGACGTGCATGGGCCCCACTGTAGCAGTACCCTATCTCAACTACAAAACTATTAAAAACAAGAAATTAACAGAAAATAAAAAATTTAACAAAAAAATCACTCATAATTATTCATCAAACTCATTTTTTCCCTCTTTACAATAAATATTTATAATGAAGAGAGAAAAACTCTAGAAACCCTAATCCTAATGAGATAGATCCAATCCTATACTATGATCCAAATAAGACTCAAGAACCAATATAGATCTGAGACAGATCTAACCCTAAACTATGATCCAAGCATGAGTCAAGAATAAATATTTAAATAAATAATTATGAAAAACATAAATGATCAAAATGAATCCAAATAGTCCTTAGACCCGGTAATGTCTCGCTCCCACTCCCGCATCACCAAGCCTCATAATTTTCAAGTGGGATGGGTGGTAGAAATTGATTATAATCATTGACAAGTTATGTAAAATACGACCTGACATGCAGAAAAGGATCTAGTCGTCTATCGTCATACCTACTTAGAGACCTCAATGTTGGCACTTGTTTTTACAAAATCTGCCCCCCTAGATATGATCTACATGTGGTCTGTTTAATGAACATCAGTTGAACTGCTAGAATCTGACCTGTGTGCAGGATTTTTCGTTGTTTCAAATGGCTGTAGAAACACCAAATTTTATTATTTAAAATTTCATGTTTTGGTTTGTTGAAGCTACACAATCCAACGGTTGGCGCCCATCAAATCGACCATATTGATTCCATCTACCGGTTAGATTTGATTACAAAAACAAAACAAAACAAGTTGTAACAATAAGATCTCTAGGTGGTATGTTGATTGGATATGACGTTAGGGATGACTGGATCCCAATTGCCTGATCTGCTTCCCTTAAAGTGGATGGAACAATAGGCATGCTCCCCTTGTTTCTCATGAAGTACGGAGATCTTATAGCTTTTTTGGCACTAAGAACTATTAAAGGACTATAAGAAATTTCATATATATATATATATATATATACAGAGAGAGAGAGAGAGAGAGAGAGAGAGAGAAGTAAAAACCACAGTCACATGATATCACTTCTCCAAAATCATGAATGGATATGATGAGGATATAGGGGTTTGGCTTGCACTAAGTGATTGATGCAGCCTTGGTTGGAGCTTAAGCTTTTTGCACATTTGACACTTTTATTATCAATGGACCCTCAGTCAAGAGAGAAAACTAAATATGGCATGGCCTTGTCAATTCCTCCACAAAAAAGAAATATGTGAAAAAAAGAAAAGGATCCTATGAACTCCAAGTATGTGTTAACTTTCTCACGCTTACATGCACACATGTCACACTAAAGGATTGGTCTCATGCTCAAGGGCACTTTGAGTTTTCCACTAAAAAAGTTTCATTGCTTACTGCAAAAGTCTCTCTCTCTCTCTCTCTCTGTCTCTGTCTCGCGCGCGATAAAATTGTTTTTCCTCACTCTCTCTCTCCTCTGTCACTGTAAACATTGATGGGGTTGTGAAAGACTTGTCCAAATTGGCTTGGTTAAAGAAAAATGCGGAACTACAGTCTACCATACTAAATGAAACAGGGTGCCCACACTTTTTTTCACTTTTAAGAACATAAACATGACAGCCTTCTTTATGAAGGCAAGTAAAAGCATCTTTCGGTCAATTTTTTTGAAGGACTTCACTTTGGTGGCAATAATTCCTATGACATCATCAGTGACATAAGCCAGTTGTAAGAAGTCACTTTCAAAAAAACTGAAAATTAAACAACATGCAAGTGTTGTGCAGCCCAATCATATACTGACTATTTATACTGCTTGAAGACATCAATCTAAAGTTAATAGAGTGCCACCCAAAGCATTTGTTCCTGTTATGAGCAATGATGGTGTGTTAATATCAAGTCATTAACCTCAATTTTGTTGTCCGGCACACCTAAAGGGCCACAACTGCACACGTATACAGTATTTTAATTAATGTTGGTCACACCATAAAGCACATTTCCTATGGGGCCAGGACACAGATAAGAGGAATGACCTCATTGTTCTCAAGAGTGCAGAAGGGCCCAACCTACTCCTAAAAGTCACCAGTACATATGATATTCTTGTTTATCATGTTTAGTTTTAAATCAAAATTTAGATGAACAAATCAAACATATGCATAAAACAAAATAAGAACAACAATAAAATCATATTAATATTCTGTAATAAGCTAAAACATATAAAAATATTTTTTTTAGAAAAGATTTGTTCTCACATACGATATAAAAAAGGTCTGACATCTTTTTCTCAGGATACAATAGCCTTGATGATCTAGATCGGTGCACTTCGATGATAGATCATCCTTAAAAAACAACCTCTATAAACGACTACTGCAGAACTCTTCTTTTCGAGAAACACCTTCAAGAAAGCAAGAGAGAGCAGGAAGAGGGAAAACAAAATTCGAGAGTCACTAGAGTCTGTCTGTGTAATCGCAATCCTCTAACCACGTTTTATAATTTCTAAACAGGTACTAAAACGTGGAAGAGATCTGTTACCGGTGTTACGAAGTAACATGACCCATCAACAAAATGATCTGTTATCCATTTCTCATTTCTCTTTATTTAATCCAAATAAAATAATTAACGCAGGACAAAAAGAACATTGAACTTAGATAATAGATATGGCCCTAAAGGGCCAATTACCCGAACCCGAATCGGCCCGGCATGGCAGGCGCATGTGTGTGTGGTAACCATCCCATCCTCTTGTTTTTTGAAACAAGTGATATAATCTCTATGTAAGTTATAAACCCCATAACCTTTTTGAAATTCTTCAATATGAGACTATTCCACATCATCAAAGTCTAAAAAGAACTCCATCAAAGAGTGGTCCCCAAATTATTTTCTCCTTTGAATTAATTCTTCATCTTTTTTTATATTCAACATTCTCCCACAAATTCAAAGAATGAAAACATGAAGAAACAAAGATGCAAGATGGAGTAATCTGCAGCAAAACATATCATGGTTTCAGTAATGGTATGAGACAAGTTTCTTCCTGTTGTGCTATGAGACAAGTACATTTGCAAGACACTCTCATACTTTGAGGTATTTTAAGATAGATTTCCTATTTCTCAAGAGTTCAAATATGCTACTATCCTTATACTTCTCGGAAACTCTATTCAGATTATGGGAATCCGTATTCAGAGCATCTACCCACATATAGGTAGGTAATCCAGAACTCTCAAGTAGAGCATTTATCATGTCAGTTAGGGTTCTATTTTTTCTTTCTACAATCCCATTAGATTGAGGAGAATATGGAGCAGTAAATTCATAAACTATGACAATAAATTGACAATATTCATCAAGTTTGTTAGACGTATATTCTCCTCCTCTATCAGATCTCAATCTTTTAAGTTTTCTATCAGTTTGTGTTTCTACTTCATTCTTAAAAATAAGAAACTTATCAAAAGTTTCATCTTTTGATTTTAGCAGATACACATAATAATATTTAGTGTCATCATCTATAAAAGTGATAAAGTACTTGTTATGATTTTTAGTTAACATTTCATTAAACTCACAGATATTTGTGTGCACCAAATCTAATATTTTAGAATCTCTAACAATCGTATAGAATGGTTTCTTACATTATTGTGCTTGCACACAAATTTCACACTTTTTAGTTTTACTTATGGAATATTCAGGAATCATCTTCAAGTTCATCATGCATTTTACAGAATTAAAATTCACATGACCCAATCTATTATGCCATAAATCAGATGATTCTATATTGTAAGCAACATTAGACAATGAATCAAAAGAAGTATCATTTTCTAATTTATTACTACAAACATGTTCAAGACGAAGTTTAAACAAACCATCATCTAAATACTCCTTGCCAATAAATGTTCCATAATATAAAATAACAACTTTATTACATTTAAAGTTAAACTCATAACCCTCTCTAACTAGACATGAGCCACTTAAAATATTCCTTCTAACTACAGGCACATGATGCACTCTGTGTAGAAATAGAACTCATTCTGAAGGAAACTTCAGGTCCACGCATCCAATCCCCAACACCATTGCAGCCGTGGAGCTGCCCATAGTCATGGATCTGCCTACAACAACATGGTAAGAGACAAAGACAGACTTATCAGAACAAATGTACACATTAGCCCCAGTATCAACCAACCACTCAGTTGACTCATAAACATGATATATTTGAGGGTTAACCGAAACATACCCAACACTAGTCCCAATGACCTCAGTCACCATATTGACATGAGAAGTACCATTTGTGGTCCCATGAGCCTTGGCCTTCTTGAAAGGATATTTCTTGGCCCAGTGCCCAACCTGTCCACAGTTCCAGCAAGATTTGTTCTTTGTCTTTTTCTAGATTTTGGCCTTAGGTTTGAATTGGTTTTTCATTGTAAGTTTAACTTTTTGACCCTTGCCTTTAAATGATCCAGTCATCATATTCACTTTAGATTGTTCAGTTGGCATCACAACTTGTTTTTGACTCCTATGATCTTCCTCAATAGTTATGGCTACCATAAGATCATCAAGGGAGATCTTTCCTCTATGGTGCTTGAGAGACATGCCAAAGTCTACCCAAGACTTAGAAATTTTTTCTATGATGGTCATGACTTGAAACTTCTCAAGAAGTTTCATGTCAGCCTCGGCCAAACTATGAAGCAATAGCAGAAACTCATGTGCATGTTCAGTGACTGACTTGCCCTCAACCATCTGATATTTCAGAAACTTGGTAACCGAGTACTTCTCAAGACCTTGATCTTCGGTATTGTACTTTTTGTCAAGTTGATCCCATAGAGATTTAGCAGTGGTAGATGAGGAACTGTATATGTCGAATAAAGTGTTGAACAAAGCCAACAAAATGCAACTATGACATATATCATCCTTCTCTTTTCACTCTATAGCCGCAGTAACAACGATGAGATTAAGATCAGTCTTAGAAACCGAAGGGCATTCAAACTCTAGAACAGATAACAAGCCTATAGTCGTGAACCAGATTTTCATGCTTTATTGCCAGTGCTTGAAATTTTGATCGACAAATTTTTCAAGCATACCGAACATGTCTACTTTTGGTATAAAACTAGATAAAATTGACATGCTTAGAATCTTCTCTAAGTCTGTTAGAATAAAAAACAGTATCATAATGCAAATCAGATTACAATACAACATAATATACATGTAAAATAATTGATTCAAATCATAACAGGGTTCAAGCATGTCATGTTCAGTTTTAAACCAAAATCTAGACGATGACAACAGATCAAACATATGCATAGAACAAAATAAGAACAACAATATAATCATGTTAATATTCTGTAATAGGCTAAGGCGTATAAAAATACTTTCCTTAGAGAAGATTCACCCCCACATACGGTGCAAAAAGGGTCTGGCATCCTTCTCCTAGGATACAATAGCCTCGATGATCTGGATCGGTGCACTCCGATGGTAGATCATCCTTCGAAGACAACCTCTGTGAACGGATGCTGTAGAACTCTCCTTTTTGGAAAACACCCTCAGAGAAACAAGAGAGAGCAGGGAGAGAGAAAAAAATTGAGAGTCTAACCGCAACCCTCTAACCATGTTTTATAATCCCTGAATGGTACTAAAACATGAAAGAGATCTGTTACCACATTGGACTTAGATAATGGATATGACCCTAAAGAGCCAATTACCCGAACCTGACACGGCACGGCGGGTGTGTGTGTGGTAACCATCTCATCCTCTTGTTCTTTGAAACAAGTGATAGAATCTTCATGTGGGTTATAAACCCTACAACCTTTTTGAGATTCTTCAATATAGGATTATTCCATATCATCAAAGTCCAAAAAGAACTTCATAAAAGAGTGGTGCCAAATTATTTTCTTCTTTGAATTAATTCATCCTCTTCTTACATCCAACAACCCCTACCTTAGCCGTGAATGGACCTAAAGGGGTCTCACTCCACTGGTATTGGACATTGTTTTCAAAATGGATGATTGGGGCCCATACAAGTTGGTTAGATCTCATAGTTTTTTAAGAAGATATGTGAAAAATAGATTCATCTCTTTTTAAGTAGATAATTAAGTAGGTGTTTGCAAACTTTGGAAAGTAACATGAACATTACAATTATGCACACCTAGCTACAGCATATATACTTGGGCTCTAGACAGCTTGTCACAGATGGGGCAGATCCCATAGTCGCCCCATCTGATCTAAGGAGGCCAATTCCCTTTTTCCAATTTCTAAATCTACTTATAAATCATTTAATGCCAAATCCAGGGCTGAATTAGCTGAGAAATGGTCTGCATCTATCTGGGATTCAGACCGTAAATGTAGGTCTGGAACATGCGACGAGTCAATCATGGTTTGGCTCATATTAAGCATGTAAAAAGCTTGTTCAAACTTGTAAAATAGGTTCAGCAAGCTGGACATGAATTATAGGAGTTTGGCTTGGCTCATATTCAGCATGTAAAAAGCTTGTTCAAACTTGTAAAATAGGTTCAGCAAGCTGGACATGAATCATAAGAGTTTGAACACCTCATGTTCGGTTTATTCAAAAGCATTAGCCTTGTCTACATGAACCAGCCCTATAATATAAGCATGTGAAAAGTCCTCAGTCAGAACCAAATGCTGCAGTTAAAATCCAGCCACCAATTAGACAATGACACGTCTATAAAAGCAGGCATTGTTTCCAATTAATGAGAGGATGTAGGATAGTCTGACAAAGATATTCTCTACTTTGCATGTGAAGGCAAGAGCATTAGTGGCTTGAGCATGAAAATATACAGTGTAGTCACCATGTTGCTTTCCTTGTGATGGACAAAGATTCATATGATGATCAGGGGTGTCAACGGGTCGGGTTTGGTTCAGACTCAGGTGGAACCAGACCTGACACTGATTTTCGGGTATAGTATCGAGTCTGGACCCAAGCCTAAACGGACCCATCATAAAAGAAACCATACTCAGACCCAATAAGAAGTACATGAACCAGACCTGGGTCATACCCGGTAAAACAATATATATTTTTTTTATCATTTTTACATTGAAAAATTGTGGGTCTTAATCGAAACTTGGGTCGAGCCCAGGTCTGGTATAAAATTTCATAAACTATACTCGGGTCCATGTCTTAATTGGACTTTTGGGTCTGGACCCAGGTCTTCTTATTTATCCGGACCCTTATAGGGTTTGGATTGGGTTGGATCCAAGTAAACTCGACCCGTTGACACCCCTACATATGATGCTCATTTTGTGTTGGAACTTAGAATCTGGAATATTTCAGGGGTCATGCTTCTGAGGCTTAGAACTCAAGCCAGGGTGTGCAGTGAAAGCCAAAGTTTGCTGAGCCCCTAGAAAAGGCTGTGACCCTAACTGAGGTGGCTAAGCCTGCTTGGACATTGACATACAACCACCAAGTCTTAAAAAATAGCAAAAAAAGTAGACATTTTAAACGAAACATCTTGTAACATACCTTTTGGCATTTAAGTATTCCAAAAAAATTCAGTTCCTTGCACAAAGTTTTCTTGGAAATTTTACACAAATAACCTTTGGTAAGTTGGAATGGACTGGGTCAGTAAAAATAAGCAGGAAATGTTCCAAAAACTTCATGAAGTTGAGATGGACAAAGATCACTTTGTATAGGTGTTCAAGTTGCCTTTAGATTCCTTCATGAATTACATATGCAGAAACTTCACAAGTTGAATAGAAAAGAAGCAGAAGAATGCATCACAGACATGGAAAGGTTAACTAGTGCAGACATACGTGCTATGACACGCTCAACTTTATTTTATAGTTTTTATTAGTTGTTAATAACGTTTTCAATAATAAGATCATTTATATATTAAAAATAAAAAATATATTATTTAGCAGTTAAACAAAAAAATGTCCTGAGGTTCTATTTTAGAAAAGAAATATATACATTTGTGGCAAATCTGCATCCTCATTCGTATGGCATAGATCTGAAAAATTTGGCAGCTTTAAGTTTTCTTTTGGTTGAGTGTGTATGGTTAAATCATCATTGTTTCAGGAAACCTGATGTGCTGGAATGGAAAGCCTTGCAAAGCTATGGACACCTTGCCTGACAGCGTAAAACTCTGAAATTACTCCTTTTGCCCCATTACTGCTTCTGCCTAAAGGCAAGCAACATATACTTTAGTAATCTAACTCTATGACATCTTTCAGCTTGAAGCAGTTGATGGTTGAGCCAAAAAGTTAAAAACATGAAAGGCTACACTGTCAATTTCATCTCTCTAAATAAATAGTTGCAATTAATGCAAACCCTTAGGGTACGTTTGGTTGGATCACATGAGATTCACTTCTTGATAAACTTTGGAAAGTGAATCTTATTTAACAGAACCCAAAAAATAAGCCTCATAAAAATGAGTTTTCACATAACTCAAAAATGATATTTAAAAAATGAATCCCTTTTAAACAATATTTTTACTTTTTAAAAACACAAAAAAAACATACCCTTCATCTTACTAAAGATGGTGTTAACGTTTTTGCCTTCAACATCAAGTGGCCTAAGACTCAACCAATGTTTTGGTTTACCACTGCACCAAGCAATGTCCCTCAACCTCAAGGGAAGGTAGTTTAGTTGCAACTTGAGATAAAACCAAAAAGCTATTAAAACCAACCCTAAAACTAACCATAATACCAATGATATCCTCATGCCTTTCCAAAAGAAAGAAAAAGAGATCTTTCTATAAAAAGGGGTGTTGTTGTCATTTTGAACTAAATAACTTAACCAACATTGCCTTTTACATGATTTTGTTTCAAAGTGAGCAAGATACTACATGACACAAGTTCTGCTTATTTAACACGCACACACTTTTAGGCTTTTAGCTCTTTTCTAAAAGTGAGGGTATTTTTGCCAATTTGAGAAGTCAAAAGCCAAAATTGTCATGTTCTTTTTACCACCTATTTTTTCAATACCATAAAAACGAATAATAATTAAGAAAATTTAAACCATGAGGGCACAATAGCGCATAGTAAATGTTAACCATGGTCCTGCCAGAACTAGGGCTGTCAACGGTGACGTTTACTCAGACCAAACCCTACAGGGTCCGAGTATGGTGACAAATAAGAAGACCGCATTAAGACCCAGGTGTTCGATTAATACATGAACCCGGGTATGGTTTGTGAAATTTTATACCAGACATGCGCCCGACTCAAGTTTCGATTAAGACCCGCAATTTTTTAATGTAAAAATGATAAACAATATTATTTTATAGGGTATGGTCCCGGTCTGGTTCATGTAATTCTTATCGGGTCGGGTATGGTTTTTCTTATATTAGACCCAGGTCTGAACCCAATACCATATAACATACCCAAAAATCTGATTCAAGTCTGGTTCCACCTGAGTTCGAACCAAACCCGACCCATTGACACCCTACAAAAAACACAACCATTTTGTCATCCGGAGAATAACAAACATCCTAAATGCTGCACTTGGAGGTCATTTTGGTCATGACCAATTGATGCATGAGAGAAAAAAATACCAAATTTCAATAGGACAAGGGTCCTAGCTTCGGAGTTTTATGCTATCGGCACGACGATGGTAGGTATAGCAGACTGAGGTGCGTTTTTTTCGGGTTATAAATCCAAAAAAAAAAAACTCTCCTGTGCTCAAGAGGGACTTCAAGGGTTTTACCAACTGAAAGCCAGCCAATGTGCAGTCAGTGATAGGGGGGAGTTCCCTTGCACCATAAAAATAAAGAAAAAAATAAAGAAAAAACTAAGCTCTTGAGTTATATGTGGTTGGTCATGAAATTATTGTTATGGTGGATCTGGATAAGGATGCAGTTCCATAGCTCCTTAATTTACTTGAGTCGAGTTTTGTTGGATCTGATGCAGCTCAACTGGATCTGTTTACTGAAGATTTGTGTTTGAGCCAATTTATTTTGTGTTCTAGGATTGAAGGTCCTTTACTGTCAAAATTGTTGGACTTCGATAATCAGACAATTTATATATAATATGTTTGACTTGCAGAACTTAAAGCCCGTTCTACTGAATCTGGAACTTTATGCCCTGAATTGCATGAAATGCAGAATCCATGTGCCACAATGGGGAGAAGGGCAACCCCACAAGCCAAACATGCCCACAGTATTGAAGAGAAAAGAAAACTACAACTTGAAGTAAGAAATCACAAGGATATTGAGACATCTAAATTGGGACATTAATGATGGAGGTTAGTAGGTGTGAATAAACAATAGGCTAAAAGTCAAGAATCGTTTAAGTAACCAGCTTAAATATGCTCGGATCAATTAATCAATTGAACTACTGGTGTATGACAGGGTCTACATTTAGTGCATTTACTAATGTTCAAGTGTGCTTTATCCAGTGCTGATGAGGACTCTTAACACACCTGGCTAATTGGGTTGTCTTAAGGTGTTCTAAGCTGAAGGAAGGACATTTCAAGTTTGATATCATCCCTTGCTGCAAGGCTGAAGGGAAGAGTAGGAGTGGAGTACCTAAAGGTTTTACATCTAAGAGAAGCCGTTGAGGTCCTTAAAGAGGCATGCTTGTCAATCTATCTTCAACCATGTTGCATGGGCGGTTTTCATTGTTAAAAAAAAAAAAAAAGTTTTACCCAGTGTGACGTTAGCCTGATATCAATGTTAGCTTGGTCTGCTTTCTTGTGTGACTCAAGGCTAGATCTCATTCTTGATTTGGGTGGTCGTATCCTCAATCCGGAGTTTTATCTTCAATCAGGAAGGCAGACCCATTAGGTAACCCGGTTTTAGGTCAAGATTTTCCTTCTTCATAAAAAAAAAGGTTAAATCTCATAGGAGAGGTATATGGGTTATGCTAAGTGGTCCAACTACAAATATGGCAAGGGTTCATGAATGTTGAAATGGGACCTGAATTGATTCCAAACTATTTATGGCCTTGAATTTAATTCCCAGCCTATCTTAAGATAATTGTGCTGGTCCCTATGGAATTTTATTTCCTTTTCTTTTTGCTTTATAGCTAATATCCTAGCTCAAGGGATGCCATGCTTTGTTGTTCCAATGTTGACAAAATTCTATAATGGCCCTGTCCCAAGCATTGACTACAAATGACAACCCATTAAACCATATAACTGCACATGCTTTTTACCTTGCATTCCATCACCGACTGAATGGCAAACAAGTATAATATGCAGCCACTAAGTCCCATTTTAATTATTGATTTTTATTAATTGAAGAGGAGAGAGACATCTATTTGAAAAACTTTTTTGTAATTTAATCAGAGATCCTAAGACAGTAGTAGTATCATGGTGTGAGAGATCACCGGAGACCAATTTAATTTGACTGCGGTAATTTTAGGGGGTGGTGAAGCGAGGAATCATATTTGTTTTTTTGCAGAAAAGGAAGGAAAATAAATAGCAGGGGGGGGGGGGGGGGGGGGGCGCGCTGCCCACTAGCTGGATATTGGCTGGTAGTGCAGATATGTTTCCACCCCACGTCTTATCACTGCTTTCAATATTTTTGTTTCTTTTTTTTTTTTTTCTCAAGAGGATTCCAATGCCCTCTCTCTCTCTCTCTCCCACACAGGCACGCACGCACCCACCCGCTCACACGCACCTTTTTTAATCTATAAATTGGAGTACCTGAACTCTCATGAACCTCTTCCATTTTTGCCTCTACCTGAGCTCTCTCTTGCGATAGGTTTTCTTGCTTCCATTTCATCTTTCTTTGAGGGTCCCCTGTGGTTCTGCTTCAGTATCCAGCCTTTTATGTCTTAAAAGGTCCCTCTCACTGTTTCTGAAGGGTACCCGCCTGCTATTTCTGGCCTTTTCATCCCAAAATCTCAATTTTAGGAAGATTTCGGGTTTCTGCCTCTTGCTCTGTCGATTTCCTTTGTGGGTTTTCTCTACCTCTGAATTCTTCAGATAGGATTCTGGGTTTTTTTTGAAGTTGGTATCAAAACCTTGGGTTTTTATAGGAGTTTCATTGTGGGTTTCCTTCCAATTTGCTGAACTCTCTCTTTTAGAAGAAATACAGAAAACCCACGGCATATTTTCCTTTCGAAAGCCCCTCTCTTATCTCCCCCACCCAGATCACCATATTGGGGTTCTTGATGGTTCTACTTCATGATACAGTTATTATCTGAGCTTCTTCTCTCTGGGTTTATGATCAATTCAACCCTGAGGCGCAGGACCCATCTTGTTCAGTCATTCTCTGTTGTCTTTCTTTACTGGTTCTACGTTTTTTCATGAAATAAACGCTAGAGATATCTGAACAATTGGGTTCTGCTGTCCTTTTTTTCTTGCTTTTTTAGGCCTTTAGTTCCAATAAAATCGAGTCCTAAATTGTATATATACATATCTATTTCTACATATATAAATCTATATATATATCCTGCCTAATTTTCCTTCTTCTGAGAGAGAATACCCAGAAAAAAAACAAGAAAATCATATCTAGAGGGATGGCTTCTAATACTACTAGTCCCACCATCTCTACCACCTCTTCAAGCGGCAACTCTGAGGAAGATCTGCAGCAGAAGATGGACGAGAGGAGGCAGAAGAGGATGCTCTCCAACCGCGAGTCCGCAAGGAGGTCGCGGATGCGCAAGCAGAAGCATTTGGATGACCTCATGGCCCAAGTGACCCTCCTTAGGAACGACAACAACCAGATCCTCTCCAGGATGCACGTCACCACCCAGCACTACCTGAGCCTAGAGGCAGATAACTCGACCCTCAGGGCCCAGATCGTGGAGCTGAGTGCTAGGCTGCAGAGCCTTACTGAGATGCTCAACTACATGCAGGAGCTCAGTGGGCTCATCATGGATGCACCAAACCAGTACCCTGATCCACTGCTCAGACCATTGGATGTGCCTCTCATGAACCAACCAATCAGTGCATCAGCAGATATATTCCAGTACTAATAATCTTCTGATACGCATCATGGATGTATGGATGTAATTACCCAAAAAAAAAAAAAGGTGGAGATGGGCCTGATCATCTTTTTTGTTTGTTTGTTATTTATCTCTTCTTTTTTTTTGGGTTGCGGGGGGGGGGGGGAGAGAGAGTTTGCAGGTCTTTCTGTTTTAGTTGTGGTTAATTGGTCATTGGGGTCATATGATGAAGTTGGTCATGAAATTCAGTGGGGATTTCTGTTGTGTAGTGTTGTCTGTCTGTCTTCTTTTCCTCTTTTAGTTGATCTAAGGAATGGAAGAGGTGGTCTATTTATTGGTCTGTAAAATGAGTATATATTTCGATATATATTCTCATCGGGGTATTATATGCATGTAATTTAGTGTAATGGTCTTGCTGTTATAATGTGATGCAGTATTTTCTCTTTTGTAACAGTGTCTTTTGTATCATTTGGTGCCTTTAATTTGTTGGTTTGATGGCATATGGAATGTTGGTCTGTTTCCCTACTTCCTCTATGACTGAATCAAAGTTGGGGTCTACTGAAGAAAAAAATGTAAAAGCGTTGGTAAAAAATTAAGAGAGAAGTGTTGTTTGCGCTATATGGTTGTTGGCTTTAATTCTTTTTAAGGAAATTGAGAGATTGGAGGCATGAAAATCTTTCACTGGTGGAGGATTTATTGGATTTGACAAAATTAATTTCTCTGAAATTCACAAATATGGGTATCTAGAATCTGCTATGAATTGAATGATTCTGCTGTCTGCTGAAATATATTAGAATGATAAATAAAAGATATGGTAGGTCCTTGAGGTAGGCCAAAATGATAAAGTTTACTCTCTCTCTCTCTCTCTCTCTCTCTCTCTTTGAAACTGGAAAGTATTTTAGGGAAATTGCCAACATACTGGTACAAATACCACTACACTTTTATGCTCATACTATGGGAACCTTAATCAGAAAATAAGCATTCCAGACTTGAAAGGAGGAAAGTTAGCAATAGTTACCTGCAATAATTAGATCAATTTCTGGGATAAATTTCATGGAATTTTTTCTTGGTATTTCTAAAAGGGTAGGAAGTTATTGGTACAATTAAAGTATGAGGTCTATATATCTTTCACATGTAAAAGTCATGGTCACAAATAATGGTTGTTTCCTCCGAATCTCCCGGATTTTCAAAAACTCTAGTAATCCCAAAACCGTGATATTTTCAAAATATCAACTATGTTGAGAATATCATTTTTATCGTGTTATTATCCTGTCACTAACATGATATATACACTTTTTTTATTTTTATTGTTTTCTCTTACATTTTTATAAAAAAAAATTATGTACTTTTAGAATTTAGATATGTTAATATTTTCCTGAAAATTTCTCAAAAAATCCTAATTCTTTTAATTTATCACAAAATATTTCTTAGAGATTTATGGTTATGGTAAAATTTGATGGTGGGGTTTCACCTCATTTTAGAGTTCCCTATAATTTTACCTCCAGCAGTTTATGGTTAGTGTTGATTTTAGGTGCAAATTTTTGTGGGCGTGACCAAATTAAGCTGAATAGTAAGAAGACGTTCTTGTTAGTCTGAATTTACTGTAAATAGCAGGTAGGACAGTCCAAATATAAGAAACACGATAATTGGTGTGAACATGATTACACCGAAAGCGTCTTCACATGTGTCGTGTTTGCAAAATCGACAATAACAGAATCACACATCATGAATTTGAACTGCTCATTTCCTATGGAATTAGCATAGCATTTAGTTTCAACTAATTGCAAGTTAAATGGGAAAATAGAAGCACATGATATCAGTTGCTTATTCTAGCGAAGACATGATATCAGTCGGGATTTTGGTGAGAAAGTTTGTGACTTCAATGATGGCAATCAACTCTGTTTGGTACTTCAAAGAACTCTGCCATGTGACATATATGTGCTTATAACTGAATATATAATTGAGATGTGGAATATTCTCTCTGTACAACCTGTGATTCTTTATGAGATTAGAACGCACACATACACGCGAATATGCACACACCTGTGCACACCCATGTACACACAAGTTTATGATGCTATAGACTTTGTTACAGACACACCTAAGATCCACTTGTTCTGGAAATCGGTGGGCTAGGAGGGCCTTATTCCTGCTAGAGAGAGAGAGTGACCGAGAGAGCTTTGGAACATTTCCAGGTTATTTCAAATAAACGTTGTGAGATAAATATTTTTTAATGGAAAACTGAAAAATAAGTAATTTCTTTCTTATAGCATAAGGGGATCTATTAGTTGTCTCTACTTATTCAACTTGATAATAAAGATACTCAATTTTACATTAGATATTCCTTGAAAATCACTGCAATATAAAGGAAGAGGGAATTTAATAGCCTAAAGGTCAACATCTGCAGTATATGACAGCAACTTAACTACTTAAATTCAACTAAATGCAGAAAAGAATGATAAAGAGCATTTGTTCATATTAGTTTGGCAACTGACGATTCCTACAAAAAGAGAAATATTCATGTCGGTTGATTTTGAAATAAAAAAAAAAAAGAGAGAGAGAAAAGATTCCCCATATTTTTCTGACATACGCCTCACCCTTTGTGTTCTTATTTTCTCCTATAGACAATACAAATTTTTTGAGGGGGACAGCCCTTGTGACCCATCAGTGCAAAGACAGCTTACTAATTAATTATTTGAACTTTTGAGTTATATCATGACTTGTTCCTTCATCTTTAGTGCAATACCACTATCCCACATGAGTAACAATTAATAAGAAACAATGTTAAGGCATTTTCTTGCTGGTGACAGAAGAATAAAATAGTTGTGATTAATTTTTAAAATTTAGACTACTATGTTTTCTTGATTGTTTTGTTCAAACTTACATAATTAATCAAACCGATCACTTAACTTCAAGTTGTCTGATTCCTTCTCTTAACCGCAACCTAATTAGTTTCAAGGAGCCACTGGGTGCTTAGTTGACTTGGGGCCAACATCCTGAAACTGAAAGCATCTAGCAAGAAGGAAACATGGGTATGGTGACCCACATTGTGGTATATATGTATAGGGCTCAGTCAACTCTGCCAAAGGTTACAAAAACTGGCCAAGTCTTTCAGGTCTTGGCAGGGTCTGAAAGCATCTAGCAAGAAGGAAACATGGGTATGGTGATCCACATTGTGGTGTGTATAGGGCTCAGTCAACTCTGCCAAAGGTTCCGAAAACGGACCAAGTCTTTCAGGTCTTGGCAGGGTCTATCATTTGAGCAGAAAGACAAAAAAAACTTACTATAGAAAGACTTGGCCTAGTCATTCATAAGACAATCTTGGCCTCCTTTTGGTCTTTATTAGGGTCAGTGAGACTCCAAGCTGAATACCAGCTTGAGTACTACTAGCAAAGACTTGATCAAGAAGAAAGTGGTAGGAAACAACCCTTTCCTGCAGGAAAAGGGTCATTTTCCCAGGGAACATGAATCAAACATGCCCCGTGACAATATGGCTGGCCCACATGGCAGTGCGGTGGGGCCTGCGTTTTTCTGGGGGATTTTTGGGATCATTATTGTTGAGCAGTAGAACCATGCCCCAGCTTTGCACAGAAAATGTTGGCATATTTGGTTGGTATAAATATAATTGCTTCTCATGGCTCTGTCTCCAGTTTAGCCCATTTAGCAATTAGTGGTCCAACCTAGTTTTACTTAATCATGGTTCATATGGACAAAGGACCTATCCTTTTTCCTTTTCCTTTTTTTTCTGTTGCTTTTACTTTTAAGTGGTGAAGATGGAGATATATCTTCTGGTGATATTCGAACCCGAGACCCATTGGTTAAGATAATGCAACTCTACTGTATGATCATGAACCAAGAGTTGGGAATATTCTCTCTCTTTCTCTCTCTGAGAGAAGACTTTGACATCTTTATTTTCCTAAGTTGGGGGCATCTTTATCAATTTACTAAAGTACAAAGTCAATAATACTATACCTTTTTTGGCATTTATGATCTTTGTTAGTGCTTAAAAAAAAAACTCAATCGTTTCTTTCTTGAAGTTGTCTAATACAAAGAAATGAGATAGATCACATGGCATTCACAGGCATATTAACTGATGATCTTAAAGTAATTGCAATAAAGAGTGCCAATGGTTTTAATTTCCCTTTTTGTTTTATTCTTCAATTATATATCACAGTTCTTTAATGCAATAAAACCGCCCCTAAAGAGTTTTTTTTACCCTTTGACGTGCGCTCACGGTGCGTTGAGAAGGTGGTTAGCAGCTCTCTCTCTGTCTCTCTCTCTCTCTCTCTATATATATATATATATATATATATATATATATATATAATATGAGTAATGCTACAGTGCTTCCACAAACTAGAAATCATAGGTGTAGGTTGTATCTTTTTCAACCAGACCTTATGAATGTAGTCGACATAGTTTATAAAGTCATGAAATTTTGATACATTGTGAGCCATTGATTTTTAAATGTCTTAAAACACCTACATGTATGCTATAATCACATGATCCGAAACTTGTAAGTCCCTATGGCTTTTACCGTGAACTAGGGACCATCTAAACTCTTTACTTATATTGCCTTAATAAGAACAAAATAAACTTCAAGACCGAAGCCAAAACTAGAAAGGTGAAACAATAAGTCAACCGTATTGATCTGCAATTTAAATATTCTAAGGAATGAAATACTCTATCTAATATGACTAATGGAAATCACTAATTAATAGTCTCATATGTTCTTGGTGCAGATTAAAAGATTGTGGTGATAAAAGTAATCACGTGAAAAGAGATATGGAAATCTGATACGCAATGTACAACATAGAAAAATCAAAAGGAAAAGCCTTGAAGAAAAAAAGAAAAAGTGAAACATAAAATGGATAGTTTTGGTTGGGCTAGTGAGTCCTTATTAGACTAACATCTATTAGTAGGGATGATGAAAACTTGATTCATTCCCTATTAATTTCTAGAGATTTGGTTGCCTGAATTCAACTATAAATGCAATATTGTAATAAAGCATATGCCATCCATTTTCATAAAAGCTAATAAATTGATTAAATAAGGAAACATGTCCTTTTACCAGTGCTTCATAGTGGGGAGATGGTGATCTCACAAAACCTTTGTTTAGTGCGATAGGTTGCAGTCAAGTGACAATATTAGATAGCAGATTAACTTATTTTAATCAGAAAAAAATTAAGATAGGTTCCTGTTTTATTTAGTTCATCAGCAGTGGGTGGACATGCACGAGAGAGAGAGAGAGAGAGAGAGAGAGAGAGAGAGAGAGAGACTAATCTACAAACAAAGTTTTTGGAACAAGTGCCACGTCAAACAAGGTCATGTTGAGATGAGACTAAATACTTTATACTGAAAAAGAAAATATGAATAACAATTTACTTTTTTTTATGATAAGGATCCCTCACCTAAGCCAGAAAAACCCGGGGTGGGGCCCCCCATGACCACCCTGACTTCCGTGGCCCACTTCTAAAACCTATGGATGCACCCATGCGCCAGCGGGGTTTGATCCGATGCCTTCGTCTCAGCAGACTCAACCACCCAGCTGGCCACGCGGGGGACACCTGCCGTATAAAGGGCAATTTACATACTGTAAGATTTGTTGTTGTTGTTGTTGTTGTTTGTTAAGATTTGTACCGAAAATTTATGTTTAACCAGTTCAGTTTTTAAAATATTGAAGAAAAACAAAGACAACTGAGAAATTTCTTGAAAAGTTAGGCATGTGTTAAATATTTGAGAACTGAGGTGGCTAAATGCACGTTGAATGCTTATACTTAAATTACTGAAGATAATTAAAAAGGATTTGTGATGGTAATAATAATACCATTGAACTTAAACATGATTTCCCGAGGGGTTTGACGTAGTGGGGTTGGGCCGATACCCTCATACGGGCAGTTGAGGTTATCCTGTGGCCGTCGTATCCTCTGAGCAAGCCAACAATCGGCATAGGCCCTGAAAGCCCGGGTCCTAGCCACAGAGTTTTTTCCTTGAGGGATCGATCTATGATGTACCTATCACCAGGCTTAAAAAAAAAAAAAAAAACTTAAACATGACACGATTGATTAGTTACGTATAGAGCTTGACATCTAAAACTAATATGGGAAAAACCCGTGGTCCAACGCGCGGCGTAATGCTACACATTCTTTTTTGCTAATTCTCTGTTTTTTGCTGAGAGGTTTAGCTGCGGCCAAGACCGCTGCTAAAAATCACGAGCGCATAAAAAAACAATGAAACATTGCCATTTGATCTTGTGCGATGAACACGGCAACGCTTCGGCCCGACGTATCATCAAACACAAACAGTTTATGTGTTTGATGAAACTGGTTGCACTAATAGCACCGAAAGCCCGGACAAACATCTTAAAGACGGAGAAAAAAAAATAGAGCAAAAGATAGAAACCAGAGCATGACTGACCAATTGTTTGAAAAGGCTAAGCAATTTTCAACTGTTTTTTAGAGTAAAAAGCATATGAGACGGGTCAGGCTTCTCTACCTTGAAGTTCAATGCCCAAGATAAAATAAAGACTTCAATGTTTAGCAAAATATCAATATAATTGTGGAAAGTGCAAGCCCATTATGGTAAAAGTATATTGCACTCAACTTGAAGGGAAGATTGTCTACTTAGGATTCTAAAATGACCAACAGATTTATTAATTAGAATGGCTGATGTTGTAGTTTTTCTGATGGAAAGTAACAAAAGGACCACTGGAATTGCTTAAAACTATGTGTTACTTGTCTCTTCCAATAATATTTCGTATTCTTTTTACCTTTTCTTTAATACCAAGTTGCATCGAGTTTACCTTATTACATGGATTAATGTATAGTTTAACATGGATTGGGAGTACATGCACGGGCTTTGGTTCGAACGGCATTTGAACGGCTGAGGATTTTTTCAGTGTTTTCTCCCGTAAGTCTGACACCCATATATATTTGGTATGGTCTATTTGCTAAGAATCGGCACTTGATATTGCTTTTTTGAGAAAAAATATGATATTTTGAATTTTAAATATAAAAATTGGGTCACTGATTTTCAAACCTTATAAAGACTTAGATGTTGGAATAAGACGATTTAAGAGTCGAAGAGTCAATTCATAGGACCAACAAGGGGGCCTTGTGTTGGGACGTTGCAAGTTTGAACCCCAAATGGTATGGTTGTATAACTAACTGGTAGCGATCTGCCTAACCCTAACTTTCTCTGTCGAAGAGACAGTCCAAAATTTACAACCAACAAGAACAATGGGATGGCTTCCCTTCTCTAATGCTTGAGCATCTTATCGATCGGTGTTGGGAAGCGACTTTGCATAGATCCGAATTTGCAACGGGACGAAGGCCTCGCAGTTACGCTCGAAATCGTCAGGGAGTCTGAACTCTCAACCCTCATCTTTGCTTAATGCTATGAATTCTTGTGTATCTTGTGTTGTATATATCACATACATTGTTTCACTTGCATTTTATAGACTACGAAGAGGGTTCAAGCTTTGGGACACAACCCCTGAGAGAAATCCCTTCATCCCTCAAGAGACTCTTTTCTTGAAATGTGTCTATTGAAATGACTTCCAACCTCAAGAGACACTTCTCTTGGAACGTGACTGTTGGAATAGCTACTCCAACAATTACTTATGTCCATATGATCTTACATCTCCCACTTGACCATAAGAGACTTCTTGTGTTTATATGTTTGTTCTCGATCGGAACCTTGCATACACACTTTCTGAGTAATCTTTACTCACCCCTGTGTTTATATGCTTGTTCTCAACTGGAACCTTGCATACACACTTTCTGAGTAATCTTTGCTCATTTACCACTTAGACATATCTGAGCCCCATCTGACTGACATGTTTAGTGAAAACATCCCTAGTGACTGCCTTGGTTAGCGGGTTCGCTACCATGTCACTTGAAGGAACATAGTTCACTGCTATTTTATTTTTCATAAGCATATCATGAATATATTGATACTTAACTTCAATATGCTTACTTTTAGAGCTATCTGCTCATGTTTATATTAGTCTTATAGAAACTTTATTGTCACAATATAGTTGAACTAAATTTTTTGGAATGTCTAATGTCAACTCATTTAAGAAATGATTTATCCACACACCAAATGTGGCCGCCATGTTACAGGCTATATACTCAGCTTCCTGGGTATGTTGTGCCACACACCCTTGTTTCTTGCAAGACCATACAATTGTTCTACTTCCTAACATAAATACATAATCAGAGGTGGACTTTGCTTCATCTCTATCACCAGCAAAGTCAACATTTGAGTATCCTACAAGCTTTAAACTATTTGACTAATAGCATAGCTTAAGTTCCTTAGTTTCCTTTAGATATCAAAAAATTCTCTTCACTACTTCCCAGTGAGAGAACCCAAGGTTACTTTGATATCTACTTAAGGACTTACAACAAAGCTTAAGTCAAGTCTAGTATAAAGCATTGCATACATCAGGCTTCTAATTGCTTGAGCATAGGGAACATTCAACCTTTCTTGTCCATCCTTTGGACAGTCATTCTTACTTAGCTTTTGGCCTTTTACTACATGGGTACCTTTTGCCTTGGTACTTTCCATTGTAAATTTTTTTAGAATGTGGTCAAAATATTTTTCTTAACTCAGACATAGCAATCTCAATTTTCTATCTCTGTGGATTTTAATTTCAAGGATATATGAAGCCTCACTCATATCCTTCATTTCAAATCGAGAACTTAACTATGATTTAGTCATATTTGTCATGTCTATATCATTCCCTATAATTAATATATCATCAACATAGAGGGATGATACAATAAACTTACTCTCACTTTTCTTGTCATATACACAATGATCCAGACTATTTGCCTCATAACCCAATTTGGTTATAGCATTATGAAAAGTTAAATACCACTGTCTTGGTGACTGCTTAAGTCCATACAAGAATTTATTTAACTTGTATACTTTATCTTCTTTACCTTTAATTTCAAAACATTCTGGTTGTTGTATGAAAATAATTTTATTTAATTCACCATTTAAGAAGGTCATTTTCACATCCATTTGATATACGTCAAGATCAAAATAAGTTATCAATACCAAAATAATACGAATAGATGCTAGTTTGTATACAATACAGTAAGTTTCTTCATAATCGATCTCTTCTCGTTGAGTATAACCTTTTGCTACTAATCTAGCCTTGAATCTATCAATAGATCCATCTGCTTTGAGTTTCTTCTTGAAAACTCATTTGCTACCAATTGCCCTATATCCATTAGGTAAAGTAGTTAGTTCCCAAACTCCATTCTTTTTTATGGAGACCAACTCATCTTTCATTCCTTCCTTCTAGAGTTCAGACTCATTAGAAGCAATTGCATCTTCAAAACCCAAGTTATCAAGAGTTTCATCAAAATCTATGGAATAACATAATTCATCACCCAAAAATGTATAATAATCATTCAAATATGATGAAGAAGTTCTTGTTCTTTTTTGTTCAGTTATTGGTTATGAAGTTTGTTCATTATTCACAACTGGATCGTTATACTCTAAATCTTGAATATGTATCTCAGGATCATTTATGATATCCAGAAATACATCATCATCTTCATGATAAAAAATGCTTCATTGAGTTTCCAAAAATTCTACCTCTCTACTCTCTATAAATAATTTTTCAGGATTATACAGTCGATATCCCTTTGGGTATCCCATGAAGATGCATTTGATAGTTTTACTATCTAACTTGTCTCTCATTTGACTAGAAATTAATACATGAGCAGGTGACCCCCACTTTCGTAAATGACTCAAGTCTGGATTCCTACCAGTCCATAATTCATGGGGAGTAAGCTTTATAGCTTTAGAAGGAACCTTATTCACGATATACATGGCAGCGCAAATTGCTTCTCCCTAGAATTTCTTGGGAAGATTTGCATGTGCTAACATAAATCTTGTCATATCCATTAAAGTTCTATTCCTTCATTCTGCTACATCATTCTGTTGTGGCGTATAAGGCATCGTTGTATGATGAGTTATATTATTATCAGTGCAAAAGGTTTTAAACTCATTATAGTTATATTCACCTCCTCTATCAGATCTGATAACCTGAATTTTTCTTTCTAGTAATCCTTAAACTTCATGTTTGTATGCCTTAAACTTTTCTAGAGCTTATGATTTTTTAGAAATTAGGTACATGTATCCATACCTAGAGTAATCATCTATAAATGTGATGAAATATGATTTTCTTTCATATGTTTCTACGGTTAAAGGTCCACAAATATCTGTGTGTTCCAGAACTAATAAATTACATGACCTACTTTCTCTAGAAAAAGGTTTTCTTGTCATTTTCCCTAATATGCATGGTTCATATTTTTTAAATTTTATATATTTAAGGGAATGTAATAAACCCATGCAAATTATTCTTTTCATTTTATTAACATTTACATTCTCTAACCTTAAATGTCATAAATATGCATCTACATTAAATACACAATCAATATAACCAGAAATATTAATTGCATTACTTGTAGAAAGAGTTACATTAAGACGAAAAAGACCATGGTCAGCATCATAGCGACCCCTGAGCTTTACTTTTTCATCTTTCCCAATAGTGATATTGTCACCCCAAAAGCATATTTCAGAGCTCTTTTTAATAAAATCTCTCATTGCTAAAAGATTTCTTTTCATGAAAGTTATATAAAGTATATTTGTTAATAGAAGACTGGTTCCTTCTACCTGAAGCCTATAGGTCCCTATCCCGTCCACATCACTAAAGGTGTTATTTCTCGTATACACCTTATGATCTCCATGCTTCAACTCCTTCATTTCCACAAGTCCTTCCTTTGTCGTAGACACATATCGTGTCGCCCCTAATCTATTCACCACCCTGAGAGATCACTATCTGCGATCAATAATTCAAATATAGTGCATATTAATTCTCGTTCTCCATTTACTTACTTTCCTGGAGTCTCTTTCTTGGTTCTACTTGGGAAATTATTTTTTAAATGCCCAACTTTTTCACAAGAAAAACATGTTCCTCTGATTGCATTTTTGGAGTTTTTGGTTTACACTGGACGCTTCTTATTGAATTTATTCTTCTTAAATTTATTGAAGAATGTGCCTTTAGGCTTGAACTTGTGAGAATTTGGTGGGAAGGATTCTTGAGTATTCATAACTTCTCTCTTTTTGGTCTTTTGACATGTGTTCTTGCTCAAGAGCTAATTGCAGGGGGTGCTCTATTAGAGTAAGGCTTTTCTGGTTTAACCTCATGGCAATCGACACCATCTTCCATGTTGAAGGAAGACTATTTAATATGGTGAAGATTTGCATACGCTCGGGAATTTCATTTTTTGCTATGGCTAAGTCCTTAGCCATCACCAACATCTGATTCACATGATCGACTACATTATCTGACTCTTTTATCCTGCAAGAGTTGTATTGCTCTAGAAGAAGTTGAATATGCGTTTCTGAAGTCATATCATACTTTTTTTTACTTCTTTCATCATTTTCTTCGCAGTGTCAAAATTTTTAAATACTCGGATGAGATCATCTTGCATAAATGTTAGAAGAGTTGCTCGAACAAGTTGGTCATCTTCAATAAACTTGTTATAAGCTTTCTTCTCTTCTTTAGTTGATTTATCAATTAATGAAGATTTCATATTGTTTAATACGTATAGGGTCTTGTCATGTGTCAATAGATATTTTATTTTTCTTCACCACATTCTAAAATTTGTTCCATTGAGTTTTTCGATTTTGGACTACTCAGTCATGACTACTCGATTTGTCATTTTCCTAATTATAAACAAATATAAGAATTAATAAAGTATATTCCAACTAATATTTATAAATATAACTATTTTTAATCCTTCTAAACTAGTTTATCATGTAATATGATCTTTAAGTATGCAAAAAAACTCACAAAAATAAATAACAGGTGGTTTTCTGAAATTCAAAACCACTTTCCTGCAATTTGCATAAAGTATTTAAAAGGGGTTCGTAAACAAAAATACAGAAACATGTTTCTGCAACTTTCTGAGTTAATCAGAAAGTTCAAACACTTTTTTGCAATTTCCAGAAAGGCAAAAGCCTTTTTAAGCAAAACTGAAAACAAAAACCTCAAAATAAATTTTTTTGAGTTAAACAGAAAGGTTTGATCATCTTTGTGTAATTTCAAAAAAAATCATTGCCTTTCCAAAATTAAGAGATTTCGTGATTTTAATAGAAAAGAAATGAACCACCCTTTTGAAATTTTTGAAAAGTAAAAAACGGTTTTTCTATTTTTCAAGAAAAGGCTACCCCTTTTCCAATTTTTTTAATAAATTTCAGGTTTATTATGATTTTTTTATTAACCTTTATAAGTTAAAACAAAGAGGAACCCGATTCAGGTTCCTTTTTGTTAACGAAAAAGTTTCAGAGGAAAAAAGTTCAGAGAAAGCTGCCGAAGTCGTGCTCAATTTTTCGCCAAAAAATCTTCCAGCGACTCCCTTCGGCCTGCCGACGATTCCCAGGTATGCCAGAAACCCTTTCCCCTTCTTATTTTTCGTTTTGATGTCTTTGCAGACAGAAAAAGAGGGTTCAGTCGGTGTTCCGGCGAGTGCTCACGACACTCGGCTATCAGCCGATGGTAGGATGCCGCTTGAGACCGGGTGACCGGCGGTCGACGCACGCCGCTGCAGGCGTCCTGTCCGACGATCGTCGCATGTTGTTGTAGACGACTTATCCGATGGTCTTCGCACGCCACAGCAGACGTCCTATCCGACAGTCATCGCACACTGCTGCAGACGACCTATTCGGCGGTCGTCATACTCTGCAGTACCCGACGACAAACCCCAGCAGTCTTCCTCCACCTCATCGGATAGGGTGACTGGTAGTCACCAGACGTCCTCAGAGATTGGGTCTTTTGCCGATGAGGGGTTTTGAGGGCTCAAAAGAAAAATTCGGCAACAGTGCCACAACCGACACCTCGGTGGTGAATCTCGACAGTCAGCGCTCTCTACCACTGTAATTTCTCTCCGGTGAGAGGGTTGATGCCAAAAAGAAAGTGGGAAGAGGGCATCAACTGAATCCTCTTCCTCTTCCCCTGTTTTTTTTTATTTCAAGTTTATGCAAATCGGGTTCACCAATTTGTCTAAATCATAAAATAGAACTGACCGCTTTTTTGTTTTTTTATTTTATTTTCTTTATGTGCCTCTTTTTCGGCGATGAGTCCCTGCCTTCACGCACAAGCTGCTTCTGGCAGCATCGTCAGAGGTCTTTATCAAACCTGCGCAACCCGAGCTCTGATACCAATGTTGGGAAGCGACTTTGCACATATCCGAATTTGCAATGGGATGAAGGCTTCGCAGTTACGCTCGAAATCGTTAGGAAGTCAGAACTCTTAACCCTCTTTTTTGCTTAATGCTTAATTCTTGTGTATTTTGTATTGTATATATCCCATACATTATTGTTTCACTTGCATTTTATAGACTACAAAGAGGGTTCAAGCTTTGGGACACAACCCCTGAAAGAAATCCTTTCATTCCTCAAGAGACTCTTCTTTTGAAATATGTCTATTGAAATGACTTCCAACCTCAAGAGACACTTCTTTTGGAACGTGACTGTTGGAATAGTCACTCCAACAGACACTTATGACCATATGATCTTACAATCGGACCTCATGTATTTATTTTTTAATTATAATTTATTTAGTAAGAAATATGTTTTACACGAAGACTTTATGACATACAATCATATTCTTTGAAATGTGAAAAATTGACGGCTCACAATGCATTTAAAACTTTACAATACAAAATATTGTGGGTTGTTAGTTTTTAACGCTTTCAAAAGCGCATCTAAACATCAAAAATTCATAATTTAAAATATATTGCTCACTAAATGAATGTTAGAAACCTAATAGGTAAAGTCTGATCAATGAAAAACTCGATCGATAGAGAAAAAATGCTGTCAATTATCATTGGTTGTTGATTTTAGACTTTTTTGTTGGACGGTATATATATATATATATATATATATATATATATATATATATATATATATATATATATATATATATATATATATATATATAAGAGAGAGAGAGAGAAAGAGAGAGTTTAGCTAGTTGATTTTAGGGTCATGACTGATTTGAGAGCCATACAGATATACTGAAAGTTTGGTGGGCAGTCGCTGTTCCTGACCTTGCTGAAAAGATCCCTTCTATAATAAAACCAGATGCTTAGCTCATGATACCTGCAAACGGTGAGCTGGTTTGTCTTTATCAGTCTCCTTGATTCCATCAAAGCCCTTTTTCCTTCTTTTACTAGCTGCAAGGGAGTCCCAGTAATTTACGCAAAGTATTAACATAATAGTCTCATAAAATAAAATAATGACATTATTAGATTATAGAAAACAACAGAACCTACATTCAGATCCAAGAGAAGTGATATCTTCCATGCACTTAAATAGTGATGCTAGTAAAACAACAAACATGTGAGAAAGAAATATACCATATAATGAGTCACTTATCAAGTTGGTTTTCACATGGCACCCGCTTAGATGGATGTGCAGTACTAGGACTTCCCAATATACTATATCTGTACCTTTGTACTAGGGATGGTAAACGAACAGAGCAGCCCGTGATTAGGCTCGTTAGTGATGGGTTCATATAGTTGGCGAGCTGAACCACGAGCAACTCGTTTAGCTTAAATGAGACGAGCCCGAACACAAGGTGTTCAGCTCGGCTCGATAGTGCTCATATAGATAAAACATATATATTTTTATAGATAATATATATTTTGTGTAATATATAAAAGGAAGAATGTATAAAATATATATATAAAAAAAGGTTAAATGAATATATATATATATATATATGGACTATTAAGTATAATTTATAAAAGTTATATATATTTTCAAGTATAACATATAAAAATGTATATATTATGTATAAATAACATAGAATGTTCGGCTCGTCTCATTCATGGATGAGCTGAGCTTGAGCTCGGCTCAGCTAAACATGAACACAAGCCGAGCCACGAGCTCATTCCACTATTAAACGAGCCGAGCCCCAACATGCCCTGTTCGTTTCGTTAGTCTCGTTTACCAGCTCTACCTTGTACTACTCATATGGTATGATCCAGAAAATTGCTAAATAAAAGCAGAGACTGTCACTAATGCTTATAACATGTTAACATCTTGCTACTACATCAAAATTTGCTTAGGACCTAAGCAAGGTTGCTAATCTAGTAAGGGACATAAACGGGTAGGAATCGGGTCTGATCTAAGCATCACCAAATCTGACCTAATCCAATCTGGCATAATTGGATCTGGATTCAGATTCACAGTCAGATGGGGATCAGCTAAAGTGAATCGGTCTGACTTTCTTAAAATCTGACATTTGCATATACTCAGTTTCGGATTTTAATCAGATTCGAACTTGGATTTGGATAAGTTGATGCCTTATCTAGATCTGATTATCAATCGGATCCAACTTTGGCTACTGAATCGGACTAACCGGTTTTAGATTCTGTCAGATATCCAACTTAAATCTGAAGAGGGCTGGGATCGGCATAGGATCCTAAAAAATTATAATTCATAGGATAGGATAGGATCCTTTTTTCCGTCAATCATATACAATGAGACACACCTCACTGTTTGGAAATAATGCCAACAGATCATGATGATGTCTTTCATGTATAGTTTCTATGAAGTGCCAAATGTCATCTCAATCATTCTGTTGTGTGTAGCTTAGTAGCCTCCCAATTATTGCAGTCTTGTGCATCAATCTCTCTCTCTCTCTCTCTTTATTATTGCAGTCTTGTGCATCAATCTCTCTCTCTCTCTCTCTCTCTCTCTCTCTCTATATATATATATATATATATATATATATATGCCTTTCTGTTTTCAGTTTACTTTTTTTTTCCTTCCTTTCAAAAAAAAACGCAGAGAACCGAAAAATTATTTTGATAAATTAATTCTGACTAGACGATTCACTAAGTAGAATGGTAAAGGTTTAATCTCATAGAAAAACAATATTGTTTTTCATTAAAATTATGATGTGGGGCCATTGATTTTTGGGTTCAGTTGAAAATTTATGCAAACATAAAAATCTTTTATGCAAGACACGGACTCCACTGAAAAACTATACAGATCATGAAAATGTGTCAAGTCTACCCAACATTTAATGTAAATGTTAGAGAATAGTTGATAGTATGATAATATTGACAATAACATCAGCCGTCTATTGCGCAGCCAGCCACCATAAACTTCTGGCATCTCTTTGATTTATATAGGTGCAGTCTCCAAAAGCAAAAACTAATCTTCGGATGATATTTAGGGTGAGCTACTCTCATGAGTTAAAATTAACTCAAACATGATGTTTCTGAGTCATTTTAAAGCTGTCATTATCTTCAACCATAGTGTTGAAATCTATAACAATATATAAGGTTTTATCTAAATCTGGAGAAGATTTGCAATTATAGCCATCTCAAGATTGATGAATTAGATGAGCTTTAATATATCATTATCTTATCTTAATTAGTTATCATATGAGTTATAGATAAAGTTTTTTTTATTATCTTGAACCGGTATAAATATATAACCTGAGGGATTGAATAAATGAGAAAGAAATAAGGTGTGAGAGCTTTTTGCTGTCATGTAAGCCTTTGGTCAAACTACATATATTTGATGTGTTTTATCTTTTTCTCTATCCTATATTTTGATTTTATTTATATTGAATCCCTATTTTATTTTTCAACAGACAGTGAGATATTGGTTTCTCACTACTTTAAAAATTAAAACTCATGATATATTGGAGATAATTAAGCACACTTATAACATGGCAAAATAAATCTTGCTAACATGAGAGAGATAGAGAGAGAAGCAGGCATATATTTGGTAGTAATGAAGGCATGAAACTATTGAGCTAGATATCATAGATGCAAGTTGTATGGACTCAACCTGACTATATAGATGTGTTCGGGATGGTTTATTTTCTAAGGATCAGACCTTGAATCATGTCTTTTTTATGAAAAAAATATGATATTTTGAGCTATGAATTTTTTATCCATAGTATAAACAACTTACCTGTCATAATCACACTAATCAAAATCCATTTCCTACTAAACAAACACTATACATTAAATCCATAAGGTGAATCTACAAAAAAAATATATAAAAATAAGAAATAAAGGTGATTTCAATTCAATAGTTGCACATCTTCATTAGTACCAAATATTTACCCGACTTAGACTACTCTTTTCATTACCATGCTTCTTAGCCGAAACCACTTACTTTTTGAACAAGTTTTTTATTATTCTTTATGGATCAAGCCTCCAAATATTATGAACATTGTTTATTTAGTAAACTAAAGGTTGAATCATCTGATCATGATGTATAAGCAGGTTTTTAAAGAGCTTCAAAAGTCAGTGCTACAAAATATACCATACTTTCACAATTGAAAATCATATTTATACGTCCGAATAGCTCCATGTGAAATTCAACTCCTGAGAAATGAACTATGTTAACTCGATGTAAACTAACTCGTTGGATCTGCACTTTCACTTCCTAACCTTTAAAAAAAAAAAGTAACAACTCAAAACTGGTCACATGTAGAGGTGGGCCACAAGCTAATGAGATCAAAATATAATTGCAGTAAAGGCAACAAGCTAATGAGATCAAAATCTAATTGCAGCTCAGTTTGTTTAATTTCAGATACAATCAAGCCATATCTAATCATGCCAACATCAGAACTGAATCTGAACAGTTTTTTTTTTCTTTTTAATGGCCAAGCTTTGACGATATATACCCCCATGAGATTTCGAACCTGAGACCCTTTTGGTTATGAAAGTGCAACAAAACCATCCAATTATCTCATTCAACCTTCTTAGATCTCTAAAACAACATATCCAATAATCGGGCCTGAGCACTTATCTAGGTTCTTGAGTCCCCAAAATGAAACATGTCTCTCAAATGCTGCCCCTCGCATCGCTTATGTGCCATGCACATCAACAACATTTTTTATAAGTAACTGAACATAGCAGCGAGTTTCAAAATCACCAACATGCTTAGGGATTTTCAGGAGAGAATCACAGTTATGTTTAGTGGTACTCCTAATTTTGAAAGTCACTTTTTTTAGCAAATTTTGAGAGAAAATCCAAATGATCCATGACTAAGAGAGGCAAAATCTCTTCCTCCAATCCTCTCGAACCAGATGGCAAGAACATTTGTAAAATCAAAAGAGAATTCACAAGAAATTTAGAAAAAATTGAAAGGCATTGAGACCCTCTTTGCTTTCATTAGCCTCAATGACTCATTATATTTGTTTTGATGCATTGAACCCTTATTTGTACTAGTGGGAGCATCATTTTCTAAATAAGTTATATTTTCTTTTTCTAATTAGGTTGGGATCTACCAACGGGGGGGCTCCAACCATCTAGCAGGAGCAGTTTATGCAAGTCATCATGCATGGGACGTTGCAAGTTCAAACCCCTCTGGTATATGGGTTGTTGAATAACTGCTTCATAGTTTGAACATGCTAAAAAAATGTTTGTAAAATTAAGGGAGGGGTCCTAATTCCCCAATTCTATTATGAAAAAAAAATGGGTTGGGATCTTGCTACTATTTACAAAGGAGATTTTTTTCTCAATTAAGTAACATATATATTCAAATTGCACAAGTCCACATCTATATAAAGCTCATTGACTACATCAATTTTGCGAGGTATGAGTACCACAAAGACGAGGACACCCGCGTGTGTGTGTGTGTGTGTGTGTGTGTATATATATATATATATAACAAAAAATGTACCTATTATATATAATTTTATGATAATATATGAGTTTATTTGTGGATTCTCACTAGGTTCATGATATAATTTGGATATATACATATAGATTTATTAAGTAAACAAATAAAGTTGGTTGTGCGAGGTATGAGTACCACAAAGACTCGTAGATAATCGATTCTAAGGGTCATCTGTGAGATCTGAGCCTGATTCGGATCTGAAAGCAGATCTGCTCATCAAGTCGGATACAGTATTGGGTCAAGCATGATCCAACCCATACCCGACCTATTTCCATGCCCACTTACTAGGGGGTCATTGTTTTGGATCTACGCGGACCTTCTGTTAGTATCTGACTCTTTATTTCTAAGGTGCAGATACTTAAAGTACGATTTGAAAGTGTTTCTTATCTGATTTGGATTGTATATTTTAGATTATTCTCATATTCAAGACGGTGTTATTTAAATTGAATCGTGTTCAGGTTCCCATCTATTGTGATCCATTTGCACTTTTTACATGTTGAAACCTCGATTTTAATTAGTCTTTTTACTAGATGGGTTATTTTCATACATATTTTAGATCTGGATTCAACTAGGGGTGGACATCGAGCCAGTCTGGCCTAGCTCAACTCAGAGCCCAACCCAGTCCCGGTTTGGCCCAAGATCTATCAGGCTGGGATTGGGTTCACGTCTGTTGGGACCTTTGTAACCTGTTAATTATTGGGTTGAGCTGGGGCCGGACTCCATTAAGGAGCTACTTTACCCCTACCTGGCACCCAGTTCATTTACTAATCCGGCTTGTCGAGCTTCAGGCTATGGTGGCAGCCCAAACTCATCCATCTCGGATCGGGCACTCAACCTAATGTCCGCCCTAAATTCAACCCTACAAATAGGGCTGATAAACAAGCTCGAACTTTTTGAGCTTGGCTCATTCTCTTGTGGCCACACAAGCCGAGTTCGAGCTCATAATCAACCCGAGTTAAACAAGCTGAGTTGGAGCTAACTTGTTTGAAGAAAAATACATTGTCTTTTGAAGCTGAAAAAATAGGATTACAAAAAAAATACATGTAAAATCTTTCTCAAATATATTTCTTACTACCTAACAAGCTTATCAGGATGGGCTTTTTTCTTTGGACTATCTTCTCAAAAGTAAAAGAAATAATTAAAAAAAAAAAACTGAATTTGGATCAGTCATGATTCGGCCCATATCCGATCCATTTCACTTTTTTTTTTTCTATTTGCCCTATCATCCTCTTAACCCTTACCTCCCAAACGAAAGAGGTCCGAACCTCCCGCGCCGTCGCCAACCCCACCATGGCCGCCCTCCCACCGCCACCTCCGGCAAACTCTAAAACTGCCGGCGTGGAGCCGGAAAACCACCGATCAGACCTCCTGGAAACGGCCGAGCTCCTCCGCCGGAGCACCACCCTGGGATTGACGCGGCAGTTGCACGCGCGCCTCGTGAAGGCGGGGCTCTCGGAGAACCGGTTCGCCCAGAACCGGCTCACCGCCTCCTGCGCCCAATCCGATTTACGGTACGCAGTCGAGGTCTTCTCCCGGTCCGAGAGCCCCAGCGGATTCATGCGCAACACTGTCGTCCGAGCCCTCGCCGAGTCCGAGTCGCCCGGCGAGGCCGTCCGGTTCTACGGCGGGACCCACGCCCTCGGCCTCCCGGCCAACCGCTACACCTTCCCGGCGCTGCTCAAGGCGTGCTCCCGCCTCCTCGGATTGGAGGAGGGCCGCCAGGCCCACTGCCACGTCGTCAAGTGGGGCCTGCAGCCCGACGTCCATGTCAGCAACACACTCGTCCACCTTTATGCCTGCTGCGGCTGCTTGGGTGACGCGCGCAAGGTGTTTGACGAAATGCCTCAGAGAACCGTCGTCTCGTGGAACGCCTTGATCTCTGGCTATGCGCAGAACGGGATGTCCTCGGAGGCACTTGCAACATTCCGAGCGATGCAGATTGAGGGTACCGAGCCGAATGAGGTGACGATTATGGGACTCTTGTCTGCATGTGCCCATGCGGGTGCCCTTGAGCTGGGGAAGTGGGTGCATGCTTATATTCGGCGACGGGGACTCGGAGTGAGAATTGCTGTTGCAACCGCACTCATAGACATGTACTCCAAGTGTGGGTGCATAGAGAGGGCCGTGGAGGTTTTCAAGGGCATACCGGATAAGAATATTGTGTGTTACACCGCGATGATCAATGGTTTGGCTGTTAACGGCCATGGGGAAAGTGCAGTTGCACTCTTTGATAGGATGGTGAAGGCTGGTATCGAGCCCGATGAGATCTCACTGATTAGTGTTCTTTGTGCTTGTAGCCATAGTGGGTTGGTCGAGTCTGGGCAACGGTACTTCCGTGATCTTCAGAAGAGATACGGTGTCGCGCCTCAGGTAGAGCATTATGGGTGTATGGTTGATCTCTTGGGCCGGTCCGGCAGCCTCGAAGAAGCATATGAATTGGTGAAGAACATGCCATTTGAGCCCAATGCTGTTATTTGGCGAACTTTGCTTGGTGCATGCAAAGTGCATAAGAATGTTGAGTTGGGGGAGTTGGTGCTCAAGCAGGTCATGGCATTGGAGCCTTACCACCACGGTGACTATGTTCTTCTTTCAAACATATATGCAGCAGCAGGGAGATGGGAGGATGTGGCTAAGATCAGGAGAGTGATGAATGGCAGGGGAATTGTTAAGACCCCGGGATGCAGTATGATAGAAGTCGACAACAAAATACATTCTTTTATTGTGAAAGACAAATCACATCGACACTCGGAGGAGATCTACAAGATGCTAGATCAAATGGCAAAAAGGTTGAGATCAGCCGGGTATGTACCGAACACATCATTGGTATTGATCGATATGGATGAGGAAGAAAAAGAGAACTCATTGAATTACCATAGTGAGAAGGTGGCACTTGCATTTGGGCTCATTAAGACCAGTCCTGGAACGCTGCTTCGCATAGTGAAGAATCTGCGAGTTTGTGATGATTGTCACTCTGCAATGAAGCTTCTGTCTGTTCTTTATGAACGAGAAATTACAGTTCGGGATCGAAACCGGTTTCACCATTTTAAGGGAGGAATTTGTTCATGTGGAGACTATTGGTGAAATGAGTCTTTGAAGGCTCTTTCTAATCCCATGGAGTTGCTGTAGAGTTGGGTGATTTCTTTGTTAAATGACCAAAACTCGCCTTGCTAGTGTTTGTTAGTGACCACTCACTAGGGCAGGCTTGGGTGATGAATGCAACATGACCAAGTTCACAAGCTTAGACATTGTGCCAGCCTACAATTCTAATGGTGTTATTGGGTACTGTATGAAACCTGATCAAGATCATGAACTTTTCTGGAATTGTTAAGAGATCATGAACTTGCTAATGTTTCATGTGATGTTAAAGTAACATACCCAAAATCCAAACTAATTTGTTAACATGTACCAAGTATCCATCAGTAACATGGCCAGAAACATCTAGTATGAGAACTCAATCATGCTTAGATCTTGTTAGACATGTCTTACGCAGTGCTACTACAATACAAGTCTAATGGTGCTTATGAAAATTCCCCTGCTTGTGACTACATGCTTCTGTGGAACATTGGTGTAAACCTGAGGAAGAGACTGAAGAACCATGCCAGTTCCTCGAGTAAATTTGCTGGTTGCTTGCTGGATCAGAAGTGCAGTTCACTTGCACAGCGAGCTCTGCATGAAGTAGGAATTCTTGTGCAGGAATTAGGTGCTCAAGTTTGTTATTTATAATCTGTAAATCACTATGGATTGAATATGATGATTGGAAACTTAAGTTGTGGAACTGCATGAGAACGAACCTGGCAAGCCCTTAGATTCATCAGTGGCAGTTTTTTTGGATGAATATGATTTTTTTTTTATGATCATCAGTATACGGATCACTTGTTTCTGCATTCTAGTGAATATATTCTCTTACCACTGTAACCTCCTTGTTCCCTTTTTTGTTTTGGATAGTCAAGCCTGTTGATAGCCCCTATTAGGGTTCAAGTCAATCGCTAGCCTTTGAATCATGGTTCCTGGTCTAGATTAAATTGCATGCACCAATAATACTACGCATTCCATGTATCTTCACTAACATAACAAAAAGGACCTTAGTTGTTTAGGCATAATATGCTGATATGTAGGGCTGAAAATGGGTAGTTAAGGTTCGTGACTTATCTGAACCATATCCATTTTTAAGAACATGGATGATTGCACTAGCATCCATATAAAAATGGGTATGATGAATGTGAGATGCGGCACCCGGCTGGATATGGTATCTGCATGTATCCAACTCACATGTTTATATTATAGAAGAATTATACCTTCGGGCTGCACAATGAGCTGAGCCTGAAATGAGAAGCTTGGGCTTGGCTGGATTTGATCATTTGCTTAAACTGGTTGAGCGCAAAACCTAAGCTTAATTTTTAAATTGTTTAGAGCCTCTCATGGTAATTTTTGGTGCACTAGTTAGGTAATTCTCTTATTCAAGAGATGACAGATCCAAGTCACATCCCAATCGCTCTTCAAGCTTGGCTCGTATGCACCCGTAATACTTATGCAACGTATCATATGGTTTGGCCTAGATCAACACGAAAGCGGATATCTAAAGTTTACTCGATCCAAAAATATTTTTGCTAATCTTATATGGACGCAGATGTGGACTGACACCAAAACGACCCATATCAGATACGTTTTCAGCCCTGCTGAATGACCAGCAAATCATTGTTATAATGAATGAAAAAACTCAAAGTAGTTAAAACATCAGCAAAATCCTAATTTTATTCCTTCAATTAGAGTTGCACATAGTAGTAGGGCCATTAAAGATTGATAAACCACCAGGAACAAGCAATATAGAGATGAATGGTAGAATACATGAGTTTCTAGCAGGTGATTATCAGACAAAAACTTACATACGAAAAATGGAACGAAATAACCTAGAGGATGATGTTAGAACATCACCATCCAAAATCTCAGAGATCATTCTTGATATCAAGGATGTTTCATATCTATACAACAATGGTGATTACTTGGCCATTGCTTTTGGGCACATCAGTACAAACCCAGAGACCAGAATTTGTGAAGAATCTACCATCTAGTGAAGATTGCCATAGTCCAAAGAAACTCACATCACAGATCTGTGGGCGTGACATGGCCATCAACATAGGGTTCGGCTTGTCCATTTCAGGAATAGTTGCTGCTCCTGTGAGGATTTCTGGTAACAAGAATACTGATGCTCAGTATGGACCAATATGATATAATAATATTAAAGAGCATCATTAACTTGTAGTTGCTACAGAAATCAAGCAAACACGATGAAATGAGCAAAATGAAGAGAACTGTACAAGGAAAGGTGTAGCACACCTCTTTGTTAATCATGAAGCACAGGTGTATCATTTTATGTGAAAAGGAAATCACACAAGAATCATGCTTACGATGAAGTCCAATGCTTCCAATGGTGCACATAACTATGATTGACATATAAAGAAGTCCCACGTGTCCTTCATTCACCTTTCCATGAATGATACTGATAACCCTTGTAAAGAGGAACATGAAGACGGCAATCTTGCCTGCACTGATTTCAAGGACTTGGACAATCCTTCAATTTCTTTGGTTAACATGTAAACCTCCTCTGCTTGCTTCTTTGTTGCCAACTGCTCTATCATCCTACATTAGTCATGTATAATAGTGACAATGCAGTGGTCGATGAGCATTATATAGGTGTGTGTGTGTGTGTGTGTGTGTGAGTGAGAGAGAGAGAGAGCATTTTAAGGAAGGCCAGGAACATAAAATAAATTTATTTAAAAATTTCTTTTGTAAAGAATTAACTTCAAACCAGCAGCAATTCAACATGCCCTGGTGTGTGGGAGCAGATTCCAGTTCCACTCTTTTAAGAGGATGGGCACAGAGATCTTAGGAGTAGATGCATGAGGATGATGAAGGACTTGGTGAAAATAATGATTTGGTATGGAGATAAATTTACATGGCCAAATAACAGCAGGGATCCGTGTTTGAAGCACCTTGACATATGCTTAGTCCCTTTCCAGTTTGTGGAAGACTGTCCAAAGTTCTCCTATTGGATTGCGCTAAGATCAACTGACCATTGCATCATTTGTATGGAATGGAGAGCGTACAAACACAGGAAGGACAATTCCCTGTTTTGAAAACTGTCAGGTCTTAAGGATCTAATTTCAATTTGGCAGAAGGTAAAGCAGGAAGGGAATGGGCAGCTTGCAGGATCGTGAGAAAACTTCATCTGAAAAGAAGGCGGTAAAGACAAATTTTTAAACATTATAAATTAAGACTAGGAGCTGCAGGTCAGATCCCAAAGAAACTAGCCAGAAGAAGACATATTTCAGTATTGATAAATTCCCCTCACATCCATTTACAGAATGACATCTAAGATTCTAGACAGTAAATAAAAGGAGCGATCAACTTAGTTGTGCCTCCAAATCATACCTTCATTCCTGGAAAGAGAATACAAGAATGTGGAATCATAACAAATGAAGCAATCAACTCATTTGAAATCAAGTGGTAAATGGCTCACCTTGAATCAGATTCTCCTGGATCAGTATAATCATAAAACAACATTTTTACCATAGGTTGCAGAACTGGCACAGATTCAGGTCCTTGGGTTTCAGTTTCTGCATCCCATAAATAACCTGTACAGCACCAAGCTTCCGAGTTTAAAAGGATGAGTTGCAGCATTGGAGCTTTTGTCTTCACATCCCTGACTACAGTATGAAATGATAGTTCGTCTGCAGCACTTTCTAGCAATTGATTTGAAAACATCCCCGGAAGAGTGTGCTTCCTGTTCAAGAGAACAGAAGTAAATTAATTAAGCTCACGTTGCAACCAATATCACTCAGATGACTATGAACATAGCAGCCAAATTCATCATTTTTGCAGTTATTATATCTATAGTGTTTGCATGATGACAGTGATTGAAAGTTCAAAAAGGAGGCTCCACAGAGGTCTGAACAGGTCGTGAGTTGAGTGGTTCGTGAATGAGCTCAAATTTCATCCTAAAATACACAACATCAAAGTTACCTGAGTAGGAGTATCTAGAATGGGATCAAACTGGTGGTTAAATTAGCCAAGTTTGAATGGATTCCCTGATTGTTCAAGAAAACAATTTAAGGATTTTAACCAGAAGAATATATTCAAATAATTCCAATGCAAATTCACGCCATAGAATGGAGGAAACGAGGTAACAAAATAATGTCATAATCCATACGAAGTATGTATGTAATGAAAATTTTGTTTGACCTGAATAAGTCTTTTAGCCCACCACTAATATTGCTAGTGGAAATGTGACATTTGAACAACCGTATTCCACCATCCACAGGCACATTCTGATCCCTGACAGCAGGATATGATCCAACCACATATGAACACTGAAAGCATAGGAATTCAACCCATTCGACAGCATTTGCACTATTGGAGCTTCTAACTACAAACCCACTTCCAAGCGAGCCATTGTAGAATCTTCTATTCTTGTTTTGGAGTTGAAAGTTGGTTTCATAACTACAGAACTCTGCAGCATGTGCACCTGAATTCCCATTGCTTAATTCTCCACATGATTTGTAAGCACAGCAATATTGTTTACACTCTAGAGAGCTAGCACAATCCAGTGATCTGGAGATATGTTTCTCCAGATTATCTGCATGATCTGAAGCAGTAATACTCGTATTCTCAGGACCAGAAGCAACCTCAACGTTCTGCTTGAGACATGGAACTGATTCTTGATTTAAATGAAGTTCACACTTTGAACTACTAAAGTTTTCTATTTTAGCAAGCTTTGGATAAAGCGACAGATGGTTAGCATCTAGCCTCTTGGTTTCTGCTTCTGTATTTTCAAATAAGTTTCCTTCATCAACGGTCAAAAAGTCGCATGTTCTAGCATCTAGCCTTTTGGTTTCTGCTTTTAGATTTTCATAGAAGCTCCCTTCATTAATATTCAAAGAGTCATACATTTTAGTAGTGTCATCTATTTCTTTGGATGCAATCTGACTGCATGGTTTTTTAGTAGTCCTAGAATCCATTCCCCTCACTGTCGAATCGTTAAAGTCCTCTGGATCATCTTCAGGTTTCGATGACATGATCTGTTGTCTGCAATTATCGATCTCAAATCCTGCAGTATCTTCCATGTAAATTATCACGGATGTGGAATCAACAGCACACACACCCACTTGACAGGCAGAAGAATTTTCATATGCAGTTGCCAATTTCTCACTTGCACCACCAAATGAACAACAACATGCTCCAAACCAATTATCAGCAACCTCCCGCCAGTTCACAGAAGGTATATCCACAAATGATCTGCAAGAGTCACAACGCATATACAATGGCTAACATAATCACACACCCATCTGCACAACTGTCTAAGCAGGGAAGAAGAATTATAAACTACTAGTTGGAGAAATGTGTGAGTTGAAGAGAAGTTTGATACCTGAAAGGTCTCTTTGTCAGTTTGGCAGAGCAATTCTTACAGTAAAAATCTACTTCTCCTATAGATGAAAGATCTTTGATATCTACATCAAGTCATTGACAAAGTAAGGAATAAAACAGAGTAAAAAATGCAATTAGATTTACGCATGCATTGTTAGGAATCTTAGAAAGTACTACCAGCTTCACCACCTCTTAAGCTATACCTATGTAACATAGACCCTTCTAACAGGGCAACGCACCAGTGCCGCACCGAGTGTGAGACTTAGACACGGCTTAGCTTCCTTTGTGTCAAGTGAAATCAATTGTCCATAACCAAGTTCAGTTTTATATCAGTCCCTCGCCAGGACCACTCACCCTTATTTTTTTGACAAAACACAAATTTTTGTGTTCTCGGATCACCACCATCCATCACTTTGATCACCACCATTCATTGTAAAATGATGACATCAGCACTTTTTTGTGGATCTCACTACCTGCATAATGAATGGTGGTGATTGAAGTGATGGACGGTGGTGATTTCAAGCAACAAAAAAAATGTGTGTTTTGTCAAGCTACTTATCCATCCTTTACTACCCTTAAAAGCGTTAAACCCTACCAGCCCGACCATTAAACCCTAGCCCTTCATTATGGACCAAAGTCACCAAACTCACCATTTTGCAAACTGAGAGGCGTCGGAAGATCGGCACCCACTTCGCCATTCTCGCCGGGAACCTCGCCGGAAGGGTCGACGGAGTCCGAAAGCGACGCGAGGTCGGCGAGCAGAGGGTGGTCGACGGGGAGGAGCAGGACCAGCTTGACCTGAATGTGGTCGTCCATGGCCACGCAGTGAAGGGGAAGGCTGGGGTCCACCAGAACTCGAGGGAGGGGTACCATCAAACAGGAAGGGACGGCAGCAGCAGCACCCTCTGGATTTCGGGTCTCCACCCATCTGAGATGGACGGCCCAGCGGCCGAGATGGGTGCGATCGAGGGTTGCGTGGAGCTGCTCGCAGTGGGTCGATGGGGAGAGGAAGGGGCAGAAGAGGAACAGACGCAGGGTTCCGATGTGGGAGAGGGCCTCCCATGTGTAGTCCCACCGGCGAGGCCATTTTGGGGAACTCATTTTTTGGTGGCACCTCTCAGTCTCTCCTAAGGACGGCTCCTCTCAAAGTCACCCGGAAATCGTTTTCCTCCTCCACCTGTGAAATATTTTGTGCCCTAGAAACCTGTACGAAAATTACAATTCTGCACTTTTCACTTAAACCCTTGCCATATTTGGATCTGTTTAACTGTTTAAGTACCTAATTGGACCCTATTTGGCGTGTAATCAGGGTCGGAGCTAGTTGGATCTTTTGTCGAAATTGGATTTGGATGTAAAATCCATAAAACCTAATCCAAACTAGTTGTATCTGAATCTCACTATTTGGGGGGTAATGTTGTATCGGTATCGGTCCTCAATCGTTCGGACGATGGCCATTCTCAAGTGAATCGTTCTGAATCTGCTAAAAAAAACAATTAAAAATATTTTTGTGCCAATCAGCATGTAACACGTGTTATAACTATTAAGATAATATTGAAATAATATAAAAAAACCAATTTTAAGTATTTTTATATATTTATTAAAAATTAACTGATTCAGGTATCATATCGATTTTCTGCTGATAATCGGCCGGTACTGACAACATTAGTTGAGAGCAGGCATCTCTGTGACAAATATCGCAAGCTTTTATAAAAATCTCGCATATTGTAACAAATTGCCTGAAAGTTTAAAATAACAATTTCTCACTAGATTTTCAAATAGTGACAAATATCGTGATATTTATATTTTAAGAAATATTTATTGTGAAAACTCTCAAGATTTTTTATTTTTAAATGTTTTATTTGTATTTTTTTATATATTTTAATTTATTTTTTATTCTCAAGATTTTGCCAAAAAAAATGCGAGATTTTTCTAGGAACCGAACTGTTATCGATGATTAACAAGATGGGTCTACCTATCGCTGTTATTCAAGAACGCCCTTCACTATTGCAGTCTCCACTCAGCTCCCTTGTTCATGAAGATTAGTTTTGGTTAAAATGGAGATGACAAATCACATATGTGGTGCAGTGACATGAGTTTTAGTGGACATTACCATCTGCACCATCCTCACCTCTTCACAGTGAAAATTGGACTTTGGTGTGTGCAGAGCCGTACCTGTGTTTTATGGGGCCGAGGGAAAAAATGGCCCTCTTATTAATAGTAGGAGTTCGGGGTCTGATCCTTTACCCGAACCTTTTCTAAATAAATGAGGAGCTCCGGCCTTAAAAATGAGCCCCTAAATTTTTTTTTTTGGGCTCAGGGGCCCTTGGGGCCCAAGCCTCACTGGCCTCTTTGCAGGTCCGGCTCTGGGTGTGTGGTTGGACATGCAGTGAATGAAGAAAGTTCGAGAACAAGGCATTCTGATGTTGATTATGGAGGTTTGAATTTGAGTTGATTATGGGTGTCAAATGGTAGGGTTTTAAAAACCTTCTTCATGAGGATGATGTTTCCAAATCAGTTGATTTTATCACAGTTGTCGTCACTGCTAGCAATAAGGGCTCACAAACCTAGTGTTTGGGACGTTGCAAGTTCAAATCCCAAATGGTATAGTTGTATAACTGGTAGGGGTCTGCTTAACCCGCAGCTTTCTCTGTGGAAAAAAGAAATTGTAAAAATAATATTAAAGTAATTGTTCAACACTTAGTTGAAGGAAATGATCTGTTGAGTGGGATTTCCAATCATTTTAAGGGTCTCAACTCTGCCTCCTGCTATCATCAGCTTCACTCTTGGGCAAGGTGGATTCGGAAGATAACAGACGGGTGCTGCATGGCCCAATTTTGTGGGATGAAAATCTAGAGTGCAGTTTAGTCCCTAGCAAAACTGAAAGCTCTTGGGCCGGTTTCTTGCCGGACCGGTTCAAGTGGTTCTGGGACAATATGAAGGCTGATCTGATGCAATTGGGTGCTGATTTTCACTCTCTCTCAGGGAAAGTTTCTCAAGTCTTTTAATAAATCTATCCTCATTCTCATTCATAAATATCAGGGGCGACTATCGATTTAAATTGCTATAGACCGATTTCATTGTTAGGGACAGTTTACACAGTGGTGGCCAAGGTGCTCGCAAATCATCTTCGTTTGGTTGGTGGTAAAATTGTGGATCAAAAGCAACGTGCATTCATTCCGGGGCCCGGGCCATCGCATCCAATAATGTATTGCTTTGGTTTATGAATCGATTCACTGCATCTCCAAAAATAAAAGACCTACCTTCAAGATCGAAGTGGATGTGTGTAAGGCATTTGACTTGGTTTCGTGGGCTTTTCTATCAAAACTCTCTTTTGAATATGGGGTTTGACTTCAAATGGATCGGGTGGATAGAAGAACTAGTGTGTCATGTGAGAGGTAAACTCATTGAATGAAGCCGATCAAAATGCATTGGGAAATTCAAATATTTAATTAGATCAAAATGCATTGCGAAATGCAAAAAAATCGGGAGTCTTGGGCAAATCTATGCTTATTCTTATTCCTAAGGATGCACAAACCGAGGATATTGGTCAATTCTGGCCAATCTCTTTGGGGACACTCTCTTCAAAATCATTTCCAAAATTTTGACATCAAGAATCAAAGGAGTAATCGAGCACCTTATCTCAGATTTTCAATGTGCTTTCATTCCCGGACATCGCCTTCGTGACGCTTGCATAATTGCTCATGAGACCATCAATTCCATCAAGATGGCGTGTACAAAATCTTTTGTACTAAAAATCGATCTTGAAAAAGTGTTTGACTCCATCGATTGGAGATTCTTGTTGGGATGTATGCAAATGATGGCATTTGGTGAGAAATGGAGGCATTGGATCGAGGGGCTATTGTTCGTTGCCTCGATATCAGTGCCACTTAATGGGGAAAATGAGAACTTTTTTAAGCCTAAAAGAGGGTTGTGACAAGGTGACCACCCCATTTCACCCCTTTTGTTCATATTGGCTATGGAAGTACTCTCGATGATGATTTATAGTGCTGAAAGGGAATGGGTTTTTCGTGGATGTAAGTTGTCAGATTCGGTCACAATATCACACATTCTCTTTGCGGACGACTTATTGATTTTTAGGAAAACATCGAAACTGGACTATTTGGATGATTCTTAAATGCTTCTCTCTAATTTCGAGCCTACATATGAATAAGGGTAAGTCTCAAGTTATACTATTCAATAACCCCTATGGGGAGTCCCAATGGATGGCCTTTACACTTTTTAATTGTGAAGCAAGGTCTCTACCAATATATATATATATATATATATATATATATATATATATATATATATATAGTCACTGATATTGCCAATATTTTGAAAATATCATGATATTATCATCTGATATTTTTTTGAGATATTCCCAATATTTTCAAAAAACATCTTTTTTTTATTTTTTTAAGAATCTTTTTTGTTTATTTTATATTTTAAAAAAATTTTCAATTGTTTTTTTATATTTTTTGCAAGAAAAATAATAGAAAACCTATTATTTCCTATTTTTTTATTACTATTTATATATTTCAATTTTTAAAGCTTCTAAGATTTTTCTAATTAAGAAAAAACACTTTTTGAAAATATCTCCAAAAAAACCCTGACCCATAAACTACCTTATGATATAGGTGAATATATATATGTGTGTGTAGATTCTATTAAGTCTTATGCAATCATATATTATTGTAAATTCTGTGTTTTCTTAAATCTTTTTTCGCTCCTACTAGGCTGACTAGTCCCGACTGGGCCTTTTAGACTATATAGCTTGTGATCAAAAGCATTCAGTTTTAATTATATATTTTCTAATCATTAAATTTCAGTTATTTATATACTTTTTACATGTTTTAGTTAGAGTTTCAGTTCATAATTGACAGTTTATAACTTCCTATGTAGAGTATTTTGTAAAATATAGTATAGTTGTGCATTTTCACATACACACACACACACCCCATACCCATCCTTCTAGAAATTCTGGTTTCCTACTGTCATACCCCTTACCGCAACCATACCTATGTGACAGAAATAGGTAATATACAAGAAATTTGTAATTTGAATTCTAGCACCAGATTGAACACCCTAAAAACTTAGCAGAGAATTGGCAGATAAGTAAATGAAAGCATCAACATATGAATGTGATTTAGAAGGAAACAAAATATAATGTTGGGGAGGCAAAGTAGTTAATGATTTACTCATGGTTGTTGAGTTCTCCACTTTTATTCAGCAAACACAGGTCTCCACCATGCTGCTTTATATTCAATGAACTGCATGACCTGTGGTCAACTGACAGTTTTGGTCATAAACCAAGTACTCTAGATGATCTAATCAGTCTATTTAATACAAATTTCTGATGACTTAATTGATCAAATATTATACAAGTTTTTTATCAATGTGTGTTTATTGTTAGGAAAGTTTTAAAATTGATGATTTCTTTCCACTAACAATGTTTTAAAAAGTTTAGTCCCATATCTAAGAGAAATCAGTTTTTCTAGTTGTTTAAATACAGACTTTGTTCTCTATTCTTTACTTTGGTAAGCCTTGTGTCCATGGGTGGCTTGCGGACGTTGCTGTGCATCGTGCAACAACGGAATGCCACATTGTGCCTCAAGCGCACGCGCACGCAATGTGGCATTTTGATGGCGCACTTCGCACGCTCGCAGCGGTGCGAGGTGCGAGGTGCGAGGTGCGAGGTGCATATGAGGCGCAAATATCCGTTTTGAATTTTCGGTTTTGAGATATCTGGCCGTTTGAAAAGTTTTAATATCATTTATATTGAGTTTAAGGCGCTTTGTGACTGTTGGACGGTTTTGGAGGCCTTTGATTAACAGTCAAAGGAGGGTGACCGTTCAGGTATCTTTTCGTCCTATTTTCAAACCGTCAGATTTATGGTCATTTATCGCAAAACGTTTTGGCTTCTCTAAAAGTCTATAAATTCTTCTATTTTCGCCTTTTGAAGATCATCAGAATCTCTGACTCTCCAGTTTTCTCCTTTCTTTCTTCTCGGTTTAGCTTGCAGAGTTCATGTGTGGTAGAGGTCATCTGTTCTTGCGAAGCAGTGACTCTCTTGAGGTTCAAGCCTAGTTGTATCCTGGGAACTCAGTCGTAACAAAACCCTTTTTCGCATCTTCGGAATTTCCGGAGTGGGGCGATTGAAGTTCTAAAGATAGCGATCTTAAGAACGTGCCTCTAGGCTTGAAATCCCTTTTCAGAAATTCAATTTTCACCAGGTTGGTGTAACATTTATGTATATACGTATTTATATATTATACACATATAAATATATAAATAGAAACATATATATAGAAACAGCAATAATTGTCTTTTTTAAGTGCTTGATATCTAAAACCATCATTTCAGTGTTTCTTCTCATTTCACCATATAACTTTTGCTGCCAGACATGATATGCAATTCCACAAGTTCAATTTGGACAAAGCTATGAATTTAAATTTTGGCTGTAATATGTGTGATCACAATTTATTATTTCCTAAATCTGATTGAATCTATGATTGGTAAGCCAGAAGCACCAATGCCATTAATGATGGGGAATGATTGAGCTTTTGCTTTTATTCTTCAGGTGAGTGAGCTTTTGCTTTTTTAGCTTCGGATACTGTTGTTAATTGCACCTTACAGGTTCTCCATGATAATACCGTTCCTAAGGAAGCCTTAAAGTTGCGGGCTAAAGCATTGAAGAAACTAGGAACAGTTTTCCAGGTATGACTGGTTCATATGCACTTTTACATTTCTTTTTTCTTTTCTAATGTAGTCAATGCGTCTGTGTTTTTGCAATTAAGCCAATGATACTTGATTATTTTTTAATTGCTATTCCATTGTTTGAATTGAGCATAATCTGTGCTTTCTGATTATCTTTGGACTTTGGTTAATCTTAGGCTAATCTGGCATCCTCTCTCGCTCTCTCCACACACACACAGACACACACACACACACACACATATATATATATATATATATATATATATATATATATATATATATTCATGTAGTAAAGTGAGTTTATTATAATAAATTCAAAAGAAGGCACAAAGGAGGGTGAAACTGTCAATTCAATCTCCTAAAGGACAAGTGATTGTTATGACTTTATGAGATGTATCCTTATCCATGTTACTTAAGATCCCTGATTGCTTACGTCCTGCATGATATCACTATGCCTTCGCATTGTAGGGTGCTCATTTATCAAGAATAAAATACTTGAAGCAACTGAATGTCCAGTCTTTATAATATGGCCATTTTTAGGCAAACTCAATCAACATCCCCTTATTTCATGATATTAATGGAACCAAATGATGTAATCAACCAAAATAAAAATCTTTGAATAGTTTCTCCCAACTTTTCCATTTGCAATTTTGAGGAGCTGTATTTTGCTATTGTTTTGGAAGTTGCTCTTGTTTTTTCCTTGTACTTTGTGACATAGCAAAATTGGTATAGTTTCTTGCATCTTTAGAGTGTTGGAGCACCAATGTGTAATGGTTAATATCATGCACACGATTATACTACCATTTGGCTTCTTCAATCTAACAGACATAGATCCACTTAAAAAATTTGACAGCTGTAAAAAGGGGGGAACTTGAATTTGTTAATACAAGGTAAAAGTTATTGTTAGGTGTTTTGGAACGCTTTTATATGGTCGTCCAACTTTTAGGTTGTTAAGTCTGCGATCTAATGTCTGTAGAAACATATTACCATGTTACGTTCACATGCACACACACACACACATGCATGCACAACATATATATGCTCAATGGAATGAATTTTTTTGTATAGTGTTTTCTACAGGGTGCAAAAGATCTATATGTTAGAGAGAGTAGTTTGCGACATGAGACTGCCACTACTGCATCATGTTCAAGTGAGTGATGTCATTGAGAGATAGACGTATCCTTGTAACTTTCATGGCAGTATATTGGTGATTCACTTTCCCGAAACAGAGGAACTGCTTATGGCTTGAATACTGTTCTATCTGTAATTTGCTGACCCCGGAGTTCTTTGATTGATGATGGCCTGTATTGCTTCTTGCCAATTCCCCTGCTTATGAGAAAGTGTGACTGGTGTTAATAATAAGTTGAAAGTAACTCAAATTTTTGCCTGATGAATGGTTTCGAAAGATAATATTTAGCCTTCTCGCCTGATGAAGAAATCATGAAGATCAACCACTGTTTTCTTGAGCTAACTACTTTAAATTTCTTTACGTCAAGCTACCAGCCTGCCACACCCACATCCGTACGCAGGCTCGATGGCATGGTTATTTGGGTGAACGGCAAAACGCATTTTCAGTAAGCAAGCCAGCTTCCATTTTGAAGAGATCGAGTCCCTGCTTTGTCTCGACTTTACTCCTGGAGATCCCTGTCGTTATCTTCCACACTGTGATATATCTTTAGAGCAATAAGTTGATCCGAGTTCTCGTTATCAATGTCTTGGCCTAAAGAAAGTAATCTTTCTCGTGAAAGTCGGTTGATTGCGATTGAATTTCCACTTGTCTCTTTACTCAACTGAGAAATGGTCAACACAAATCTTGAAGCTGAACACTTTTAAACCATGGATGGTGCTGAAATGAATTCCCCATGGATTTCATACAAATGTATGGTATCACATAGGCTCTTGATTTTGTCATTGTGTGCTTCTTGAACAGATGGGCCTCATGGTTTTCGATTCAAATTTTGATACAATTTTGGCACATCTACTAACTTGTGATTGGCTTTAATGGTTAGATGGTTCTCTCCATCGTCATAACCCACGAGTGTTGGCGTTATATCACACAAAGGGGCTAAGCTAATGTCTGATTTTTTCCGATTTATAACCTGAAAAAACCGCACCCAGTACAGAGACTGGTCGCACTGGCTCAGCCTGCCATACCTACAGTCATCATAAAACTTCAAGACTAGGAACCCCCCATTTCCCAGAGCCTATGCTGGGCATCAGCTTGAGCAGAAGGGGCGACACCCATGAGAATGGAACCTTGACCACCCATCTAGCGACCAATGCCCCATCCCATTATGCCAACTACCCTTGGAGACAGGCTAATGTCTATTTTATTGTCATAGTTTTTACTTAATGGGAAATCTCCCAAGTTGGTGGTTCCGTTCAGATGGCCTGTAAGAAGCCAATTTCCATCAAATCTATCGAAACCGATGGTTGTTAAGGACAGATTTATTTGAAGAGAAGAGGAAATATAATCTCTCAACTCTTCAAAGGTATTAATGTTCTCCCACACAGATACAATCAGCCGCCGGACTTAACAATTAACAACCACTCTTCTTGGTTATTACATTTAACAACCTGATGTTTTAGTTAAAGAACCAACCTGAAGCAAAAGTCATTACTTTCTTGCCCATCGTTGGTTAAATAACTCGAAAATCAAAATGCTTATTTGCAAATAAAATAACTAAAAAGTCATGAATACAGGACCAGGTTTGTCTTTTTTATTGCAAAGAAAGAAACAAACAAGTTACATGAATATAGGACCCAGTTTGTTTTAGGAGCCGTTTGTTTCATGTAGTTTTCATGGGAAAGTGCTGAGCTGTGCCCTTTTAGTTTGCTGTGAGGTTTCCCTGACCGAAAAAAAAAGAAGCAAGATACAGAGATTTGTGACATTGAAAGCAAGATTGATAACCTCTGCATGCAACTTTACCTTTTTTTCTGACAAGTTACACGCTACAAAATTTTATGGACCCCTTCAACGAGATCCCGTTTACAACGATAAATAAATGAAACACAAAACCAAGATAAACAAGCTCACTTTGCCTTGCTAATACTAGTATTTGAAGATGTATCCCACACCTGCAGGCACAAAGTGATATGTGACATAACAGCTTGAAAAGAAAATAACAAATTTCAAGTAACGAAAGCTATACGCAGCTCAACAAACACTTGATGAGGATGGCAGATAAGGTCATGTTGTATATAACCGGTCATTCAATCCCCAGCGCACCTCACTTGGGAACTGTAAGAGTGGGGACTACATACATCTTCATTAACTGAAAGATGTGGGAATTGAATAGAACCGATGAATTGGCTTTTTACAATATGACCTGCTCTTCCCTCCTTGATGAATAGGTGCTTTCCAGAATGAAGCGCCAGCTTTCAGAACGTCTCTAGGTCACACAGTGGAGCTGAGCTACATTCATTGATTATCTTGTCTTTGCCAATAATAGAATCCTTGCTCACCTTGAGTTTACCCTTGGAACCTCCGATAGCCAGCAAAGAAGGGCTATCTGCTGAGAATGCAACAGATAAAACAGCTCCCTGAAAGTTTTAAGACCAGAAAGTTGATAGCCGACCCAGATATCATCACATCACAATATATTAAAAATCAAGTACCATATTGAATCAACAGATAATGAAAATGAGAAATATAAGGCAAGGCATCATGATAACTGACAATCTAGACAAAGAATGAATGAAAATGAGGGCAACTGCACAGAAATATAGAACTGGAAAGAAAATAATGTGGCCAAAATAATTCTGCCAAGCAAAAGGTTCTCAAATATTTCCCAACACAACATTTTATATTTTACTTGAATTTGATAGAGGGCATAGAAATCCCTCTGCCTTTTGATTTGATCGGTGTTCAAGAGGCAAATGATGCCTTAGCATTTCATGTTAGGACCAGGGGATGTACTGGCTTAAATTTAAAAGAAACAATTATATTTCAAGATTGCAGATCATGACAGGAATTTGTCACTTACAACGTCTGATTTCCAGGATCCAACACATGCCGGTTGGTTGTTTGCTATATTCCAGAGTTTCACCTAATTACATGAACATAGAATTATTACTAAATGGAGAATCCATGCTTTATCTCCTAAATTTCAGCAAAATGCAGAAATGAAAACATAAGAAAATAGATGTACCATCTTATCGGTTGATCCTGTTGCCAGTAGCTGCAACAAAGTCAGCAACATCAGATATTTCTGTTAAGGCTTCAAAGAGATACAATTAGCATAGTGGATAACATACATTAGCTGCAGATGGATTGTAAGACACTGCACAGACAGCTTTATCATGAGCATGCAGGGTGAAAATTGGTTTGAGACCAGAATCTGAATTAGCTGCAGCAGCTCGAATGTCGAAACATTGAACGGTACCATCTTCTATACTAACCTGAACTCAGAATTCACAATATGATACCATTACAAAATACAGAAGATTTGCTGCTTTATTTTTAACTTAAATAGAAAAACTAAAGCAAAATATTATCAATCTATGTAACATGGACATGTAAAACCCTGCTATTATTGTGCAGTTCTCCAGTGACACAACACAGGAATAAAAAAAAGATTGGTACATGTAAAAATCATGATAGAAGAACATTGGCTATCCCTTGTTTTTGCCTGAGAAGTAAGATGGTGTTAATGAGGTCAAAGTTCTACCACAAACGAGTGAGCTGTGTGAGGATCCCATGCAACGCTTTCAACATCAGCTGGCACTGACCACCGGACACCAGCATGTGAAGGTGCCCTCATGTCCATCTGCATATAATGTAACAACATACTTAATGCAACTAGAAAGAAATTAAAAAGCATAAGTAAAATAGATCCATCAATTATATTTAATTCTATGGCAGATACTTAAACTTTTGTTTCTGAAACTCAAATCATTTAGAAAAGAGTTGAACAGAACCTGCAATGTGCTTAAGTGACCACTTTGTTAAATTGTACATATATTTATATATACTTATATATGTATGGTATTATATACCTACATGTACAAGTATACATATGTAGACTTGTATATATAAGTACAATATATATTACATATATATTTAATATAAATATATATGTTACGGAGAGTCAAACTGGGTTTGACTGCTCCAAACGGCTAGAAATTCTAGCTGTTAGGCACAGTCAAACTCAGTTTGACTGCTCCCAACAGCTAGGATTTCTAGGCATTGAGAGCATAGCTCCCTCTCCTTTTTTATCTCTTACTCTCGCTTTTAGTCTCACTCCTCCTCCTTGTATAAATAAGGGGTGTTCTCCCCTTTGTATTGGATGCCTTTCGGCACATTATTCATTGCATAAAAACATATTTTTTATATTATGTGCCTTGTGAGTGTCCCCTTTTGTGGGATTTGTGAGTGTGTTCCTTGGAGAACACTTAAATTATTCACGCAAGTTGAATATTGGTGGACACTTGGTTCGTAATTGAAGACTTCTTGTATCTTTACATAGTATCAGAGCTTAGCTCTCTTTTTTTGCTCATTCAAGTATGCTTGTCAAATGTGATCGTACATCATTTGAAAAATCAAGTGCTCGTGCTCCATTCTTTTGTTTTATTCATCTCTCTTCTTTCTTTCTTTTTCTTTCTCTCTCTTAAGACCTTGTAAAAATGGATGACAATGATAATGTCACCGTTAAACCCATAAAACTCAATAATTTCAATTATGTAACATGAGCTTCTATCATGAAGCACCTTATTTGGGAAAAGGAATTGTGGGGACTAGTAGATAAATCTGATCCGGAACCCAAGCTAGTTCTTACTAAGGTAGAGGGTGAAAAAGAAGTTCCTCTAACCGAAAATAAAAAAATTAAAGCTCTAACCACTTATGAGAAGAAGTAGAAGGAGTGGAGGATAGGACATGCCAAGATTATGTCTTGGCTTGCCAAATTTGAGCATGCTAAGAAGGCTTGTGATTATCTTAAGAGAATGTATTCTCTTAAAAATATTACACACATACGAGAATTGGCTTTTCTAGAGTCAAAGTGGCATTGTTTCGAAGACATACAACTCTGTCAAAGACAAATAGATGAACACTTTTATCAATTCATTAATATCTAAGGCCGAAATTTGAATCTACCAAATTAATTCTTCTCTATAAAGGAAAAGTGTCATCTATTGAAGACACTATAGAAGAGTTGAGTATAGAAGAGAATAGATTGAAAAAGCATGTAAGAAAAAGTGAAGATGACTCGGTTTTAGCCGTTTCTAAACCGAAAAACTATGTTCGTGCATATAAGTCACCTCACTATAGAAGACAAGGAAATGACTATGAAAGAAAGAAAATCATTTGTTATTTTTGTCATGAACCGGGACACACTAAGCCCCAATGTCCTAAACTAAAAGAGACATTTAAAAAGAAGGTTGTTTCGGTTGGCTTTCTTTAAGAGTCAAAGGACAAGGACTTTCCTACATCTCAAAAATCATCTATTGAAAGCATGTCTCTAGCTCAACTAGTTGAAGCCCTTCAACCTCTTCTTAGAGGGTCTTCTTCCTCAGTTGAGGCCGTGGTATCATCTTATTCGGATCCAGGTAAGATTCCTTAGCTTCTTGATTCCGGTGCATCTTTTCATATGATCCCAAACAAAGACAACTTATTTGAATGCTATAGTAACTCAAATGTGGCAAAAGTTTTTACGACTGATGGTACGCCTCCTGAAATCAAAGGAATATGAAGTTCTGAAAAATATCTTTTAAAATCCAAAAAATTAGATACATTCCTTAATTAAATTTGAATATCTTATTCGTACCTCAAATATCCGATTATGGTTGTAATACTTCATTCTCTTTAAATGAATGTTTGGTACATGATCATCTGTCAGGAAAGCTGATTGAGCAAGGCTATAGAGAAAGAGGTCTCTACTATATGGATTTTTTAGAGACACCGAAAGACGCTTTTTATTGTAATGTCCAAAAAATAGATTTAAAATTGTAGCATAAAAGATTAGGATATCCCAGTGTATTTAAAATCTAGTTTTTTTTCAAGTTCAGAAAAATTTTGTAATATTGATGATTTCACTTGTGAAGATTGCATTCTTAGAAAAATGAAACGATTGACATTTAAAGATAGAACTTTTATTTCTTCTAAACCATTTGAATTGGTTTTGGGGTCCAGCACTAATTATTTCTAAGGATGGATATACCATGGTTGCTAGTTCAGGAAGCAGGAGCGGGAAGCGACACGGGAAGCGAGGCACTTTCAAAATTTTAGGAAGCGGGAAGCGTGGGACGACTTAGGAGCAAATCAAAAATCATCTCGAAAGTGACCTAGGAAGTGAACCGGAAGCGACCTAGGAAGCGAGGGTGAAGCAAAAAAAAATAAAAAATAAAAATACAAAAAAAATGAAAAAAATGAGGAAAGCGAGAGGGAAACGCAAGGAAGTGTGGGGGAAGTGAGGGAGAAGTGTGATGGGAAGTGTGCTTCCCATAAAAGGTGCTTCCCCGTGCATTTGAAAAGCGCGACGTTTCGCGCTTCCAAAGCGCGCTTCGGAGAAGCGCACTTCCCCACTTACCTAGGCTCATCCGGTAACTCTGGGATATACATATTATGTTATTTTTTTTAATGACTTTACTAGATATACTTGGATTTACTTAAGCATAAATATAAAGTTTTTTCTCATTTTCAAAGTTTCCATAAAATGGTCAAAAATCAATTTGAAAATGATGTCTATATTTCAAACTGATTTAGGAAGAAATTTTTTGTCAAAAGAATTTAAAAACTATCTCTACTCACATGGCATCACACATCAAAAATTTTGTCCACACACCACAACAAAATAGCCTGGCTGAGAGAAAACATAAGCACGTTATTGAAACTTCAAGGACTTTACTTATTGGTAGCTATCTGCCTAAGGTTTTTTGGGCAAAAGTTATCATGAATGTTTGTTTATCTTATAAACAAAATGCCATCTTCTTCTTTACACAATATCTAAACGGTTGAAAAACTCTTTAAACTCTCACCTGATTATTCAAGATTGCAAACTTTTGGTTGCAAATGCTTTATTTTTACCAATAAGAATGACAAGTTTTCTCCTAGAGCTATTCCTTATGTCTTCTTTAGTTATGCCAACAACCAAAAGAGATATAGGTGTTATGATTCTAAAAATGAGAAATTATACATCTCTCAAAATGTTACCTTCTTGGAAAAAGAAAATTTATTTGATAAGGATCAACTGAAGGAAGTAACCGAGTATTTTTTTTTGTTTAACCTTGTTTCCAAACAAGATATCGACAACTGTGATTGCAAGCATGACTTGGAGAACGTCATTGAACCTAGCGACTTTGAATCACTTGATGGATTGCCTCACAATGATCAAACTTGTATACAATATTCTATAAGGGGAAATCAAAACCCTCCATGTGCACTTGAAAAGTATTTTAACCTTAGTAAAGATGAACTGCAAATTAGGAAATCATCTAGAATATCAAAAATCCCATCCAAATTTATATCTTATGATTCTTTTTCTTTAAAATATTAAGCATGTGTAGCCCTAATTCACTCATATGTAGAACCCCCATCTTATGCTCAGGCCAAAGAAGACCTTAATGGGTTGAAGCTATGAAGATAGAACTTGAAGCTTTAGAAAATGCTCAAACTTGGTCCATTCAAAATCTTTCACCTAAAAAGAAACTCATAGGTTGTAGATGGGTATATAAAATAAAAACCAAGAGTGATGGAACTCTTGATTGATATAAAGTTAGGCTTGTTGCAAAGGAATATTTACAAGAACATGACATTGATTATGAAGAAACATTTGCTCTGATTGTCTGCATGACCACGGTTAGAACTCTTATCGCAATAGCATCAATTAAAAATTGATCTATATATCAAATGGATGTTAAAAACGTCTTTTTAAATAGAAAGCTTATGGAAGAAGTGTACATGGAGGCATCACTTGGTATGAGTCTTTCTCAAGAAAAGATTATTCACCTTCAAAGGGCATTGTATGAGTTGAAACAAGTACTCAAAGCCTGATATGATAGATTCAGCAAAGTTATGTTTGATATTAGTTTTAGATCTTGCTTGACTGATACTGTTTTTTTGTTTAGAATTCTAATGTAGGTATTGTCATTTTACTACTCTATGTAGATGATATGATAATCACCAAAGGCGACAAACAGGAAATATTTTTAAAACTAATCTTAAAATGATTAATTTGGATTTTTTATGTTACTTTCTAGGAATAGAAGTTGCATGTTCTCCTAGAGGGTATTTGTTATCTTAGTCTAAGTTTGCTTTTGATATTATTCTCAGATCTAGAATATCAGATGATAAAAAAGGTTAACACTCATGAAGTAACAAATGTCAAGATGAAAATTCATGATGGAGAGCCTCTGAATGATCCAACTCCTTATAGACAGCTTATTGGAATTCTTTCTTATCTAACTATTACTAGACCTGATATAGCACATGTTGTACACATAGCTAGTCAGTTTCAGCACGCTCCCACATCGGCTCACATCGGAGTTGTTTTGTGTATTATTAGATATCTTAAAAATTCTCTTTTTAGATGCATGTTTATGTCTTCCTTTTCTGCATTAGATTTACTTGCATATAAAGATGCAGATTGGAAAGGTGATCCAAATAATAGACACTCAACCACAGGTTTTTGTGTTTTCTTAGGTGAATTGTTGATCTTGTGGAGGTGCAAAAAGCAACAGAAGGTCTCTCTTTCTTCAACTGAAGTCGAGTACCAAACCATGGCTACTACTCCAATGGAGGTAGTGTAGCTGAGAAGGCTGTTGACTGATATGAGAATCGAGATTCTAGGAGCTTCAAAGATGTTCTTTGACAACAAGAGTGATATCTACATTGTCAACAATAATACTTTTCACTAAAGAAGGAAGCACATCGAGATAGACTGTCATTATGTTCAAGAGAAGTATCTTTAAAGAACTATCAATCTGCCTTATGCCACATCGGAGTATCAGTTGGCGGACTTTTTACCAATCCTCTCTTTGCTCCTAGGTTTTACTTCTTTTTAGGCAAACTTTCAATTATCCTACCATAAGTTTGAGGGAGAGTGTTAAATTATACATATATTTATATATACGTATATATATATGGTATTATATACGTACATGTATAAATATACATATATATACTTGAACATATATACAATATATATTACATAAATATATATGTTAGGGAGAGTCAAATCCAACTGAGTTTGACTGCTCCCAATGGCTAGAAATTCTAATAGTTGAGCACGATCAAACTCGGTTTGAGTGCTCCCAACGGCTAGAATTTCTAGCCATTGGGAGCATAGCTCCCTCTCCTTTTTGATCTCTCACTCTCTCTCTTTTAGTCTCTCACTCCTTTCCCTTGTATAAATAGGGGTGTTCTCCCCTTTGTATTGGATGCCTTTTGGCACATTTTATTCATTGAATAAAAATATATATTTTATATTGTGTGTCTTGTGAGTGTCCCTTTTGTGGGATTTGTGAGCGTGTTCCTTGGAGAACACTTTTATTATTCACTCAAGTTAAACATTGGTGGACAGTTGGTTCGTAATCGAAGACATCCTGTATCTTTACACACTTTACAGTTGCAAAAGACTGACAGTGCTAACTTTTATCTGATCTCAGATGGTCTAGCAACTCTCTGTGTAACAAGAACATAGCATGGGCTAGTGCATCTCTCAAAATAATAATAATAATAATTTGTTCCATTCACACATAAGGCATACATGGAGCATGTGTAGAATTGATTTGGTATCGGTAACTACACCATACATCTTTACACCACCACCAAGAATGCTCCAACATCAACATGCAAGATGAATGGGGAATTTCTCATGTATCTCCTTTTGTTCTTTGATAATTCCCAAAAACATCACCAGACCATGCACATTTGGCAGAAATTGGTCACTTGATATTTAGACCAAGCTGGACATCACCACATTACACATACATCGCCCAGCTGCGCAATGGCACAGCTTTTCCAGCCACAGCACGGCCAAATAAGGTGCCTAAGACTGTCATCAGGTACAAAATACCACTTGCCTCTTGTTTCATGCCCACTCCAAGGTGAAATAAAAGGAGCCTCGAGAACCCTCAAATAACCCTCCTTTAGAGGAATATTGCTAATCTCTGTCCATGGTGTGGCCAGCAAGCATAATAAATTTGAATCAGCCCACGGCTCTCCATAATGTTACTCAATACAAAAGCAGTTTATAAATGCCAGCAAGAGCATGTCAACAAGTGAAAAGCATTATTAGAAATTTATTGAGCATACAACAGGACCAGAGCCTTTAATGTACGCTATTGTCTTACCATGACCACAGTGTGATCAAAAGAACCACTTAGAAGAACAGTTGATTGATGCCAATTCCATGCAACAGCTTGCACCTATAATTTTATGCATACAGATAATAGAATTAGTACATTCAAGATTCTTGCTTAAGGCTGACAATGAGTACAGCTTAAGGCTCACAATAAGTACAAGACATCCATTTCATGATCTGTTACAGTCAAAATTTGCAAACTTGAAATAAATACCTAGTTCTCTCTATCATGCTCGTGCTTTTGTGTATCGTAAAAAGAAAAAACAGATAAGGAGAGGTCATCATCTGGACTGCTTGCAGTTGCAGACATGGTGTTTGCTTGCATACATACATGCATGTTTGTGAAAAGAAAACAAACAATTAGCAATCAACTACAACATGTAGAAAGTATACTGTCAGTTGACAGAGGAACCGATATAAAAAGAATATCGGATATAGGAAACCAAATTTTAAGCAGGAAACATGGCTGTGTTTGCATATTAATTATTTTAAATTATTAAGCACACGTAACAAAAATTTAAAATACCAAACCCTTAATATGTAATTATGACGATTCAAGATCATTAGGAAATACAAATTGATGAGAAACTACAAAAAGGAAAACAGTAACTAACAACAAAATCAAGACTCAAAAACATAAAAGACATTACTGTGTCAATCATGTACTACACATGCTTGTGTCCTATCCATTAAGTGTGTCGGTGACAGTGGGTAACTATGCTGTATTGTGTAGCATAGAAGTAATTGAAGAAAAAGAGCTAACAATATGGAATTGATAGATTATGTAATGGTATCTATAATGGATGTGGACTGAGATGCTAATGCCTGCCTTATCTGAATGATGTTGTAATGTGTGTCCACAATTTCCAGAGACCATGTCCCAAATCTTGACTGACTTATCAGCACTTGCACTGGCTAGGAGGTTCCTGATAAACGGAAGAAACTTCAACACTTAATTAATTGTTATGGAATTTGACAAACAATTTATCTTGATGTCAGAAAACAATAAATCACCCACCTGAATTCATTGTTCCATGCCAAACACAAGACTGAATCTGTATGACTATCGTCTTTGAAAGTAATTGCCTACAAGCATCCAACAAGAGAAATTGAAAGAACAAGATGCAAAAACTAGATTCAACAGATACAAATCTCACCAAATGAGCACTAGAGACTTAAGGTATAACGGATCCTGATGTACGTGTATCTGATAACCTAATCATTTGAATAAGACTTAATTCGGAGGTCTAAATAGCTTTCAGGTACTGAGAGTTCTCAATAGGAGAAACCAAAAGATACATATTGAAAGGAGAATCAATTAAAACATGTTTCCCATGACAGGGAAGTGATAAAAGAATATTGAGGTCAAACCTGCTCCTCTCTCAAGAAGTTGAGTTAATACACCTATGGACCAGGCCACATGAGACCAGTAATATCTACATACGAGCAAGTGCATATGCATGCACATACAAGCATGAAAGAAGAGAGAGATGAAAGTTGAAAATTAATTCAATATCATGCCACAACTATTTATACAACTTTGCATGTTTGAAGCAGGCCATGAATCAGACTCGAACCTTAATTCCAGAAAGAGTGACCAATGGATACATTCATGAGGATTGGAAGAGATGATCATCAACAACATCAAGACTTTGACCTCAAAGAAAATGCCCAATAAAACTATCGATATAACTAGTTTCTCAAGATACAGGATGCAGGCATGTTTTAAGTCCAGAAGAGAAGATCTTAGTAAGAAAACAAAAAATACAGTCAGTGTAAGGAAGAAGGTGGAACTATTCATACAATGACAAACTATGATACCTATTGTTGAACCAATTAGACAGCACACAGCTACCCACTGTTAATAGAATCCCATATTCAAGCATATAAGAAGATATAGATTAGCCTTTAAACCATTGAGAAGTGAACACATACAGTCATCATGTAATGAAAGCTGAATTTTGTATACAACAAAAGCTGAACAAAAATCATAAAAACAAACAAGAAAAGTAAAAGAACAGCAATACCAATATCCAAGAACAAAGATAAGAAACAATTCTTTCAAAGATCCCATACAATAAGAATGGTGGGCTCAAGTTGTAGATAATCTTTTATGGCAAATGATATAATGGAAAAGACTTTCATTGCACCTCTTTCTTCTTCTTCGTCTTCTTCTTCTTCTTCTTCTTGTCCTTACTAGACTTGTCAGAAATTGATTGCTTTAATGTCCCTCCTAGTGTCATAAATGGCTGGACTTCATCAACCTAGAAGATAATACAATAAGACACCGGATAGCATTGTTGACACACAGACAATGTATAGGAGAACATTCAAATAGCGGAACAAGTAAAAAAATGTATATTATTCAGCAAGAGATTCTGTCATCTAAAAAATGAGGTTGGTCCACTTACAAGGTCAAGATCCCAAATTTCAATCCCTGGTTCCATCGAACCAATAGCTATAAAATTTCCTGTTGAAAAACAAAACAAATAGTCAGTCAGCTTTGATAAGCAAAGGACCAAAAAGTATTAATAAAAAAAGAATAAATAAAAAGAATAAATATGTGAACGCAACAGGTAAGACAGAAATAAAGCACATTCAGAAAATCATAAATAATCAAGTAGCATGAGATTCACCAAGCTTCTCTTCCAGGTACTCCATCCAGCAAAGCTTGTCTAATAATTTTACAATCAATCAGATGGGCATAGCAAACATGCAGGAAGTGCCGATAACATTTTTGTGAAAATAGCATACAATGCTAAAACAAAAAAAAAATGATCATTACTAATTAAATCCCATGCAAAACAAAATAAAACAAATTTACCTTCAACACACAAATCATATACCTTCAAAATAGCTAAAAGAACAAATCAACTAACTGCAAAATTATCTGTAGGATGCATATGTAGTCAATAACTGTTGAAGTTCAAGACCCAAACAGCTAAAGAATTGAAGTTAATAAGAAGTGAATTCCATAAACAATGAGTGAAGCTGTAATGAAACATAGATCACTATGGTCACCTACAATTTGGCAAAGGCCATCATCAGCATTGCCACAACTTCAACCAGAATTACAAACTACTAACATCTAATCATTGTTCTTTTCACAGATGTGAAGTGAAAAATATGTTTGGATCTGATAAAACTACACAAAGAAAAAACTAAAATAGAAGAAAAGAACCATAGGAAAACAGCTTGTTTAAGTTGAAACCTGATCATCTAAATTGACAAGAAAAACTGTAAGCTAATATTTGAAGCCCTACCTTTTTCTTCCAAATTAATGGAATTTAATGTTCATGTTACTTTTATGAAAGGACATCACACATCATGCTTCATCATAATTGCAAAAAGGGACACCTTTCTTTATTAAGCACTTGTGAGACCCTCTGGACTTTTAATACCAATTAAGTGCTCATGCTAGGCAATACAACAAAAAATAAAGAAACCTATGTAAAGCTGAGACTGATGCTTGAAGTGAACCAATTTCTTATCTACAAATTGAAGCAACCATTAGGACCACAGGAATATCAACTCCAAAAAGGAGGGCAGCAACTGACCTTTGTCTCCACTGTTTTTGAGGTTGCAATCAAGCCAGGCTGTACAAAGGGGAAAAGCTGGCAGAAATATCTCATGATGCACAAACAAATTTGGTTTGCCATCTTCCGCATCTTCCTCAAGTATATATATCTGCATGTACATAATTTCAAATAAGGTGTACCTTTCCCAATAGACAACCAATAAAGTAACAACAATGAAGTCCAAATTTGCCCTGAAGCAAGTTATGACTGCAGACCTAGTATTTTCACCAAATTACTGAATATTTCTCACAAAAGAATGAAGCTAAATCAAACAAATATGGCACATTGCCACATACCTTAAGAAGATTCATATCATCCTCATTACCAGCACAAACTATAACACCATCTGAAGGCAATATTCTTCTGTCCTCTTCTTCCTCCTCATCATCATCCTAAAGAATCAAACAAGAATCTTTCCTCAATGCATTAAAGGATAAGGTTACATGCAGCATCAACTTAATTAATCCATCAGAGACATATCTACATTCTTATCTAGCAGATAGGGATCCATGTCATTGCTTGAATAATAGCGATTCCCAGACAGCACTCCACTGCTAAACAAATCTATGCCTGAGGAACACATTGAATATCCCTCAAATTAAATGTTTACAGACAAAACCATCACAAGAAGATATAACAATGCTGGATTCTTTAACAGGTAGGTACTTGTGACAACATATGTTTCGTTCACTTGAGAAAAAAGATTTCATCAACAAAGAGGAAGCTATCACATAAGTTACCTTCATCCTCATCATCATAGTGATCCATGTCAAGCTCTCTTAGGCAATCAGTTATGTCTTGAAAACTTCCATTAGAATCTTTGCAGCCAGAATTTTTTCCAACAGCATCAGCTGCAGCTAATGCATGGGAAACCTCATCAGTGCACTTTGTCTCATCAACATTCATATCTTCATCTTCTCCATCCTCACTTCCCTCACTGCACGGACAGACTCTCAGAATTGCATAAATGTTAGACAACAGAAAATAAAAAACCACCCATCCATTTCATCTTGCACGCTCATAATTTTTGAGAAAGGTAAGCTGTTTTTTGAGGAAAAAGAAAGGTAGGCTATTACGGTTAAACTTATAATAGATACTGTGACACAAGGATTGACAAAATATCAAAGGTAATAACCTAAATGTAGACATTAAGCGACAGCATAAGAGAGTGTGTCCCTGGTTCAGTTAAATAAATCTAAAATGTGATCAAAAGATGAAACTAAATGTAAGACAGAACTTCTAGGATCAATTCATAAGGCTAACAGAACAACTTAGCATAACTTCAGCAGCATTGCAAAAACTGCCGATACAATTAGTTCCCATGAAGCAAGCCATAGTTCACACGAACAATTACTTTCTTGCCAGGAATTGGATGCACCCACTTATTCAGAGAACTCAAACAAGTGGGATAAGTGGTTGCATTCAAATCCCCACTAAGATTTTAGATATCATCAAAAGCCATGCCATAAGGTCAGCGAGAAAACGAGAAGAACCACCCAAATGCAAAATCAATCGATACCAAATATAGCAAAATAGACTCTTGTTTGGAACTTTGGACAGCAAAAAAATGTCATGGTCTTGCAAACTTTACCAAGCAAAAAAAAAAAAGAGCAAAGCTTCAAAGCGTTATATCCTGTGCTAATTGAGCAAAAAAATAACAATAACACCCAAACAGATTCAATTGTGAACTACTATGCAGCACTCATCGACAAACCAAAAGCCAGAAA